>NC_053391.1:669854176-670518343 GCF_905171765.1 Bufo bufo | reverse complement strand
AGGTGAACGCATTGCACCCGCACTGAATCCCGACCCATTCATTTCTATGGGGCTGTTCACATGAGCGGTGATTTTCACGCATCACTTGTGCTTTGCGTGAAAATCGCAGCATGCTCTATATTCTGCGTTCTTCCCGTAACGCAGGCCCGATAGAAGTGAATGGGGTTGCGTGAAAATCGCAAGCATCCTCAAGCAAGTGCGGATGCGGTGCGATTTTCACGCACGGTTGCTAGGAGACGATCGGGATGGAGACCCGATCATTATTATTTCCCCTTATAACATGGTTATAAGGGAAAATAATAGCATTCTGAATACAGAATGCATAGTACAATAGGGCTGGAGGGGTTAAAAAAAATAACAATAAAATTTAACTCACCTTAATCCACTTGCTCGCGCAGCCGGCATCTCCTTCTGTCTTCATCTTAGCTGTGTGCAGGAACAGGACCTGTGGTGACGTCACTCCGGTCATCACATGGTCCGTCACATGATCTTTTACCATGGTGATGGATCATGTGATGAGTGGAGTGACGTCACCACAGGTCCTGTTCCTGCACACAGCTAAGATGAAGACAGAAGGAGATGCCGGCTGCGCGATCAAGTGGATTAAGGTGAGTTAAATATTTTTTATTTTTTTTTAACCCCTCCAGCCCTATTGTACTATGCAGTCTGTATTCAGAATGCTATTATTTCCCCTTATAACCATGTTATAAGGGGAAATAATACAATCTACAGAACACCGATCCCAAGCCCGAACTTCTGTGAAGAAGTTCGGGTTTGGGTACCAAACATGCCGATTTTTCTCACGCGAGTGCAAAACGCATTACAATGTTTTGCACTCGCGCGGAAAAATCTTGCATGTTCCCGCAACGCACCCGCAATGCCCGTGTGAAAGAGGCCTTAATGGTAGCATCCATGGTAATCTAGGACGGTGAAAGGGATATTGGAGTGAAGGTGTTAGCTCCCTCTGAAGGCTTCCAGACTTCTTCCACCAATTTCCGTGGCTGTGGACTGCTTGAACAAATACTGCATCATCAGCTATTTTCAGTGGATGAAATATAAGGGTTTGTTCCTAATATAACATTTCATCACAGCTTCTTATGACCCCTTCAAAGGTTTTGTCCAACTTTTCAATAATTGCATTGCTCCAGTGCATTCAGATTAAAGAGAAAGCAAATTTACAAATAGTCTAAAAAATCCACTAAAGCAGTCTCGTATGTCTCCATGGTTACAGACTACAAACAAACCCTGTGTACTCAGATCATGTAGTTACAGTGTGTGATACTACAGTCCATCTGCCCCTCCTTCTGTTATTATCAAGAAGAGGCAGCAATACATGGAAAGGAGCAGCAGGCAGGCAGGATCTGACTGCACACAGGGTTTCTTTGTAGTCTGTAACCATGGAGACACATAGGTTTGCATAGGAACCATATACAGAAAGCAAAGATATTTTATTGGATCTGATTGTATTTTTGGTTCACTGATACAAAGAAAACGGTAGGTAGTATACTGGCAATGCTTCCTAGAAAAGTGTATGCAAATTACATCTCGTCAAGAAGGATGGAAACTTTCCCTCTACTGCCACCCCTAGGCAGATACCCTGCAAGTCAATGTCTGACCCATTAAGAAGCCTTGAAACATGAACTAGTGTAGTGTCCCACTAGGTAGGCGTGGGCACTACACAAGGGTCAATTGGGTGACGTGTTATTTTTGCTCATAAGGAACAGTAATATTATATTTGTCTATGCATTTAATGTATTTTTCTGTGTGTTTTTATATGCAATGTTTCCCCTGTGTCATGCATAGCAGGCCTATTAGGGTGTAGTTAGGCATCCTAGACACTAGAGGGAGATAGGGAGCCCCTAGTATAAATGTTCAGGCCCAGACAGGGAGGAGTTAGTTCATAGTCAGGAGTCTGTGGAGACAGAAGTGAGAAGGCACCAGCCCGAGATATGCTGAGGGCCTCCTCCTGACATGCAGCTTGATAGCTTGATAGTGAGGAACTCCAGCCTGCCTGTAGATAAAGTGAGCCTCAGTTAGCTCAGAAGATTACCCCAGTAGTAGGAATGGACCTCCTGGGAGAAACCTGCAGCTTCCCTACCAAGCACGGATAATACAAGTCAGATAAGTACCCTGATGGGCAGAAGTACTATAAAGTAAAGAGCAAGTGCCAATACTGGAGGAAGGATTTTGTACCAAGGATTAAAGCCAGCAATTAGGCATCCGGGCCTTGGGATCCAGCCAGCTAGAATAGCTGTGGGGATAGAGCAGCATTGTACTGCAAAGCATTAACTGTTTGCCCTCCAAGTATCTTGCATGATTAATACCTGCCATTATTGAAAGAAAACCTGCTTGTGGAGTATTGTTCAAGGGACTGCATCATCTTTATCAACTGTAACTGCCTGTACAAAGTTGGACTGTTTTTCCACCAAGTAAAGCAACGTTTAGTTCACCAACTGTGTACTCATTTACTATAAATCGGTGTGCCACAGTTACAGGCACTGGCGTCACGAATCTTAAAGGGACCTTACCTAGGGCACTCAAAACACCTACAACATCCAGGGCACCTCACCCAACATCAGGCCTGGTCCCTATCTACAGAGTGTGCCCCAGAGGAACTAGTGTCTGCCTCTCCATTCACTGCCACATGCCTGCCCAGGGTTCTCCTCAGAAAAGTGAGTAACCCTCGATTGCCCATACAGTGACCTCACTGTCGCTATACCCTGCAGGTCTGGCGTGTTGCACTAGGGACATCAGCCAAACTGGAGACCTCCATCTTTAGACAGCACTGTGTCAGATTTCATGCTTCTTACTAATTCACATCTTGGAACTGGTTGGTTGGATGAGATTCCTTTGGAGTAGCTATTGGAGAAAGTTGGTTCTTCTTGCGGAGATTCAGTTGTTATTTCCATCCATAAATACTTAGTTTTGAAATGTTGATGTACTTTGGAAAAAACTGTGGCTAAGACCTCCACCTTGCCTTGACTACTAAGATCTGCACCGACCACTAGATGAAGGAAAGAGAAAAGCTCACATTTTGTGCTCTCTCCTCATTTCAGGAGACAATCAAGATGGGCCCATAGACTTTCATTTGAGTTTGTCTTGCTCCCGTCTCCTGTAGCAATCATGCTAATGATTGGCAGGGGTCTTAACACTCAGACTCCCACCGATCGAAACGTTTGAGATGTTGCTATGAAATATCAAAAGTTTTCTCAAAGTACCGTTCCACTTTAAGCAGAAGTGTAACTAGAACCTCTTGAACCCTGTAGCATTGTCCAGGGCCAGCTCCATGTGAGTATAGATCCTTGGATGATTCACAGAGGCTCCACGGTCTGACCTAAGCTCATCATGACAAACATAAAGCATGTTTACCTAGATACCCACAGGTTCCTCCAGTACCAGTGTCACTGGAGTTGGCCATTGGCCCTCATAGGCACCAGAAGCCAGGTGCACCTCCTATAGCTACCGCCTTGGTTTTGAGCAGGGTTATTCTTCAGCCTATATCTGGACTATGTACCCTTCACACAAGCAGATCACAGCCGGTAAGGACACACTGTCCATGTCTGCCAGTTTATTGTAATGGAGACGTTCTCTTCCCACAGCGGTGATTTCCTCATCATCCACAGTTCAGTCTCTCCTTTTATTTGAATTACATTTCACAAGTATCGGCGTGCGGCATAAAACAAGCAGACAGTCAACAGACAAGCATTTCCAAAGGAGATATAACTCTCAGCAGCCGCCGTGTTTCCCTCAGACGTTGTGAAGAGAAATATGAACAGAAAAAATGATTTGAGCAGTAAAGCAGAGTTTTGCATGAATCTATCACGGCCCATAATTCACCCTGATCGAGGGTAAAGTTTTCTTGCACAAAAATAACTTCAGTGAAATACAGTGCAGCAATATTGTCCTTTAGTTCCCATCTGAAAATGTGCATTTTATTCCTTCCTTCTGTGTTGAAGGTCCTGACAGGGTATGTATACTTTTGCACCAATTCTTTCCATTGCTTCAATGCATCAAAAATAAAAAATAAACTGAGCAGCATAGTCTTTCTTAAAGGGACTATCATGTTCTAAAAAACTGGGGAATGAACAGAACCCTTACCTGATGACCTCCTTTTCATCTTTTCAGCTGGAGATCCACCAGTTCCTGGACTTACCTCCTGCTATCCAAGATGGCCGCACCTCTTCTCAGACAACCTGATGCACACTGTTCAAGACACTTCCTGCTTGTCCAGTCCTGCACTTGGATTGGTCAGCACTGTGAGCAGTGCTAGCCAATCAGAGGGCAGCAGGAAGTGTCTTGCCTCACAGTGTTCCTCAGGTGGTCTGAGAAACGGTGCGGCCATCTTGGATGGCAGAAGATAAGTCAAGGAATGGGAGGATCTCCATGTGAAAAGAAGGTCACCGGGTAAGTGTTCTGTTCATTCCCCAGGTAATAAGAATCTTTTTGGGTGATACGTAGCAAATGCATACTTGACATCTTTTTAACAATGGCTTGCAAGCGCGGTCTCAAAGTGCAGTGCACCGCAAAAATTTTCAAGGTCCACACCCCCTTTCACACATAGGACACAGCCCTTTCATGATGTTTTTGTATAGTATGACATAATGTAGCAGAACATAGTGACGAGGGTAAAATACACGAAATCAGTCGTTTGCAGAAAATCCTTCGACACAGAAGGTGAGGCCGGGAGAAAAATAAACGTTATTACATCTGTAGAAGAAGAGCCAATTCAAATAAAGAGAACAGGTTACTCGGTGAATATTGTAATGCGCAAAGACATTTCGTACGTCGTTCCCGAGATTTACAAAAGTGTCATTTGGCAGAGGGAAAACGTTCGAGTTTCACACTGAATGCAGCTAAAGATTTTTCCTATAGATACTGAGTTAAAAAAAGAAAGGAACCATTATAAAATTGGCACCGTTTTTTGGCTTCTGGCCACCATTTTGCACTCCGAAACGTTACAGGTCAGACCAGGCGTACAACATGGAGAGGTTTTTGTAAAGGTTGAAATCGTTGGTGATGTCACATATATGTACATTTAGTGCATGGAATGAGCTTAAAGGGACGCTACCATCAAGTTTTTTTTTTTTTATCCAATATTAGCACCCTATATGTGAATATTCTGTGTTATTTTTATTTTAATAATTTTTTTTACAAAAAACGGGTGCATGGTTTTCTGGATATAATTTTTTGAATCTGCTGTGTCACAGTGAAGTTCAGTGTGTCGCCGATTGCCGCGCAGGCTGGCTGCATGTGCACTCACGTACTGGCTGCAGGCTTTCTCCGGTGAATGCTGGTGGCTTGGGTGCTGCGTGCTGGCTGCGGCCTTCTGTATGTGAACATGGGCCTGTGAATGTGGATACTCTCTGTGTTTGGATCACAGGACAGTTCGCAGTTTACATGTGTTGCTGTGTACGCTGGCTGCCTCCGCCCTTGCCTACTGGCTGTGGGACAACTCCCGTGTATGCTGGTTGCTTGGGTGGTGCATGCTGGCTGTCGGCTTCTGTGTGTGCACTGTGTCTTGTGTATTTGTGTATTCCCTGTGATTTGCATTCTCTGTGTTACTTGTTTGCTCTGTGTTCACATGGGTTAATGTTTCCCTGTGTTTGTGTCTGATTATCAGGTGGTTACCACTCAGATAGCGTTATAGAACATTTGCCCCCCATTAAAATAGTACCTCTCTTGTGTCTGTCCCACGTTGAGATCCTGAAAAAAGTACTTTATAAAGTTAAGCAAATTATCTGTCGCAGGTGTCCAGGGGCGGAATTATGGCCGCAGTGCCCAGGTCCCTCGGCTATGTGCCCAGATAAGCGTTCCCCTTGCAGTCCTCTGGCCCGCCCTCCTCTCCCGCCACTGCATCCTCCTCCTCTGGCTTGGAGATCTTGCACGGGCTCTGATCACTGCCAGGCCTGCGCATGTGCACTGTTAAGATCAGTGCCTCTGCCCATAGTGGGAAGAGCAGTGACCATGCGCGGGCCCTGCGATGGTCAGAACTCATGAGAAATTCCAAGCAAGAGGAGGAGGGTGGGCCAGAGGACTGCAAGGGGAATGGTTATCTGGGCACATAGGGGAGGGGCCGGGGGCATTTGCGGCCATAACTCCTCCCCTGGGCACTTGCTACAGGTAATTTGCATACCTTTTTGAAGTACTTTTTTCAGAATCTCTACGTGGGACAGACTACTATTTTAATGGGGGTCAAACGTTCTATAACGCGATCTGAGTGGTCTAAAATGCTCCGAGTAGGTGACAGGCTCCCTTTAACTGACCTGGCTATTTAGATCTGTGTGCTGCATGTCTGTCAATCTGTCTCCAGCTTGGCTGTGTGCAGGATGTATGCTTCTGACGTTGGTGTTTGCCATCTGCCCAGATCTGTGTGGTCGTCTGCTAATTCATCAATGTCACCATGTCTCAATGTCACCTTGGTTCTTGTCTGTATGTTTGGTTTCCATTGTTATCTCACCTTGTATGTTGGGGAACGCCTTGCTCCCCAATCTTCGGTTCCGCTGTCATGTCTGTGCAGCTCTGTCTGTGACCACCATGTGCAGCGGGCTGCCCCCCAGGGTCAATTGTGACCCAATGTTTATAAAGCCGAGTGGTATGTTGTGGTCCTAATAGTTTTGTGTCACGGTGCTCCTACCTGGATACTGTTGCTCCCCGGTGTTAAGCTTCATAGCAACAAAAGAAGTTGTAGTTGGTGGAGTAAGTAGAGTCCAGACTTGGTCATCAAAACAATGCTTGATCTTTCTCTTGGCTCCAGCAGACTTTGCTAATCTCTGGCTTCCGTTTGGCTCCTATCAGCTTCAGCTACTGTTTCTGATGAGAGTAGGGTATCCTGTGACATACTTTGCTGAGTAGGGTGTCTTTGGCTCTGTTTTCCCTCTCAGAGGCACTAATTCCTTTTATATATCAAGAGTATGCTGCTCTCTGAGCTACTTTCCCAAGCTCCTGCAGCAGTGAGGGGAAACGTTCTCTCACCGCACTATGCTGATGCACTCTCTAGCTCCAACTCTCAGCTCCACTACAGCTTCCTTCAACTTTTCCCTTGGTGGGAAGCAGGACTATCCCACTTCTGCCCAAAAGGGGAGAGAACGGAATGGCAAGTTCCATTCTGACTGAAGATCTGTCAGATACACTGCCACCTGCTGAACAACCAGGCACTTTACATGAACGTAACAAAATTACACTTTGCTGCCATTGTATTGGTTTGCACCACCAACCGTACCACCAGCAGCAAACAGGCTAGCAATAAGAATGTAGGAATGGTAGTGTCCCTCTACACATGCATCTAAACATGCATCTGTTCTGCATGGGGTCCAGACATCTGCCTGTTCTATGTCTGTTATCTTGTCTGTGTTCCAGTATGTATTCTGTCTGAACAGTGTCCTGTGTTACTGGTTTTGTCTGGGTTTGCCTGGTTCCCCATTTTGTATATACCTGGACCGCTGGTGCTCTCACCAGTGGCTATTGCCTTGCAGGGGTCGGCTAAGTGCATCGGGACCATCCAAAGAGGTATCGACCTGGTGAACCCTCAGGAAAGGCTATCCCCACCACCAGGGGTACTGTGAAGAACAGGGTTCACTTAGACAACGCCCTTAGGGTTTGGCCCCAAGTCAAACTGGTGCACTTGGTCCAGTGGTGTTTCATCTGCCACTGTTACTGACCTGTTTGTCCAGGTTTATTCTGATTAAGTTCTGTCTTATTTAATAAATAATTTGTTTTGGCTTTTCCCTTGTGTTGTCTGGTTCAGTATTTTCGGTAGATGAACATGACACACTCCATGTATTCTACCTCATGTCCTGGCTCTTTAACGGCCTATTGTTTGGACTTAGCACAACAGACAATCTCGCTTAACTCTCTCAGTCAGACCAACACTGAGGCCAGAGAGAATTCCTGTATAGTGATTCAATTAGAGCAGTGGTTCTCAACCTTTCTAAAGCCGTGACCCCTTAATACAGTTCCTCATGTTGTGGTGACCCCCAACCATTAAATTTTTTTCCTTGCTACGTCATAACTAATTTTGCTACTGTTATGAATTGTAATGTAAATATCTAAATATGCAGGATGTATTTTTATTGCTACAAATTGAACATAATTAAAGCAGAGTAATTAATCACAAAGACATCCACAGATCCCCCCCTAAACAGTGCCATCCACAGATCCCCCTAAACAGTGCCATCCACAGATCCCCCTCCCCTAAACAGTGCCATCCACAGATCTCCCCCTAAACAGTGCCATCCACAGATCCCCCTAAACAGTGCCATCCACAGATCCCTCCTCCCCTAAACAGTGCCATCCACAGATCCCCCCTCCCCTAAACAGTGCCATCCACAGATCTCCCCCCTAAACAGTGCCATCCACAGATCGCCCCTAAACAGTGCCATCCACAGATCCCCCCTAAACAGTGCCATCCACAGATCCCCCTAAACAGTGCCATCCACAGATCCCTCCTCCCCTAAACAGTGCCATCCACAGATCCCCCCTCCCCTAAACAGTGCCATCCACAGATCCCCCCTCCCCTAAACAGTGCCATCCACAGATCTCCCCCCTAAACAGTGCCATCCACGGATCCCCCCTAAACAGTGCCATCCACAGATCCCCCCTTAAACAGTGCCATCCACAGATCTCCCTCCCCGACGCTCACAGCATTATATTTATAAACTAATCAGTAACTACTTTAACTTTAATCATTGCTCATTGCTGAGCTCTTTACTTGGATTATAATTTATTTGGATTATTTGGATATCTTACTTTGTCTTAGCTCCGGTAATAGCAGGCAGTGCGGGGGGCGGCGCTCACTCACTGACGTCACGCGCCTGCGCCGCCTAGTGGGAGGAGCAGGCACGTGACGTCAGTGAGTGAGCGCCGCCCCCCGCACTGCCTGCTATTACCGGAGCTAAGACAAAGTAAGATATCCCATATCCAAATAAATTATAATCCAAGTAAAGAGCTCAGCAATGAGCAATGATTAAAGTTAAAGTAGTTACTGATTAGTTTATAAATATACTGCTGTGAGCGGCGTGGCCCTGTATATTCTAACCCCCAGGCAAGCGTCCCTGTCACCATGGAAACGCCTGGGGGTTAGAATATACCATCGGATTTGAGTTTTTACGATCTCACTGAGCTCGTAAAACTCAGATCCGATGGTATATTCTAACCCCCAGGCAAGCGTCCCCGTCACCATGGGAACGCCTGGGGGTTAGAATATACCATCGGATCTTCTGAGTTACTCAGCCGCAAAACAAGCACCGGCTCTGCTTGGCCCCGGGCCAGCTCGGGGCCCCAACCAGCTCGGGGCCCCAAGCAATTGCTTGTTTTGCCTGTCTGTTAGCGACGGGCCTGGACCCACAATAGGAAGCCTCAGGCGACCCCCCAGAAAGGGCCGATCGACCCCCAAAGGGGTCGCGACCCCTAGGTTGAGAACCGCTGAATTAGAGGATCACACATTACACTGATCAATGTTGTGCTCTTGTGGGCATCGTTATCTAGGCCTATCAAGGGAACAATAAAGTGTTAATTCTCTCATCTCCATTCTACTAATCTACTATTATACTAACAGAAATCCTACAACAAACGTGTATATACCTAAAAATCATTCATAATCCAAAATTGCCATAAAACAATGTGTTCTTTATTTAATCACCATATTACAAACATTGGTGAAACAAATAAGTGAGGGACCACTGGAAAAAGGCTAGCAACAATTATAGATCACATTAAAGAAGACACCAAATAATATTATACAAAAATCTGCCTACTACCACAGAAATAGGCCCAAGTACAAATAAGTCCTAACAATTGTCCAACACTTAGACTAAAAATAAAGACAAAGTGTAAGCCACAAAGTATATCTACCATATCAGTGTCCCTCACTCACCCAACGCGTTTCGCCAACAGTGTTTGTCAGCCTCTTCGTAGCATACCAAGCACAGCGCCATTCATTTTATAGTGGCTGACCTTAGTATTACAGCCCAGGCTAATTCACTTGAATAGGAATGAGCTGCACATAGGTCGTGTGACCAATGAATGTGATGTCACTGGCCTAGGAAGAGGCTGCAGTTCTCTTCAAATAGCTGATCGATGGAAGTGCCAGGAGTTGGACCCCCATCGATCAGGTATTAATGACTTATCCTAAGGAAAGGTCATCAATGCTTATGCCCAGGAAAACCCCTTTTTCTGTATCTATATAGCAATCATAGCTCCATTATTCCCATACACGGCTCCGAATATTCTGCTTAGATAGTTTATGGATTCCCTGCAACCACCACTAGGGGGAGCTCAGGAGCTTACTGTGTTATTTTTGTGCTCATTGTATAACATTATGCAGTTAGCTTCTGATCTCCCTCTAGTGGTGACTGAAGTAGGGTTGCCACCTTCCCCAACCAAAAATACGTTAAGCCCACACTCAAAGAGGGTGTGGTTGTGGGGGCGTGGCTTAACATGGTCGCTATTTTATAATGTGGCTCCCAGTATTAATAATGCCCTCCAGTAATATTAATGCCTCCATTAGTGCCCCCGGAATTGATAATGCCCCCCATTAGTGTCCCCTTTAATATTAATTCTCCCATTAGCGGCCCTCAGAATTAATAGTGAGGTTTTTTTGTGGAGGAGGGGGAGGAGTTAAAGTCTGCAGTAATGGAAGCCTCATTAGTACCAGTCCATATAGGAATACCGGCAATAATAATTACTAATAGAAAAAAATTACCGTACCAGCACCGGCACTAAATTACCGGCTTGGCCGGTGAGTTACCGGCAAGGTGGCAACCTAAGACTGGAGGGAGCCTGAATTTTATCATTAAAGGGGTTTTCCAAGAAATTAAATATTGCATTGCTGACCTATCATCACGACACGTGATCGGTGGGAGTCTGACTCCAAGCACCCCTTATGGTCAACTGTTTGAAGGGGCCACAGCCCTCAGATGAGCAGGGCTACCTCTTCACCATACACCAAGTACAGCACCGTACATAGTATAGTGGCCATGTTTGGTATTGCAGCTCAGTGGCAATCACTTGAATAGGCCATGTCACTGATGGATGTGATGTCACAGGCTCTGGAGCTCTGAATCCTATTAAAAGACATAAAAAAATGATCAGCCCAGAACTTTTCACCATTTTGGGAGAAATCAAATACACGTCCATTTACTTTAAGGACTGCTGCTATAGTCAGGTGTGACCCTAGGAAATAGATGACTCGTATTTCTGTGTGATTGCTCCGGGTGGACCTCATTTAAAGGGGTTTTATACTTTCTTCTGCCAAACGTTTGGCCTAAAGGGATTCATTCCTCTCTTCCTTCCATAGCCCTCCCTCTAATTTTCAAGAAATACGGCTTTCTTATTGCAGGCACGCTGTATTCCCCTCCACTCATCCAGAAAATCTGATGGTCCAGCACACGGCGGCGTGCACTGTATCCGGGAGCCAGGGCCTGAGCTGCTGTGGTCCATTGTCCACCATGTGAGATGCAGTGATGTGGATGGGGTGCAGTAATCAGAGCTCTGTCTCTTCTCCTTCTCTCTTACAGTACATCCACAAGTTCCGCACGGCCGTCCTTGTTGTGCAAGTGATTCGCAACCTCATAAAAATTTATAGGTAAGAATTTCATCAACTCCGAAGGTTTCACGGCTGAAATAATAATTGCATGTAGCGGTAAAATAATTGTTGTAAATGAGAGGAATTAGACATTCTGTAACAGAGGGAGCGCCATTTATTCAGCTGAATTGGCGTCTCCAGAGTTTAGCATGATTCCTGAAGAGGTTATATGGTTTAAGAGACACTTTGGGCAAAAACTGATTTTTTTTGTATTGCTTGGAGTGTTCAGCAATCCCACCACTCTCACAACTAATTACAGTGTTTCTGTAACATGCACTCCCAAAATCACATTTTTACAGTTTACATATGCAATTTATACATATAAAAAGCCAAATTTTGTAATTTTATTGCATTACTTATTCTGAATTATACTCCAGAGCTGCACTCACTATTCTGCTGGTGCAGTCACTGTGTACATACATTACATTACTTATCCTGTACTGATCCTGAGTTACATCCTGTAGTATACTCCGGAGCTGCACTCACTGTTCTGCTGGTGCAGTCACTGTGTACATACATTACTTATCCTGTACTGATCCTGAGTTACATCCTGTATTATACTCCAGAGCTGCGCTCACTATTCTGCTGGTGGAGTTACTGTGTACATACATTACATTACTTATCCTGTACTGATCCTGAGTTACATCCTGTATTATACTCCAGAGCTGCACTCACTATTCTGCTGGTGGAGTCTCTGTGTACATACATTACATTACTTATCCTGTACTGATCCTGAGTTACATCCTGTATTATACTCCAGAGCTGCACTCACTATTCTGCTGGAGTCACTGTGTACATACATTACTTATCCTGTACTGATCCTGAGTTACATCCTGTATTATACTCCGGAGCTGCACTCACTGTTCTGCTGGCGGAGTCACTGTGTACATACATTACATTACTTATCCTGTACTGATCCTGAGTTACATCCTGTATTATACTCCAGAGCTGCACTCACTATTCTGCTGGCGGAGTCACTGTGTACATACATTACATTACTTATCCTGTACTGATCCTGAGTTACATCCTGTATTATACTCCAGAGCTGCACTCACTGTTCTGCTGGCGGAGTCACTGTGTACATACATTACTTATCCTGTACTGATCCTGAGTTACATCCTGTATTATACTCCAGAGCTGCACTCACTGTTCTGCTGGCGGAGTCACTGTGTACATACATTACATTACTTATCCTGTACTGATCCTGAGTTACATCCTGTATTGGGCCTCATGCACACATATTTTTTCACCGTCCGCAAAACGGGGTTCCGTTGTTCCGTGATCCGTTTCCGGTTTTTTTCCGGGTGTCTTCCTTGATTTTTGGAGGATCACCAGACATGAAAAGTGAAAAAAAAATCTAAGTCAAGTTTGCCTTGAAAATGATAGGAAAAAAACGGACACGGATCACAGACGCGGATGACAATCTTGTGTGCCTCCGCGTTTTTTCATGGACCCATTGACTTGAATGGGTCCGCGAACCGTTGTCCGTGAAAAAAATAGGACAGGTCATATTTTTTTGACGGACTGGAAACACGGATCACGGACGCGGATGACAAACTGTGCAGTTTCCGAGTTTTCAACGGACCCATTGAAAGTCAATGGGTCCGCAGAAAATCACAGAAAACGGAACAACGGACACGGAACCCAACAACGGTCGTGTGCATGAGGCCTTATACTCCAGAGCTGCACTCACTGTTCTGCTGGTGGAGTCACTGTGTACATACATTACATTACTTATCCTGTACTGATCCTGAGTTATATCCTGTATTATACTCCAGAGCTGCACTCACTATTCTGCTGGTGGAGTCACTGTGTACATACATTACATTACTTATCCTGTACTGATCCTGAGTTACATCCTGTATTATACTCCAGAGCTGCACTCACTATTCTGCTGGTGCAGTCACTGTGTACATACATTACATTACTTATCCTGTACTGATCCTGAGTTACATCCTGTACTACTCTATACTCCAGAACAACACTCACAATTCTGCAGGCTTCAGAGCTGAACTCTGCTATATAGGACACAAATGGTTAAACCTTAAGTGCCGGCTTTGCACTTTAACTTGTTGAAGGGCTCTTCTTTTAGGCCGAATGCACACGGCCGTGGAACACGGATGTGCGCAGTCTGTGGTATCCTGGCCTGGCATCCTGCTGACAGCAGGAGCGCACAGAGTCATTGGTTGCTATGACGCCGTGCGCTTCATGCCGCCGCTGCACTACAGTAATAGACTCGTATAGATCATACGAGTGTATTACTGTAGTGCAGCGGCGGCATGAAGCGCACGGCATCATAACAACCAATGACTCCGTGCGCTCCTGCTGTCAGCAGGATGCCAGGCCAGGATACCACGGACCGCGCACGTCCGTGTTCCACCGGCCGTGTGCATTTGGCCTTATGGTGGGTGATCCACAGATGGCTGCTCAAACTATTTTGTTGAACCTGTGTTATATACACTGCTCAAAAAAATAAAGGGAAAACAAAAATAACACATCCTAGATCTGAGTTAATTAAATATTCTTCTGAAATACTTTGTTCTTTACATAGTTGAATGTGCTGACAACAAAATCACACAAAAATGAAAAAATGGAAATCAAATTTTTTAACCCATGGAGGTCTGGATTTGGAGTCACACTCAAAATTAAAGTGGAAAAACACACTACAGGCTGATCCAACTTTGATGTAATGTCCTTAAAACAAGTCAAAATGAGGCTCAGTAGTGTGTGTGGCCTCCACGTGCCTGTATGACCTCCCTACAACGCCTGTGCATGCTCCTGATGAGGTGGCGGACGGTCTCCTGAGGGATCTCCTCCCAGACCTGGACTAAAGCATCTGCCAACTCCTGGACAGTCTGTGGTGCAACGTGACGTTGGTGGATAGAGCGAGACATGATGTCCCAGATGTGCTCAATTGGATTCAGGTCTGGGGAACGGGTGGGCCAGTCCATAGCATCAATGCCTTCATCTTGCAGGAACTGCTGACACACTCCAGCCACATGAGGTCTAGCATTGTCTTGCATTAGGAGGAACCCAGGGCTAACCGCACCAGCATATGGTCTCACAAGGGGTCTGAGGATCTCATCTCGGTACCTAATGGCAGTCAGGCTACCTCTGGCGAGCACATGGAGGGCTGTGCGGCCCTCCAAAGAAATGCCACCCCACACCATTACTGACCCAATGCCAACCGGTCATGCTGGAGGATGTTGCAGGCAGCAGAACGTTCTCCACAGCGTCTCCAGACTCTGTCACGTCTGTCACATGTGCTCAGTGTGAACCTGCTTTCATCTGTGAAGAGCACAGGGCGCCAGTGGCGAATTTGCCAATCTTGGTGTTCTCTGGCAAATACCAAACGTCCTGCACGGTGTTGGGCTGTAAGCACAACCCCCACCTGTGGACATCGGACCCTCATATCACCCTCATGGAGTCTGTTTCTGACCGTTTGAGCAGACACATGCACATTTGTGGCCTGCTGGAGGTCATTTTGCAGGGCTCTGGCAGTGCTCCTCCTGTTCCTCCTTGCACAAAGGCGGAGGTAGCGGTCCTACTGCTGGGTTGTTGCCCTCCTACTACCTTCTCCACGTCTCCTGATGTACTGGCCTGTCTCCTGGTAGCGCCTCCATGCTCTGGAAACTACGCTGACAGACACAGCAAACCTTGTTGCCACAGCTCGCATTGATGTGCCATCCTGGATAAGCTGCACTACCTGAGCCACTTGTGTCGGTTGTAGACTCCGTCTCATGCTACCACTAGAGTGAAAGCACCGCCAGCACCGAAAGCACCTCTTGAAGCTCATCAAGAGAATGCCAAGAGTGTGCAAAGCAGTAATTAAAGCAAAAGGTGGCTACTTTGAAGAACCTAGAATATGACATATTTTCAGTTGTTTCACACTTGTTTGTTATGTATATAATTCCACATGTGTTAATTCATAGTTTTGATGCCTTCATAGTCATGAAAATAAAGAAAACTCTTTGAATGAGAAGGTGTGTCCAAACTTTTGGTCTGTACTGTATATAGGTGTAATCTATTATTTTAGTCCTGCATATGATGAAAATGAGATGACTGCTGAGCAGTGATTTCTACAAATTGTGATTAGGGATGAGCGAATCGACTTCGGATGAAACATCCGAAATCGATTCGCATGAAACGCCATTCTAATACTGTACGGAGCAGGAGCGCCGTACAGTATTAGAATGTATTGGCTCTGATGAGCCGAAGTTATTTCTTCGCGAAGTCTCGCGAGACTTCGGGTAATAACTTCATAAATAAATTTCTACTGTAAAAAAAAACTTTTACTGAACTCTGTTTCGGTTCCAAGTGGAAATGTTTTTTTATAGTACAAATTGATTTCTGAAGTTATTACCCGAAGTCTCGCGAGACTTCGCGAAGTAATAACTTCGGCTCATCAGAGCCAATACATTCTAATACTGTATGGAGCTCCTGCTCCGTACAGTATTAGAACAAAGTTTTATGCGAATCGACTTCGGATGTTTCATCTGAAGTCGATTCGCTCATCCCTAGTTGTGAGGTGTTAGGCTAGCCTCTCTTGAACCCACCATACACATGCTGGCTTGGCATGCCTATGCTTTGAATAGATAGAGGAGAAAAAGCCGCTGCCAGATGTGGAAATCCAACTGCCCAATCCTCATCTCCCCTGAAATCTGCCATTGGAGGAGAGTCAAGAGTCCTGCCCTGCTGGTCCTGTGAAAAACTGGCGGGTTCAGCCTTCATTTATCTAATGTGGGTGACCAGCTTTAGTGTATTATTAGGATCCATTAACACGTCCGTAGAATGGGTCCGCATCCGTTCCGCAATTCTGCGGAACGGTTGCAGACCTATTCATTCTCAATGGGGATAGAAAGGATGCGGACAGCACACATTGTGCTGTCCGCATCCGAATTTCCGGTCCGGGGCTCATGAAAAAAATAGAATATGTCCTATTCTTGTCCGCAATAGCGGACAAGAATAAGCATTTCTATAGGGGTGTCGGCCCAGTGTATTGCGGATCTGCAATTTGCGCATCCGCAATACACTACGGACGTGTGAATGGACTCTAAGGCACAAGGGCCACCGAGAAAAATGCAGGATTCCAGTATTTTTTGAAATATAGATGTCACTGTAAAAACAAAAAACTAAATTCTTATTACACATTCCCGTTAAAACTTATCCCTTTACTATAGTCATGGGTGGCAGCTACCTGATAGTGGGCACGTGATAGGTTTGTGTTCATACACAGCAGCCAATCAGAAGAGGCAGAGCTCCAGTGAGAGGAGGAGAGCAGCAGCCTGAACCAATGATGAGGCAGTGGGTGTGTCTCGGACCTCCTTAGACTCTCCTTAGGTGCTGTAGCTAAACAGTAGTCACAGGTCACAGCTCTGCCCTAATGACGCGGAGCTAAAAAGCAGCCGGGCAGCATGAACTGCGGAAAGAAAACAGCAGATAGTCATCACCTATAGCCACTAAGTTACATAGCATTTATAAGGTCTCTACTGGAGAGTCCCTTAAATTCTCATTTCCAGAAAGTAAAACAAGAGGTACATTCCCAATATCACACCAACAGTCTGGAGATATTTCCATTTCCATTGGAAATAAATTTTTACACCTTCTCCTTCAAATTAAAATCTTCATGAGAAAAACAGATGGATTTATGGAAATGGTTCTCCGTCGCCCCCCCATAAAATGTCTGTTGAACCCTGAAAGAAGAGGTTACAGCGTCTTCTAAGGTTAAACAAAGGAGCCCGGCTCCTAGTGAAGAAAGCCTCTACAAGGTTTACGAGAAAGGTTTGACTTTACTTTGTAGACACGGAGCAAAGTGAAGGAAATTGAAAGATTTATACATTCTGTGCAGAAGCCCCGGGGGGATCCGCTCACATATGGGCTTCACGTTGACTTTCTTGAAATGTCTCGAAGATGATGATAACGTATATTGTAAGACACAACAGAGCGGAGCCGATAATTTGTTGTCTGAGGCTGCGAGATTTGACACTCCGGCGCAAAGTCACTATCAGCGCTTCGTCTCAACACATCTATTTTAAAAGCAGCCACAACACTGTAGTAAGCACGTGTCGAACCTTCCTAAAAAGGCCCAGAAGGGGAACGGAGTCAGCAACCAAATCTGTTCCTGGAAACACGATGCGGCTTGTCTACGCTTCAGCCTCATCTTATTATAGGTCTGTGGTTTATGAAAAAGTAAAACGTCTCTCGGAAAAACCAAGTCCAAAGTCGGTGGTTTTATGGAAAAGGAACGTCTCTCGAAAAACCAAGTCCAAAGTCGGTGGTTTTATGTATTGGGACAAATGCTGTACGGAGCAGCACACCGACACGCAAATCTGAATTGAGTTACCATACCTCTCAATCGTCCTGGATCTGGCGAGACAGTCCCGGATTTCAGTGGCTGTCCCGCGGTCCCACAACCGCTGAGGTCCTGTATGAAGCAGGTAGCTGTCCGCTCTCCGCTTCACCATATAACTGCCGGTTATGAAAGAGACAGCAGTGTCATTACGTTAGACAGTATATATAATTCAGATAGGGGGAGATAGTTAGTGTAGGTTAGATTGATCTATCGTGTAGCTGATAGGTCCTGCTGTCCATACATTCATGCAACAGTCATAGTGCTGTGATGTCACAAGTCGCCATATTTTTTGCAAAAAAATATGCACATCATTAATTGCCGAAAATTCGCAAATATTCTATCTGCATATAAAGCTATTGTAATGTTCTGACGCGCCAAACATTCTTTCCAGTCTCAGGAAACTTCTAGCAGCTTGAAAAATGTAGCATAAGTGACCCACGCCTGTATTTTGCACGCAATACTCGAATATTACATTGCCGATTTTCGCAATCAAGAATATAATCTCGAATTCACGAATATATGACGAATATTCTAACAAAATATTCGCAAAATATCGCAAATTCGAAAATTGGCCCTGCCGCTCATCACTACCGAGGAACATCGGAGGAACTAGGCGAATATTTACAGGTTTTTTTTTCAGTTCCTGTGAAGGTGGCACATATCTGGGCATAACTACTGTGAAGGGGCACTAGGGGCGGATACAGACAACAGAGAGCCCCTGTGCTAAGAATGTGCCTGGGCCTCCACACCCCCCCAAGCCAAATTCTCAACCTAACCTATTCCCTCCTAACATTACATACAGAAATACAAAACCTACAGGGTAAGGGCTCATGCACATGACTGTATGCCCTCCGAGACATACGGTCCGTGAGCGGGCAATATGTCCCGCAGCGGCATACATCGTGCGCACGGGGGGCTATTGTCCCGCACTCATAATATCATGTAACCTATGATGCTGTGCGCTACTGTGCTCACGATGTATGCCGCTCCTGGACATGTTGCCCGCTCACGGACCGTATGTCTCGGAGGGCATATGGTCGTATGCATGAGCCCTAAGGGTCCATTCACACCTGCAGCACTTGATCTGGAAGAGAATGCAAGGAACTGGCGGGACACAAACCACACCATGCAGCAGTTTGTGCCCCGCCGATTCTCTGCATTTTTGCCAGATTGTGGTCAGATCTCTGCCGGACCCCATTATAGTTAGGCGGATTTCAGGCGCAGATGGCGACCCATCGGTTAGTTGTGCCGCTATCTGCGACTTTGCCCCGCTCACTCCAGGTCTAAAACTGTGGGGCGGTGTGGGAGGCAAAGGGCACAGGCTGGCAGGCCCGTCTCATTCATCATTTTCTATGCCTGTTTTAACACATTTACATGTAGACCGGCACTGGATACACCGAAGTCGAAGTCGGCACCTCTTCATAACTTATTAATGCCTGTTTTAGTAAATGTACCCCTATGTGACTCCACAGAGCCAGAAATTACTCTTACCCCCCCCCCCCCCCCCCCCCCCCCAGTTTTACACACTAGTATGTATTGAACTGATGCACCAATTTTAAAGGGCTTTTCTGACAGTTTTATCCCCTGGAGAAATCATCAGTATCTAGTGGGCGTCTGACATCCCGGACCCCGCTGATTAGCTGTTTGAGGAGGCGCCGGTGCTCACAGTAGTGCCCGCGGCCTTCTCTCAGCTCACCAAGCACAGCGCCGTCCATTGTATAGTGGCTGGGCTTGGTATCGCAGCTCAGCCCCATTCACTTCTATGGGGCTGAGCTGCACCTAGGCCATGTGACCGATAAAGGTGACGTCACTGGCCTACGCAAAGCTACGAGAAGGACCAGGACCTTCTCAAATAGCTAATCGGACCCCCACTGATCAGATACCGATGACCTATCTAGAGGATAGGTCATCAGTAAATAACTGTTGGAAAACTCCTTTAATACATGTGGACTTCCCCTTAAAGGGGTTGTCTTAGAGTTTTCAAAACCTTCAAGGGAGCAGAGGGACTTATAAATCTGATGATAAAGCTTTACTTCCCTGCTACACGTCGTGTGCTGGTGACCAGGTCCCCATCGGACCAAAAGTAATGAGGTCACGTCCGTCGTGGCCACGAGCCAATCGCTGGCCTCAGGGTCCATGAACTTCAGTGACTGGCTGAGTGGTCACTTGAACGATGGACGTGATGTCATCGATGCTAGTCCGATGGGAGCCGGATCGGTGGTGCTGGAACGGAGGGACTTGCAGCAGGCCCCTCTGCTCCCCTGAAACCCTTGTGATCTTCTCCGCTATGTCCTATACACCCATGAGTGATGTGTCTCCCTCTGTGACCAGGGATTACGCAGCCTCCAGGACGGAGCCCATTTCCTTCAGCGAGTATGTCGGCTTTGACACCGAGACTGAAAACCTTCTGTTTGACCGTTCCCTTTTCAAGGCCAAAACGGAGGTATTGTAGTGAAAAATATTCTTACGCAGATTTCTTCCCACTTCTTTAGTCCCTAGAATTGGGTTTACTCTGTACACATCCAGAGCTGCAGTCAGAATCAGTTGGTACATGCAGCTCTGGCTGTGACTGGAGAATAATTCATAGCTATATGGAATATCTGCGTATATCCTAATAAGCTGTTGTGTGTTCCCTTTGATCTCTCCTGTCTGCCCCGTCAAGATGGTTCTTAGTTCGGAAGCGAAACAGATCCTGACGAGCCCGCCAGAGAAGAGGACGGCGGAAGAAGCCAAGCTGGTATGTGCATGATGTGGGTTATAGTCCTGAACCAACGAGCTCATTACCAAGGCTGACACCCCAAGAGACCTGGCGGAAAAAAACCTGGTCGGGTTCTGTTGACCTCTCTTTCATAAGGAATATTTTTAAAAATGAGCAAGTACACTTTTTTGGAGAGGCCATTGATGTTAGGATTTATAACATGAGCAGCTCATTGTTAATGATCTGGCAAAGGTACTTGTAATGTCTCAGTGCCCCCATAACAGTAACATCCACAGATCCCCCCCCATAACAGTGACATCCACAGTGCCCTCTTAATAGTGACATCCACAGTGCCCCCATATCAGTGACATCCACAGTGCCCCCATAACAGTGACATCCACAGTGCCCCCATAACAGTGACATCCACAGTGCCCCCATAACAGTGACATCCACAGTGCCCCCATAACAGTGACGTCCACAGTGCCCCATAACAGTGACGTCCACAGTGCCCTCATAACAGTGACATCCAGTGCCCCCATAACAGTGACATCCACAGTGCCCCCATAACAGTGACATCCACAGTGCCCCCATAACAGTGACATCCACAGTGCCGCCATAACAGTGACATCCACAGTGCCCCCATAACAGTGACATCCACAGTGCCCCCATAACAGTGACATCCACAGTGCCCCCATAACAGTGACATCCACAGTGCCCCCATAACAGTGACATCCACAGTGCCCCCATAACAGTGACATCCACAGTGCCCCCATAACAGTGACATCCACAGTGCCCCCATAACAGTGACATCCACAGTGCCCCCATAACAGTGACATCCACAGTGCCCCCATAACAGTGACATCCACAGTGCCCCCATAACAGTGACATCCACAGTGCCCCCATAACAGTGACATCCACAGTGCCCCCATAACAGTGACATCCACAGTGCCCCATAACAGTGACATCCACAGTGCCCTCATAACAGTGACATCCACAGTGCCCCATAACAGTGACATCCACAGTGCCCTCATAACAGTGACATCCACAGTGCCCCCATAACAGTGACATCCACAGTGCCCCCATAACAGTGACATCCACAGTGCCCCCATAACAGTGACATCCACAGTGCCCCCATAACAGTGACATCCACAGTGCCCCCATAACAGTGACATCCACAGTGCCCCCATAACAGTGACATCCACAGTGCCCCATAACAGTGACATCCACAGTGCCCTCATAACAGTGACATCCACAGTGCCCCATAACAGTGACATCCACAGTGCCCTCATAACAGTGACATCCACAGTGCCCCCATAACAGTGACATCCACAGTGCCCCCATAACAGTGACATCCACAAGCAATATCTTCGGCGGCAGGCGCTGTGTGCACCGAGGCTGCTGCCGCTGAACTTCTGAGGCTTTTTAATATCAGAATTGATTCTTAAGTCAATGAATTGTGACAAAGCTATTAAATCTCTCCATATGCATGAGACACTGCCTTCCCTTCCAGGCCATGCTATCCCTGAGGATGACAGTCAGCTCCTTCGCTGGATATCCTGTCCATATACAAGAGAAAATAGCCAAGGTCGGCTGGTATGAATGGTAAGTACGTTTCTTGAGTCCTTCCGTAATATTCTGCACAGGGTTTTCCAACGCAGAGTTACTTTCCACCATTTTTTAAAAATCTATTTGTGTTTGTTCTACCGGTGTGTCAGTCTTCACTGCAGTTCTAGCATTCTATTCATGAAGCAAACGGCTTTAAATTATCAGAGCTGTGGGTTACACCCCTTTTGAAATAGATAATAATCCACGTGACATCATATGTGCCGTGTTCATTTTAGGACATGGTCAGATATCAGAACAAGGAATCTAGACAAAAAAACAATGTCAGCAGGCTAAAATGGAGCATAGGGTCTATGGGATCACTTGTTCTTCACCCTGTGCCCCTCACATGAGGGTGGATGGACTTTCCAGCATTGAATCGCCTGGTCACCTGGAATAGTCTTGTATTGGTGGTGTGGCTGTAGCAAAGGTAGTAGTACCTGGAAAAGATCGGCGAGAGGAGAGAGAATAAGAAAATCATGGAGAGCCAGGATTCGAACAGGTACTTCTCAGCAATCCAAGGAGCAAAGAGAGTAACAAAGTCTATAGCAACCTGGTGTCTGAGCCATGGAACCACAGGGGTCAGCAATCCAAGGAGCAAAGAGAGTAGCAAAGTCTAGAGCATCCTGGGGTCAGCAATCCAAGGAGCAACGAGAGTAGCAAAGTCTAGAGCATCTTGGGGTCAGAGCTGTGGAACCACAGGTGTCTGCAATCCAAGAAGCAAAGAGAGTAGCAAAGTCTATGGCAGGGGTCAGCAACCTTTGGCACTCCAGATGTAGTGAAATTACAACTCCCATCATGCTCTATTCACTTCTATGGGAAATCTGAAAACAGCTAAGCAACTGTGCATGCTGGGAGTTGTAGTTTCACCACAGCTGGAGTGCCAAGTGTTGCTGATCCCTGGTCTATAAGCCAGTACTCTCTGCTCTGCACTGATGAGGGGCAATCACCCTGAAACAGCTGTCTGCAGATGAGGTGCTGGCTTATTTAATATCCAAGTCATGTCTCAAGGCTTAGTTAAAGAGCTGAACATTGACTTATAGGACAGCTGCCTTACATCTGGTGGCATTAGAGTACAAACCAAAAAATAAGAAGCTCAGCCCTTTGTAACAAAAGTTGAGAGAAATATCACACTAGGCAACTACCATATATTGCTCAATAGTGATGGACGAACATCGGCTGGGACGTTTCGCGAACACGAATGCGTGTTCGCGATCAAATGCTTACTGCGGGCCCCATTCACTTTAATGGCAGGCGAACCTGAAAAACCCTCAGGACATATTTGCAGCCACCAAATACTTCCTAGAAGTGCACAAATAGTCCCACAACATGGACAGTGACATACTAGAGGGGGATCAATGGCAAAAATTCCCATAAAAATATGTATTTTAATCAGGGGCCATTTTTATGCGTCTTAAAGGGAAACTCTCAAAAATGTGCCCTTCTGGAACTTAGAAATTTTTTATTTTAGGCCACGGGAGTACGGGCTCCAAAAATTAGGCATTCACCTGACAGAAAAGAACTTGTGATGATGTGGCTGGAGGTACATTAGGCGATCACTGGATAAAAATGTTACTGTACACCAGTACAGGCCCTAAAAATTAGGCATTCACCTGACAGAAAAGGCCTTTTATGCCGCTGTATATACATAGGACAAGGACCATTCTTTGTTCTTTGTGGTGGCGGATATGTGTGGGCTGGCATGAGGAAATTCAATTACACGTGGTCGTCACAGGTGTTTAATTCCTCCGAGATCCATGCCTCATTCATTTGTACCAATGTGAGCTAGGCGAGTGCGCTTATTGGTCAAGTTCCCCCCTGCCTTCTGCCAAATGAACGCGACAACGGCACTGTGGAAGGTGGAGTGGAGGACAAATGGGAGGAGAGAGGAGAAGAGGCAGGACGTGGAGCGCCAGGAGTGTGGCTTTGTGGGTTCTGACGGCGTTGCTCCCACTGGGCTCGGTGATGGGAGGCCAGGTGTCTTCATAAGACGGTCGTCCCTAGGCGAGTGTTGGGCTTACCGCGAATTATGCGCTGACAGCACAGGCTGCAGATGGCAACACTATTGTCAGCAGCTGACATGTTAAAAAAAAGCCCACACTGCGGAGCCATGTGCCGGCGTCCTGGGAGTGCAAAATGTGACCGTGCATGGTGGATGGCTCGCTCCAGATACATTTGCAGTCTGCTTTTTGCCTCCTGTGCACTGTTAGTTCTGCCTGCTTATACTCCTTCTCCTCCCACTCTGCTGCTCCGTCTCTCCCTCTAAACTCCCCTCCTCTTCCTCTCTTGTGGGCACCCATGTGACGTCCAGCGACACGTCATCATCGTCACCTTCACCACCACTGACATTAGAGATCTCGGAGTAGGCAGCAACAGCGGGGACCACCCTCCTTGGGCTGATCTGGGTACTGTCGTCAGACCGCTGGGTGGCGGCCGTTGCTACCTCCTCTTCCTCATTGGATGCCTAGAATGGCTGCATCATAATTCCTCTGATTCGAGTGAAGGGGCTATGATGGTGGTTGTGGTGTCTTTGGGGGTGTACACAGCAGAGGGTGAGGAGGGTGCAGATAGAGAGGATGAGGAGGGTGCAGAAGCGGAAGGCTGAGTAAGCCACTCAACCAACTCTGGTGCGTCCTTTGATGTAATCGCACGCACCTTATCCAAATTCCCACTTAGGCTCCGGCCTGGTGCACCTGCCTGACCCCTACCACCCCTACGGAACGGCCTGCCTCTTCCTCTGCCTGTTATTTTCAAAATGACCCTGTGCCAAAGTCCCTAGAAAAGAGCAGTATTTGTGGAAGCAGGTATATCGCAGGCCTCAATCAGTATTTGGTGGAAGCAGGAATATTAATCCCCTTAATCAGTATTTTGTGGAAGCAGGTGTATCGCAGGCATCAATCAATATTTTGTGGAAGCAGGAATATTAATCCCCTTAATCAGTATTTTGTGGAAGCAGGTGTATCGCAGGCATCAATCAATATTTGGTGGAAGCAGGTATATCGAACCCCTCAATCAGTATTTTGTGGAAGCAGGTATATAGAACCCCTTAATCAATATTTGTTGGAAGCAGGTATATCGCAGGCCTCAATCAGTATTTTGGTGAAAACAGGTTTATAGAACCCCTTAATCAATATTTAGTGGAAGCAGGTATATTGCACCCCTCAATCAGTATTTTGTGAAAGCAGGTATATAAAAATCTCTCAATCAGTATTTTGTGGAAGCAGGTATATCAATCCCCTAACCAGTATTTTGTGGAAGCAGGTATATTGCACCCCTCAATCAGTATTTTGTGGAAGCAGGTATATCAAACCCCTCAATCAGTATTTTGTGGAAGCAGGTATATAAAAACCCTTTAATCAGTATTTTGTGGAAGCAGTTATATCAATCCCCTAACCAGTATTTTGTGGAAGCAGGTATATTGCACCCGTCAATCAGTTTTTTTTGGGGGGGCAACAGGTATATCACACCAGTTGCAATTAGTTATTCCAATAGCGTTTTTCCCTCTATCTAGCTGCGGTATCGCAGCAGAATCGCACACAACTGCTGCACAATACAAATGCACTATAACAGGGATGCTCAACCTGCGGCCCTCCAGCTGTTGTAAAACTACAACTCCCACCATGCCCTGCTGTAGGCTGATAGCTGTAAGCTGTTCAGACATGCTGGGAGTTGTAGTTTTGCAACAGCTGGAGGGCCGCAGGTTGAGCATCCCTGCACTATAATATACTTTCTATGTTAGAAAGTATATTATAAGTATATCACACCCCTCAGTATGTCACACCTATCGATAGCACACCTATACCAGTCCTTAAAAGGACTTTTGTCACTCTATTAGCTAGTGTTTGGTGTCCCTAACAGCCTGTCCCTGCTCCACACAGCAACCTCTCCCTACACTGGCTAAAGACTGAATGTAAAATGGCGGCCAGATCGGGTTTATTTATAGGGTAGGGGGTGTGTCCATGTGCTCAAATATCTCAATTGGCTGTCCTGTCCCACCTGATGGATGTGTCATGGGTCAAAGTTCGGATAATCGCGAACAAGCAAAGTTCGCCGCGAAACGACCACCAGGTGAACCGCAAGACCATCTCTATTGCTCAATTAGCGCATGCCTATGGCAAAGAAACAATGTAAATACCTATGAAAAAGATGCCAGACCGCAAGAAATCAGTAATAACCTTTATTTACATAATTCATGTAGGTAAAACACATATATTAAAAGCAAGTGCAGGGAAATGGCGGCATGAACCGGAAGAGGACACAATGATAATAATACATACTAATCCAACAAGGTGAAATCCTGAATAAAGTGCAAGTGCAAAATATAGTCAAAATATGTAAAGGACAGAATCAATTACCCATGATGTGCCTCCTCCGGGATGGCGCCAACCCCGACACGCGTTTCGGCGAACCTTCGTCTGGGGGTGTCGTCATCACTGCAGGACACACACTAAATACTCATAAGCACCAATCACAGAGCTCAAAACCCATTGGTGTCAGCAATCCAAGGAGCAAAGAGACTAGCAAAGTCTATAGCAACCTGGTGTCAGAGATGAGGAGCCACGGGTGTCAGCAATCCAAGGAGCAAAGAGACTAGCAAAGTCTATAGCAACCTGGTGTCAGAGATGAGGAGCCACGGGTGTCAGCAATCCAAGGAGCAAAAAGAGTAACAAAGTCTATAGCAACCTGGTGTCAGAGATGTGGAGCCACGGGTGTCAGCAATCCAGGGAGCAAAAAGAGTAACAAAGTCTATAGCAACCTCAGGTGAGAGATGTGGAGCCACAGGTGTCAGCAATCCAAGGAGCAAAAAGAGTAACAAAGTCTATAGCAACCTGGTGTCAGAGATGTGGAGCCACAGGTGTCAGCAATCCAAGGAGCAAAAAGAGTAACAAAGTCTATAGCAACCTGGGGTCAGATGTGGAGCCACGGGTGTCAGCAATCCAAGGAGCAAAAAGAGTAACAAAGTCTATAGCAACCTCAGGTGAGAGATGTGGAGCCACAGGTGTCAGCAATCCAAGGAGCAAAGAGAGTAACAAAGTCTATAGCAACCTCAGGTGAGAGATGTGGAGCCACAGGTGTCAGCAATCCAAGGAGCAAAAAGAGTAACAAAGTCTATAGCAACCTCAGGTGAGAGATGTGGAGCCACAGGTGTCAGCAATCCAAGGAGCAAAAAGAGTAACCAAGTCTATAGCAACCTCGGGTGAGAGATGTGGAGCCACGGGTATCAGCAATCCAAGGAGCAAAGAGAGTAGCAAAGTCTTGCATGAACAAGGTGCGTTCAGAACTGTGAAACTTCAGATGTCAGCAATCCAAGGAGCAAACCAGTAAGCAGGTCAGAGATAAATCCAAGAGTTAGGAACAATGAGGCAATAAGAAAGAGCTGGGCTCAACAGAGCGAAAGAAAGAGAGAAACTAGCCCTGAACCTATTATCAGGCAAAGTCTGCTGACCAGCAAATAGTTTTAAATCTCCACCCATGATATCATCTGTGGGCCCTGCATTAGTTCTGTGGAATCTGTGGTGCAGAAGTGCTGGACCAAAGTCTGGCAAAGGCAGGAGATATAGAAGAGATAGAGGAGTAACAAATCAGTTGAGATTAGCGAGAGAACCTTGTAGCAGGTATTAGTCCTCTTGCAGCGCCACCACAGGGGAATTTAGGGGACTTTAACATGTGATGACCTGATCACCTCTCCCATAGACTGCAGTGATTTCATTGCTGTGGCAGGCATCGGAGCATTCATAGGGCTTGAGGCTGCCATAGGAATTGAACTGCTCCCTCAATTTTGCCACAGGAGATGTTTGACATCTTAGAGGGCTTAGATTGCTTGGTTATTTGAAAAAAAGCAGGGGCGGACTGGGAAGTTAAAGTGGCCCTGGAAAATATGCTAAAAATGCCCCCGTTTTGTAGTCGGGTCCAAATTGATGGAAGGCAGGGCCAGCAATACCATATTGTGGCACAATATACTACCCCAACAGAGCCAAATACTACAGTATCCATCCATCACAAAATACTGCCAGCAGCACAAAATACATCCCCAAAAACTTCCACTGGCCGGCCGCAAGGAGGGCCCAGGCAGCCCCCTGGGCATCGGCCCATCGGGAAATTTCCCTGTAAGGTCTATGGCCAATCCGCCCCTGGTTAAAAGTCCGTGATCAGGGTTATCGCCGATCATGAACACTGCTTCTGGGTATCTTCTGTGTAAAACAGCAAGAAGCTGGAGGCTGTGGTGCCCACTCAGTTCCTGAGCAAGTACCATCTTTAAAGACCCGACATCCGCCGTACATGTACGGCGGATGTCGGGAAGGGGTTAAAGGGTGACTCCACTCGTAATAAATGATACCTAGTTAAAATTACATTTAAATAGGTATTCTCATCTGGACCTTTATTGGCATATGGACAGGATACGCCATATATGTCTGAAAAATGCGGGTCCCGTTTGCAGTTGCAGTGTATGGAGGGGTGGAGGCCTATGCGTATCTCTCTCCATTCACTTTTGTGGGAATTCTGTCCATTCAGTGCCCATAGCAGTGAAAGGACAAGATGCAGCGCATGCGCAGTGTATGCTCTGTTCTGGAGATAGGAGTAGGTCCCAGAGGTGGGACCCGCACCTATTAGACAGTTATGGCATATCCCATTGATAGTATGATATGTAGATCTACACTAACAGATTATATTATCACGACGCGTTTCAAGCATTGCATATCTATCATTTGCTCGATGGATTGAAATCTCACTCCTTACTAGTCAGAGGAGTCTGAGCATATCAGATATTAACACTTTAATAAGCAATTGCTACTTAAGCACTTTCCATGGCTTGTTGACCTAGGAGAGGAAGAAGAATCCATAGAAACAGCAACTCACATGGAACACATCGAAACGCGTTTTGGGTGTTCTTGTTTCTCTTTGTATCACCCTGTTACGTCTGGCAGCCCCCGGTGCCATGTAATGGATAACTCCAACCCACTTTAATATTGATAGAGGTAGGAGCCATCATGAAACGCGCAGCCTTTATGGCCGAATACAGATGTGTGCCATGGGAGACCTTTCACTGAGATTTCATTACGATTCAGAGGCACAACCGATCTAAAGCCAAGGGATGGAGGAAATACAACAGCTTTAACTACCGTAAGAGGAGAGGGCGAGGAAATTAAATCTGAGCCGGTGACGAGTGATGATAGAAATTATAGGGAGATTTTTCAGGAACAATAGACTGGTCGGTAGTAGGGCAGGGAATAGGATAATATGATCGGTATGGGGGTTGGGGGGGGTTCTGGGAACTAAGAGGGGGCTTATTTCATTCCGGGACCAGCTCTGATCAGGGCTCTGTAACGTAAAGTCCCCTCGCAGCTGCTACATTCCACACCTAGAGCGGGGCCTGACGGCTATATAAGTGTGCACCGGATGACAGACTTGTTTATTACAGATGTGAGGCTGATGATGAACGCCCCCTAGTGGCTGTTAACACCCCTGACAAATGTGTACATTATAGCTGAAAATGAGGTGTTGTAATAAAGTCAGTTCCCAAAGGCAACGGGTATGAAAGAGCAGCAGGAGAGCGCTATTAACTGGCGGATATTAGAGAGAATTCTGTTTTACTACGCTAATCCGGGCAGTGTCGCTTTCCAGATGTCTTGGGACTACAGATCCCAGCAATTCCAGTCCGTATCTATCTATCTATCTATCTATCTATCTATCTATCTATCTATCTATCTATCTATCTATCTATCTATCTATCTATCTACCTACCTATCTATCTATCTATCTATCTATCTATCTATCTATCTATCTATTTATCTTATTTATCTATCTCATATCTATCTAACTTATATCTATCTATTTGAGATGAGCAAAGTTATCAAAAATTCCATTCGGCTACATCAACCAAAGTTCACAAAGAAATTTGATTTATTACGAATTACTTTGGCACAAATCGCATTCCTTTCTATGTAGAAGGCTCAATGACGGGGAACAGTGATCGCACTGCCCCCCCCCTCCAGTCATTGAACCCCTCAGATGCTGCGTTCAACACTAATCGCGGCATCTGACAGTCACATTGAGGCCTTTCAGGGGTTGATCAGGGGTTAAAAAAAAAAACTATACTCATCTCATCCATTTGCTTGCAACTATCTTGATTTAAAAAAAATCTGCAAAATCTTGTGCGCACTGACATGATCACGTTGGGAGTACGTGACGATGTCACATGTCAGCCTGCGCAAGATTTGGCACGTTTGCTTAAATCAAGATAGTCGCGAGCAAATGGATGAGGTGAGTATGTTCAATTTTTTACAGCCATTTCAGGAAAAATTGATTCGTTACGGAATCGGAAATTTGGGTTCCTGAGGAATCGACTTTTTCCTAAAATTTGTATAACTTCGATTCGCTCAACACTACTATCTATCAATTGCGTATCTATCTATCTAATATCTGTCTATCTATCTATCATCTCATATCTATTAGTGTTGAGCATCACTATGCTCGGCACATTGCGGAGTTCGGCCAAACAGGGTATTTAAATGTAATTTAGCATCAATTACTGAAAAGTTTCTGCTGGGATTTGAACTCCCAACCTTGTACATTAGAGGCAAGGACCTTATCCACTCAGCTTTAAAGCTGAATGCTAATCTGTGGCAGAAAAAACTCATAGAAGTTTCTGATTTAGTGAGTATTCCTATTCAGCAGAAGGCTTATTTTATATTTCTGTGCAGGTTAACATGTAGTTCTATAGTGTAGTGGTTAACATCCTTGCCTCTAATGTACAAGGTTGGGAGTAGTGTTGAGTGAGCATGCTCGGCCAAACTGCTCGGATCGCTATGCTCGGCAGATCCGAGTGCTCGGCCGAATACTTCAGGTGCTCGAGTACAATAAAAGTAAATGGGAGACCCGAGCATCAAACAGGCACCCCCTGCTCTAAAAAAAAGAGGGTGTCTGGTTCACAAAAAAAGGTTAGAAAGTGATACAAACCCCATCAAAATGGTTTGAAAACAGCATTAAGAGGATAGCTGGATGCGTCTTAGACTCCTATTATTGTATGTACGACATACAATAGACAACCACACAAAGGCTCTATGTCAAAAGCCAGGTATGTGCCCAATCTATCCATGAGACAGATGACAATCAGCACACCTTACAATGGCAGCCTTGTGCACTATAAGATATTCCAAACCAGCTCTCATCTGACTGAGAACCAGTAAATCTCAAAGTTATTTAGCATCTGATGGATGGCTTGGGTGGACCTGCACACCTAGATCAATATCATTAGGGTGACAAAAACTTTTCTGATTGCCCTAACATAATATTCAATAACCTTTCTATACAGTTTTGTCATTTAAAACTCATTTGCATAAACATGGGCATATGGGAAAGACATGCAAATGAGCAGAATCTGCCTTGTTTTTCAGCTGTCATAAGACTATGAAAACCAATAGAGGGCGTTTCATAGTTTTCTGACAAGAATATTAGACTTAGTCTTATGACAAGCTTATTAGTGTAGCCTTTTGCATGGAAACTTCGCGATAAAAATTTGCGATTAGAATATTCGCGATCTACACTAGGATGATATCTGACACTGGGAAAGCTGGGTAATAACTCACTGAAGATATATGACACTGGGAAAGCTGGGTAGTAAGTCAGTGATAATATCTGACACTGGAAAAGCTGGGTAATAACTCAGTGATAAAATCTGACACTGGGAAAGTTGGGTAATAACTCAGTGAAGATATATTACACTGGGAAAGCTGGGTAATAACTCATTGAAGATATATGACACTGAGAAAGCTGGGTAATAACTCAATGGTGATATCTGACACTGGGAAAGCTGGGTAATTACTCAGTGAAGATATCTGACACTGGGAAAGCTGGGTAATAACTCAGTGATATGTAATAACTCAGTGAAGATATCTGACACTGGGAAAGCTGGGTAATAACTATCTATTGTATGTCGAACATAATAGGAGTCTAAGATGCATCTAGCTATCCTCTTAATGCTGTTTCCAAACAATTTTGATGGGGTTTCCATCAATTTCTAACCTTTTTTTATGAACTAGACATCCTCTTCTCTTCCGAGCACGGGGTGCCTGGGGTGCCTGGGGTGCCTGGGGTTCTCCCATTGACTTCCATTGTGCTCGGGTGCTCGGTAGAACACACAAGCATACCGATGTGTTCTGCCAGAGCACACAAGCACTTTGCTGCTCGCTCAACACTAGTTGGGAGTTCAAATCCCGGCAGAAACACTTATACTGTATATATGTAAGTTTTTAGTCATAATATATTTACATATATTATTATATATTTAGAATATATACTATATGTAAATATATTATGGATAAAAACATCAGTAGTAGTTTCCCACATATTATGCATTCATATATATCAGATTTTATCTAAATATATATATATATTTATATATTTTTTTATTTTTTTTGTAATTACACAGTTATTTTGTGCCATACATTTTTTACAATTACTAAAAATATAAAATATATAAATTTAATCTCTATTTCTGAAATGTTTCTGCCAGGATTCAAACTCCTAAGCCTGTACATTACAGGCAAGGATGTTAACCACTACACTATACAGCTACATGTTAACCTGCACAAAAATATAAAATAAGTCTTCTGCTGAATAGGAATACTGACTAAATCAGAAACTACTATGTGGTTTTTCTGACACAATTTAGCATTCTGTGGATAAGGTCCTTGCCTCTAATGTACAATGTTGGAGTTAAAATCCTGGCAGAAACTTTTCAGAAATTAGTTTTAAATACACTGGGGTCAGGTGTCCCCAAACACTGACTCCATATATGGATATAACTATATACAGTATGTAGTCAGAGCAGGGACTCCTAAGCCAAACTAGAGTCCCGACACCCTCCCCTCCTCAGAGCAGGGGGTGCCTGGGGTTCTCCCATTGACTTCTATTGTGCTCGGGTGCTCAGTAGAACACCCGGCATCGCAAAGTGAGCACACTAGCACTTTGGTACTCGCTCAACACTAATATCTATCTGTCATATCTAGGCTTTCCTTCACCCAGGGTAAAAATTAGTGATGAGCGGTAGGGGCAATATTCAAATTCGCGAATATTCGTCATATATTCGTGAATTCGCGAATTCGAGATTATATTCTTAATTGCGAAAATCGGCAATGTATTATTCGCGTAATGCACGCTAAATATCGGCATGGGGTAGGCAACTTTTCTATTGGTTGCTAGGGATGTTGCTAAGCTGTGACAAAGCCTTCTCATTGACCCACAAGCTGGAAGAAGGGAGTGATCACTTGAAATGTACTGTTAAAAAACAAAAAAATAATAATTTTCGTCAATATATAGCACTATATTCTAAATATTCGCGAATTCTCGAAGTGCCGATATTCGTGAACACTAGTAAGAATTTCCTAGCCTTATATCTAATTACCATGGATAAAACAGACTGACATGTTGGGGCCCCCTCCAGCATCGGGCACCCATGGCACCTCTATCAAACTTTCTTGCATTTTTATCATTCCTTTTCATAAATGTAGAAAATTTACATAAAACAATAATTGCCCTGCACAAGCAGCCCAATTATGAGTGTGCACAGGTATCTGCTCCGTACAGCAGCCCATGTAGCGTGTATAAAATTCCCCAGGATTGAGGTTAGTGAATAATTTTGCATGTAATTTTTATTTCAATTCTCTTATTATCAATCTTCTAAACTTTGTTTTATATTCCATTTGCTGATTTTATATCCATCGTTTCAAAGTGATGACATTACTGGAAGATTGGATTGTTCAGCTCCAGAGTGTTATAAAGAAGAAATATTCATATAAAACTTTCAATATGGCAATTTTTAAACACTTCAAAATGTAAAATGCAGAAATGAGCCAAGACTTTCCCATGATTGAAGATGAGGCTGGAAGCTGCGGAATTTAGTTAACACTTGAAGTTAGTTCCGATGGTAAATGTATCATCAGAAAATGGCATTTTATACAAATTAGATTTTTATTATGTTGTTTTTTTTTTGTGTTTGTTTTTATGCGACTATATAAAAATATTTTGAAATTCAGTTTTCACATTGGCCACAAGAGTTGACAAAGTAAGCTGAGATTTCCCTTAATCTGTGACTTATTTTTCAGCTTTGCTGTGTAGACTAGGATGGAGTTAACAGAGTGATCACACCATCTTAAAAAAAACTGCAAACACAGAAAATGCACAAAAAATTCTAAATATCACAGCACTTCCTCTCCTCCTTTTCTTTGTTCCTATTTTTTCTCTCGCATTACTGTAAAAAAAAAACTGAAAAATGCCATACTGTTAATACGTTTTTGGCAGCTGAGGAAAAAGTATGCCAAGTAAGAATGCTTTCAAAAATAGAAGCATTACCAGAATATTTTAAATCCACTAACAATATGCAAAGTGAATGAAGAAAGGAGAAATCGTAATCCAATTAATATTCGATGTGACCACCATTTGCCTTCAAAGCAGCATCAGTTCTTCTAGGTACACTTGCTCACAGTTTTTGAAGGCACTCAGCAGGAAGGTTCTTCCAAACATCTTGGAGAACTAAGCACAGATCTTCTGTGGATGTAGGCTTGCTCATATCCTTCTGTCTCTTCATGAAATTCCAGACAGACTTGATGATGTTGAGATCAGGGCTCTGTGGGGGCCATATCATCCCCCCCCCCCCAGGACTTCTTGTTCTTCTTCACACTGAAGATAGTTCTTAATGACATTGGCTATATGATTGGGGTGGTTGTCCTGCTGCAGAATAAATTTGGAGCCAATCAGAGACTTCCATTATTTCTCAGCATCAAGAGCACCATTAATCCTGACCAAATCTCCAACTGCTTTTGAAATGCAGCCCCAAACTTGGAGGAACCTCCACCATGCTTCACTGTTGCCTCCAGACACTCTTATTATACTGCTCTCCAGCCCTTTCATGAACAACCTGCTTTCTGTTACAGACAGATATTACAAATGTTGGCTCATCAAGCCCAGTTCCAAAGTTTTTATTTTCCTATGTTTCTTAGATGGATGGGGCACCATAGATGTGACTGATATCTCTGCACCTCCTTTATCTATGCTCTTCACAGAAAATGGTTTTCAGACCACCACTGACTCCAGCAGACAATGAAGCTATGCTGGAACCTGACCCTGTCTTAAGGCAAAAGGTGTCGGTCACTTCTAGTCACATTGTACATTTGTGATGTAAGCATAAAGTCTATAGAGAAGATGTGAGCAACCCCAACCGTTTGGCTTTGGCAAATAATTCTGCTCCATCTGCATATCTGCTTTATTTTCTCTAATTAACACAATATTGAGACACTGATACTAAATATTAATAAACTGAGCACTAAATGTCCTTTTATCCTGGGTCTAATGGATTGAACTTTATCAATTCGTAACTTTTTTTTTAAAATTCCCATTATTCAACTTTTAATGGACTATAAGGAGAATTCTTCAAAGATGAAATTAAAGTAAATCAAGCTTCTGAAACCTCAGAGGCATCTTCTTTAAGTATACATCTAATGAAAGATTATTTCTTAAAACTACCTAAAATGAATGTCAATTATCAGGAGGGGCACATTTATCTCTGTAGTAATGGTTAATTAAACTTCAGATGACACCTTTAAGAATATCTGCTGCAGAGTGGGTTTTCTAATATAAGACCCCATTCACACATGTGCTGCAATTTCGCAAAAATTGTTACATATTTGTGGCATTTTTGAATCTGTGGAATGTTACAGTAAATTGTCTTCATCTCATAGAGTCACAGATCACATAGGATCCCATAGCAAAATTTAGCATGGGCTTCTCCCCCATACCAGTTACCCAGTACGTGTTTCACACACTCTTTGGCAACACGGAGCACAAATTGTGACTCTCCAGATTTCTGACGAATGTAATTTTTTAAAATTAAGTGTAAGACAATTTTATCTAAAAATAGAAAAAAGTGGAATAGGTTCGATATAAATATGGGCTCATTCTAAAACATCATATTTATGTATTTACTTCAGAGAACTGGCCTAAATAGACTGATAAACCTCCTGCTTCCCTTCACATGGTATATTATAAAACTGTCTGCCTGCAGCCACCTCTAGGGGGAGTTCAGTGCATAGGAATTCTTACACTTACCATAGAATTCAATGGAAGCTGTACATCTGTTTGCCCCGAACTCACCCCTAGTGGTGGCTGCTGGAAAATGTTGTCTATGTTTGGAACAGGAGAAGCAATTTAGCAGTGGGCCTTCTTCTCCCTCAGGCCCCACAGAAGTTGCGTGGTTTGCAAATATGGTAGGGACGCCTCTGCCCCTAGTGTAAACATGTATTGATTAGAGGACCACTCCTCATCATCTTAAAGATCCCTCCTATTAGATGACAAGGGTAGATCTTCCCAAACGGATAGGTAGATCTCATGGGTGAGATGCCCCTAGTTCTTGGTAAACATTCCAAGCACCCCATAAATCAGAAGAGTAGACTCACTGTCCCAGAAAAAGTGATTTATACTAGCTCACCTCATCCAGGAGGACATTTTGCTCTACACAGGAACAGGAAGTTACCAGTTGAGGTCATTTCCTTCTTTTGAAAAAACAAGAAGGATCATGGAGACGATCAAGTGTTGGGCTGATAGATAAGCATTTGTATTGTTTTCATCTGGTGAGGTGGATCCACTAAGCTGCTTGTCCAGTAGACCAGATCTTACATGGATCTGGTCTGGCAGATAGGCAGTACTGGTACAGCAGAGGGCCAGAGTAACTAAGCTGGAGAGCCGGGTTAACAGAGCTAAAGGGTTTTTTCGAGAGATTATAACACCCGGGACCCCCACCGATCAGCTGTTTGAGAAGGTCAGTGGTGCTCACAGTAGAGTCACAGCCTTGTCACAGCTTTACCTAGGCCAGTGACAACACTTTCATCTTTCATGTGGCCTAGGCGTGGCTCAGCCCCATTCAAGTTAATGGGACTCTGCTGCGATACCAAGCACAGCCACTATACAATGGTGCTTGGTTAGCTGAGAGAAGGCAGCGGCGCTCACAGGAGCCTGTGCATTCTCAAACAGCTGATCGGCGGGGGTCCCGAGTGTCAGATCCTCACCGATGAGATACTGATGACCTATCCAGAGGATAGGTCATCTCATCAGTTATAAAATCCTGGAAAACACTTTTAAACTGAAGGCTGATATAGCAGAGTTGAACTGAAAGCGGATATACAGTAGCAGAGCTGAACTCAAAACTGATGCAGCAGAGCTGAACTTGATACTAATTTACCAGAATTCAACTGAAGATTGACATAGCAGAGCTGAGCTGAATACTGAAGTAGGAAAGTTCTACTGAAGATGGATGCAGCAGAGTTGAACTAAAAATCGGAATAGCAGAGCTTCATGGCCAGTAATAAACCTAAATAATCAGGTCCTGCTGGCTGAGCCGGGTTTAAATAACCTGCATGGATTTTGGTAACCTGACCAGAACAGACTGAGAACAGCAGAAAGAGGTACTGGATCCAGGAAAGGTGATTAACAGCATGGTTGCTGTGTCTGGAAGTATGGTAGCTGTTACTGGGAGTTCTTTGGCTGGTACTGGATATTCTGTGGCCAGAACTGGTGACACTCTATTTGTCCCTCTTTTGACAGGGATCAACCACCAGTGAGGTCCAGACGTCACCAAAGTTAGGCAGGGAAACCTTGAGAAATCTTGCTATAGTTCTTGGAAGAGACAATTCGTCATGGGGCACCTATATAACTACTAGAGCTTAGGATTAGCCCATCCTACGAGGAGACCCAGCTCCTTTGTAAAAGCAGGAATGTTGGTGATCATTACGGATGAAGTAGAGGAAAAACAAGTGTGAAAGAAAAGAAGAGGAAAGACAATGTACAACATGATGCAGGCCTTTTGAGGCCAGTAAAGAGGGGAAGGATATTGCCTGAATGTGCATGGTAGAAAGAGGCAGGTGATGGTGTCCTACCTCTGCCACACCTCCTAACATTCATGAATTCTGCTATGTACTGTCGCTTCTAACAACCGTCTCAGCCGGAAATTTCATCATTCTATAATTTAAGCTTTAAACAAATGTTTTTTTTTGCTATTTTTTATGGTTGTACTCAAATTACAGAATTAGAAGTCCTCACTCCGCTGCCCTTTTTGGTGGACTTTTGCTCATGTTCCCTCCATACTGTTCATTACAAAGAAATAATATCAAACTCTCAAGCTCTTGTAGTAGTTTTTCTCTACATTGCCCTTTGAATCGACCTGACCACACGTTGCTCTGTACTTCTAAGCAACAGGAGAATTTGCGAATGTTAGGCAAGCACAGTACTAGATACTGCCACCACAATATTGTCAGGACTTTGTAGTCCCCAGGATGAGGCAGAACAAATACCTAGAAATACTATTCAACTTCTAAACATGGGGATTTTTCAAAACTTCCACGAGCATCCTCTTTATTGATTTTTTTTTCACCTCTCGATGAGTATATGCTCTAACTTTTGAAACTATTTTATATATTTTTACTTAACTCCTTAAAGTGAATGTCCATTCTAGGACAAAATGTTCTTGTACTAATCTAAACAGTCTCCAAAATTCCACACTGATTCATTTGCATATATATTTGCATAATGGTCAGAGGCTTTTAAAACTGAGTTACGAATTCCCTGTATAGACATACATTATAAAATTCAATCTCCCTGCAGCCACCACTAGGGGGAGCTAATAAGTTTACTTCATACTATTTGTGCATTTAATTCAATAATAAAGCAGTAAGCTCCTGAGCTCCCTCTAGTGGCGGCTGAAGGGAACCAGAATGTTATCATTTACCTCTATGTGCAACAGGGTGTTGAACAACATTCACATTAAACTTGGTCCATTGGCAAACATGTCTGGTGTAACAATAATACAATGTAGAGAAATGTTATTAAATCTGAACTTTACCTAACATCACATGTTTCCACATGGCCTCATAGTAAAGTTAGGGATACCACTTGCCCTTATTGAAAGTATACTGATCTGTGGTAAATCAAACAAAGGATATCTACTTTTTGGGGGCAGCATGTTATATATTAGGTTTTCTGCCCAAAGAAATCTGGCATCGTGGAGCTAGGCATCAATAACCACCACTGTGTTTTCCCCAACCTGAGTATCTTGGGACTATATCCATGATACCAGTGGTGCAGACAGTAGCTGCCAAAAGGTTTCGAGTCACATACAGTAAAATGGGACCTGAGAGCCACATTTGGTTTTTGAGCCTGATTGGGGTACACAGCTTTAGAAAAATAAATATATTCATATAAAGGCTTAATCTACTGAAATGTGTTCTAACTCAAGCACATGGACACCCATAATAGAGCAGATGTGGATCCACAGTGGCACTTGAACTGATTTTACTCTTAAGGGTGTTACCTAAGTGGCTCCCAAAGTCTTCACCCTTTAACCCCTTGTTAACGCCATTGTAGGGGAACTACCAGACTGCTACCACCTGGAAAAGTCTCTGTTGAAGTGACGGCTGAAGAGACACTGCTATGGAACACCAAGGGATCAGACAAAACCGTAGTCAGAGACAGGCAAAGGGTCAGGGCAGAAAAAGTAAATGCAATCCGATAAACAGTCTGAGGTCAGGGAGGGTCAAGACAGAGATCAGACAAGGGTCAGGTCAGGCAGCAAAGGGTTAGTTCCAGAAGTCAGGCAGAAGTTGGTACATAGAGCAGGCTGTTGAGCTAACGGCACATCTTGGCAGGAAAGTAGATGTTAGATATCTGACTGCTGCCTCCATCTGTCTGATATACAGAGAGCTACTGTATGTGAACCCACTGATAACATTAAGGGACATAGTCTGATGAATGACCCCAAATCAGAGAGCCGGCTATATCTGAGAATCAGGGGCGTAGCTAAAGGCTCATGGGCCCTGGTGCAAGAGTTCAGCTTGGGCCCCCTCCCCCTTCACTCAGCGCTGGTGCACCTAGCTTTTCTGCTACCCGAGGCAAAAATTGAAACTCCACCCCCATGCCAAATTCTCAACCTAACCCCTTCCCTCCAGTCCTACTGTTAAAGGGGATGTCCTCTTTTTACTACTTTTTACTACTGATAGGTCATCAATATCAGATCGGCAGGGGGACCCAGCACCCCTGCCGATCAGCTGTTTGAAGAGAGGGCAGCGCTCATATGAGAGCTGCTTTCTCTGCTCTGTTCACCTGCTCGCCATAGAATTTGCAGTGATGAGCAGGTAAACAGAGCAGAGAAGGTGGCGCTCGTACAGAAAAAAAAGCAACCCCTTTAAAGACATACTTGGAAAACATTACATACAGCGCTACAGAACATACAGGGTCATACAGCCCTACATATGTACCTCTTACATCCAGTGACTTCTCTTCTCTGATGTAGATATTCTCTTTTCTCTTCTTCTCCTCCCAGACCAGACCGCCATGGTGACTTCTTTCAGCCGCACTTCATCTCTGCAGAGTTTAACAAACAGGCATCTTAGGCTTCTTTCACACTGGTGTTTTGGTTTCCGTTTGTGAGATCCGTTCAGGGCTCTCACAAGTGGTCCAAAACGGATCAGTTTTGCCCTAATGCATTCTGAATGGATAAGGATCCGCTCAGAATGCATCAGTTTGGCTCCGTTCAGCCTCCATTCCGTTTCCATTCCGCTTTGGAGGCCGACACCAAAACGCTGCTTGCAACGTTTTGATGTCCGTCTGACGAAACTGAGCCAAACGTCCTGACACCTGACACACAATGTAAGTCAATGGGGACGGATACTGGCTGTGTGGTACCATGTAGTACGGTACTCACTTGAAACTCCTGTAGGCAGGCTGAGCGGGCGGCGGCAGCGTAACGTCATTCACTATTTCACCTGCCTGCTTGATTCATAAAGTGGGAGGAGCAGGCGCGTGACGTAGTGAATGACGTTACGCTGCCACCGCCCGGCCTGCCTACAGGAGTTTCAATTGAGTACCGTACTACATGGATTTCTCTATGCTGCAGAGGATTAATAAAGTTTAAAACAGCTCCCATGCCTACACATTACCAATTAATACTACAGTGAGCGGGGCCCGATATACCAGAATACAGTGACTGCATCGGGCCCTGCTGCCAGTACAACACCAGATGCCGGCCCCCACCCCCTGTATTGGGGGTCATTCACTATTTTACACAGTGACACTGTTATGGGGGGTGATATGTGGATAACACATATATAGCATAAGATGCTATATATGTGTCATCCACAGATCCCCCCATAGCAGTGTCATCCACAGATCCCCCCCCATAACAGTGCCATCCACAGATCCCCCATAATAGTGTCATCCACAGACCACCATTAGTTCAAAACCCACCAAAAGCACACCTTTTGGTTCAAAATATTTTTTTTTCTTATTGTCCTCCTCTAAAACCTAGGTGCGTCTTATGGGCCAGTGCATCTTATAGGGCGAAAAATACAGTATATATATATATATATATATATATATATATACAGTATATAATTAAAAAGTATTTATTTTATAAAAAGACCATATAAAAATCCAAATTAAAATAGAAATGGGAATAGATGACGTCACATCAATATAGTATCTACCTCCTCCTCATAGTATCATACTTCTGTTGCTGGGTACATATTCAACATAAATGTTTCAATGTGGTTTATATAATGCGGCAGACTATAGTGGTTTGCGGCAGTATACAATAAATCACATTGAAAAAAATCACATTAAAGGTGAAGCAAATTAAAAAACATAAAATACATATACGATTTATGGACAATACGGTTGTATCGCAGTGCTCACTTGTATAATCAAGAAGATGGTTTCTTCAGATTGTTCTGACATATGTATGTATCGGGTTGATATTGGAACAATAAACTTGATATCCCTCTAAACAGATCCACTGATTAGCAGGGTAATTAATGTCTCTTTAGTTTTCCATATAGACAATTGCTTTGTTTATTAAATTATTATGATGATGATATGGATGTCTATTTTATATCATAGCCGATACAATACATCAATCCTTTTATATAGCTGTAAATGCCAGTGCTATCCTGTGGCTGTTGTCTCTATATATCAATATTGAATCCACTTTGGATACATAGATAATTCACTGTTGATACACTTGATAAATGTTCCGCTGTTTGCTAGGTCTTACTGATTGTTCACACCGCACAGGTAAGTATTATAACTAGGATTGAGCGGACCCGTGGATGTTTGGGTTCGCCGGGTTTGGACGAACTTTGGGTAAAAGTTCGGGTTCGGGGCCCGAACTTGACACAAACTCGAACCCAAACCCTATTGAAGTCAATGGGGACCCGAACTTTGGTGCACTAAAATGGCTGTAGAGGGCCGCAAAATGGGGGTAAGAGCAGGACAGTTGCCCTGCAAACAAATGTCGATAGGGAAATGACTTAAAATAACAGAATAGAAAAGAATACAAAATAATAATCTTGAACTAGGAGGCCGAGGTTAAAGTGGAGTAGTAGGTTGAGGAGGTGGTGGTGTAGGTGGAAGTGGCGGTGGAGGAGGAGGAGGTAGCCAACACAGTTTTTTTTATTTTTATTTTTTTTACTTTTTTTTTATTTTTTTTTATTTGGGAAGACCCCAAAACATTGGGAACTAGAAAAGAGAATGCAAAGAGAAAGTGCGCTGGAGTCTAACAATGGCTGGGTGCGGCCGGTATACTTGTCTATTCTGCAAAAGGTACGGACAAGTCCTGTGGGATCCATGCCTGGTTCATTTTAATAAACGTGAGCTTGTCCACATTGGTTGTGGACAGGCGGCTGCGCTTGTCTGTGATCACCCCCTGCCATGCTAAACACGCGAGCCAGCACCTCACCTGTGGCTGACAGTGCCTCCAGTTCCTTCACATTGTCTCCCACCCGGTCCACTGCTGAAAGTGCAGAGTTGGCACCTGCAGCCCATGGGCGTCTGTCTTTCACCTCACCCCCTTGCAAATCAGGCAAGCAGTCTGAGCCCCAAGTCATGCAGAAGTCTCCTTTGCTTTTTGATGACTCTGCTAGCAAGGTTTCCGTGGCCCATCCACCTAGCCCTTCCCTAGAAGTAGAAGAGATTGAGTGCACTGATGCCAATCACTTATGTTTCAGGATGTGGACATGGGAAGACCACCGCCGTACGTCTCTGATGATGACGGAACACAGGTGCCCATTGCTGCGGATTTCTGCAGTGTGCAGACAGCAAGGAGGGCAGGGGTGAGGAATGGGTGGAAGATGATGTGGAGGATGATGAGGTCCTAGACCCCACATGGAATCAAGGTCATGCGAGTGACGTGTGCAGTTCGGAGGAAGAGGTGGTGATCACACAGCGCCAGACACACAGCAAAAGAGGGAGCAGGGTGCTAAAGCAGAGTAGCCAGTACGCCTGCTACTGCCCACCGCACCCAGGGACTGAGCACACCATAGCCAGCTCCAAGGAGTTCCCTGGCATGGCAATTTTTCAGACAATGTGCTGACGACAAGATGCAAGTGGTTTGCACGCTGTGCCATCAGAGCCTGAAGCGAGGCATTAATATTCTAAACCTGAGCACAACCTGCATGACCAGGCATCTACTGTAAGTGCAAAGCACGAGCTGCAGTGGAGTAGACACCTCAAAGACCAAGAAAGATCTCAGGCTCCTCCAGCTCCCTCTTCTGCTGCAGTCTCGGCCTCTTCCTCCCCCTCTGGAGTGACAGTGCACCTGCAAACAGAGTATGTGGCAGCAACACCACCACTTCCACCACCGTCACCAAGCATCTCTACACTGTCCCATGGAAGCGTTCAGCTCTCCATCCCCCAAACACTGGAGAGAAAGAGGAAGTACCCCCCTACCCACCAGTGATCCCTGGCCCTGAATGCCAATATTTCAAAATTCCTGGCCTTTGAAATGCTGTCATTCCGTCTGGTGGAGATGGAGACTTTTAAAAATCTTATGGCGGTGGCTGTCCCACAGTACGTCGTGCCCAGCCACCACTACTTTTCCAGATGAGCCATCCCTGCCCTGAACAACCAAGTGGCGGACGAAATCAGGTGTGCACTGCGCAATGCCATCTGTGGCAAGGTCCACATAACCACCAATATGTGGACCAGTAAGCATGGGCAGGGACATTATATCTCCCTAACTGCACACTGGGTAAATGCAGTGGTGGCTGGGCCTGAGGCAGATAGCAGTTTGGCGCATGTCCTTGCACCACCGTGGATTGCAGGACATTTCTCATTGCCTTCTGTTGCCTCCTCCTACTACTCCGGTTCCTCCTCTACCGCCTCCTCATCCGGTCAGCGTAACACCTTCACCACCAAATTCAGCACAGCCAGGTGGAAACAATAGCAGGCTGTGTTGAAACTCATCTGTTTGGGGAAAAAAAAAAAAACACACCGCGCAGGCTCTGTGGACTGGCATGGAACAACAGACCGATGAGTGGTTGGTGCCACTGAGCCTCAAGCCCGGCCTGGTGGTGTGCGATAACAGGCGAAAACTCGTAGCAGCTCTGGGCCTAGCCGGTTTGACGCACATTCTTTGCATGTGCTGAATTTGGTGGTGCAGAGGTTCCTGAAAAATTACCCCGATATGTCAGAGTTGCTGCATAAAGTGCGGGCCGTCTCTGCGCGCTTTCAGCGTTCTCACCCTGCTACTGCTCGCCTGTCAGCGCTGCAGCGTAACTTCGGCCTTCCCGCTCACCGCCTCATATGTGATGTACCCACAAGTTGGAACTCCACCTTGCACATGCTGTGCGAGCAGCAGCAGGCCATAGTGGAGATTCAGCTGCAGCACGCACGGGTAAGTTGCTCTGTGGAACAGCACCACTTCACCACCAATGACTGGACCTCCATGCGAGACCCGTGTTTCTTGTTGTGCTGTTTTGAGTACTCCACCGACATGGCCAGTGCCGATGACGCCATCCTCAGCGTTACTATCCCACTTCTATGTCTCCTTGAAAAAACGCTTCGGACAATGATGAATGTGGAGGTAGCACAGGAGGAAGAGGGATCATTTCTACGGTTATCAGGCCAGTCATTCACAAGTGGCTCAGAGGGTGGGTTCCTGCACCAACAGAAGCCAGGTACACAACTGTCCAGCCAGGACACAGTTCTGGAGGATGAGGAGGATGATGAGGAGGAGGAACTGTGTTCACACAGACGATACACCTCCCACAGAGGACAGCTTGTTGTTGCCTCTGGGCAGCCTGGCACAAATGAGCGACTACATGCTGCAGTGTCTCCGCAACGACCGCCGTGTTGCCCACATTCTAACCAGTGCTGATTACTGGGTGGCCACCCTGCTGGATCCCCGCTACAAGGACAACGTGCCGTCCTTAATTCCATCACTGGAGCGTGATCGGAAGATGCGCGAGTACAAGCACACGCTGGTAGACGCGCTGCTGAAGGCATTCCCACCTGACAGCGGGGGCACAGTGGAAGCACAAGGAGAAGGCAGAGGAAGAAGTTGCCAACGCAGCTGGGGCACCGCCAGCACCTCAGAAGGCAGGGTTAGCATGGCCGCAATGTGGAAAAGCTTTGTCAGCACGCCACAACAACCAGCACCACCAGCTGATATAGAACGTCTTAGCAGGAGGCAGCATTTCAGCAACATGGTGGAACAGTATATGTGCACACTCCTACACGTACTGACTGATGGGTCTGCCCCCTTCAACTTCTGGGTCTCCAAATTGGGCACATGGCCTGAGCTTGCCCTTTACGCCTTGGAGGTGCTGGCCTGCCCTGCAGCCAGTGTATTGTCTGAACGTGTGTTTAGCACGGCAGGGGGGGTGATCACAGACAAGCGCAGCCGCCTTTCCACAGCCAATATGGACAAGCTAACGTTCATTAAAATGAACCAGGCATGGATCCCACAGGACTTGTCCGTACCTTTTGCAGAATAGACAAGTATACCGGCCGCACCCAGCCATTGTTAGACTCCAGCGCACTTTCTCTTTGCATTCTCTTTTCTAGTTCCGAATGTTTTGGGGTCTTCCCAAATTTATAAAATAAAATAAAGAAAGAAAAAAATTAATAAAACAAAAAAAAACAAAAAAAATAGTGCTACCTCCTCCTCCGCTGATTCCACCTACCCCGCCACGTCGACAGTCTCCTCAACCTACTACTCCACTTTGACCTCCGCCTCCTAGTTCAAGATTATTATTTTTTATTTTTTTCTATTCTGTTATTTTAAGTCATTTCCCTATCCACATTTGTTTGCAGGGCAGCTGTCCTGCTCTTACCCCCATTTTGCTTCCTTTTGCAGCCCTCTAGCCCTTACTACGACTATTTTACAGCCATTTTAGTGCACCAAAGTTCGGGTCCCCATTGACTTCAATAGGGTTTGGGTTCGAGTTTGTGTCAAGTTCGGGCCCCGAACCCGAACTTTTACCCAAAGTTCGTCCAAACCCGGCGAACCCAAACATCCACGGGTCCGCTCAATCCTAGTTATAATACTTACCTGTGCGGTGTGAACAATCAGTAAGACCTAGCAAACAGCGGAACATTTATCAAGTGTATCAACAGTGAATTATCTATGTATCCAAAGTGGATTCAATATTGATATATAGAGACAACAGCCACAGGATAGCACTGGCATTTACAGCTATATAAAAGGATTGATGTATTGTATCGGCTATGATATAAAATAGACATCCATATCATCATAATAATTTAATAAACAAAGCAATTGTCTATATGGAAAACTAAAGAGACATTAATTACCCTGCTAATCAGTGGATCTGTTTAGAGGGATATCAGGTTTATTGTTCCAATATGAACCCGATACATACATATGTCAGAACAATCTGAAGAAACCATCTTCTTGATTATACAAGTGAGCACTGCGATACAACCGTATTGTCCATTTTATAAAATAAATACTTTTTAAATTATATATATATGTGTCAAGTTTCCATGCTAATACCAGATATTTGAGTGCCCTCCACTTCTTTACTATTTCACCACCACATGACAAACAAAGCTAGAACCAGCCCTGTACCTCACATGGATCCAGAGATCTCCACATTCTTTGCTCTGCTAGATTTATATTAAGTTGGCAGCTCAAGGGGAGTGTCTTTTCTGCTGCAGCTCAGGGGGCGTGTCTCAGCTCTCCCTATCACAGCTCAGGGGGCGTGTCTCAGCTCTCCCTATCACAGCTCAGGAGGCAGTTGCAAGATGGAACTGAGCATGTGCGGCCTTCTCAGTGAGCAGGACAAAGAAATAAGAAAAGAAACAAACAGCAGGTGGCGCTTTACAGATACATTTTATTGAATAACTTCGCGGCTATGCTAAATTTTTAATAACACGCAGTTAGAAAATTATTCAGATCCAGGTGTTGGTTTGAAAATTTGTAGAATATTTTTCATGGAACAACCCCTTTAATGATCAGGCAGAGTCCTCCCTTCTCTGTTTGGCATTGATTTGTATGATTATCGTGCAGGACAGGAAGAGGAAGTTGAGCATGATGTGCAAATCACACAAAGGACTCCACAGGACTCATTGCAAAAACCTGTGAGGTGATTCTTGTAAAGCTTTATTTTACCCTGGTTTGGCAAGGAACTAAATACGGGGTAAGTTGCGATATATACAGTATATCTTTACAGTTATTACGTGTATTGTCTGCAGCTGCTTGCAATGACTATACTGTTTAGCACACTGTAGACTAAAGAAGGCATGCAGCCATGCATACTGCATAAAGATGGTTTGCACTGGACTTTCCCAGGGTTATTGAACGAATGTCAGAAGAAAGCAACAATCGGAGGGGTCATGGGTGTTCCACGCTGAAGCAGTGAAAATATGTAAAATTAATCCTCTAATACACTGTAGAGTAGACCATAAAGGAATAAAATACTATACCTTTCAAACCTAGACCACCAGGGAATACAATTTTATCCATTTCTACCTTAGACTACTAGGGAACAAAATAATATCCTTTTCTACCCTTGATCACCATGGAATAAAATATCTCTTTCTACCCTCGACCACCAGGGAATAAAATACTCCTTTCTGCCTTAGACCACCAGGGAATAAAATATTCCTTTCTACCCTAGACCACCAGGGAATAAAATATTCCTTTCTACCCTAGACCACTAGGGAATAAAATACTATCCCTTTCTACCGTTGACCACCAGGGAAAGAAAAATCCCTTTCTACCCTAGGCTACTAAGGAATATAATACTATCCTTTTCTACCCTTGACCACCAGGGAATAAAATATCCCCTTCTACCCAAGACCACCAGGGAATAACATACTCCTTTCTACCCTAGGCCACCAGAGAATAAAATATTATCCCTTTATACCCTTTACCACCAGGAAATAAAATATTATCCTTTCTATCCTTGACCACCAGGGTATATTATATTATCTCTTTTTAGTTTCTACCCTAGCCCACCAGAGAATAAAATATTATCCCTTTCTACCATATACCAATAGGGAAAAATATATTATTCCTTTCTACCCTAGACCACCAGGGAATAAAATATTCCTTTCTACCCTAGACCACTAGGGAATAAAATACTATCCCTTTCTACCGTTGACCACCAGGGAAAGAAAAATCCCTTTCTACCCTAGGCTACTAAGGAATATAATACTATCCTTTTCTACCCTTGACCACCAGGGAATAAAATATCCCCTTCTACCCAAGACCACCAGGGAATAAAACATCCCTTTCTACCCTAGACAACCAGGGAATAACATACTCCTTTCTACCCTAGGCCACCAGAGAATAAAATATTATCCCTTTATACCCTTTACCACCAGGAAATAAAATATTATCCTTTCTATCCTTGACCACCAGGGTATATTATATTATCTCTTTTTAGTTTCTACCCTAGCCCACCAGAGAATAAAATATTATCCCTTTCTACCATATACTAGTAGGGAATAATATATTATCACTTTCTACCCTAGATCACCAGGGAATAAAATATCTCTTTCTACCCTAGACCATTTGGTGAATAAAATACTATCCCTTTCTATCCTTGACTACCAGGGTATAATATATTATAGTCCAAATAGGTAAAAAAGTCCAGCTCACCCAATATCCTCCGTGCACGGGACAAACCGAGGCAAGTTCTGCACGTATAGGTACACAAGAACGAGTCCCAGCACTGGATCGATTCTTAGTTGCGTTGTCTTTTATTTTTCAAATTGCATATTTACATGTTATAGACATCACCTCCCATCACCACCGGTTAACATGTTTCGAACTGAGGCGTTCTTAGTCGTAACCTTGCCGTGTGTCCGACCACTGTGGTTCAAATAAACCTGCCCCTCCAATAGAAAAAGTAAGTAAGAAAAAGGAAGGGTGGGGAAGGAAACACAAAAGTGAAAAATGGAGGGAGAAAGGAAAGAAAACAGGTGTAGACAAATGGCGGAGGGTAAATTAACATCCCTAAGTCAGACACACCGCATTCTAACTTCCATCACATTCAGAACGAAAATATATATACATATTATAATGGATAACCCTCTGACCTAGTACAAAATATATATATATATATTATAAATCCTTCTAAAGTGCATCTGTATAGAAACATATAATATAGTAAAGCCTTAAATAAATAGAAAAATTTATAAAAATTGGTTAAAACAAGTACGTAGTGTGAATAGGTCCGATAGCAGATCTGAAAAAACTCCATGAGGGAAAAATAAAAGGGCAAGAAAGAGCTCTATCAAGATTCCCCCATAAGGTTAAATATGACATCAAAATGGTCCTTAACACTAAATCCTTCTATAATATCGCAGTGAAATTACATTGCGACTCTCAATAGCCATACTTGAGTTCTTTTTTTAGGTTAAGACCAGAAGGAAATCTAGTATTTAACCTAAATATCCAGTATTCCTCACGTAATAATATTTTTTCTTTATATTGCAGCCTCTGGGTGGGACAGTCACTTTTTCAAAAGCAAAAGTACATAAACTGTTCATATTACGATTATGTTTTGTTATGAAATGATTTGCTGCGTTTGAGATGCCTGTTGCTGAGGGATTTACAATATAATTGAGATGTTCTCGCAGTCTAGCTTTGAATTGCCTGCTAGTACTTCCCACATACACTACATCACATGCAATACATTTAATGGCATAAATCACACCTGACGTGTTGCAGTTAATGTAATTTTTTTATCAAAAATGTTTCTGCGTGAAGAATTATGAAAGCTTTTTGTAGATAAAGCATATTTACACATTTTCGCATGGGTGTCCACCACATTTGTTCACAATCCACGTATCCTTACTTTTATTTGAAAAACGTGTAAATAGCGATGGAGACAAAAAGTTAGCCAAAGTGTGAGGGGGTCTTGATACAATCCTACATCAATTTTTTGGGATATCATACAATATGTTGTCTTCATAAAGAATGGAGAGACACCTCCGGATCACATGTTGTATCTTAGAAAACTGCCAACTGTATGTAAGAGTCAATGTAGTTCTTTCAGCATTCCCCTTATTCTTATTTATATTATCATTTTCTTTTCTGTGTTGTGTTCACGTCCAATGGTCTTGAAGAACAATTCTGTCCTGCTCTTCCTCTTTACTATATCTAAGGCTCTATGTAGTATCCAATCTGGATAACCTCTTAAACTTAGGCGCTTCCAGATGGCTCTACTTTCATCTAAAAAACTGGCATCGGAACTACAGTTCCTCCGTGCACGTATCAATTCCCCAACTGGAATGGATTTGATTGTATGTGTCGGATGATGACTATTAGCCTTAAATATAGTGTTTCCTGAAGTCTCTTTGCGAAAGGTCTCTGTATGGATGTTCTGACCATGAAAACCAATCAGCCTAAGGTCTAAAAACCTGATGGTACTGGGGTCAGCATGATGCGTAAATCTCAAATTATAAGGGTTATAGTTGACATAATTCATAAAATCTGGTATGGCAGACACATGGATGTCCCATATAAAGAGCAAATCATCGATGTATCTGCCATACCAGACCACCGCTCCTGCAAAGGGATTACCCCCACAAAATAGATAACGCTCTTCCCAGTATGCCATGACAAATATTTTGCCCCCATTGATACTCCCTTTGTCTGAACATAAAATTTATTGTCGAATAAAAAATAGTTATGCTTCATAAGGAAAGAGCTAACCTCCAAGATAAAGTTGATATACTCCATTGTGTGTATACTGTATCTATGGAGGTTATATTCTAAGGCCAAGATAGCCACATTATGAGGTATGGACGGATACAGTGAGATGACATCAAGAGTAAGCCAGGTATAGTCATTACACCATTGTTTTTCATAGACAGCCCTGATGTCACCGCCAGTTCTGTGAGAAGGTTTGGCAGACGTTTTTCTCTACCTCTTGTATGATGTTCTTTGTTTTGGTTTCACTTTGTCTTCTCCTTTCCTTCTGCCAGGTGTCACTTATTTAGACTAATAGTCTTCCTTTATATTCCCTCCCATACTGCCTGACTTTGCGGTTTATACTACTTCCTGGATGAAGTGTTCACTGCTGAAGGCTGCTGCTGCTGTTTGCTCAGATAAGTCGTTTACTTTATTTTATTTCCTTGCTGGCTTGATTCTAGGTGACCCTGACTCCATCCGTATTAAGTGCAGGGAGCCGGTGGTCGTGTCCCCTCACTATTATAGGGTTTTCAGGTGTCACACAGTCTTAGGTACGTGGGCATGCAATCGTCTACCATTGAGACCCGTGCATGTGCATAGCAGTCAGGGAGAGCTCTTAGGGTTTTATAGGGTTCACCTATATGCTCCTTAGTTTGGGATCAAGCCAGTCAGTCGTTTATTTATAAGTTCCAGCTATCTGCAACTTCATCCGTGACATTATAAACCGCCATAACCGTCTTAAGCATGGATCCGGTTTCAGCCTTGATTGACCGCATGCAAGGTCTTTCGCTGGAGGTAGCAGATCTCTGTAAAACTGTGTCTCAGTTTCAGGTGACCGGTTCTGCTGGCGTTCATGGAGTTTGTTCAGAGCCTAAGATCTCACTTCCGGATACTTTCTCTGGGGGAAGGGAGAATTTTGTTCGCTTTAGAGAGGCTTGCAAACTCAATTTTCGCCTACTTCCCCAGGTAGTGGACCGTTTTAGCAAAATGGCACATTTCATTCCCTTTCCTGGGTTACCCAATGCTAAGATGCTGGCGCAAGCATTTGTTGATCACATTGTTAAATTGCATGGTATTCCTTCAGACATCTTTTCTGATAGGGGCACACAATTTGTTTCCAGATTCTGGAAGGCCTTATGTTCTCGCTTGGGGGTTCGGTTGTCGTTCTCTTCTGCTTTTCACCCGCAGTCGAATGGTCAGACCGAACGCGTCAATCAGAATCTGGAGACATATCTGCGCTGTTTTCTGGCGGAGAATCAGGAGGATTGGTATTCTTTTTTGTCCCTTGCTGAGTTTGCTTTAAATAACCGTCGCCAGAAGTCCTCTGATAAGTCACCATTTTTTGGTGCATATGGGTTTCATCCGCAGTTTGGGACATTCTCTGGAGAGGGGTCTTCTGGTTTACCTAATGAGGAGAGATTTTCCTCGTCTTTGTCATTTATTTGGCAAAAGATTCAGGGTAATCTGAAGAGGATGCGTGAGAGATATAAGCGTGTGGCGGATAAGAGACGCGTGCCTGGTCCGGACCTGAATGTGGGTGATCTGGTGTGGTTGTCTACAAAGAATATCAAACTGAAGATTCCCTCCTGGAAGTTGGGTCCTAAGTTTATTGTGCCTTACAAAATCTTGTCCGTCATCAATCCCGTTGCCTTCCGTCTTGATCTTCCTCATAATTGGAAGATCCATAATGTTTTTCACAAGTCCCTATTAAAACCTTATGTCCAACCCACTGTACCCTCCTCTTTGCCTCCTCCACCGATTTTTGTTGATGGTAATCTTGAATTTCAGGTCTCTAGGATTGTGGATTCTCGCATTATCCGCGGTTCTCTTCAGTACCTCGTTCATTGGGAGGGTTATGGTCCTGAGGAAAGGATGTGGCAATGGCGGACATTAAGGCCACTCGTCTCATCAGGGCTTTTCATAGGTCTCATCCTGAGAAGGTGGGCTCTGAGTGTCCGGATCCACCCATCGATGGAGGGGTACTGTCACCGCCAGTTCTGTGAGAAGGTCTGGCAGACGTTCTTCTCTACCTCTTGTATGATGTTCTTTGTTTTGGTTTCACTTTGTCTTCTCCTTTCCTTCTGCCAGGTGTCACTTATTTAGACTAATCGTCTTCCTTTATATTCCCTCCCATACTGCCTCACTTTGCGGTTTATTTACTGGTTATAAACAGGTTTACTTTATTGTGTTTCCTTTCTGGCTTGATTCTAGGTGACCCTGACTCCGTCCGTATTAAGTGCAGGGAGCCGGTGGTCGTGTCCCCTCACTATTATAGGGTTTTCAGGTGTCACACAGTCTTAGGTACGTGGGCATGCAATCGTCTAACATTGAGACCCTTGCATGTGCATAAAAGTCAGGGAGAGCTCTTAGGGTTTTATAGGGCTCACCTATATGCTCCTTAGTTTGGGATCAAGCCAGTCGGTCGTTTATTTATAAGTTCGTGCTATCTGCAACTTCATCCGTGACACCTGAGCACATCAGAGGTGTCTCGGATGTATCCTGGTAATCTCTTCACTAAAGGCTGTAGTTGCGAATCCAACCAATCCCCCATTCTCTCCATCAAGGACCCTATTCCTGAAACAGGACGTAGGGGTGGGGGATGCATATTCTTATGGCAACACATGTATAATTGGAGTCACCGGCATTTCCACATTTAAAAAATTGTACTGTTTCTGGTTGAGAAACTCTCTATCCTTCCCTTTGTTAAGTATATATATTATTTGTGTTATTTGGATATAGGGTTTCCATCCAGCTCCCTGTATGTGGCGGTGTCAGACAACATGTCAACCATTTGTTGGTAATAAACCACCTTATCCAAAACCACCACAGAACCCCCTTTTTCCGCCATCTTAATAATGAGATCAGAAGGATCTTCTAATTTCCTTAGGGCATCTCTCAGTTTTTTGGTTAAGTTGTGGTGTTTTGGTTTAATATCAGATTTTTTATTATAAATTTCAGTAAGTTTTTTCTCAACAACCTGCTAAAAAGTATCTATACCAGGAGCACGTGAATTGACCGGATAGTATTGCGAATTCGTCATTTTAAATTCCTGTCCCCCGACTGTTGCCGAAAAGCTCTTATTTTCTATTTGTAAATCAGTAAGGCAAGCTAAAGACAATTGTTCCTGGAAAGAGAGGCCAGTATATTCATTATCCCTTGATTCTATTCCTATTCCAGTCTCTTTCAGTTCCATGTCTGCATCAGAAAAATGTCTCCTTAATGTCAAATTTCTAATAAATCTGGTGACATCAAGGATAGTATTAAATAAGTCAAAATCAGTTGTGGGAACAAAGTTCAATCCATAGACAGTACCTCGACTTCATCTTCTGTTTAATCAATTTGAAATAAATTAATAACATCTAATGATTTCGGTGGATTCTCCTCATTTATTATTTTTTCTGAAGTCTGGTAGCCATTGCGTGTTTTTTTTTTTTTCTTTTTATGTTTCCGTCCTGCTCTTCTCGGTCGTTTTTTGTAGAATCCCGTTGTTTCATTCAGTTTTTTTGTTTTTTGTAATAAGAGGGTTTAGTCTGTACCATTGAATGTTCCTGCATTTCAGCTGAATCATCCCCCACCGACTCCTGGGAGTCACTAGTGACTAGTGAGGTTTCCAGTTCGGAGGAGTTAAAGCTTACCTTCCGGGCTAAAGTCGATTTCATTGTTGCTTTATGTGCTTTTCTATTTTTAGTTTTCAAGATGGATCTTGGGATACGGTAATAATTCTCCCGTCTCCCCCATTCGTATATTTGGTTGTTAGCATAATCGTACAAGTCACGTTGGAACTTGTTCTGCTTAGTTTCCATTATACCATCTTCCATTTCTTATATTGTGGTTATGATTTTGTCTTTCATCACATTATGATCATACTTTCATATTTCCTCAGTTGACTTTTATGTGTTTCAATCTCCTGTTGCATTGGTCTCCTGTTCAATAATTAATGACATCAGTCGTAGGGAGCACTCAGACAAAATATCATTCCATTGCTCTACAAAAGCGTCCGAAAACACAGTAGTCGGGATCCTTTTAATTCTAAGTTACCCGAGGAATCATTGATTTTTCTATATACTTCTCAAGTGTTGTGTGATACCACCACAATTTCGTTTCTTGAATCAAGAGTTTTTCCAGCTCTTGCATTTTCTGTTTCATTTCAAGCTGGTCATGCACATGTTGATATTGGGTGGAAAACACAGGGTCCTCTTTAGATTTGCGGTCTGGAGCCGCTGTGAAGGCCATTGTACAGTTAAGCACGATGTGGGGGGGGGGGGGAGTCTTCTCTATAAGAATCGTGACTTGCAACTTCCTCAAATATATTGCAGTAATCAAGGGAGTGAGCACGGAAAACCATCCAACATAACAGTCCAAATAAGTAAAATAGTCCAGCTCACCCAATATCCTCCATGCACGGGACAAACCGAGGCAAGTTCTCCACGTATAGGTACACAAGAACGAGTTCCAGCACTGGATCGATTCTTAGTTTCATCGTCTTTTATTTTTCAAATTGCATATTTACATGTTATAGACATCACCTCCCACCACCACTGGTTAACATGTTTCAAACTGAGGCGTTCTTAGTCGTAACCTTGCCGTGTCCGACCTCTGTGGTTCAAATAAACCTGCCCCTCCAATAGAAAAAGTAAATAAGAAAAAGGGGGGGGGGGGAAACACAAAAGTGAAAAAGGGAGGGAGAAAGGAAAGAAAACAGGTGTAGACAAATGGCAGGGGATAAATTAATATCCCTAAGGCTGACACACCGCATTCGAGCTTCCACACAACACTTGAGAAATACAGGGTGGGCCATTTATATGGATACACCTTAATAAAATGGGAATGGTTGGTGATATTAACTTCCTGTTTGTAGCACATTAGTATATGTGAGGGGGGAAACTTTTCAAGATGGGTGGTGACCATGGCGGCCATTTTGAAGTCAGCCATTTTGAATCCAACTTTTGTTTTTTCAATAGGAAGAGGGTCATTTGACACATCAAACTTATTGGGAATTTCACAAGAAAAACAATGGTGTGCTTGGTTTTAACGTAACTTTATTCTTTCATTAGTTATTTACAAGTTTCTGACCACTTACAAAATGTGTTCAATGTGCTGCCCATTGTGTTGGATTGTCAATGCAACCCTTTTCTCCCACTCTTCACACACTGATAGCAACACCGCAGGAGAAATGCTAGCACAGGCTTCCAGTATCCGTAGTTTCAGGTGCTGCACATCTTGTATCATCTGAAGGCAATCGTCTATGCTGTGAAGATACGAGATGTGCAGCACCTGAAACTACGGATACTGGAAGGCTGTGCTAGCATTTCTCCTGTGGTGTTGCTATCAGTGTGTGAAGAGTGGGAGAAGAGGGTTGCATTGACAATCCAACACAATGGGCAGCACATTGAACACATTTTACAAGTGGTCAGAAACTTTTAAATAACTCATGAAAGAATAGAGTTACGTTAAAACCAAGCACACCATTGTTTTTCCTGTGAAATTCCCAATAAGTTTGATGTGTCAAATGACCCTCTTCCTATTGAAAAAACAAAAGTTGGATTCAAAATGGCTGACTTCAAAATGGCCGCCATGGTCACCACCCATCTTGAAAAGTTTCCCCCCCTCACATATACTAATGTGCCACAAACAGGAAGTTAATATCACCAACCATTCCCATTTAATTAAGGTGTATCCATATAAATGGCCCACCCTGTATATAGAAAAATCTATGATTCCTCGGGGACTTAGAATTAAAAAGATCCCGACTATTGTGCTTTCGGACGCTTTTGTAAAGCAATACAATGATATTATGTTTGAGTGCTCCCTACGACTGATTTCATTAATTATTGAACAGGAGAGCGATAAACTCCGTACAATACAACAGGAGATTGAAACACATAAAAGTCAACTGAGGAAATATGAAAGTATGCCTGATTATGTGATGGAAGGCAAAATCATAACCACAATATAAAAAATGGAAGATGGTGTAATGGAAACTAAGCAGAACAAGTTCCAACGTGACTTGTACGAACATGCTAACAACCAAATATACAAATGGGGGAGATGGGAGAATTATTACCGTACCCAAAGATCCCTCTTGAAAAATAAAAATAGAAAACCGCATAAAGCAACAATGAAATCAACTTTAGCCCGGAAGGGAAGCTTTAACTCCTCCGAACTGGAAACCTCAGTAGTCACTAGTGACTCCCCGCAGTCGGTGGGGGATGATTCAACTGAAATGCAGGAACATTCAATGGTACAGACTAAACCCTCTTATTACAAAAAACAGAATGAAGCGAGGGGATTCTACAATAAAACGACCGAGAAGAGCCGGACGGAAGCATAAAAAACCCACGCAATGGCTACCAGACTTCAGAAAAAATAATAAATGAGGAGAATCCACCGAAATCATTAGATGTTATTAATTTATCTCAAATTGATTTAACGGAAGATGATGTCTCTGGAATTGAACTTTGTTCCCACAACTGATTTTGACTTATTTAATACTATTCTTGATGTCAACAGATTTATTAGAAGTTTGACATTAAGGAGACATTTTTCTGATGCAGACATGGAACTCAAGGAGTCTGGAATAGGAATAGTATCAAGGGATAATGAATATACTGGCCTCTCTTTCCAGGAACAATTGTCTTTAGCTTGCCTTACTGATTTACAAATAGAAAATAAGAGCTTTTCGGCAGCAGTTTGGGGACAGGAATTTAAAATGACGAATTCGCAATACTATCCAGTCAATTCACGTACTCCTGGTATGAATACTTTTCAGTAGGTTCTCAAAAAAAAACTTACTGAAATTTATAATAAAAAATCTGATATTAAATCAAAACACCACAACTTAACCAAAAAACAGAGAGATGCCCTAAGGAAATTAGAAGACCGTTCTGATCTCATTATTAGGATGGCGAATAAAGGCGGTTCTGTGGTGGTTTTGGATAAGGAGGTTTATTACTAGAGTTGAGCGGAAACCTGGATGTTCGGGTTCGGCCGAACTTCGGAAAAAAGTTAGAGTTCGGGGCCCGAACTTGACCCGAACTTGACTCCGAACCCGAACCCCATTGAAGTCAATGGGGACCCGAACTTTTGAGCACTAATATGGCTGTAAAAATGTCATGGAAAGGGCTAGAGGGCTGCAAATGTCGTCCAAATGTGGTTAAGAGCATAGCAAGTGCTCTGCAAACATATGTGGATAGGGAAATGACTTTAAAAAACATAAAATACATAAAAATAAAAAATAATAATCTTGATCTAGGAGGACCAGGTCCATATGGAGTAGGAGGTTGAGGAGGCGGTGGATTTGGCGGTGTAGGTGGAAGTGGCGGTGGAGGAGGAGGAGGTATACCTGACACTCAGTGAGGCCAAGTGAACAAGCTTGACCTTTTACTCCCAAAAATCTAATGGCAAAATGTATTGATCCCCGAGGGGACAAAGGGGTAAAACTTAACATTTAATGAGAATGTTTCTAAAATAAATTGGCGCTAAAGGAGGAACCTCTAAGACAAACAAACATAAGACAGCCCAGAGGGCCTAAACTAGACATGCACAGTATGGTGACAGAAATATATCAAAACAGTAACGTTCTGACCCATGTATGGAGTTAGATGGCGGAATCTATTTCGTGTTGCTGAAGTCAAACGATGGACATTAATGATGTGTCGCCATACCGGAACGGTGCCAGCGTATTCACCCCAGCATAGACAGGAATCGGGAGCCACAGGCCCTAGAAAACCCTACTAGATGGGCAGGGGCTAATACGCCCTACCTGTCTATACGAGGTACTTGCCCCGCAAGGGGCGTCCCTGTCCGGATACCTATCCCTATTAGGGGAGGAATCCCTAGTACACCCTATTCAGGTAACTCCCGACGTGTCACGTTTCATTCAGCGAACTCATCAGGGGAGATGTACATATGTAATGTCAAGCAATCTATGGGGCTTGCATTACAAAACAAAAAATTGGTAAGGGGAGGATTGATGAAGGATATTCAAGAAAAAGGAGGAGGAGGTAGCCTACACTGCTTTTTGTTTTAAAATTTAATTTTATATTTTTAAATTAGGGTACACCCCAAAACATTGGGAAATATAACCCTCCAGTCGTGCTAAACACACGTTCAGACAATACACCGGCTGCAGGGCAGGCCAGCACCTCCAAGGCGTAAAGGGCAAGCTCAGGCCATGTGCCCAATTTGGAGACCCAGAAGTTGCAGGGGCTGACCCCTGTCAGTTAGTTCGTGTAGGCGTGTGCATACTTACTGCCCCACCATGTCGCACGTCCCCGTGATGTTCACGATCCAATTTGATATCTGCCTATCAACTTTCGATGTTCTTTTATGCGCCTACCATGGTGATCACGGGTGGCAAGGAATCAGGGTTCCAGGCCAGAGAGGGAGCGTGAGAAAAAGAGACCAAATTTAAGGGAGATAAATTTCTTTAAAAAACTTGGGATCGAGAAGAAATGTGGGAAAAGCTATTGAGGCGCAAATATGGGACAAATTACAGAAGCCCAAATGTGGGCCAAAAGAGTCAAGCAGAATTGTGGGAAAAGCTATTGAGGCGCAAATGTTGGCCAAAAGAGTATAGCGGAAATGTAGGACAAAGTATTGAAGCTTAAATGTGGTACAACTTGCTTAAGTTTAAAGGGGTTATCCCATCATAATGATCACTGTTAAATCTGTTAATGATTTGACAGTGATCATTTTTGTAAATATACTTTATTAACAAATTCCCACCGATTAGGAGAAAATTCATCCCCACTTACCTTATTGTTGTGACTCGGTCTCCCCTGGTTACGACCACCGCTCTTCCGCAAGATCCCGATGGTCGCGCTTGCCCAGAAGACTTCTTCTTTTCTCCCGGCCGGGCCACTCGCTGTCCTGAACGCGCACGCTGCCGCGCATGCGCGACGGTGACTTCTTCCCGGCCAGAATAGTACAGAGCTGCGAACGCGCACGCCGGCTCTGTACTATACTGGCCAGAAATAAGTCACATTGCGCATGCGCGGCAGCGTGCGCACTCAGTCCAGCGCGCGGCCCGGCCGGGAGAAGACTTCAATCAAGATGAAGCCCGCCCCCAGCCAGAATCCAGGAAGTGAACGCGCGGTGGCAGCAGGTAAGTATGAAACTGCTAAGTGGGATAACCCCTTTAAGCATTGAATCAAAGGAGGTGGCGCGCATCAATTAAAGAAGCATTTCAGAAATTTTATTCCCTGTCACCTATGCAGAGCAGGAGTTTATTTACGTCTAAAATTGTATAATGTCAACCCAAGAATGTAACAGAAAAATTACAGAAATTAATTAACCTGTCTACTTGGTAGAGCAGGGGTCTATGACAGAAAACAATTGTTTATTGTCACCCGAAAATGTAAAATAAAAATTATTTAAATTTATTAAGCTGTCAACTAGGTAGAGTAGAGGTATATTACACCCAAAAATTTGTGAATTTGACCATAAAATGTAACTGACAAATGTTTTTTTATTTTTTTTACCGGTCTAATAGGTATAGCAGTGGTACATCACACAAAAAAATTGCTGAATTTTACCAGAAAATGTAACTGGCAATTTATTTTTATTTTTTTACCGGTCTAATAGGTATAGCAGTGGTACATCACACCAAAAAATTGCTGAATTTCACCTGAAAATTTAACTGACAAATTGTTTTATTGTTTAACCGGCCTACTAGGTATAGCAGTGGTACTATACACCCAAAAATTGGTGAATTTCACCAGAAAATGTTAATGAACAAATTTTTTTTTTAACCGGCCTACTAGGTATAGCAGTGGTACTATACACCCAAAAATTGGTGGATTGGATTTGAGGCTGACTGGCACAAACCACTCATTGGTATGTTGTTCAAGGCCCGTCCACAGCTCCTGCGCGGTGTGGGGTTTGTCCCCCAAACAGATAAGTTTTAAAAATGCCTGCTGTCATTTACCCCTGGCTGTGCTGAAGTTGGTGGTGAAGGTGTTACGCTGACCGGATGAGGAGCTGGTAGAGGATGAGGAAGCAGAGTAGGAGGAGCAAGCAACAGGAGGCAAACTGAAGTGCCCTGCAATCCTCGGTGGTGGAAGGACATGCGCCAAACTGCTATCCGCCTCAGGCCCAGCCGCCACTGCATTTACCCAGTGTGCTGTTATGGAGATATAACGGCCCTGAATGTGCTTACTGGTCCACGTATCCGTAGTCAGGTGCACCTTGCCACAGATGGCGTTGCGCAGTGCACACCTGATTTTGTCCCCTACTTGGTTGTGAAGGGAAAGGATGGCTCGCCTTGAAAAGTAGTGGCGGCTGGGCACGACGTACTGTGGGACAGCCACCGCCATAAGGCCTTTAAAACTATCCGTCTCCACCAGACGGAATGACAGCATTTCAAAGGCCAGTAATTTAGAAATGCTGGCATTCAGGGCTAGGGATCGCGGGTGGGTAGGGGAGTACTTCCTCTTCCTCTCTAGCATTTGGGAGATGGAGAGCTGAACGCTTCTGTGGGACATTGTGGAGATGCTTGGTGACCCAGGTGTTGGAGTTGCTGGCAGATCTTCTGTTTGCGGGGTGGCAGGTGGATGAAGAGGCCGTGACTGCAGCAGAAGAGGAAGCAGGAGGAGCCAGAGACCTTTCTTGGTTTTTGAGGTGTCTACTCCACTGCAGCTCGTGCTTTGCACTTAAATGCCTGGTCATGCAGGTTGTGCTCAGGTTGAGAAAGTTTATGCCTCGCCTCAAGCTCTGATTGCAGAGCATGAAAACCACTCGTGTCTTGTCATCAGCACATTGTCTGAAGAACTGCCACGCCAGGGAACTCCTTGGAGCTGGCTTTGGTGTGCTCGGCCCCTTGATGCTGTGGGCAGTAGAAGGCGTACTGTCTAGAGGACGGCCACTCCGCTTTTGCACCCTGCTCCCTCTTCTGCTGTGCTGGTGGCTCTGTGCGACCACCGCTTCTTCCTCCGAACTACATCGGTCACTCGCATGACCTTGATTCCATGTGGGGTCGAGGACCTCATCGTCCTCCACATCATCTTCCACCCAGTCTTCACCAATGCCTTCCTTGTCGGTCTGCACACTTTCGAAAGCCCCAGCAGCTGGCACCTGTGTTTCATTATCATCCGAGACGTGCTGCGATGGTCCTCCCATGTACTCATCTTGAAAGATAAGTGGTTGGGCATTGGTGCACTCAATCTCTTCCACTTCTGGGGCAGGGCTAGGTGGATGGCCCTGGGAAACCCTGCTAACAGAGTCATCAAAACGCAGAAGAGACTGCTGCATGACTTGGGGCTCAGACTGCTTGGGGCTCAGACTTTTGGTAACAGAATATGAAAGCTGTATATATTAAACTTTTTTGGCAATCTACAGTCATGTGAAAAAATTAGGACACCCTTTGAAAGCATGTGGTTTTTTGTAACATTTTTAATAAATGGTTATTTCATCTCCGTTTCAACAATACAGAGAGATTAAAGTAATCCGACTAAACAAAGAAAACTGAAGAAAAGTCTTTTCAAGATCTTCTGTAAATGTCATTCTACAAAAATGCCTATTCTAACTGAGGAAAAAGATAGGACACCCTTGCCCCTAATAGCGAGTGTTACCTCCTTTGGCTGAAATAACTGCAGTGAGACGGTTCTTGTAGCCATCTACCAGTCTTCGACATCGGTCTGAGGAAATTTTACCCCACTCCTCAATGCAGAACTTTTTCAGCTGTGAGATGTTTGAGGGGTTTCTTGCACGTACAGCCCTTTTCAAGTCACCCCACAGCATCTCAATGGGATTCAAATCTGGACTTTGACTTGGCCATTCCAGGACTCTCCATTTCTTCTTTTTCAGCCAATCTTTGGTTGATTTACTAGTATGTTTTGGGTCATTGTCATGTTGCATGGTCCAGTTCCGCTTCAGCTTTAATTTTCTAACTGATGGTCTCACATGTTCTTCAAGCACCTTCTGATACACAGTAGAATTCATCGTGGATTCTATGATGGTGAGCTGACCAGGTCCTGCTGCAGCAAAGCAGCCCCAAACCATAACACTTCCACCTCCATGCTTCACAGTTGGTATGAGGTTCTTTTCTTGGAATGCTGTGTTTGGTTTACGCCAAACATGTCCTCTGCTGTTGTGTCCAAATAATTCAATTTTGGACTCATCTGTCCAAAGAACATTATTCCAGAAGTCCTGGTCTTTGTCAACTTTATCGCTGGCAAATGTCAGTCTGGCCTCGATGTTTCTCTTGGAAAGCAAAGGTTTCCTCCTTGCACACCTCCCATGCAAGTTAAACTTGTACAGTCTCTTTCTGATTGTAGAGGCATGTACTTCTACATCAACAGTAGCCAGAGCCTGCTGTAGTTCTCGAGATGACACTTTAGGGTTTTTGGATACCTCTTTTAGCATCTTGCGGTCTGCTCTTGGGGTGAACTTGCTGGGGCGACCAGTCCTGGGCATGTTGGCAGTTGTTTTGAAAGCCCTCCACTTGTAGACTATCTTCCGGACAGTGGAATGGCTGATTTCAAAATCTTTTGAGATCTTTTTAAATCCCTTCCCAGACTCATAGGCTGCTACAATCTTTTTTCTGAAGTCCTCTGACAGCTCTTTTGCTCTCACCATGGTGCTCACTCTCACTTCAACAGTCAGGAGCACACCAAACTAAATGTCTGAGGTTTAAATAGGGCAAGCCTCATTCAACATGCAGAGTAACGATCTACTAATTATGTGCACCTGGTGTGATATACCTGTGTGAGATCTGAGCCAATTTAAGAGGGAATACATGTGAGGGTGTCCTATCTTTTTCCTCAGTTAGAATAGGCATTTTTGTAGAATGACATTTACAGAAGATCTTGAAAAGACTTTTCTTCAGTTTTCTTTGTTTAGTTGGATTACTTTAATCTCTCTGTATTGTTGAAACGGAGATGAAATAACCATTTATTAAAAAAGTTACAAAAAACCACATGCTTTCAAAGGGTGTCCTAATTTTTTCACATGACTGTACAACATCTTGATTAGTCAGTGTGCAATTTAAGTTAGAAATACACCCATCATTTTCTGGGGATCGAAAAACTTGAATTTAACACTTGCAGATCTGGAAAATACAGTTTTTTGAAAAAAAATAAAAATTGTGTTTTTCAAACCCCAGAAAATGATGGGTGTATTTCTAGCTTAAATTGCACACTGACTAATCCAGATGTTGTAGTTTGCCAAAAAAAATTGTGATTTGCAATGTCCCAAAAGCTCAGATGCAGTGCTGGTGCACTTAGCATGCATAAAATGGCAGCCGCCGCCACCCACCTAACTAACAGAATTATAAGTTGGTTTTTTTTGGTCAATGAGCTCAGGGCAGGGTAAAACGATAGTGTCCTGCACCCACACAACTATTTCTCTGTAGATCGCTGAGTTAGATTCTCTCCTATTCTCTCCCTGAAATCACAAGTCCAGCAGCATCCTCTCCCTACACTTGTAACAGCAGAGTGACATGCAGCGCTATGTGACTCAAGCTTATATAGAGGCTGGGTCACATGCTGCTCTGGCCAATCACAGTCATGCCATTAGTAGGCATGGCTGTGATGGCTTCTAAGGTCAGACAGTTAACCGCTTGTTGATTGGCTGCTCTGCAGCCTTTCAAAAAGCGCCAAGAAAGCGGCGAACACCGAACCCGAACTTTTACGGAAATGTTCGGGTCCGGGGTCCAAAAATCCTAAAGTTCGGTACGAACCCGAACTTTACAGTTCGGGTTCGCTCAACCCTATTTATTACCAACAAATGTTTGTCATGTTGTCTGACACCGCCACAGACAGGGAGCTGGATGGAAACCCTATATCCAAATACCAGAAAGAATATATATGCATACTTAACAAAGGGAAGGATAGAGGGTTCCTAAACCAGAAACAGTACGATTTTTTAAATGTGGAAATGCCGCTGAGTCCAATTATACATCCATAAGAATATGCATCCACCACCCCTACATCCTATTGTTTCGGGAATAGGGTCCTTGATGGAGAGAATGGGGGATTGGTTGGATTCGCTACTACAGCCTTCAGTGAAGAGATTACCAGGATACATCCGAGACACCTCTGATGTGCTCAGGGCTGTCTATGAAAAACAATGGTGTAATGACTATACCTGGCTTACTCTTGATGTCATCTCACTGTATCCGTCCATACCTCATAACGTGGCTATCTTGGCCTTAGAATATAACCTCCATAGAAACAGTATACACACAATGGAGTTTATCGACTTTATCTTGGAGGTTAGCTCTTTCCTTATGAAGCATAACTATTTTTCATTTGACAATAAATTTATGTTCAGACAAAGGGAGTATCAATGGGGGCAAAATACTCCCCATCTCTTGCCAATCTTGTAATGGCATACTGGGAAGAGCGTTATATATTTTGTGGGGGTAATCCCTTTGCAGGAGCGGTGGTCTGGTATGGCAGATACATCGATGATTTGCTCCTTATATGGGACATCCATGTGTCTGCCATACCAGATTTTATGAATTATGTCAACAATAACTCTTATAATTTGAGATTTACGCATCATGCTGACCCCAATACCATCAGCTTTTTAGACCTTAGGCTGATTGGTTTTCAGGGTCAGAACATCCATACAGAGACCTTTCGCAAAGAGACTTGAGCAAACACTATAATAGTCATCATCCGACACATACAATCAAATCCATTCCAGTTGGGGAATTGATACGTGCACGGAGGAACTGTAGTTCCGATGCCAGTTTTTTAGATGAAAGTAGAGCCATCTGGAAGCGCCTAAGTTTAAGAGGTTATCCAGATTGGATGCTACATAGAGCCTTAGATATAGTAAAGAGGAAGAGCAGGACAGAATTGTTCTTCAAGACCATTGGACGTGATTTAATACAACACAGAAAAGAAAATGATAATATAAATAAGAAGGGGAATGCTGAAAGAACTACATTGGCTCTTACATACAGTAGGCAGTTTTCTACGATACAACATGTGATCCGGAGGTGTCTCTCCATTCTTTATGAAGACAACATATTGTATGATATCCTAAAAAATGGATGTAGGATTGTATCAAGATGCCCTCACACCTCTCCATCGCTATTTACACGTTTTTCAAATAAAAGTAATGATACATGGATTGTGGACAAATGTGGTGGACACCCCTGCAATACGTGAAAATATGCTTTATCTACAAAAAGCTTTGATAATTTTACACACAGAAAGATTTTTGATAAAAAATTACATTAAAGGGGTTCTGCAGTTTGTTTTAACTGATGATCTATCCTCTGGATAGATCATCAACATCAGAGCGGCGGGGGTCCGACACCCGGGATCCCCGCCGATCAGCTGTTTGAGAAGACAGCGGCACTCCAGCAGCGCCGCAGCCTTCTCGCTGTTTACCTCAGGCCCAGTGACGTCACGACTAGTATCAACTGACCTGGGCGGGGCTATGCTCTGTTCACTTGAGTGGTACTTAGCCCCGCCCAGACCAGTTGATACTAGTCGTGACGTCACTGGGCCAGCGTTAAACAGTGAGAAGGCCGCGCCGCTGCTGGAGCGCCGCTGCCTTCTCAAACAGCTGATCGGCGGGGGTCCCGGGTGTCGGTCCCAGGTGTCGGACCCCCGCCGATCAGATGCTGATGATCTATCCAGAGGATAGATCATCAGTTAAAACAAACTGTAGAACCCCTTTAACTGCAACACGTCAGGTGTGATTTATGCCATTAAATGTATTGCATGTGATGTAATGTATGTGAAAAGTTCTAGTAGGCAATTCAAAGCTAGACTGCGAGAACATCTCCATTAGGCCTCTTGCACACGGCCGTGTGTTCCCCGTGGCCGTATTGCGGCACGCATGCGGCGGGTCCATAATACACGGGACACCGGCCGTGTGTACTCCGCATCACGGATGCGGACCCATTCACTGGGTCCGCAAATCTGGAGATGTGGAACGGAAGCACGGAACGGAACCCTACGGAGTGCTTTCGTGGGGTTCCGTTCCGTGCTTCCGTTCCGCAAAAAGATAGAACTTGTCCTATCTTTTTGCGGGAAAGGGCGGATTCACTTGAATGGGGTCGCAATCCGCATGTGGCTGACCCACGGTCGGTGCCCGCGCATTGTGGACAACAATTTGCAGTTCGCAGCACGGGCACGGCCAGCGGATCGGCAATACACCCGGCCGGCACCCCCCATAGAACTGCCTATTCTTGTCCGCAATTGTGGACAAGAATAGGACATGTTCTATTTTTTTTTCCGGAGCCACCGACAGGAAGTTTGGGGCCGCGCTCTGGAAATGTGGATGCGGACAGCATCCATTCATGCCCCCATAGAGAATGAATGGGGTTCTGGAACGGGTGCGGACACATTCTACGGACGTGTAAATGGACCCTTATATTGTAAATCCTCAGCAACAGGCGTCTCAAATGCAGCAAATCATTTCATAACGAAACATAATCGTAATATGAACAGTTTATGTACTTTTGCTTTTAAATAAGGTGAGTAAAGAAAAAAAAATATTACGTGAGGCATACTGGATATTTAGGCTAAATACTAGATTTCCTTCTAGTCTTATTTATTCGCAATGTAACTTCACTGTGATATTATAGAAGGATTTAGTGTTAAGGACCATTTTGATGTCATATTTAACCTTATGGGGGAATCTTGATAGAGCTCTTTCTTGCCCTTTTATTTTTCCGTCATGGAGTTTTTTCAGATCTGCTATCGGACCTATTCACACTACGTACTTGTTTTAACCAATTTTTATACATTTTCCTATTTATATAAGGCTTTACTATATTATATGTTTCTATACAGATGCACTTTAGAAGGATTTATAATATATATATTTTGTACTAGGTGAGAGGGTTATCCATTATAATATGTATATATATTTTCGTTCTACATGTGATGGAAGTTAGAATGCGGTGTGTCTCACTTAGGGATGTTAATTTACCCCCCCGCCATTTGTCTACACCTGCTTTCTTTCTTTCCTTTCTCCCTCCCTTTTTCACTTTGGTGTCCCCCCACCCCTTTTTCTTACTTACTTTTTCTATTGGAGGGGTGGGTTTATTTGAACTACAGAGGTCAGACACACGGCAAGGGTCCATTCACACATCCATATGTGTTTTGTGGATCCGCAAATTGCGGATCCGCAAAACACGGACACAGGCAATGTGCGTTCTGCATTTTGCGGACAGCACATTGCCAGCACATCGCCGGCAATTTGCGGACAAGAATAGGACATGTTCTATTTTTTTGCGGATCTGGAAGTGCGGATCCGCAAATGCGGATATGGACAGCACATTCCGGCCCCGTTGAAAATGAATGGGTCCGCACCTGTTCCGCAAAATTGTGGAACGGATGTGGACGTGTGTGAATGGACCCTAAGAACTCCTCAGTTCAAAACATGTTAACCGGTGGTGGTGGGAGGTGATGTCTATAACATGTAAATATTCAATTTGAAAAATAAAAGACGATGCAACTAATAATCGATCCAGTGCTGGGACTCGTTCTTGTGTACCTATAATATATTATCTCTTTTTAGTTTCTACCCCAGCCCACCAGTGAATAAAATATTATCCCTTTCTACCTTTGACCTCCAGGGAATAAAATATTCCATCCTACCGTAGACCACTAGGGAATAAAATACTATCCCTTTCTACCGTTGACCACCAGGGAAAGAAAAGTCCCTTTCTACCCTAGGCTACTAAGGAATATAATACTATCCTTTTCTACCCTTGACCACCAGGAAATAAAATATCCCTCTCTACCCTAGACAACCAGGGAATAACATACTCCTTTCTACACTAGACCACCAGGGAATAAAATACTATCCCTTTCTACCCGTGACCACAGGGAATAAAATATCCCTCTCTACCCTAGACCACCAGAGAATAAAATATTATCCCTTTATACCCTTTACCACCAGGAAATAAAATATTATCCTTTCTATACTTGACCACCATGGGATAATATATTATCCCTTTCTACCAGGAAGTAAAATATTATCCCTTTCTTTCCTTGACCACCAGGGTATATTATATATATCTCTTTTTAGTTTCTACCCTAGCCCACCAGAGAATAAAATATTATCCCTTTCTACCAGAGAATAAAATATTATCCCTTTCTACCATATACTAGTAGGGAATAATATATTATCACTTTCTACCCTAGATCACCAGGGAATAAAATATCTCTTTCTACCCTAGACCATTAGGGAATAAAATACCATTCCTTTTCTACGCTATACCACCAGGGAAAAAAAATACTATTCCTTTCTACCCTTGACCACCAGGGGAAAAAAAATCCCTTTCTACCGTAGACCACCGGGGAATAAAACATCCCTTTCTACTCTAGACCACCAGAGAATAAAATACTCCTTTCTACCGTAGACCACCAGAGAATAAAATATTTCTTTCTACTCTAGACCACTAGGGAATAAAGCATCCCTTTCTACCCTAGACCACCAGGGAATAAAATACTACTTTATACCCTAGACCACCAGGGAATAAAATACTATCCCTTTCTACCCGTGACCACCAGGGAATAAAATATCCCTCTCTACCCTAGACCACCAGGAAATAAAATATCCCTTTCTACCCTAGACCACCAGGGAATAAAACATCCCTTTGTACTCTAGATCACCAGGGAATAAATTACTACTTTCTACCCTAGACCAGCAGAGAATAAAATATTCCTTTTTACCCTAGACCACCAGGGAATAAAATACTACCCTTTTCTACACTTGACCACCAGGGAATAAAATATCCCTTTCAACCCTAGACAACCAAGGAATAACATACTCCTTTCTACCCTAGGCCACCAGAGAATAAAATATTATCCCTTTCTACCCTTTACCACCAGGAAATAAAATATTATCCTTTCTATCCTTGACCACCATGGGATAATATATTATCCCTTTCTAACATACAGTGGATATAAAAAGTCTACACACCCCTGTTAAAATGTCAGGTTTCTGTGAGGTAAAAAAATGAGACAAAGATAAATAATTTCAGAACTTTTTCCACCTTTAATGTGACCTATAAACTGTACAACTCAATTGAAAAAACAAACTGAAATCTTTTAGGTAGAGGGAAGAAAAAATATAAAAATAAAATAATATGGTTGCATAAGTGTGCACACCCTTAAAGGGAACCTGTCATGTGGATATTTGATTATAATCTAACTAATTATATACAATCATTAACTACTAAAAAGTACCTTAGATGTATTCACTTACTGGTGTGACAGATGGTTACCTCATAATATACACACAAAGATGCTGCATGCCGCATGCTAATGAGCTGATTTGAGTCCGGCGTGATGTCATTGAGTCCAGCGTATATTTAATTCAGAGCTATAGCCACTCCCCTGCCCACCTGCTGCTGATTCATATGGAAACAAACTGTCATTCAGCAGCAGGTGGGCGGGGAGAGTCAGGAGCTCATGAATATTCATGACTCATCATTATCAGCTGGAGCTTTTCAATACAAGATGTTGGCAGATTGACTGGGTCAATAAAGAAAGTGACCCAGCATTGTGCTAAGAGAATCAATCACTTATTTATGTTGCCCTTAGTTAGGACACCATAAAACTGGTGACAGGTTCCCTTTAAACTAATACTTTGTTGAAGCACCTTTTGATTTTATTACAGCACTCAGTCTTTTTGGGTATGAGTCTATCAGCATGGCACATTTTGACTTAGCAAGATTTGCCCACTCTTCTTTGCGAAAACACTCCAAATCTGTCAGATTGAGAGGGCATCTCCTGTGCACAGCCCTCTACAGATCACCCCACAGATTTTCAATCAGATTCAGGTCTGGGCTCTGGCTGGGCCATTCCAAAACGTTAATCTTCTTCTGGTGAAGCCATTCCTTTGTTGATTTGGATGTATGCTTTGGGTCGTTGTCATGCTGAAAGATGAAGTTCCTCTTCATGTTCAGCTTTCTAGCAGAAGCCTGAAGGTTTTGTGTCAATATTGACTGGTATTTGGAACTGTTCATAATTCCCTCTAGCTTAACTAAGGCCCCAGTTCCAGCTGAAGAAAAACAGCCCCTTGGCATGATTCTGCCACCACCATGCTTCACTGTGGGTATGGTGTTCTTTTGGTGATGTGCAGTGTTGTTTTTGCGCCAAACATATCTTTTGGAATTATGGCCAAAAAGTTCAACCTTGGTTTCATCAGACCATAACACCTTTTCCCACATGCTTTTGGGAGACTTCAGATGTGTTTTTGCAAAATGTAGCCTGGCTTGGATGTTTTTCTTCAGAAGAAAAGGCTTTCGTCTTGCCGATCTACCCCATAGTCCAGACATATGAAGAATACGGGAGATTGTTGTCACATGTACCACACAGCCAGAACTTGCCAGATATTCCTGCAGCTCCTTTAATGTTGCTGTAGGCCTCTTGGTCGCCTCACAGACCTGTTTTCTTCTCGTCTTTTCATCAGTTTTGGAGGGACGTCTAGTTCTTGGTAATGTCACTGCTGTGCCATATTTTCTCCACTTGATGATGACTGTCTTCACTGTGTTCCATGGTATATCTAATGCCTTGGAAATTCTTTTGTACCCTTCTCCTGACTGATACCTTTTAACAATGAGATCCCTCTGATGCTTTGGAAGCTCTCTGTGGACCATGGCCTTTGCTGTGGGATGCGACTAAGAAAATTTCAGGAAAGACCAACTAGAGCAGCTGACCTTTATTTGGGGTTAATCAGAGGCACTTTAAATGATGGCCGGTGTCTGCTGACTCCTATTTAACATGATTTGGAATGTGATTGCTTAATTCTGAAAACAGCTACATCCCCAGTTATAAGCGGGTGTGCACACTTATGCAACCAGGTTTTTTTTTGTTTTCTTCCCTCCACCTAAAATATTTCAGTTTGTATTTCAATTGAGTTGTACAGTTAAAGGTGGAAAAAGTTCTGAAATGATTTATCTTTGTCTCATTTTTTTTACGTCACAGAAACCTGACATTTTAACAGGGGTGTGTAGACTTTTTATATCCACTGTATACCAGTAGGGAATAAAATATTAACACTTTCTACTCTAGACCACCAGGGAATAAAATATTAACCCATTTCTACTCTAGACCACCAGGGAATAAAATATTATCCCTTCTAACCCTAGACTACCAGTTATTAATCCCTTCTTCTATTATAGACCACCAGGTCATAAAGTATGAATGCCCTTCTTCCCTAGACCACCAAGTAAAGGGCTCTACTCTGGAACAGCAGCACCAGCGACATTAACCACTCCATTACCTATCACCACCAGAGATGTTGCAATTAATATTACATTTCTTTTTCTAATTTTATGATGTCTAAGCCTGGATGTCCTGTTGTCTCATGTGTCTTATGGTCTGTGGAATATGATAATTAACTCTCCTACCACATACTGTAATAAAATTTCATTCACTAATGCTGAATATACAGTGGTGGAAGAGAACTAGATTTTACTTGCGATAATTAAGCACATGCCATTTTGTCTTATTATCAGAGGGAACTCGATATGGAGTTCACAGGGTTGTGAAGACTGATAATGTCTGACAGACGCTTAAATCAGCTTTTCCTCATGATCAGATAGAACGACTGTAAAGTGCATGAAAACACACTGACCTAATTTCATCTCCAGCCTTTGAGATCGAGGACTTCTTCAGGATGATCTAATGTCTGAACAAAGCCGGAAACTTTATGCTTAAAAACATTAACGCTGATGCTCAATGAATCACAGTCAGTCTATGAATGGACGGTTCTACAATGGACAGTTCTTCAAGGCTGACTTGTCACAAAGAATTATGTTCATCTGCTGGCATATACTTAACGTTACGGTGATTTGTACAGTACTTGATAGATCTTTGCCTGTTGTCTTTTATTTTTGGCTGTTCTTTTCTATTGTCAATCCAAAATTGTCAATGGTGACCTAATCAAAGCCCTGGGGTTCTGGATTTCAGATCTTTCAGGTGTAACATCTGCATGCTCTCTTGTGCTTACATGGGCTTCCTCTGGTCTCCACCCACACTTAAAGAAGTACATATATTACCAACTCACCACCAGTATTCTAGCAGTGTAATTTGTTACACTCTAATTTAGTTGCATCCATACATTTTGAACCTTTTCATTAGGATAACCTGGTCATGTGCTCTAATGTGTCTCTCCTGTGTGGCTGACTTCCTGTGAACTATAGGATGACATCATCACCAATCAAATCTCTCTTGCTGCTATCAGGCCCCTCTTCAACCTCCATCTTCCTCTGTATAACAATATATTCTGTTGAAGATATAATGTCTCCTCTACCCAAAGTACCAGGAGTGCAGCTATATAGTAGGAGAATGTATACAGTGATTAGATGAAGTTATACAAACCTCCTGACTCAAACTCCCTGCCTGTACTATCTGTGTGTGCTGACTCTACAGTGTACTTCTATGGGGTGTAGCTTTACACTGATCCTCCTGCATGTAACAGCTGACAGGGGAGAGAGAGATGACAGGAGAGTAGTGATGAGCGGCAGGGGCTATATTCGAATTTGCACTATTTCACAAATATTTTGTAGAATATTCGTCATATATTCGCAAATTTCGAGAATTCGAGATTATTTTATTGAATGCGATAAATCGACAATGTAAAAATCGCGTAATGTGAATTCGTAACGCGAAATACAGGCGTGGGTCACTTTGGCTACATTTTTCAAGGTGGTATAAGTTTCCTCAGACTGGAGAAAATGGTTGACCCGGCAGAACATTACAATAGCGTTATATGCAGATAGAGTCAAGTGCTCCAATATATTTGCGATTGCGCTGATCGGCAGTGATTAGACTATTTTATCGCACTACGTGCAACTTCACATTTTAGCAGGTCTGACGACAGATTACTGATTGGTGCACTAAGTATTGTTGTGAACTTGACATTGCTTCCTTCTCGTTGGCCCACAAGCAAGAAGCAGAGAGGAATCATGTGTTCAGATGGAAAAAAATGCCAAATATTCGATATATAAAGAATATATAGCACTATATTCTAAATATTTGAGAATACCCGAAGTGGCGATATTCGCGATAAAAATTTGCTATTCGTGCTCAACACTACAGGAGAGAGGGAAGCTACATCACATGGAGACCCTGCAGTGTGAGAGGACAGCAGGTCTTCAGGCTTCTCTTACGCAGTTCAGTGTGTGAGACTCTGTCCCTTTCTGTCTCTGCAAAGCCAGGCATGATGGGAAATGTATGAAATGAAGGACTCAAGATGGCTGCCAACCTACAAATAATATATGTAATAAAACAGGTATACACAATATGTTTAAGGGCCTCTATCTTATTCTTTAAAAATGGCCTATACTGCACTATATAAGCAAAGAAAAAAATCCATAAGTGCTTCTTTTACTGACTTCTTTTCAACCTGACACTAAGGCACTAAAAATGTGATTTAGTGGATTTAATTGAAACCATTACTTAATTTGCCTAAATTCGAAAACTATAATCAGATTGTTTCCTGTTACTTCTCTTGGAGTTAACAACGATACCTGGGCCCTGGTGACTGGGGGGGTCTAAAAGCCACCTCAGACAGTGTTTTGGTGCCTACAAATTGATGGCTTCATTTCATGTAAGAGTTAAGGTGTTCCAACCAAAGAACAAATCATACATGTTCTCATATGTCACATGTATTTCATTATTTAATTTTTTTTGGAACCTGGATGAATAAACCTGGAACCATAGTCAGGCATTTTGGGACCAAGGCACTAAATCTTCTAGTCACCTGGTCACATATCTGTATTTATGTGCAGACAAACACTTCCATGCTCTTTCCTTATTTTTCCAACCTAGTCCAAGTCTGTCAATCATATATCATTCCTACAGACAGTATTGTTGTGAAGAAATGTAACTAGGGGGAAGGCTGTCATTCAATGTATCGTGGGTGCTGGGGGGAATGTCAACAAGCCACTCTGCCTTGGTCATGGTATTTTAGATACAGAACTAGGGCAACAATCTAAATTTTTATCCCAGGTGTAGCAAAGCCTATCTATGACTAGGTTTGGTACATAAGAGGAAGGTGCCCCAGGGATAGGAACAGCCACATTGCAGCCCATAAGCTAGAAACGTAAACTGTTCTCTTTAGGTTTCCATTCATTTTAATGGGAGGTACTTTTGAAATTTCAGACGGTCGAAAAATAGCTTTTTAGATACTTGTTCAAAGTCCCCAGGTTGCACTAAAAATTGCATGCTATAGATAAGCGTCTTGCTTATCTATAGCATGCAATTTTTAGTGCAACCTGGGGACTTTGAACAAGTATCTAAAAAGCTATTTTCCGACAGTCTGAAATTTCAAAAGTACCTTATAAGCATTTGAAGACATTATTGGCAAAACCACCTATCTCTGAAAGTTACGACGAAGAGGGAAAAGTTTTTATTTCCTGCTAATTCTTAGTTATTGAACAAGTGCCAGACAGTTGTTAAAATGGAGCGTGATAACTTTAACGCGCCTTGCTGATTTGAATATTTATGAAACACACCGCTTTTACACAGCCCTGACTTCTCAGCCAGGATGTGCTTCGCATTGTAACCAATTGCACTAATTTGTTTTATAGTTTTGGGCCTGGAAGAGTCATCATAAGGCAAGGGCACGTTGCTCAAAACTTCTACCTGATTCTCTCGGGCACGGCTGTAGTTACCAAAGTGTCACGCAGTAAGAAGACGGGGGAACATTTTTCCAAGACGGTGGCCTTCTTGAAGAAAGGGAAGTACTTTGGGGTAGGTGGTGGTTGGTTTATTATGCCGTTCGCATGACAGAGTTAGAATAAGCCGCTCTGCAGATAAGTGGATGTTTGTAAATTATAATGAGTAATACATTCCAATTTATGTTCTGTGCACCGGGGAAACATCCAGGGGCTTGATGCTGATTTAAAATCAATCAATCAAGCTTTAATGAAAACTCTCGCACAGAAATCACAAAGCAGGGCTCAATGCCATAGCTCTGCCTTAATCGAAGCTCTAGCAAACTAACTTTCTTTCAAAAGTGTTATCTCAATTTAGCAGTCCCCTACTGTTACTATGAAAAAGCTGATAGCCTACATGGATCGGATCATATTCCTAATATACTTGATAAGGTTGCAGTGCAGTGCTCTCATTATTTAAAGGAGTTGTCCAAGTGTTGTGGTGGGGGTCCGACACCTGGCATCCCAGCCGATCAGCTGTTTGAAGAGGCCACTGTGATCACCATAGTTCCGGTGAGCACTGCCAGCATGGCCACCTTACCAAGCACAGTACCGTCCATTGGATAGCAGCTGTACTTGGTATTGCAGCTCAGCCCCATTCTAAGTTGCACTTAGGCTACGTGACCGATGAATATGACGTCACTAGCTCTAGGGTAAGCTGCTGGCTCCAGTGAGCGCCATGGCTTCTTCAAGCAGCTGATCAGTTGGGGTGCCAGGAGTCGGACCCCTTCCAATAAAATACTGATGACCTATCCTGTGGTTGACAGGTGACCCACAGGGATCAGAGACACTGGTGCGAGGAACCGAGGGGTCAGGCTAATTTGTAGTCAGCAACAGCCCGAGCTCAGGGCATGCTGAGTTTGTGCAAATCTGTGAAACAAGTCTGAGTTCAGGGCAGCAAAGTGTCAGTATGGTAAACAGGCACAGGTCAAGCAGCAGAGGGTGAGAGTCAGGAATCAGGCAGAAATCTGTACAGAGGCAATCAGATACAGTACACCTTATCTGCGACTAGTAGACTAGTGAACCTATTGCTAAGGCAAATAATGAGACAAACAGCACAAAATATATAGCAGAGCTGATTACCACTTTAAAAACAGTCTAGTAGCTGCACACAGAACCACAGAAGGGTTTAACCCCTGCAATACTGCAGAATGAGGTGAGGTTCAATGAAGAATATCCCCAATAGACACACAGGACGCTGGCCCCAATGCCCACTTTCGGAGCGCTGGACTTTCAACAGACATAGGGTGAGTGGAGAGCCTCCTGTGCCTGTCTGAAGTAGCAGGGCAATGGTGTACACAGACCGTCAAAGTAACACAAGGGACAACAGTATGGGGACAGCAGTGTGCACGGGCCACCAAGGGGACAAGTTGTAGACCAGAGATTACATGTAGGGGTGCATGGGGAGATTAGGGCAGAGATTATGGAGGGACAGGTTGTGGACTACATATTACATGTTGGGAAGTATGCAGGAGATAAGGTCAGAGATGTATGGAGGTGGCAAGTTATGGACTAAAGATTACAGATGGGGAGGTATCAAGAGATTAGGACATAGGTGTATGGAGAAGACAGGTGGTGGATTGGAGATTACTGTACGTGTAGGGAGATATCAGGAGATTAGGGCAGAGATGTATGAAGGACACAGGTTGTGGGCCAGAGATTATGTGTAGGGAGGTATCTGGACATTGAAGCAGAGTTGTGTAGATGTCAGTGGATCAGAGATTACTGTGGAGAAATATCAAGCATGTATGAAGTGGAGTGGACAGGTTCTGGGCTCAAGATTACATGTCACATTTTGGGAGATTAGGGCAGAAATTATTTTGATTTTAGGGAAGGGTTGTAAATTACATGTGGTGAAGTCTCAGGAGATCAGGGCAGAACTAACTGACCATAAGACACTGAGCTCCTCCAGTTTTGATCTATCCCCACTGTACGGCACAATGCTACATTGTCCACATGTGTAACCCTTGACCTCAACCAAACTGTAAATCCACTGCTATAGCCGTACTAAGCTACTTTGCACACCAAATACAATGTATGTCTTCAACATCAGCATTCATAAGTGTGGGGTCCCTCGTTACTTCACCCACCATCTTGTGTGTGGGCGGGTTGGAGGTAGGGGGGAATCAGGGTATTAACTTCACGCATGCACCCACTCTGCATAAAACAAAATTGAACTGTCAGTGCCCATTCGTCCTATTCATTTTTATTTAGCAATTCTTCACCCATAAATGTCAGCTTGTGGTTTTTGTTGCAATTCTTGACAATTTTAGCAGCAAAAAAGCACATGACCATGACTGAGAATAGACTGTGCATTCCTGACCACCTCTCCAGCCAGAAATAGGGAAAAGGGCCTCCTCATTCTCTATAACACTATATCACTTGTCAATGAGCTTTGAAAAATCAGGCTATTCACACGCCAGATATTCTCATGAATCTTCTTTCTCATACACTGATTGGCTGTGCATACTGAATTACCCAGAATTGAATGCAATCATTTTCCAATAGATATTTTAGCGCTTCACTCCCCATGGAATGACATGTAGTCATGAGAATAACTGCAGTAATGAGAATGACCTTCTCAAGTCTTAACAGATAGACTTTCAAGCAGCTGCGCATCTTGAGTCAAAAACACAGACAAATGTGGAACTTTTCATGTCTGGCAGAGCGAATCATTCCAAGAACTACATAGAATTGGAGCTATGGGTGCTTACAATTAGATTTGAAAGTCAATTAATGCAAATCTCTAAAAGAAACTTTCAGTGAGTAGGAAGTTCAGTAGGCTGGAATCCTAGTTGGCATCTAAGACCTCAGAGGACCGCAGCAGTGAGCAATTTCATGGAGCTCAGTCATGAGGAGAAGAGAATGCACCAGCCATGGTTGTAAAGAGGATGCTTGCTAATTAGTGACACCTGACTCCTATACCTGTGGGCTTCCTAATTAACTGGAGCTATGGTTTTTTCTATACTTATTACAGTGTAAAAGTAGAGAACCTAGGATATGTTAACAGCTTTGTGTCGTCTCTTCTGTAAAAGCTTGCATGTAACTTCTCTCTGGGAAATTTGCATCCTTTTTTTTTTAGAAGATATGGTAATGACTTGACTGTTTTTGTTTATTTGGTAAAACAGTAGTTCTATTAGATTTTCTGGAGAACGACTGGTTTAGCTAACTGGCTTTGTAGACTGACCTCATGGTGTCGGGTGTCCTATCGCGCCGCTCCTAATAACTCAAGTGAAAAAACATTAAAGCAAGATATCACAGGAGAAATCTCAAGTCTAACTCTAACCAGGCCTGTTGGTGTCAATAAATAAGTCTCTCGTTACTAAAGTGCAAATAGGAGTAGTTGTACATGTGACAGTAACAAGGCACAGTTCCAAAGGAACTCACAGTGCAGTCCTTTCTCAATAGCAGCGTTTGGGCAGCTACAATGATGGAGGTTGTATTATTCCCTCTCTTTCTCTCTTTAAATGCACTTTGCAGTCTCTCAGCAGAACCACAGGCATGCAATGAGGTTCTTGTTAAATGCCTTTCCAGACTAAGGGATGCAGATACCAGATACAGGTGGCCAATCCGTATGTAGCAAAGTCTTTCTGCCATAAACGTGCACAATACCTTGCTGTCTGAATCCATTTTATTTCCTTGTGGGTTCTAGACATTCTAATCTCCCTCTCTCAGGGGTATCTCTCTCAGGGCTTTTATAGTGAAGTTGCCACCACCATGTATCACGGTGGGGATGGTGTGTTCAGGGTGATGTGCAGTGTTAGTTTTCCACCACACATAGCAATTTGCATTTAGGCAAAAATGTTCAACGTTGGTCTCGTCTGACCAGAGCACCTTCTTCCACATGTTTGCTGTGGCCTCTACATGACTATTGGCAAACTGTAAATGGGACTTCTTATGGCTTGCTTTAAAAAATGGCTTTCTTCTTACCGCTCTTCCATAAAGGCCAGATTTGTGGAGTACATGGCTGATAGTTGTCCTGTGGATCTCTGCATCTCCTCCAGAGTGGCCATGTGCATCTTGGCTGCATCTCTAATTAGTGCTCTCTTTGCCTGGGCTGTCAGTTTAGGTAGGTGGCCATATATTAGTAGGTTTGCAGTTGTGCCATATTCCTTCCATTTTCAGATAATGGATTGAACAGTGCTCCATGAGATGTTCAGATCTTGGGATTTTGTGTTTATAACCTAACCCTGCTTTACCCTTCTCCACACCTTTATCCCTGACCTGTCTGGTGTGTTCCTTGGTTTTCATGATGCTGTTTGATCACTAATGTTCACTGACAAACCTCTGAGGCCTTCACAGAACAGTAGTACTTATACTGAGAATAAATTACACACAGGTGGACTCTATTTACTAACTAGTTGACTTCTGAAGGCAATTGGTCACACTGGATTTTATTTAGATATCTATCTATCTATCTATCTATCTATCTATCTATCTATCTATCTATCTATCTATCTATCTATCATTGTGTGTAAATACCATAGAGGCAGACCACTGAACCTAGTTGGTCTCATCCCTTTTACTAATTGGTGCCAGGAACCTATTGAAGAGTTTTGAGAGGAATTGCTCTGTGGATGTGGGGAATTGACCCAAGTCAAATAGAAAAGGTGTAGAGGGGAAAATAAAAACCAGGTGTCGAAAAGCAAGTACCAAGACTCGTTTTACCTTTTTCTATCGGGACACCTCTCATCTACTGCATATATCCTGTATATGCGACCACAGTCTTGGAACAACTGAGGATTTCCCATGAGATTCTTGCAGTTTAATAACATCAAGGGAAGTGAAGGTGATTCCCCATAATCTCAGTCAATGAGAATATGGGAATCCATTAACTGAGGTGGGTACCCGTCCTCCATCTGTTCATTGGAATTCTGATAAGGGTGCAGGATGGCGCATTCATTAGGACTTTGGTATATGTGGTCTTTCACAAATCCAGGCCCAGTATTGTCCAAACACACTCTTCCGCACATTGTACAGCAGCTATATTTCATATTTTATGGTCTCTTTTGCTAGGAATAGAATGTTTGTCATTTATTATATTATACAGTCTAATTAATGTTCCCTTATCCTAAGGCTGAATGTGTTCAAACTTCTTAATTTGCTAGAGCCTATTGAAACTGTGTTGTGTCGTTAATCATTTGGTAGAAAAATCATTAAACTACCTTAACCATTTACAAAATGTCGGTCCATTGTCTATGGTGTGACATTTCCTAGGTGCAAAAGAATGATGGCTTCACATACCCAATAGTAAGTCCCAAAATTACCACTTTAGGTTTATGACAAACTGACCAAAAATTAACTGTCACAGTATATATCCTACTGCACCCATTTGATTGCCACATTAGCTCTCCTCTAGAAGCAAGAAGGCTCTCCTTAAGATAGGTCATCAATATTAGGTTGGTGGGGGTCTGACATCCACCACCTCCACCAATCATCTGTTGGCAGTATCCACCAGTCCCGGAACTAACACAGAGAAAATAGCCTCCTTCCACTGTGTAGAGGCCATGCCCGGTTGCTGCAGCTTATCTACCACTTACTGTAGATTTCTACTTTCATAAGGACAGCTAATTTGCATATCTTTTCCCAGGGAGCATTGTGCCTGTAAGACTCCCAATACCAGGCAGCTGGCAGCCTCCTTAAGGATAAATTTACCCCAGACAAATACTTTGTGAACACAATGCTGGCAGATGAGGCTGGTAGACAAGCCATTTATGCACATGGCCTCTACATCTCCCAACCTTCATGTGTAGACATACATTATCTATATGACTCCTTTTTGATTTGCTTTTAAATTGCAGCAGGATCATTCAATGATTAGTAGTGTTGCAGACATTCCAGTAGCCATGGTTCACAGGCAGTCTTGTAAAACAGGTGAGACATTTAAAAAAAAAAAGGGTGCTTCCTTAGGGTTTCAGATACACCCTGGGTAAATCATAGGTGGGGCTTACAGGGGTTTTCCATTACTGATATTGATGACCTGTCCATAGGATAGGTAATCAAAATCAGATAGTTAGTGATCCCCCTCTCGGCACCCCACCAATCAGCTGACTTAAGAGATGGTGGTGATCCGAAAAGTACTGCAGACCCTTCATTGTTTAGCAAGCACAGCTCCATACATTTGGTAATGGCTCTGCCTGATACTGAGGCTCAATCTCTTTCACTTGAATGTGACCAGGAACTTTAGTACCAGGGACAGCCATTACCAAACGGACAGATTCACATCCATATCTTTTTTTTTTACAACTATACTGTTATATTATTGTTTCGTGCCCACCACTGACTCTCTCCACCTGGTGGGCATGGCCACCGAAACATTCACTTTCCCTTCTCTCGTGCCTGCCTGCATTCTCTTATTCACTCCAAGCAGGTTGAGGTCTGCTGCTTGCCTGCTCTTCCTCTCTCCACCCATAGGGACTGCATGCCTCCTCTGACTCTTAATGGACTAGTGTCGATCCACCTCAGTCTTTTACAGTCAGTGGCTGGCCACCTTAGGGTATTTAAGAGACCTTCCCATCTTGGAAGTTCCCAAAGCAATTAGTTCTAGTTGTCTAGTATTCTGTTAAGATGCACGATTGTCTTCTTACCTGCCCGTTTACCAACCTAAACCTGTCTCTGAATTTGACCCTTTGTTATCAGATCTAACCTCTTCCTGTTACTCGTACTGACCCTGAGATGCCTGTCCTGATCTGTAAACTGATTTTGGATTGCCCAAACTCTGCCTACCTTGATCTCAACTTGTCCTGGACTATGGTTTTGCCTGACCCCTCAGTGCATATCTTAGGGATGACTCTAGACCCCTTTGGGTCAGCGTCCTCTCAACGGAGACTACTCCAGAAGGAACAGGCCTGGTGGTTCCCCTGCAGTGGAGTCTAGATAGCTGAATAGGGGTTAAAGGGTGAAGACCAAGGGACCGCCAGAATAGTGCTCTTAGGAGTTGCCTGGAGCAAAACCAGTTCAGTAGGTACATCCACTTCCACTTCCATAACATTACTATACCGCACTACAATAGATGGTAATGATGTGATTCTGCCTACTATATGCCATGATGGCTGAGCAGCCTGACATACACTCACCTAAAGAATTATTAGGAACACCTGTTCTATTTCTCATTAATGCAATTATCTAGTCAACCAATCACATGGCAGTTGCTTCAATGCATTTAGGGGTGTGGTCCTGGTCAAGACAATCTCCTGAACTTCAAACTGAATGTCAGAATGGGAAAGAAAGGTGATTTAAGCAATTTTGAGCGTGGCATGGTTGTTGGTGCCAGACGGCCGGTCTAAGTATTTCACAATCTGCTCAGTTACTGGGATTTTCACGCACAACCATTTCTAGGGTTTACAAAGAATGGTGTGAAAAGGGAAAAACATCCAGTATGTGGCAGTCCTGTGGGCAAAAATGCCTTGTGGATGCTAGAGGTCAGAGGAGAATGGGCCGACTGATTCAAGCTGATAGAAGAGCAACGTTGACTGAAATAACCACTCGTTACAACCGAGGTATGCAGCAAAGCATTTGTGAAGCCACAACACGCACAACCTTGAGGCGGATGGGCTGCAACAGCAGAAGACCCCACCGGGTACCACTCATCTCCACTACAAATAGGAAAAAGAGGCTACAATTTGCACGAGCTCACCAAAATTGGACTGTTGAAGACTGGAAAAATGTTGCCTGGTCTGATGAGTCTCGATTTCTGTTGAGACATTCAAATGGTAGAGTCCGAATTTGGCGTAAACAGAATGAGAACATGTATCCATCCTCTGATGGCCACTTCCAGCAGGATAATGCACCATGTCACAAAGCTCGAATCATTTCAAATTGGTTTCTTGAACATGACAATGAGTTCACTGTACTAAAATGGCCCCCACAGTCACCAGATCTCAACCCAATAGAGCATCTTTCGGATGTGGTGGAACGGGAGCTTCGTGCCCTGGATGTGCATCCCTCAAATCTCCATCAACTGCAAGATGCTATCAATATGGGCCAACATTTCTAAAGAATGCTATCAGCACCTTGTTGAATCAATACCACGTAGAATTAAGGCAGTTCTGAAGGCAAAAGGGGGTCCAACACCGTATTAGTATGGTGTTCCTAATAATTCTTTAGGTGAGTGTATAACTCACCATTATGTAGTTTAAGCAAGTGCTAGAGTGTAGTGAGGCTATGCCCTTCCCATCAGGCAGTTCTGCAATTTGGGGCATCCAGTCATCCTAACATTCTAGGACAGGTAGCTGGCAGCCATTTTAAATAACTTCTGAAGAACTCCATTAAGGAGGCACCAGTGTTATAAATGTTTCATGATGGGGATCCTGACTGCAGATTTTGCATTTGAGCCACAGAGTTTCAAGTTATCATTTGTGTAAATTGAATGCATATTTTGCAATATTTTTATCACAAGATCACAATGTTATTTTTGATTAAATCTTTTGTTTTCTAGGACGTGGCCATTTTGACTAACACCAAGAGGAATGCAACAGTGGTGTGCCATGACGCTGTGTCCTTGCTTGCTATAACTAGACAGGTAAGAAGTTTTATTGCTATGCTAATACCATATTTTTATAGAGCGTCCTTACCAAAAGTACTGTAATACAGACCTAAAATGAGTGAGGTCTGTGAGGATTTGCATTAAAATGGATGTTTCTGTGTGTTTAAAATTGTTTTACGGGAATTATTTAAAATGGCTTCCAGAAACCTGCCCTAGAATGTTAGCAGGACTGATTGCCTCACTTGTAGAGCTGCATGGGGGTGAGGGGGCATGGGCCCACTACACACTACACACTACACTCTAGCACTTGCATCTTCTATACATTGGGGATTGTTCCTGACAGGCTGCTCAGACATGTTGACATATCGTAGGCAGGATCCATCATTACCATCTATTGAAGAGCAGTGTAGCGAGGCCACAACTCCTCACCCTCCTAGACAGGTCTGCAGGTAGTGGCAGCACACAGCAACTCCACCAGCAGAATAGTGAGTGGAGCTCTGGAGTATAGTACAGGAGGATGAGGAGGCAAAAGTGGACATTATCGCAGGACCAATGTCGTGACAATGTGTAGGTGGAAGCGGCGTCACCTGGCCAAGTTGCTGGTGTGGCTGTGCAGGAACCACATTCACCCAGTGGGCCGTAAAGGAAATGTATTGTCCCTGACCGTAGTTACAGCTCCACACGTTGGCGCTGCCGGGCTCTTTGGAATACACCAACATGCTCAAGGACTGGCCTACCTTCTGTTCTACATGTGTGTGCAGGGCTAGTACTGCCTTTTTGGCTAAGAAATGATGGCTTGGGACTCTCCACCTCGGCTCGGCACAAGCTATCAGTACTCTGAAAGGTGCAGAGTTCACCACTTGAAAAGGGATGGACTACAGCACCAGCAACTTGGACAGGTGCACATTCAGCTTCTGCGCCGTTGGATGAGTGCACGCATACTGTTATCTCTTGGCAATCGCTTCGGTGATCGATTGCTGACGGAATGACTGACGAGGAGTAGGAGCAGGAGCATCAGGACCATCAGATGATGGAAAGGACAGACAGCTCCCTTCGGCTGAGGTGGTGGAGCATTGACTGCCTGAATTCGGGTGCGGGCCACTGGGTGCTGCAGCAGTTGCTGCAGCAGACTGAACCACCACGTCGGAGCCACGGTTCTCCCAGGCCACTTTATGGTGATGCTGCATATGTTGACACAGGGCCGTGGTAGCACTTCACTTTCTGCCCACAGATTCTACGCATGGCCATGTTCACATCCTCATGTCCACACCGCCGAGTAGGTGATTTTACCCCCAACTCTACGCACTGACCGACTGCTACCGCCGCTGCTTCTGTGAACCCGTGCACCACTGCTTTCCGGGCAGGTAGGCTCCTGCAAAGCGGGTGGTCTACCCCGTGCACGTTTGGCTCCCAACCTCCCACTGCTGCCACCATGCTGACTCCCGGCCACGCTAGCGACTTGCTGGCTCTGCCGCTGCCTCACGGGCAAGCTGCCACCCTCATTTCCCGAAGATGATTAAGCCCCTAATTCACCAGGCTCCCAAGTGCGATGAGCTACATCATCATCATCATCAAGTACTGTCTGCATGTCACTGATTTCCTCCTCAACGGTCTCTGGGTCAGGAGCCTCACTGCTCGCAACTCCAGCTCCCACGCCACTCTCCTCATCACTACTTGCCTGCCTAGCGGAGGAAGCGGCCGATGTCTCCTCCACACCTTGGCTGGCCAGTAGCTGTGGACTGTCCTCTAGTAGCTCGTCCTCGCTGTATAGTGGGGCTGAGCTCACAGCATATAATAATTCTCTGGCTAAGGGAACAGAAAAGGACAGAGGCAGGTTGAGGACAGGTGAAGGAACAGGGCCTCCTCCCGGGCCATGCCAGCTAAGGGTTGTGTCTGACAAACCCACCGACTCTTGGCTGTGGGTATCTGATGTCACTTGGGATGAAGTGGATGACCGAGTCAACCATTCAAGAACTGCTGGGTTGCTGGTCAAGACACAACCGCTAGATGACACTGGGAGCTCAGGCTTCTCGCTGCGACTCCTGCTGCCATGCCCCCTTACTCTGCTGCGACCTGTGCCTCTGCCACTCCCCTGTGCAAGGCCTGTCACTTCTGTATGACATACTGTTAGATCAAATAAATAAATAAATAAAAAGGAAATTAAAACACCCCAAAACATAATTTTCTCACTTCACCACACAACGGCTAATAAGCCTTTCCCCCCCCCCCACTAATACATGCCAAAAAGGGCAGTCATTTTCTCACTTCACCACTAAACGGCAAATACTTTTTTTGTGCCACTAATACACGCAAAAAAGGGCTTTAGAACATATAACTGCACTGTTGAATGGCAAATATATTTTTCTTTTGCCACTAATACACAACAAAAAGGGTTTTAGAACATATAACTGCACCGCTGAACGGCAAATAGGCCCTTATGTTTTCCACTTATAGACTCCACAAAAGGCTTTAGAACATATAACTGCACTGCTGAATGGCAAATATATTTTTCTTTTTTCCACTTATACACTCCACAAAAGGGCTTTAGAACATATAACTGCGCCGCTGAACTGCAAATATATTTTTCTTTTTTCCACTTATACACTACACAAAAGGCTTTAGAACATATAACTGCACCGCTGAACTGCAAATATATTTTTCTTTTTTCCTCTTATACACTCCTCAAAAGGCTTTACAACATATAACTGCACCACTGAACGGCAAATATATTTTTCTTTTTTCCACTTATAAACTCCACAAAAGGCTTTAGAACATATAACTGCACCGCTGAACAGCAAATAAAAAAAATTTTGTGCCACTAATACAAAACCCTGCTAATGGGTGTATCAAACAGCACTTGCACCCCAATAACAAGAACGGTTTGCTGGAATTACAGAGCTGTATAATGCCAATTTGGAACCCCAGTCAGTGCAGCAAGGTGTAATAGGATTGTTCTACATAAATGCTGTGGAATGATTCCTCCCTATCCTTTCCCTACACCTTGAATAATCTTTCTCTGAACTTGTAAATAGTTTTTTTTAGCACAATGAAGTTTAGCGCCTGCTGACGTCTCTCCCTGCACTAAGTACACTGGAAAATAGCAGAATCCAAGATGGCTAAGGCTATTTATAGGGCTGTGACATCCCAGGGCTGGCTGGCTGCTGATTGGCTGCATGCATGGCATTATAGGTGATCCCTCATTCCCAGAGTTCCTTGCTCCATGTCCTCACATGTGGAGCAGCCATTTTAGGAAAAAATTTGATTTGTTACCACGAAGCGTGAGGAAATTCGGATTCGGTGCGAATCAAATTTTTCCAGAAATTTGGATCGAATTCCACTTCGTCAACTTCGATTCGCTCATCTCTAATAGTGAGTGCAGCTCTGGAGTATAATACAGGATACAGTAACTTTAGGATCAGTACAGGATAAGTAATGTAATGTATGTACACAGTGACTGCACCAGCATAACAGTGCAGGGGCTTTATTCGATTTTGCAATATTTCATGAATATTTTGTAGAATATTTGTCATATATTCGCGAATTTCGAGAATTCGAGATTATTTTATTGAATGCGAAAAATCGGCAATGTAAAAATCGCGTAATGCGAATTCCTAACGCGAAATACAGGCGTGGGTCACTTTGGCTACATTTTTCAAGGTGCTAGAAGTTTCATGAGTTTCTCCTGAGACTGGAGAAAATGGTTGGCACGGCAGAACATTACGATAGCTTTATATGCAGATAGAGTGCTCCAATTAATTCGCGATTGCGCAAATCAGTAGCGGCTGGCCCGTTGCGAGCAAAATGGATGAGGTAAGTATGATTTTTTGTTTTGTTTTTTACACTACGTGTATTTCATGGAAAATCGATTCACAACTACGAAGCACGGGGAAATTTGGCTTCGCGGCAAATCGAATTTATCCTGTAATTCGTATCGAAGACCCGCTCAACAAGTGACCTTTTTGCAAGTTGGTATGAAATGGATTGTTAAAACTTTTCTAATAACTTACTCCTCCAAAGATTTATAAAAAAGAGTCAGGGCATCACTGCAAAGATTAAAATTGGCCTGCTACTATGATGCCAGGAATTCCCACCAAGGAGAGAAGCCGTGTTTTTTTCCCACCCCACGCTCTAAGCATAACCCTTGGTCCAGTTCTCACTCTTCTTCTTGCTATTGACGCAGTTGCTCCGGAGAAGGGAGCCCTGCACACGTACTTCTCACTAGTTTTCACTGAAAATAAATAAAAATTTTTGTTTCAAAATGTATTGTAATGATTTGTCAGGATATTTCTTCAAACAGTAAGTTAAAAAAACACTAACTAAAAACGCATAAAAATAAAATAAAAGCGGGGGGAAAAAAGTGAAAATCCTTCAAACATGTTGCTCTTTAAATGAAACGTTTGAGAAGCAGAATTCAGACAGAAGCGGTTAATTCACGTCACGGTTCCTTGTCAGCATTGTGTGCACTTGGTTTCCCACCTAGTATTTCTAATTTCACAATGCGCAAAAAAATAAATCACCCAGTGTGTAATGAAATCCTCCTTAGTTTACACTGAGCAATATACGAGCACAGTAATTCACGGCATAATTTTAATATGATGTTCTGATTATTCATTATGGTACCAATTTCAGTCTTGCCAAGTGATTAATGATAAAATATATTCAGAAAGAAAGAGTAATTTCTGCAAATGTTGTAGAATATGAGAGATTGATTATAACCATAATGTTTTACAATTGACTTAGCTCATCATTTTATTTTCTTCTGGAAAAAAGGAATGGATATTCTGAAAACCTTCAGTTCCAGGAATCCACGTCCTTCATAGATACTGAGCATCCGCATTCTGTAATCTGCTGCCTAAATGGGTCAAGCCCTTAAAGGGGTACTCTAGGATTTTGTTACTGACGGCCTATCTTTGGGACAGACCACCAATATGTGATCAATGGGGGTAGGACAACCCACATCCTACTGACCAGCTGCGGTAGCCCTGGCACCTGAAATTGGTGTAGAACTACGTAGCGCCCTCCATTGTATAGTGGTAGAGCTGGTTACTGCAGTCTTTACTTCAATGGGTGCAGTGCAGCAGTAACCAGCTGTGTCTTCTAAAGAGGTTAGGCAATCAATAACAAAATCCTGGAATATGCCTGTAAATGAGATATCTTATAACTTTGTTTAATCACATAGCCCATGACAAGCTCCGTCTAACAAACTCTGAACCAGCCCTGTTCCTCAAATAGATCCAAAGATATCCCCATTTATTTCTTTGCTAGGTTTATTTCAAGCGTGTCCGTTCTGCTGCAGTTGAAGGATGGAGGAACTGAGCTTTCATCTCAGTGAGCTGGACAAAGAATTTAGAAAAAGAGCAAACAGCAGGTGGCGCTATACAGATAGATTTCAGGGAATAACTCATAACTTATGAAGAGCACCTAAGCAGTCTTATAGGACATACATGCTCCTCTGAAATTCTGGGAAGAAAGGGATACAAATGAGATCTTAACAAGCTCTGCCTCTAATGCCACCAGATGTAACGCAGCTAACCTATAAGTCAATGTTTGACATTTTAAACAGGCCTTGAGACATGACTTGCATAAAAACTAAGCCAGCAACTCATCTGCAGACAGCTGTTTCGGGGTGATTGCCCCCAGTAGGGCAGAGCAGGAGTGCTGGCCTAACTGGGTGAGAGGCCTAGGTCATGATTCAGGAGATACTATATCTCCTTAGCAGCGTGAGGAGTCTTAGAGACCTGGCAATGCTCTTCTGGAATTCTGCGAACAGGAGAGGAAAATAAACTCTTAGCAAGCTCCGCCTCTAACGCCACCAGATATAAGGTAGATATCCTATAAGTCAATGTTCAACCTTTTAAACAGGCCTTGAGACACGACTTGGATAATCATTGAATTCAGCACCTCACCTGCAGACAGCTGTTTCAAGGTGATTGCCCCTCGTCAGTACTGGCTTACCTGGGTGAGAGGCCTAAGGCTACTTTCACACTCGCGCTTTGTGCGGATCCGTCATGGACGAATCCGTTCAGATAATACAACCCTCTGCATCCGTTCAGAACGGATCCGTTTGTATTATCTTTAACATAGCCAAGACGGATCCGTCTTGAACACCATTGAAAGTCAATGGAGGACGGATCCGTTTTCTATTGTGCCAGATTCTGTCAGAGAAAACGGATCCGTCCCCATTGACTTACATTGTGTGTCGTTTGGCTCAGTTTCATTAGACGGACACCAAAACGCTGCAAGCAGCATTTTGGTGTCTGTCTCCAAAGCGGAATTGAGACTGAACTGATGCATTCGGAGCGGATCCTTTTCCATTCAGAATGCATTAGAATGCAAACTGATCCGTTTTGGACCTCTTGTGAGAGCCCTGAACGGATCTCACAAACGGGAAGGCAAAACGCCAGTGTGAAAGTAGACTTAGTCAGGATTCTGAGGATACTATATCTGGAGAGTGCTTTAGTGGTGTGAGGAGACTTATAGGCCATACATGCTCCTCTGGAGTTCTGGGAAGAGAGGGATGCAAATTAACTCTTAGCAAGCTCCGCCTCTAATGCCACCAGATAAGGCCCCTATCCTATAAGTCAATGTTTGACCATTTAAACAGGCTAATTAAGAGCTCATTTGCATACCCTCTTCCCAATACTACTCCTAACTTTATAGGTGGAGGGTTCTTCTATGAGCCAAAGGAAAGAGCTGCTGAAGAGTATTGACCAAGGTAGGGGTACTGTCAAGGTAAGTACAAAGGTATCTACAGGTTAAGGTATTGAAGTTGTCCAATCTCTATTAGGAGATTTGGAGTTCATAGGTAGTGTGACCTATAACCCGAAGGGGAGAGCTGCTGAGAGTCACTCCTACTCTGGCAGACTCATCACAACTATACATCACATGGTGGGCCATTTCTGTGAATACTGCTGAGGGAAAATGAGTAGTCATGTGGAACTTTGTTAGCGAAGACATACCTGGCCCTGTCTATCTAAATTTGATTATTTTGCATTGACGTTGCACCAGGCACACAATGCCAAATGGCATGAGCTCTTGGCATGGTACTGCCCATGGTCATATGGATTAGCATACTTTAGACATTTGAACATCATGGTAAGGTTGACAAGGGATGTCCATATCAGTCAAGGGCCCACATACTCCTGGACTTGGCGGTGATTGATATCTTTGTCTATTAGATATGGAATTCTATACACTTACTTAGTCTATAATGGAAAATTTTGAGGTTCCATAAATTTCTCTTTTTTTTTTTAGGATTTTCTGAGCATTTTCTTGAGCAGTGACTCCCAAGAAGGACCTGATTACATACGTTTGCTAGAAAGCATTGATCTTCTCAGTGGATGGCCAGTTCATAAGCTACCTTACAATAACTCCAGAATCTGCGTCCACACCTTCTACAGGTAATTTGTATTTGAGATTCTATTGTAAAGCCATATACACTGGGTACAGCTCTCTCCCATTCATGTCAATTTGACTGTAGTGCCGCAACCCCTTCAGTCTGATAGTGGGGGTCCTCAGAGTCTGACCCCTATTGATCAGATATTGATTATTTATCCTATGATAGTTCATCATTAAAAATGAGCAAAGTTTTGAAAAATTCGATTCGCCCATTTCGCCGAGCTTCGACAAGAAATTAGATTAGTTACAAATTAATTTGTCATGAATCGCGATAAATCAGGTATGCCAAGGCCTAATCATATTCATTCCACTTTGTGGCCCAATCTCAGTGTGAAGCCTTGGAAGTTAAACTGCAGGGAGAGTGCAGGGTTAGAGTATCGCCATGTGCATTACATTCTAGTGCACCCACAGTCATAGTTAATCGGTTCTGTAGGTACTGTGCCATCAGTATTACAGGTGTAATTTATCGCCATCTACATCACTGTGCAGGGCACCAAGATTCATAGATAATCCCCTCTGTCAAACAAAAAGAAAAGCATACAGCACCCTTCAGTAAAGCCAAAAACCAGTGCACGCCCCTGGAGTGTAATGGCTCCTTAGTGGAACAAAATAAAGAAATGGAGGCAGCATCAATAAAGTAGTGAAGAAAAAAAAAAGTTCTTTTAATGCATGTTGTGGCAGTCCAAACACATGTTCAGGAGGCGGCTGAAGAAAACTGCACATCATAGACTACAGACTAAAGTTGCTGCATATGAAGCTGATGCTGCTTCTGCCCCCCCCCCCTTCCCCCAGTCATGGCAGTGGAGCGTAAGCGCAGAGGGTCCCCTCTGTTAAACTTTCCTGAGGAAGAGCGATGGCACTCGTAGACAGTAACCAACTGACTACACAGCATGTCTCTTTAGTAGTACATTTTTGCATCCCTCTCAGAAGGTCTAAAATATGCCCCCATTTTTGACTGGTAGCGAGGGTCTAACAATGTGGATAGCCAGTAGTCATCCCCCTGCTGAATCCTGACAATGATGCTGTCACTACACAAGCATGACAGCAGGCATCTGGCTATTTACGCAAGGGACTTGGAGGTCCTCCCTGCCTCCATCTCCACTGCATACTGCCACGGTCTGTCGGGATCATCTGCGTAGTCTTCGTTGTCACCCTCCACATCGTCCTGCTCCTCTCCTGTTGCTTGGGCAGATAAACCACCTTGTTGTGTATAGAATTGCTGGACGTTTACATCCTCCTCCTCGTCCTGTTCCGCCTCAGGGCTCAGCTGGCCGTGAAATGGAGGTGCCACGTCTTCTGTCCCCTCGCCAATCAGATTTGTCAGCATCTCCCCCAGGATGTGAAGGAGTGGAATGACATCATTCATCTAGTAGTTCTGCCGATTGACAAATAAAGTGGCCTCCTCAATGGGCCGGAGTAAACGGCATGTGTCACGCATGAGCTACCACTGGCTAACGTGGAAGTTACACCAGGGAGTAGACCTGTCCACAGCATTAAAAAATCGGTGGCATACATTACTTGGCTAGCAGAAGGAGCAGCAAAAGTAAGAGGCAGGTTCAGGACAGATGAGGGCACAGAAGCAGTTCCTGGGCCATGCCAACTAAGCGTCGTGTCAAAGGAACCCATTGATTCCTGGCTGTGTGTATTTTTTGTCGCTTGAGAGGATGTTGAAGAGAAAGTTAACTATTACAGTACGGCTGGATTGTTAGTCAGAACATGACAGCTGGATGACAGTGGCAGCTCTGTCCTGATGCTGCGGCTGCTGCCACCACCACCCGTTCTTCTGCTGCTAGACAGAAACATTTTTGCATCTGGCCATTCCTTTGGAGGGCCAGGCAATCTGTTAGCCATTACTGTTGCCTGTGTCAGTAATGCAATGGATTAACTAAGAATGTGGCAGCAGATCAACAAGATGCGCGCAGCGATATATTAGACCGCCCTTTTATACTAAGGCAGAGTAATTCTATGTATAAACTAACAGATTAACAGGGATTGTGGCAACAGTTCAACAAGATAAATGCGGCAATATATTAGACTGCCCTTTTATACTGAGTCACAGTAATTCTATGTATAAACTAATAGATTAACTAGGATGGGGGCAGCAGTTCAACAAGTTGTGCGCGGCAATATATTAGACTGCCCTTTTATACTGAGTCACAGTAATTCTATGTATAAACTAATAGATTAACTGGGATTCTGGCAGCAGTTCAACAAGATGTACGCGGCAATATATTAGACTGCCCTTTTATACTCAGTCACAGTAATTCTATGTATAAACTAATAAATTAACTGGGATTCTGGCAGCAGTTCAAAAAGTGATTAAAGATCACAGCAGATGAGCTTCAGTTGAAATGCTTTTATTTATGCATTAGATAGACATGTGGCAGTTTCGTGTTAACGTTTTCGGCACGTAGGCCTTCGTCAGACACTGCGAGTATAATAGAACAAAATTCATCAAAATATAGAAAAAATAAATACTTAATACAACTTATACATGACTGATGCAATACTCAAAAATAAAAATTAAAAAATGGCCATCTATTTTGGAGCAGGTATTTATTCATCTAGTCAACAATCACATATCGGCAACCTTATAGAATGATCACATATCCTTTAGTAGGTATTCATCACAAAATAATCACAGATTAATGCGGTATCTGTCAGATAAACAAAAGGGGAGAGGGGGAGGAGGGGGAGAGGGATGGAGATGATCCGACTTCATTGCAAGTTTTGATTCACAATACATGATATGCGGAAAACAACTGGATATTACGATACATGATTCCAAAAAAGTGCTGAGTGCATACAGGTTGCAAATAGTTAATTCATACACTGTAAGGTAAGTAGAATATTAAGTACAATATGATAGTTGTCCCGTCTATTCTTAGGGTATTCTGACTGCCGTAGTGGTAACAGCTGAATCCACGTATGATCAGTGGTGTATCTTGGTTTTGTGCTGCCCTAGGCGAGACTAAACTCGGGCACCCCCCTAATATAAATTTGATCCACCCCTTCCTGTCAAGGCCAAACCCCTTTCTCTCTAAACCCCACCCCTTCCTGTCAAGGCCAAACCCCTTTCTCTCTAAACCCCACCCCTTCCTATGTGCCATCCACAGATCCCCCTCCCCTAAACAGTGCCATCCACGGATATCCCTCCCCTAAACAGTGCCATCCACAGATCCCCCTCCCCAAAACAGTGCCATCCACAGATCCCCCTCCCCTAAACAGTGCCATCCACAGATCCCCCTCCCCTAAACAGTGCCATCCACAGATCCCCCTCCCCTAAATAGTGCCATCCACAGATCCCCCTCCCCTAAACAGTGCCATCCACAGATCCCCCTCCCCTAAACAGTGCCATCCACAGATCTCCCCCTAAACAGTGCCATCCACAGATCTCCCCCTAAACAGTGCCATCCACAGATCCCCCTCCCCTAAATAGTGCCATCCACAGATCCCCCTCCCCTAAATAGTGCCATCCACAGATCTCCCCCCTAAACAGTGCCATCCACAGATCCCCCTCCCCTAAACAGTGCCATCCACAGATCCCCCTCCCCTAAACAGTGCCATCCACAGATCCCCCTCCCCTAAATAGTGCCATCCACAGATCCCCCTCCCCTAAACAGTGCCATCCACAGATCCCCCTCCTTAAACAGTGCCATCCACAGATCTCCCCCCTAAATAGTGCCATCCACAGATCCCCCTTCCCTAAATAGTGCCATCAACAGATCCCCCTCCCCGACGCTCACAGGAGAACATTTATAAACTAATCATTAACTTTAACTTTAATCATTGCTAATCTCTTTACTGGATATCTTACTCTGTCTTGACTCTTAGCTCTGGTAACAGCAGGCAGTGCGGGAGGGCGGCGCTCACTCACTGATGTCACGCGCCTGCGCCTCCCACTGGGCGGCGCAGGCGCGTGACGTCAGTGAGTGAGCGCCGCCCGCACTGCCTGCTGTTACCAGAGCTAAGAGTCAAGACAGAGTAAGATATCCAGTAAAGAGATTAGCAATGATTAAAGTTAATGATTTGTTTATAAATGTTCTCCTGTGAGCGGCGTGGCCCTGTATATTCTAACCCCCAGGCAAGCGTCCCCGTCACCATGGGAACGCCTGGAGGTTAGAATATACCATCGGATTTGAGTTTTTACGATCTCACTGAGATCGTGAAAACACAGATCCGATGGAATATTCTAACACCCAGGCAAATGTCCCCGTCACCATGGGAACGCCTGGGGGTTAGAATATACCATCGGATCTTCTGAGTATACCGGCGGCAACATATAAGACGGATGGGACAGGGGCAAACAAGGCATTTTGCCACCCCATTGGCAAGTGCCGCCCTAGGCAAATGCCTTGTTTGCCTCGTGATAGATACGCCACTGCGTATGATGGAAAGTGTTAAGGAAGTTAACACATTCCCACCTCTGGTTTATATACAAAAAAAACAAAGGCGAGCAGTACATATTGATATCAACACAGTCAGCAAATGTGGTGGAGTAATCTAGAAATAGAGGTCACTACACACTTGAATAGGATTTATGCTGTCATCCCTGCTTATATGTTTAGACTCTATATATTGGTCGTGATCCCCATTTCAAGACTTACCTATGCCGCAGTCGGTAGCCAGGATAGAAGAAGGTGTTCACACCTAGTGAGATGGTGCATATAGATGGTGTGGTCCGCATTCTATCAGTTATTTATAGGCAATAATTTGTTCTGCCGCCCAGATGGCAGCCTGCGTGCTTGTTGCACGCTGCAAACACGATGCGTTCCACGCGCCGGAAGTGAATCGGGCGGTGGACCGCATCAAACCGGAAATGCGTCTCATTCAAGCCGGAAGTGCGTTCCATCGGCCGGAAGTGAACCACCCGTGGAGCGCATCCTAGGTTCTTGCAGCAGGTATATTGTAGATGATCGATAGAAAGTACAGGATGAAATATTAAGTGAAACAACATATCTATCATTATAGCATAGAGTTAGCAATCTAATACCATCTATAAGAGTAGAAATAATTAAGCCAAAATATTGTGAATGGGGAGAAAATGAGAAGATTAAGAGGAATATAAAGGATACCCAGAAAGAAGGAAAGAAAATGAGAATAATAGAAAGGAGACCCAAAGAAAGAATCTGTAGGTCTAGTGGAAGGCTATATACTTAAGGGCTGGAAAAGGATACTGATGTGCGGCACGTATTTGGAGATCAGAGGGCCTGTGAGAGATTTGGAGAGAAAAAAGTACATTATCAGGTTAATTTGGATATATAGCCAAATAATATAAAGATGAAGGGGGAAAAAGGGGGGGGGGGATTGTTATATTTGCATCAATATTACAATCATCACGTCAAAAGGTCCTATATATTAGTCATTTCATGCCTAAAGCAAGCTCTGTACCTCATAGTCTCTATTCATGCCCTTGGGAGTCAGGGTTTGTAATGTGTGAATCCAATACGCCTCCCTATTCTTGAGTGTCTTAATCCTATTGCCTCCCCTCCTGGGTGGCGGCACCTGTTCTATCACTTGGAACCTTAGTTGGGCTATGGGATGTCTTGCCTCATGGAAGTGTGCCGGGACTGGTAAGAGTAGATTTTGACATCGGATGGTGGACTTATGCTGGCAAATCCTATCTCGTACTTTCTGGGAAGTTTCCCCTACATATGCCAAGCCACACGGGCATTTTAAGAGATACACCACAAAATCTGAATCACAGGTAAAGAAGCCCCTTATGTCTATCGCTTTCCCTGTGTGTGGGTGGGATATGGTTAAGCCTTTTTGAATGTTGGAACACTGAAAGCAATGTAGACATGGAAAGGTGCCTCTCTTCTGGGTTTGTAAGAATTTTTGTTGTGGGAGGTGTATTCCTGGGCCTATGTCTGCTCTTACCAAAGTGTCTCGTAGGTTCTTGGGTCTACGATTACATGGTAATATGGGATTACCAAACTCTTCTATTTTAGGGTACGCTTTCAACAAGAACATGGCAATTACATTACATTACAATCAACCTGCTCTGTCCCTGCAGTCTCCCTATGGTCTTCCTACAGTGTCACAGCCATTCCAGTGCCGTATACATGCCGTCCGCACACCATCAGCGGCAGATAGCACTTTCTGTTTTTGCAGCCATTATTAATATCTGCTCCTGATGACACAGGGGAATTACCCCCTCGGTAGAAACGCGTTGAGCAATTCTTAGGTTCACATGCTGAGTGGACATGGTGAACCATCATCTAGATAGTATTCCGCAGGGAGGGTGATAGTGTGTAGGGCAGATATCGGCACCTAACGTCAGTAACACTATTACTAAGTGAGCGCTGCTGTAAAACACAATACAGAGCACTGACTTACTGCCTAAAACCTCACCGGTATAGACTGGGCTGTTTACTAGCCCGGCTGGTCGGGATTGCTCTGCTCTTTGTAGCAGCTGATACGTAGCTGAGGTGTATACCAGTGTGGAAAACTACCCGGCTGACACACTGTTAGTGTATCCTTACACCTTATGGGGAGCAATAGGATTGAGGGAAATATTTAAAGACCTACCTCTGATTAACTATTGCACCCTAGCCTGCATTTGACGCTTTAGGTGGTCTGAACAGCCCCAGATTTTAGTATTGAATCCGCAATAAAGTTAGTTTTTGTTTTATTTTAACGTTCATTACCAGGCTGAGAATTAATGGCAATTGTGAACGTCTACTTTTCACACTGATTTATCCTGTTAGATACTTCCCACAGTATCTAACAACTATCCCTATGATCTCCCTACACTGTCCCTGCACTCTCCCTATTCAGTATTCTTCTATAAATAGGTTTCTAAAACACTGTCCCAAGCACATAAGCGCTTGTCACGTCGTTCCCTAAGCTCAGCTCACAGTGAAATGGCGGATACCATGCAGGATGAGGCTTTAATACGACTGTGACATCACAGAGGAAGGCTATCTGCTGATTGGCTGGCTGCTCGTAATTATGGGTCATATTGCATTCCTGGGCTTCTTTTTTTCAATTTGTAACATGTGCAGCAGCCATTTAAAAAAAAACAAAAAAACATTTGTTTCCATGAAGCGTGAGGTAGTTTGGATTTGTGGCAAATCAAATTTTTCCTAAACTTTGATCGAATTCCACTTTGGATGCTTCGATTAGCTCAACACTAATCATCATCATTAAAATCCTGTAAATCTCTTGAAAGCATATGTCCACCCCTGGCCACAATATTACTATTAACATATAAAATTAATCAAAATAATTGAGCCAATTTATAATACTTTCCACATCTTTTCCTGTACTGATGCTGAGTTAAAGAATGTATTATACTCCAGAGCTGCATTCACAACTCTGCAGGCATCAGAAATTAAATCACCCAAAGTGTTGTCTTTAAATCTGGTAAAGCTGAATGAAAAACCTACTGTCCACTTGTGTTTTAAGAGCTGCCATAAATTTCTAGGACTCAGTCAGAGTGCTATACAATGGCCTTAATTTCTGGATTCCCAATGTCAACCAAAAGATTAGAAAAGGGCAAATAACACAATAAAATAATTACAGTGACTGGATAACTAAAATAAAAATGTGAGGAGATTTAAAAGATCAGTTTTACAGCAACAGACAGGAGAGCCAACAGATCCTCTATACTACACCACACAGGAGAGCCAACAGATCCTCTATACTACACCACACAGGAGAGCCAACAGATCCTCTATACTACACCACACAGGAGAGCTGACGGATCCTCTATACTACACCACACAGGAGAGCTGACAGATCCTCTATACTACACCACACAGGAGAGCCAACAGATCCTCTATACTACACCACACAGGAGAGCCGACAGATCCTCTATACTACACCACACAGGAGAGCTGACAGATCCTCTATACTACACCACACAGGAGAGCTGACAGATCCTCTATATTACACCACACAGGAGAGCTGACAGATCCTCTATACTACACCACACAGGAGAGCCGACAGATCCTCTATACTACACCACACAGGAGAGCCAACAGATCCTCTATACTACACCACACAGGAGAGCTGACGGATCCTCTATACTACACCGCACAGGAGAGCCGACAGATCCTCTATACTACACCACACAGGAGAGCCGACAGATCCTCTATACTACACCACACAGGAGAGCTGACAGATCCTCTATACTACACCACACAGGAGAGCCGACAGATCCTCTATACTACACCACACAGGAGAGCCGACAGATCCTCTATACACTGCGTGCAGAATTATTAGGCAAATGAGTATTTTGACCACATCATCCTCTTTATGCATGTTGTCTTACTCCAAGCTGTATAGACTCGAAAGCCTACTACCAATTAAGCATATTAGGTGATGTGCATCTCTGTAATGAGAAGGGGTGTGGTCTAATGACAACAACACCCTATATCAGGTGTGCATAATTATTAGGCAACTTCCTTTCCGTTGGCAAAATGGGTCAAAAGAAGGACTTGACAGGCTCAGAAAAGTCAAAAATAGTGAGATATCTTGCAGAGGGATGCAGCACTCTTAAAATTGCAAAGCTTCTGAAGCGTGATCGAACAATCAAGCGTTTCATTCAAAATAGTCAACAGGGTCGCAAGAAGCGTGTGGAAAAACCAAGGCGCAAAATAACTGCCCATGAACTGAGAAAAGTCAAGCGTGCTGCTGCCAAGATGCCACTTGCCACCAGTTTGGCCATATTTCAGAGCTGCAACATCACTGGAGTGCCCAAAAGCACAAGGTGTGCAATACTCAGAGACATGGCCAAGGTAAGAAAGGCTGAAAGACGACCACCACTGAACAAGACACACAAGCTGAAACGTCAAGACTGGGCCAAGAAATATCTCAAGACTGATTTTTCTAAGGTTTTATGGACTGATGAAATGAGAGTGAGTCTTGATGGGCCCGTGGCTGGATTGGTAAAGGGCAGAGTGCTCCTGCAGACGCCAGCAAGGTGGAGGTGGAGTACTGGTTTGGGCTGGTATCATCAAAGATGAGCTTGTGGGGCCTTTTCGGGTTGAGGATGGAGTCAAGCTCAACTCCCAGTCCTACTGCCAGTTTCTGGATAACACCTTCTTCAAGCAGTGGTACAGGAAGAAGTCTGCATCCTTCAAGAAAAACATGATTTTCATGCAGGACAATGCTCCATCACACGCGTCCAAGTACTCCACAGCGTGGCTGGCAAGAAAGGGTATAAAAGAAGAAAATCTAATGACATGGCCTCCTTGTTCACCTGATCTGAACCCCATTGAGAACCTGTGGTCCATCATCAAATGTGAGATTTACAAGGAGGGAAAACAGTACACCTCTCTGAACAGTGTCTGGGAGGCTGTGGTTGCTGCTGCACGCAATGTTGATGGTGAACAGATCAAAACACTGACAGAATCCATGGATGGCAGGCTTTTGAGTGTCCTTGCAAAGAAAGGTGGTTATATTGGTCACTGATTTGTTTTTGTTTTGTTTTTGAATGTCAGAAATGTATATTTGTGAATGTTGAGATGTTATATTGGTTTCACTGGTAAAAATAAATAATTGAAATGGGTATATATTTGTTTTTTGTTAAGTTGCCTAATAATTATGCACAGTAATAGTCACCTGCACACACAGATACCCCGCTAAAATAGCTAAAACTAAAAACAAACTAAAAACTACTTCCAAAAATATTCAGCTTTGATATTAATGAGTTTTTTGGGTTCATTGAGAACATGGTTGTTGTTCAATAATAAAATTAATCCTCAAAAATACAACTTGCCTAATAATTCTGCACTCCCTGTACTACACCACAGGAGAGCCGACAGATCCTCTATACTACACCACACAGGAGAGCCGAAAGATCCTCTATACTACACCACCCAGGAGAGCCGACAGATCCTTTACACTACACCACACAGGAGAGCCGACAGATCCTCTATACTTCACCACACAGGAGTGCCGACAGATCCTCTATACTACACCACACAGGAGAGCCGACAGATCCTGTATACTACACCACACAGGAGAGCTGACAGATCCTCTATACTACACCACACAGGAGAGCCGTCAGATCCTCTATACTACACCACACAGGAGAGCCGACAGATCCTTTACACTACACCACACAGGAGAGCCGACAGATCCTCTATACTTCACCACACAGGAGAGCCGTCAGATCCTCTATACTACGCCACACAGCAGAGCTGACAGATCCTCTATACTACACCACACAGGAGAGCTGACAGATCCTCTATACTACACCACACAGGAGAGCTGACAGATCCTCTATACTACACCACACAGGAGAGCTGACAGATCCTCTATACTACACCACCCAGGAGAGCCGACAGATCCTTTACACTACACCACACAGGAGAGCCGACAGATCCTCTATACTACACCACACAGGAGAGCCGACAGATCCTGTATACTACACCACACAGGAGAGCTGACAGATCCTCTATACTACACCACACAGGAGAGCCGTCAGATCCTCTATACTACACCACACAGGAGAGCCGACGGATCCTCTATACTACACCACACAGGAGAGCCATCAGAGCCTCTATACTACACCACACAGGAGAGCCGACAGATCCTCTATACTACACCACACAGGAGAGACAACAGATACTCTATACTACACCACACAGGAGAGCCGACATCCTCTATACTACACCACACAGGAGAGTTGACAGATCCTCTATACTACACCACACAGGAGAGCCGACAGATCCTCTATACTACACCACACAGGAGAGCCGTCAGATCCTCTATTCTACACCACACAGGAGAGCTGACAGATCCTGTATACTACACCACACAGGAGAGCTGACAGATCCTCTATCCTACACCACACAGGAGAGCTGACAGATCCTCTATACTACACCACACAGGAGAGCTGACAGATCCTCTATACTACACCACACAGGAGAGCTGACAGATACTCTATACTACACCACACAGGAGAGCTGACGGATCCTCTATACTACACCACACAGGAGAGCCGACAGACCCTCTATACTACACCACACAGGAGAGCTGACAGATCCTCTATACTACACCACACAGGAGAGCTGACAGATCCTCTATATTACACCACACAGGAGAGCTGACAGATCCTCTATACTACACCACCCAGGAGAGCCGACAGATAATTTACACTACACCACACAGGAGAGCCGACAGATCCTCTATACTTCACCACACAGGAGAGCCGACAGATCCTCTATACTACACCACACAGGAGAGCCGACAGATCCTGTATACTACACCACACAGGAGAGCTGACAGATCCTCTATACTACACCACAAAGGAGAGCCGTCAGATCCTCTATACTACACCACACAGAAGAGCCGACAGATCCTCTATACTACACCACACAGGAGAGCTGACAGATCCTCTATACTACACCACACAGGAGAGCTGACAGATCCTCTTTACTACCCCGCACAGGAGAGCCGACAGATCCTCTATACTACACCACACAGGAGAGCTTACAGATCCTCTATACTACACCACACAGGAGAGCTGACAGATTCTCTATACTACACCACACAGGAGAACTGACAGATCCTCTATACTACACCGCACAGGAGAGCCGACAGATCCTCTATACTACACCACACAGGAGAGCCGACAGATCCTCTATACTACACCACACAGAATAGCCGACAGATCCTCTATACTACACCACACAGGAGAGCCGACAGATCCTCTATACTACACCACACAGGAGAACTGACAGATCCTCTATACTACACCACACAGGAGAGCTGACAGATTCTCTATACTACACCACACAGGAGAGCTGACAGATCCTCTATACTACACCACACAGGAGAGCCGACAGATCCTCTATACTATACCACATAGGAGAGCCGACAGATCCTCTATACTACACTGCACAGGAGAGCTGACAGATCCTCTATACTACACCACACAGGAGAGCTGACAGATCCTCTGTACTACACCACACAGGAGAGCTGACAGATCCTCTATACTACACCACACAGGAGAGCTGACAGATCCTCTATACTACACCGCACAGGAGAGCTGACAGATCCTCTATACTACACCACACAGGAGAGCGGACAGATTCTCTATACTACACCACACAGGAGAGCTGACAGATCCTCTATATTACCCCACAAACAATTATTATTATTATTACAATACATAGTAGACGATATGTAGAATATAGTATTAGTCTGATGTAATGTATGAATGGCTTTGTTGCCCTGATTTACTGCTGTGGATAATGGAAAATAAAGTTAATGAATGGCTTTAATAACTGTGCAGAGCACTGCAGGTGATGAATTATCCTTATTAAGTTGTGGGACATGATAGCCACAAGATATTTTTCTCCTGTAGTTATTTAAAGCTTAAGATTTCAGGTGATAGAACATAATAATGTCTCTTCTTAAACGCTGAAGAATGTTTGGCTTTTATTTCTGCTATAAAATGAAACAACCTCCTTTCTTTTTGGCACAGAACAAGTTCTCAGGCTTTAAAAAAAAAGTTTGCAATTCACTATATTTTAAAATGCCAGGTATAAACCATTGTCCAGTGATATTCTTAGAACCTGGCATCTTCTGAACTTCTGCTGGATTATCAGAAATGTCTAACCACATTTTATATTAAACATCCGCACATACAGTATTATTTCAAGTCATTTACAAATGTGGAAGGCATTCGGAAATAAAATACAATAACTTTATTGAGACACATAAAATTTTAAATTCAAAGTCACCTACGTGTTACAACTAGGTAACCAGCTCTAGGTCATGGTCTGAGTGCTGGATGCCTGCTAGGTGCCTTCTACTTTGCTGCTTACTTTCTACGTGGGAGCCAGCCCTGTTTGTCCATGCACAAAAAAAAAAAAAACACTCTAAGGAGGACTCGGTCAGCTGATTTACACTTTCGTTTCTTATTTTAGTATACTTAAATGCTGTGGGCACGTACTCTGTTAGTGTTTACCTTGATTGAAATTGCTACACCCCGTTTCAGGCTGCAGTTTTCATTCCTTTATTTCTTTTCATACCCTCTGATAGTTTAATGGTTTATAACTTCCTCCTTGTTTTCATCTTTTCTTATGTGACATACCCTCCCAATAATACATTCAAGACAAAAGGTCTGTCTTTCCGAGATGCTGCTGACCTCACTAGCTCTCATGTATCAGCACAGCTTCATTCTCTGACTGATATTCCCTGTAGAGTCTGCAGAGGGAGCTCTGATTTTTTTCTGCACTTGAAAATTACCTATGTGATTCTCCCCTACATACAGCTAGCTATGCAATGGACTTATCTATTAGATAATTAGAGGAAAGAAGGTTTGTACACAGACATAGAAGAGGATTCTTTACGGTAAGAGCAGTGAGACTATGGAACTCTCTGCCTGAGGAGGTGGTGATGGTGAGTACAATAAAGGAATTCAAGAGGGGCCTGGATGTATTTCTGGAGTGTAATAATATTACAGGCTATAGTTACTAGAGAGGGGTCGTTGATCCAGGGAGTTATTCTGATGCCTGATTGGAGTCGGGAAGGAATTTTTTTACCCTTAAGTGGGAAAAATTGGCTTCTACCTCACAGTTTTTTTTTGCCTTTGTCTGGATCAACTTGCAGGATGACAGGCCGAACTGGATGGACAGATGTATTTTTTTCAGCCTTATAGCAACTATGTTACTTTGTATTTTGATGGAACCCACCTATTTCAGTGGGACCTGCTCACCATCTGATGTGTATGGTAGCCTCCTGACTCTCCCTGACATCTGTATCGGATTTCCACATGTCCAATCCTTTTGTCCTTCAGGGGTACACCTCTGTCGCAGGTGTTTAGCAGTGGCTTCCTCTTCCCATCCAGAACAAATGCCATCTGTATTATTAGGCAGGGCGAGTGAACAGTAGCCAAGCTTCCCTAAATGCCAATGGTTATAACGTTTTCATCTTGCTGTTGTAGATGAGGCCTTGCATTTTCGGCTGACCAACTGGATTCGATTTCTCAAATTATTATTTTTTTTCTCTTTTTTTTTAGACCAGGGATGGTCATTACAAAAGATTCCAAGACGTCGTCAAAAATCTATGTGATCAAAAGCGTAAGTAAATCAGACATCGTGAGTATTTCCTGCTACTTATATCGCTGCTCAGTGCATCAGTTCCTGTCCTAATGCACCACCGATAAATTTAAAGGGGTTGTCCGGGGGAACAACATTTATGTAAAAAGGGCCAGGGTGGGTCAAAAAGAATTATTAGTAATCTTATCTATCCCCCGATGCTGCCTTCCTGACACTGCTCCTGTACCCGCTGGACTGAACGAAACACAAGAAATAGCTGGAACTGCTGGCTTAGCCAATCACAACCTGCCTCAGCCAGTGATTGGCTGAGAAGGCATTTTCAGCCATTTCCTGTGTGTCAAGCCGGGACCAGCAGCGGTGACCCAATCAGTATGCGAAAACTAGTGGCAGGGGATCTGCGTAATAATAGTATTGATATGGCAATTTATTTATTTTTTGTTCCTCCTGGACAAACCCTTTGAATAACACATTCAGCTCTGCTTCACGTGTATGGATATATTATTTTTCGATATTCACACAATAGCTAGATCCATGAGTAAAAGGATTTGCTGAGTGAGGGATCTGATAGCAGAAGTATCAGTGCTTTTCTGTCTTCGACCCTAAATCAGTATTATCATAGGTGGAACAGGGCCAAATGCGCAGTCCAAAAGTTTTGTCCTAGCGCTGAAAGCTACTGTGCCCAAGAGACGACTGTTCCATGCCCAGCAATGCCAAGTTGCGAGAGATTTGCAAGTACCTTAATTAGTGTTCATGGTTACAACCGTCTTTATAGACAAAGTAACTGTGTCTTTGAAAGAACACAGTAACCGTTCCAAACAAAGAAACTCTTGTTAACTTCAGATGCTGCAGAGCTGAGTTTGTTTACTTGGCACAGCTTAAATCTGCTAACTTAACCAGTTCAAGACCGGTTATTTTACCCCCGTCCTTTTTTAGTACATTTGTCTGTGACATAAATAGTTTTTTCCCCGTTTTTTTTTTTACAATTTTTTTTTATTTTTTTTGTGTTAAGCAGGTCTTTATTTTTATGTCATTTTAATTTTGCAGTGTGAGCTACTGGTGAAGTTTTTATTATTATAATTTTTTTTTTTTTGGTCTTTATTTTTTTATTTTAGACTTATACTTTATGCCCCCATAAAGTCATACGTGTATTTTAACATACATTTTCCCCTGTAACAGGAGCTGACATTTTTACACCTGTTATAGGGGTATTACATCCTCCAGATGTTTTGCAAGGCTGTTCACTACAGAGTTGATCTGGGTGTGCTAAGACCCATCAGCTCATGCAGTTACCCTGCCCTGCGCCCAGGGATCACATGATAAAAAGCCAGGATAGGAAATAGGATACATGGAGTGACTTCAAAAATGTATATATTTATACAAATATATATATACCGTATATACTCGAGTATAAGACGAGTTTTTTGGCACATATTTTTGTGCTCAAAAAGCCCCCTCGTCTTATACTCGAGTCTAGGTCTGTATTATGGCAACTTACATTGCCATAATACAGACCAACAGTGGCGTAGCTATAGGGGTCGCAGCGGTCGCAATTGCGACCGGGCCCCTAAGTCAGGGGGGCCCACGGGGCCCCCCAGGAGATAATGAGTAAAGCCCTGGATTATTTATTTGGACATCTTACTTTGTCTTAGCTCCGGTAATAGCAGGCAGTGCGGGGGGCGGCGCTCACTCACTGACATCACGCGCCTGCGCCGCCTAGTGGGAGGAGCAGGCGCGTGACGTCAGTGAGTGAGCGTCGCCCCCCGCACTGCCTGCTATTACCGGAGCTAAGACAAAGTAAGAATCGATATCCAAATAATCAGAGTAAAGAGCTCAGCAATGATTAAAGTTAAAGTACTGATTAGTTTATAAATATACTGCTGTGAGCGTCGGGGAGGGGGATCTGTGGATGGCACTGCAGGGGGATCTGTGGATGGCAGTGCCATCCACAGATCCCCCTACAGTGCCATCCACAGATCTCCCCCATAAACAGTGTCATCCACAGATCCCCCCTAAACAGTGCCATCCACAGATCCCCCCCTCCCTTAAACAGTGCCATCATGGCACTGTTTAGGGGAGGGGGGATCTGTGGATGGCACTGTTTAGGGGGGATCTGTGGATGGCACTGTTTAGGGGGGAGATCTGTGGATGGCACTGTTTAGGGGGGAGATCTGTGGATGGCTCCCTGTATTTAATGCAGAGTGTGTGTGTATATAATCCACAAACTCTGCATTAAATACAGGGAGTCAGAGTCAGACTCCCATCAATCTGAGTCACCCTCTTGCAGATGTGTGTATATAATGTAGAGTGTGTGCATTATATACACATACACTCTGCATTATAGCTGCATTTCCCACCCTAGTCTTATACTCGAGTCAATAATTTTTCCCATTTTTTTGGGGTAAAATTAGGCTTATACTCGAGTATATACGGTAAGTCCACCTGTTTTTTTCGGAGACAAAGTACATGTAATATTTGCCTATAGGATGTTAATATGTGAGAAAAAAACTTTTTGATAGAAGTGTTACTTTAAGGTCAATTTTTGCAATGATTTGGAAAATTCTAACCGGTTTATTCCGGTGGAATAATGGTTATTTTATGCAGGTGGAACAAAAACCTGAGCTTTTGTTATGAAAAGTAGATTTCTACATTAGCTGCCGGAATTAGAAGAATTATTACCATAGCTGGATTGTTGGGGATGAGAATAGCGGTATTGTTCGGGAGCTCTTAAAGTAGGTCGCACAGCATGTTGGTTGTTCTGTGAGAACTTAATGATCATTTCATTGTTAAAGGGAACCTGTCATCAACTTTATGTTGCCCATACTAACGGCAGCATAAAGTCGAGACAGGTGAGTTGATTTCAGCGGTCTGTCATTAAAAAGTTAAAAGTAAATTAGTAGTGGTGGGTCACTCTCTATAGTATCGAGAACAGTAGGGTTTATTAATAAATGTATAAAAGTAGATAAATATCCAAATGATCTAAAATACAATTGATTTAGCAGCAATAATAATACGTAGAATACTTAGACTCATAACGCAGTGTTCCTAAAAAGAATCTCCATCAATAGTCCATCAGTAGATAGCCTCCAATAATTCCCAATGACTGGATGGGGTACTGGTCATCCAGACCTACAATAGTATTGAATTGTCCACAATGTTAAAAGATATATCAAATGCGATTAAATTACAGCCAGATATCTTCTAAAATTCGAATCAGTGTGCCAGGTAATCTCCAGTCTAAAGAGCAATCAAGCGCTGACAGTATTCAGAGCGGCGCCCCGCTCACTAGTCTGAGACAGCGGCGTCCCGCTGTTTTATTCGGATAATGCGATCGCTAACTTTCACAAAACTGACACGATCTTACCGGGAGGACTTCAGTGGATTTTTCTTGCCCTCGACGCGGTCTGCCTCTTGTGTGATTGGGCGCTCCGGTCTCGAGGGCTGTTACTTGCCAGAAAATATTGCGCCAACGGTGGTAATGCGCGTGGACCCGCAATGGATAAAGGTTTTCTCCGTACAGCGGCGTTGTTCGCGCAAATAGATGTTGCAGAATGGCAAATTCCACTCCTCCTCAGGTAGTAGATATTCGTGTGTCTGTGTTCCAATACTGGGGGATAATACCATACGCGTTTCTGGGTTTAGAAGAATGACCCCTTCAAAGTTCCCACTGATGCCCCACCACTACTAATTTACTTATTTTGATTTCTGTCAGATTGGGTGTTATCTGTCAGTGGGTGCACCTCTAATTGATTCCTTGTCTCCCTCGTGCGACATATTTCTAGTTTTATTTATAAGTTAAAAGTAACCAACATCACAATCATTGCAGACTGGGCCTAGAAAAGAGTCCCGGCCACCTGAGAAGAGTCCTGGTTATTCATGAATTCCTGCTCTCCTGCCCACCTGCTGATGGCTGACAGTCTTCTACCTAGTTTTCTCTCTTTATCTCTAGGAGAGAACTGCCAACCATCAGCAGATGGGTGAGAGAGCAGGAGATTATGGATAACCATGACTCTTCTCAAGTAGATTTGACTCTTTTCAAGGCCTGGGCTGCAATTGTAACACCCCAGAGTGGTGTTACCACTTCTGCACCTTGCTACTGTCTTTATTGGTCTAACCTCATGTCATCTTGTGTATTTATTCCATGTCCTCAACAATTTCCATTCATAATCTTGTTATGTAACTGTTTATTACATGTAATATGCCTGGTTCACCAGCAGGTGGAAGCAAGCACGGGACAGCTGTACTTAGGTAGAATAGAGATTTCCATTTCATTCTACCCCCCCCCCCTCTGGAGAGAAGTGGGCGAGTACTACTTCCTGCACGAAGGGTGGGCGAGTACTACTTTCTGCACGAAGGGTGGGGACCAGTTCTAGTTAGTCTAGCTTACCCCCTACTAGGGAACAGGTGTGCAGGGGGCACGTCTCTGCTCGACGTGCCCAAGCCAGCCAGAGCACTCTCAGCTCTGCTGGCCATGGAGGCCAAAGCTTAGAGCCTCAGGAGCCAGGCGGAAAGTTCCCTGGCCTAATCTAGAGACCGACCATACAAAGAGAAGTGCAGCATACAAGAAGAAGCAAAGTCATACAGTCAGCCTGTCAGTACAGCAGAGCCAGAGAGAAACAGATGTAGAACCATGCCTTTATGGACCCTGCTTTGTGCACTGGGGCCCAGTCATGCTGGAACAGAAAAGGGCCTTTCCTAAACTCTTCCCACAAAGTTACATTACCATTCACTGGAAATAAGGTGTCACCCCCCAAGAAATAGCCCCAGTGCATTATCCCTCCTCCAACACATTTTACGATAGGCATGATACCGTTAAATTGTGCGGCACCTGCCAAACCCAGATTCATCTATCAGACTGCCAGATAGTGGACTGTGATTCATGAGTCCAGAGAGCATGTTCCAGTACACGGTGATCTTAGGTTTGTCTGCAGCGACCTGAGCAGCTAGGCGATAGTTACCCCACACTTGCTTCAGCATTTGGCAGCCACGCTCTGTGAGTTTTCATGGTCTGATGCTTCATGGCTGAGTTGTTCTTACTCCTAGATGCTTCCAGCACTTACAGGAAACCAGGGCAGATCCATCAGATCAGAAATGTCACAAACTGAGTGAAGGCAAGGATGGCACTGATCTCTTCAGCAGTGATGGCCAGTTTGCATTGTTCGCCCGCGAACATATGCAGGCTACCATCTTTTTTCACAAGTCCAACGAGGCACAGGTAAGCCCTTACCTGTGCCGCGAGCCGGTCTGAAAACAAGTGCGGTCAGCGGGAGCAGGCAGTTCCGAGAACAGCCATCGGGGGCCTTCACCGGGCTGTTCTCGGAACTGCCTGCTCCCGGTGACTGCATTTGTTTTCAGACCGGCTCGCGGCACAGGCACAGGTAAGGGCTTACCTGTGCCTCGCCGGACTTGTGAAAAAAGATGGCAGCCCGCATATCTTCGCAGGCGAACAATGCAAACTGGCCATCACTGCTCTTCAGTACAATGTTTGCTTATGGACAGTGAAGGTTTCATGACTTTGTGCTTGATTGTATGCATCTGTTTGAGATGGGTGCGACTGAAACACCTGAATAATTGGGAAGGGTGTCCTCATATCTAGCTATCTCATATCATCTATCTATCTATGTATCTATCGGGCACTGGCTAGACAAAGGTGTACAGTTTCATGAACCGTCACATAGAAGAATGGATTTTCCCTGTTAAATCCCCCGATCATGGCCACTGGAGTAGTTACCTGTTGATGTTAGGTGTGGAGCAGGGATGTGAAATATAGCGGGTAATGAGAATAAGGTATCATGCACACAACCGTCTGTATTTTGTGGTCTGCAAACCACAGATCTGTAAAATACGGATACCGGCTGAGTGCATCCCGCCATTTCTGCGGTCCTCATTGTGAAAATGCCTATTGTCCACAAAACAGAAAATGACAGGACGTGTTCTATTTTATTGCCGGATGGCCATGTGGACATACGGATACGGATGGCACACGGAGTGTTGTCTGCATTCTTTGTGGCCTTATTGAAATAAATGGGTCCGTGTCCAATCTGGAAAAAAGCTAAAAAAAAAAATACACTTGTGTGCATGAGGCCTTTCCTGGATCAATATAAGCAGACAGTTCTATACAAGTAGAAATACCAGGGCAAGTCATCCTCAGGAATCAGACTCGGATCAATAAGATGGATAATCAGAGTAACAGGTATCTAATATAAAAACCTGAGTGTATGTATGTGTGTATGCACCGTCGCATTTGCAATTACAAAATTTGGCACACAGGTACATCGGGTGTCCGGGAAGGTTTTAGACCGGGTCACAGCTGTCTAGGAAGTACCGTTCCTGAGATATTCCCAAAAAATGCAAATATGGCACATCACATGACCTACACTAGCCAATAGAATCCTGCAGGTCTTTCTCCTCATATCCCAACTGCCATACACATGGTCACATGACCCTTATCAGCCAATAGAAGCTCGCAGGCCCTTAGTCTCCACATACACACAGTTTTACACCAGGTTTCCATAACAACCCACCCATTTTTCTTTACTGCTGCAGGTCAGCTTTAAAGGGGCAGGGCGCTGTGGATGACACTTTTAAGGGAGCAGAGTGTTGTGGGGGTCGCGAGGTCACAGTTAAGGGGGCAGATAGGGTGGCCATTTAGGCCACCCTCAAAAGAAGGACTTAAAAACCACACCCCCAGGTCCTGCTAGGCCACACCCCCTCCCACTCCGCAGCTGACATGGATTGAAAAAATGAAGGTAACAATCAACTTCTGTCAGCTGCAGGGGCTCATCAGGAGGGTGACTTTCTCCCTGCAGCTCACGCTCAGACAGCACTGTGCTGCTGTCTGAGAGTGAGCTGTTCAAAAGGACATTCCTGTGTCCACCCAGGCCTTGCGCCGGACTGTCCAGCCTAAAACCGGACCTATGGCCACCCTAGGGGCAGGCTGCTGTGGAGGTCATTGTTAAGGGGATAGTCCGCTATGGAGGTCAGTGTTAAGGGGCAGATTGCTGTAGAGGCCACTGTTAAGAGGCGGGGTGTTGTGGAAATCACTGTTAAGGAGATGGGGTACTGTGGAGGTCACTAATAAAGGGGCAGCCACTGTGGAGGTCACTGTTAAAGGGATGGGCCTCTGTGGAGGTCACTGTTAAAGGGGCAGGATGCTGTGGAGGTCACTGTTAAAGGGGTGGGGGCTGTGGAGGTCACTGTTAAGGGGGCGGGGTACTGTAGAGGTCACTGTTATAGTGGATACTGTCGATATCTTTTAATGACACACGCAAACATTAAATGAAATATACCTGTGCGAAGCCAAGTCCTTCTGCTAGTAGATACATAAGGGCGACCTGCAACATGCTGCCCCCCAGGGCCAATCAGGTCCAAGTGTTAGAAATGCCGAGTGGTGATGTGGCCTGATAGTTTTGTATGACGGTCGTCCTACCTTAAATCTGAGTGATAAAACATTGTCTTACTCTGTGACTTGTAGCTTTGTAGCTCCTGCAGAGTTCTGAGTCACCAGGATGGTCTTACTGGGTTTAAAGTGTGTTTTTATTCAAAATAAACTAAATTCTGGCCTAGAAATAATAAAGTAATGGCATGCAGAGCCTTATCTGTGTGTCTAATGCTACTTTCCTGCTTTTTCTAGGCCTCCACCAGTACAAGAAAACAGTTACTTTACTGCCCTATTAAGATAATAAAATGACTCTGCTAATCTACTTCAAGTTTGCACAGCAAAGCTGAAAACTGAGAAATGTCAGTCTGTTGTTTCTGTCCCAGTGGCCAGTGTGAAAACTGAAATATTCCAAGATTTATGTGACTTGTCAAAATAGCACCAATTTTTTTTTCTCAGTGTCTCTATCATAAAATCCTGATTTAAATAATCTCTACAAGGTCTATGGTGATTTAATTATTCTTATACCAATACTTTATCTGTGTGTCTAGTGTTACAGTCCTGCTTTATTTAGGCCTCAAACAGTACAGTAGAGCAGCCACTTGTCTGCCCTCTACTGATAATTAAATGACTCAGCTGATCTAAGCCCAGTCTGCACAGCAAAGCTGAAAACTGAGGAATGTCAATCTATTGTGTCTGCCCTAGTGGCCAGTGTGAAAACTGGAATATTCCAAGATTTATGTGGCTAGTCAAAATAGCAGTGATTGCCTTTCTTAATGTCTCTATCATAAAATCTTAATTTACATAATCTTTGTAAAGTCTATGATAATTTATTAATTCTTATACCAATATTTTATCTGTGTGTCTAGTGTTAATCGAGCAGTATAGTAGAGCAATTACTTGTCTGCTCTAATGATAATGAAATTACTCTGATCGCATAGGCCCAGTCTACATAGCAAAGCTGAAAACGGAGAAATGTCAGTCTATTGTTTCTGTCCCAGTGGCCATTGTGAAAATGGGAATATTCCAAGCTTTTTGTGGCTAGTCAAAATTTCACCATTTTATTTTCATAATGTCTCTATCGTAAAATACTGATTTAAATAATCTCTAAGTTCTATGGTGATTTATTAATTCTTACACCAATACTTATCTGTGTGTTTAGTGGTACTATTCTGATTTATTTAGGCCTTGAGCAGTACAGTAGAGTAGCCACTTGTCTGCCCTAATGATAATGAAAAGACTCTGATTACCTAGGCCCAGTCTACACAGCAAAGCTGAAAACTGAGGATGGAATGTCAGTCTGTTGTCTCTGTTCCAGTGGCCAGTGTAAAAACTAGGATATTCCAAGCTTTTTGTGGCTAGTCAAAATTGCACCATTTTCTTTTCTTAATGTCTCTATCATAAAATCCTGAATTAAATCATCTCCATGAGGTCCATGGTAATTTATTCATTCTTATACCCATACTTATTTTTCAGGGATCTGTCCGTGTATTAAAAGCCATGACCACTCCAAAGTCACAGCCATTTCAGAATACCTGTAAGTACCGGATAAACCATTACATTGGGCTCTCCATAGGACAAATTAGTTAACCGCTGACCGAATTGCATTTTAATTCTATCACATTATGGTGATGCATCATACAGAAAGATTTAAATGGCAATTTTATGACATTTGAAATGATTTTCTCTACATTTATTAGCAGGATGCATTTTCCATTCAGTGGGACAATGTGTTTTCCTCCATCCTAACTGATTTAAATAGACACATTAAGAAAAATCAATGAATATTACAGGATAAGCTCAATACAGACAATTCACTGTAGGTTACTGTATGGCAGAGGTGGGCAGTTCATTGTGTAACAGGTTGCTTTGCTCAGTCTTTTTGCATTAAGAAGTTTAGGAGGCAGAAAAACAACCCAGCTTATTCTACATTCAGTGGGGAGGTACAGGCCTAAATAAAAGCTCAAAAACACCTTACTATGGTGAAGGTAGGGGTTAAAGGCTATCTACACCTTTGGGAGCAATTTTTTTTAAGTATTGCATTGTACTTATTTTGAGCTAAAACTGATTTTTTCAATTGGTCTTTATTAAAAATATGGAGTCCTTTTTTTCTGTACAGCGCTGAGATACTGTAGTGGCAGCCTGGGGATTTTCTCTCTTTTCCGTCAGACCAGGAGCAGACTGACTCCTTATCTCTGTTCTCTGAACTTATAAACACTCATTATAGCTCAGTCCTTATCTTACTGATAAGTATGTGGCTTAGGCTACTTTCACACGCGCGTTTGGTGCGGATCCGTCATGGATCTGCACAGACGGATCCATTCAGATAATACAACCGTCTGCATCCGTTCAGAACGGATCCGTTTGTATTATCTTTAACATAGCCAATTTTAATCCGTCTTGAACACCATTGAAAGTCAATGGAAGATCTGTCATGGATGGATCCGTTCAGATAATACAAACGTCTGCATCCGTTCAGAACAGATCAGTTTGTATTATCTTTAACATAGCCAAGACGGATCCGTTTTCTATTGTGCCAGTAAACGGATCCGTCCCCATTGACTTATATTGTGTGTCAGGACGGATCAGTTTCGTCAGATGGACACCAAAACGCTGCAAGCAGGGTTTTGGTGTCCGCCTCCAAAGCGGAATGGAGAAGGATCGGAGGCAAACTGATGCATTCTGAGCAGATCCTTTTCCATTCAGAATGTATTAGAGCAAAACTGATCCGTTTTGGACCGCTTGTGAGAGCCCTGAAACGGATCTCACAAACGGAAAGCCAAAACGCCAGTGTGAAAGTAGCCTTAAAAAAGTGTTTATGACCTCTCAGTAGTTTAGAGATTAGGTTTATTAGATGACGGCACAAAGTGAAAGTACCAGTCACACAGCTAGAAAAACTGTTAACCGTTTGTGACAGAATGGCTCAATATTTTTAATAATAGACAATTTAAAATATGATTTTTAGCCAAAAATTATTCAAATGCGATTATAAACAAATATTGCCTCCAAAGGTGTACCTAGCCTTTAACTCCTTAGGGACTTAGGGCGTACCGTACCGTACCGGTACGTCCTAACTTTAAACAGACATTGCGGCACGGCGGGGGTTAATAGGAACAGGATGCCCGCTGAAATCATTCAGCGGGCATCCTGTCACAACGCCGGGGGGGTCATGTGACCCCCCTGTATCGGCAATCGCCGCAAACGGCAGGTCAATTCAGACCTGCGGTTTGCGGCTTTTACCTGCGGCTGCGGCGGCTGTGCGGCGGTGCCATCGGGTCCACATGCGGCTGTAGGGGGGACCCGATGGCATGGAAGGCAGCGCAATGTCTAAGGCCCCTTTCACACGGCCGAGTATTCCGCGCGGATGCGATGCGTGAGGTGAACGCATTGCACCCGCACTGAATACCGACCCATTCATTTCTATGGGGCTGTTCACATGAGCGGTGATTTTCACGCATCACTTGTGTGTTGCGTGAAAATCGCAGCATGCTCTATATTCTGCGTTTTTCACGCAACGCAGGCCCCATAGAAGTGAATGGGGTTGCGTGAAAATCGCAAGCATCCGCAAGCAAGTGCGGATGCGGTGCGATTTTCACGCATGGTTGCTAGGTGACAGTCTATTCACTATATTATTTTCCCTTATAACATGGTTATAAGGGAAAATAATAGCATTCTGAATACAGTAGGTGATCAATTGAGGGTTAAAATAAAATAAAAAAATTAACTCACCTTCTCCTCTGGTTCGCGTAGTTCCCGGTCTCTTCTTTACTTCTTAAAAGATGAACTATCGGCTAGGACCTGTGGTGACATCAGATCACATGCTCCAATCACATGGTCCATCACCACGGTGATGGACCATGTAATTGGAGCATGTGATCTGATGTCACCAAAGGTCCTTTAGCCCACAGCTCATCATTAAAGAAGTAAAGAAGAGACCGGGAACTACGCGAACAAGAGGAGAAGGTGAGTTAACCCTCAATTGATCACCTACTAAGCATTCTGTATTCAGAATGCTATTATTTTCCCTTATAACCATGTTTTGGTACCAAACATGCGTGATTTTTCTCACGCGAGTGCAAAACGCATTACAATGTTTTGCACTCGCGCGGAAAAATTGCGGGTGTTCCCGCAACGCACCCGCACATTTTCCCGCAACACCCGTGTGAAAGAGGCCTAAGGAAGGCATCACGCTGCCTTCCGATGAAGAGCCTGTGAGATCCAGCCCCCTGGATCTCACAGGCCGGAAGCTGTATGAGTAATACACACAGTATTACTCATACAGCCAATGCATTCCAATACAGAAGTATTGGAATGCATTGTAAAGGATTAGACCCCCAAAAGTTCAAGTCCCAAAGTGGAACAAAAAAGAAAGTGAAAAAAAAAAGTTGAAACGTCTTTTTCCCCAAATAAAGTAAAAAAAAAATTGGCAAAAAATAGGGAAAAAAAAAAGTATACATAAAGGTATCGCCGCATCCGTATCGACCGTCTCTATAAACATATCACATGACCTAACCCCTCAGATGAACACCGTAAAAAATAAAAAATAAAAACTGTGCTAAATAAACAATTTTTTTGTCACCTTACATCACAAAAAGTACAACAGCAAGCGATCAAAAAGGCGTTTGCCCAACAAAATAGTACAAATCTAACCGTCTCCTCATCCCGCAAAAAATTAGCCCCTACCTGAGACAATCTCCCAAAAAATAAAAAAAACTATGACTCAGAATATGGAGACACTAAAACATCATTTTTTTTGTTTTAAAAAAGCTGTTGTGTAAAACTTACATAAATAAAAAAAAGTATTCATATTTGGTATCGCCGCGTTCGTATCGACCGGCTCTATGAAAATATCACATGACCTAACCCCTCAGATGAACACCGTAAAAAATTTAAAATCAAAACTGCTAAATAAACTATTTTTTGTCACCTTACATCACATAAAGTGTAATAGCAAGCGATCAAAAAGTCACACACACCCCAAAATAGTGCCAATAAAACCGTCATCTCATCCCGCAAAAATCATACCCTACCCAAGGTAATCGCCCAAAAACTGAAAAAATTATGACTCTCAGACTATGGAAAAACTAAAACATGATTTTTTTTTACTTCAAAAATGAAATCATTTGTGTAAAACTTACATAAATAAAAAAAAAGTATACATGTTAGGTATTGCCACATCCGTGACAACCTGGTCTATAAAAATATCACATGATCTAACCTGTCAGATGAATGTTGTAAATAACAAAAAATAAAAACGGTGCCAAAACAGCTATTTCTTGTTATCTTGCCTCACAAAAAGTGTAATATAGAGCAACCAAAAATCATACGTACCCTAAACTAGTACCAACAATACTGCCACCCTATCCCGTAGTTTCTAAAATGGGGCTACTTTTTTGGAGTTTCTACACTAGGGGTGCTTCAGGGGGGCTTCAAATGGGACATGGTGTAAAAAAAAACAGTCCAGCAAAATCTGCTTTCCAAAAACCGTATGGCATTCCTTTCCTTCTGCGCCCTGCCGTGTGCCCGTACAGCTGTTTACGACCACATCAGGGGCATAAATATTGAGTTTTGTTTGGCAGTTAACCCTTGCTTTGTTACTGGGAAAAATGGATTGAAATGGAAAATTTGCCCAAAAATTGAAATTCTGAAATTTCATCTCCATTTGCCAATAACTCTTGTGGAACACCTAAAGGGTTAACGACGTTTTTAAAATCTGTTTTGAATACCTTGAGGGGTGTAGTTTCTTAGATAGGGTCATTTTTATGGAGTTTCTACTCTAGGGGTTTATCGGGGGGCTTCAAATGGGACATGGTGTCAAAAAAAACAGTCCAGCAAAATCTGCCTTCCAAAAACCGTATGGCATTCCTTTCCTTCTGCGCCCTGCTGTGTGCCCGTACAGCGGTTTACGACCACATATGGGGTGTTTCTGTAAACTACAGAATCAGGGCCATAAATATTGAGTTTTGTTTGGCTGTTAACCCTTGCTTTGTAAAAGTAAAAAAAATATTAAAATGGAAAATCTTCCAAAAAAGTGAAATTTAGAAATTGTATCTCTATTTTCCATTAATTCTTGTGGAACACCTAAAGGGTTAACAACATTTGTAAAATCAGTTTTGAATACCTTGAGGGGTGTAGTTTCTTAGATGGGGTCACTTTTATGGAGTTTCTACTCTAGGGGTACATCAGGGGGGCTTCAAATGGGACATGGTGTAAAAAAAAAACAGTCCAGCAAAACCTGCCTTCCAAAAACCATATGGCATTCCTTTCCTTCTGCGCCCTGCCGTGTGCCCGTACAGCGGTTTACGACTACATGTAACTGGAAAAAAATTATTAAAATGGAAAATCTGTCAAAAAAGTGAAATTTTGAAATTGTATCTCTATTTTCCATTAATTATTGTGGAACACCTAAAGGGTTAACAAAGTTTGTAAAATCACTTTAGAATACCTTGGGGGTGTAGTTTATAGAATAGGGTCATTTTTGGGTGGTTTCTATTATGTAAGCCTCACAAAGTGGGTTTTTGAAAATTTCTGAAAAATTTCAAGATTTGCTTCTAAACTTCTAAGCCTTGTAACATCCCCAAAAAATAAAATATCATTCCCAAAATGATCCAACCATGAATTAGACATATGGGGAATATAAAGTAATAACTATTTTTTGAGGTATTACTATGTATTATAGAAGTAGAGATAGGAGAACAGATTTCCGAAAAGCTGGTTTAAATTAGCTGCAAGTCATATGGCTGACAATTCTAACCTTACTTTGTAAATTACAGATCGTCTGCAGAGCAAGCACGTGTTCACCGAGGAATTGGGAGTTAAATCACCAGGACAGGTACCTGCAGTATATACCGGTAGATTTCATGGGCACATGTAGTTAATAGACATCCCTTCCTTTGGATCTGCCCACTAGTAGATCCTGTGAGGGTCTCTCGCTCCTGAGGACTGCTAGTTGCTTGCATTGATTGATCCACGCAAAGTAGTTGACAGTGCCTTGAAAAAGTATTCATCCCCACAGTGTTTTACCTGTTTTTTTGTGTTACAACCTGAAAATAAAATTGATTTTAATTTAGATTTTATGTAACAGACCTGACAAAATAGTGCAAATTGTTACAGTGAAATGATAAAAAATACAACGTTTAATAAATAGATAAATAAATAAATACATAAATAAAACCGGAAAGTTTGAGAGCACATATTTATTCATCTACTTTGCTAAGAAACCTTTAAAGGGGTATTCCCATTTTGGACATTGGGGCATATCACGAGGATATGCCCCCAATGTCTGATGGGTGCGGGTACCACCTCTGGTACCTGTACCTATCCTTAGAACGGAGCCTGCAAAGTGACGGAGGGCGCACAGAGCATGCGCGGCCGCCCTCTATTCATTTCTATGAGAGTGCCGAAAATAGCCGAGTGCTGGCTCGGCTATTTATGTCAGCCCCATGCAAAGTAAATGCAGCAGTTGCCATGCTTGCACTGTGTGCTTTCCATTCATTTTCATGGGACTTCCGCTTGGCTATTTTCGGCACTCCCATAGAGGGTGGCCGCGCATGCACGCTGAGCTTTTCGTCACTTTGCGGGCTTTGTTCTAAGGATAGATGTGGGTCCAAGAGGTGAGACCTGCACCTATGAGACATTGGGGGCATATCCTAGCGATATGCCCCCAGTGTCCAAGATGGGACAACCCCTTTAAATAAAGTCAGGTCCAACCAAATACAGTAACTTCCTATAAGTTGAATAATGACTTCCTGTGTGCAATCAAAGTGTCACATGATCAAAGATGGAGATGAAAGTACAGAGTGGGGCTTTATGGAAGAGTGGACAGAAAAAGCCATTGCTTAAATAGTCACTGTACTTTCACACAATTTTATTTCATTTAATAGAGAATGGTGTAACTAGCAAATTTCTAAATCACTTCAGTTAAAAAAAAATCTGCCTGCATCCACCTGAAAAAGGCTGTAAAGTCATGGCCACTAGGGGTCTCACTTCCACCTAAGTTTCAGTCCACTACCTGGGGGCAGGCAAGATCCATCCCTAGTAACATAGACTCAGAAGACGGCTGAGAGGAAGTGGGGCCTTGTCAGAGCTAGCTGAGATCATGAGCATGATTAGGCTACTTTCACACTAGCGTTTTTACTGAATCCGGCAGGGTTCAGCAAAAATGCTTCCATTACTGATAATACAACCATCTGCATACGTTATGAACAGATCCGGTTGTATTATCTTTAACATAGCGAAGACGGATTCGTCATGAACTCCCATTGAAAGTCAATGGGGGATGGATCCGTTTTCTATTGTGTCAGAAAAAACTGATCCGTCCCATTGACTTGCATTGTGGGTCATGACGGATCAATCTTGCTCAGCATCCCAGGACGGAAAGCAAACCGCAGCATGCTGTGGTTTGCTCTTCGGTATGAGAACGGAACAGAATGCATTTTGGAGCATTTCGTTCTGTTCATTTACGTTTTGTCCCCATTGACAATGAATGGGGACAAAACGGAAATGTTTTTTTCCGGTATTGAGACCCTATGACGGATCATAATACTGGAAAATATTAACACTAGTGTGAAAATAGCCTAAAACAGCTGCTTCTACACTCTTGAACATCACAGGAGCCTCCTGCTTTTCTGTACATGGGATTTATCCCACCTTAACAGTTCTGAGCTCCCTAGAAGAAAACAAACATAGTGGGGAGTAAGGAAAGTGAGATCACTGCATACAGTACTGGCAGAAGGGAGACAACTCCTGTTTCTGAAAGAAATGCATCTAGCTGTGCAGCTTAATAATGTGACTGAAACAGCCCAAAAACACCAGTTTCTTTACAGGTATGATTGTACAAAGAAGAACAGACATTATGCAAACTTTTTTATTTTTTTAAACTCAGGTACATTTTAAATAATACATTAAAAAAACATGTTTGGAGTTCGCAATGCATGGGACAAACTCCCCAAACACATGGAAAAAGGTTCTCAGATTGAATGAGACTAAAACGGAACATTCTTTTCATCTTGGGAAATACTATGTGAGTAGCAAACCCAGCCCTTCCCATCACCCCAAGAACATGAATCCTGCAGTGAAGCATGGTGGTAGCAGCATCATGGTGTGGGAATGATTTTCATCGGCGGGAACTTGAAAACTGGTGAGAACTGCAAGAAAGGTAGATCGCAGTAGTTATAAGGCACTTCTTGAGGAAAACCTGTTTCAGCCTGCTTGAGACTGGTACAGAGGTCCACCTCCCAGCAGGACAGTGATTCTAAATATGCTGCTAAACGTAGACTGGAGGGGTTTAAGGGGAAACATATAAATGTCTTGGACTAGTCTAATGAAAGCCCAGACCTGAATCCAATGGATGTGGCATATTGTAAAGACTGCCGGACAATGATGCAACCCATCTAAGGGTGCATTCACATCACCGTTTAGCTTTCTGTTCTTCTGATCCATCAAAAGAAGATAGAGAGAGAAAAAAAACAGGACCCTGTAAAAAAAACGGATCCTGTTGCATCAGTTATGCATAGGATTGTATAGGATACGTTTTTTTTACAGGATCCATTAAAAGCACGCTCCTAATGCATCAGTTGTCATCCGTTTGAGCCATTTCCGTCTGAGATCCGTTTTTTTAGACAGAAACAAAAGTACTGCATGCAGGACTTTTATTCCCCGTCTAAAAAACAGATCTCAGGCGGAAATGGCTCAAACGGATGACAACTGATGCATTAAGATCCGTTTTTTGTACAGGATCCTGTTTTTTTCTCTCTCTCTCTCTTCATCTGACTGATCAGAAGAACGGAAAGCTAGACAGTGATGTGAACGCAGCCTAAGGTCCCATGCACATGACCTTATGTATTTTGCGGTCCGCAAAAGCCGGATCCGCAAAAAATACGGATGACATGCGTGTGCATTCCGTATTTTGCAGAACGGAACAGCTGACCCCTAATAGAACAGTACTTTCATTGTCCGTGATGCGGTCAATGATAGGACATGTTCTATCTTTTTGTGAAACGGAAATACAGACATATGGAAACGTAATGCACATGGAGTAACTTAAGTTTTTTTTTCTGCGGACCCATTGAAGTGAAGAGTTCCGCATGCGGTCCGCAAAAAAAAACGAACTGACATGGAAAGAAAATACATTTGTGTGCATGAGCCCAAACTTGAAGGAGTTGGATCAGTTTTGCCTGGAACAATGGACGAAAATCCCAGTGTCTAGATAAGCCGAGCTAATACAGATGTACCCCAAGAGACTTGCATCTCTACAGCAAAAGGTGGCTCCACAAAGTACTGACTTTCAGCGGGTGAATCCTTATGCGGATAAAATGTCTTAAAGGGGTATTCTCATCTCAGATGTTCATGACATAGGAAATAGGAGCGAGTTGTATAAATCGAATGGTACAGACCCCTCAAAAGTCCATTTTAATTCCAGGTTGCAACATATTTAGATAAGCACCATGGGGGTGAATACTTTTGCAAGGCAATGTAATTAATTTTCCGTATAACAATGCATAAGTGACCTCTTCATTTACCGACTGGCATGTTTTATGGCTTTATTCTGCAGCATTGTAAATATGTGGTACAGATGTAGCATGCGTGCAGTGCACACGTGCCGTCTCCCTTCTCTCTTCTCTGCTACATCTTGCATAAACTGGTAACGTGTCTGATTATTAGCAAGGTTGTCTCCTGAAGACAATAAGTCCTTTTCATATGGGAACTCACCGAAGACCACGCGCAGCCAGAGCCTACAATCTGGTTGCTCATTCATTTGAATGGCTGGCATGCAATACTACTTTTCTCCTGTAGTGGCCACTGTAGGGAAACAGTATGGCCAGCTGCAGCTTTCTCAGTGATCAGCTGATCGCCAGGCAAGCTTCCATTTTAAAACGGGATTCTATTGTGTTCTACTTTGGTGAGGCTTATTTAAAAAATAAAATAAAATACAAACAGGTTAAAATAGAAATAGCAAAAAAAAACAACAAAACAAAAACAACATCCAGACTCAATAAATTTTCCAGAAGCAGGGTAAAAATTGAATATTTGTCTAGGACATAGTAAGACAAATGAAGGAAACTTTCTGCCATTTGTTTTATGGTTTAACAATTACATTTTGAGCAATGTTTATTGATCGCCTCCTTTATGTTTAATTCGATAAACAGGACAGCGCGGTTTTGCTGACACATGTTCAATAGCAGAATATAAAGATCCTCTTTTCTCAGCCGCCTCTGTGTAAGATGCACAAACATTAGTATTGTATTCCTGCAGCTTTATACTCTGCCTCACATTTATGTTTCTCATTAGCGATAGAGGATCATAAAGAATACTTTATAGAGTGACTGGCGTACGTCACATGAGGAGCATGTTTAGGTATTTAATGTATTTTTGGACTATAAGGCAGTGGATCTCATGGTCCAAAAATACAATAAATTAATAAGGAGATGATAAGAAGCAAACAAAGTGTCTGGGATGTCATACAGTTTCATAATATAGCCATATTTTAGAGTCTGTATTACTTCGGAATATAGGACCTCCCCCGCGGTTCCACTGAAACAAACTTAGAACCCTATGGTGATATGGTGTTCATTAGAAGCATGGGTGGTCTGGGTGTTGCAACTTCGGCTGTTCGATGGGTTTTCCTAAGAGGTGTAGAGAGATTCTCACCACACACGGTGCACCCTGAAATGAATAGTGCCTTACACATTGCCCCCTGAACTTCATAGACCCACACGGATTCCCCTTGAAAGTGATAGTGCTGCACACAGTGCCCCCTAAAATTTAGAAGGCCACACACCATGCCCGTGAAATTGATAGTGCCCCCTAAAATTGATGATGCCACAGATAGTGCCCCTTGAAACTGATAGTGCCCCCTAAAATTGATGCCACACACAGTGCCCGCTGAAACTGATAGTGCCCCTGAAATTGATAATGCCATAGATCAGAGATGCTCAACCTGTGGCCCTCCAGCTGTTGCAAAACTACAACTCCCAGCATGCCTGCACAGCCTACAGCTATCAGCCTACAGCAGGGCATGGTGGGAGTTGTAGTTTTACAATAGCTGGAGGGCCACAGGTTGAGCATCCCTGCCATAGATAGTGCCCCTGAAACTGATAGTGCCCCCTGAAAATGATAATGCCACACACCGTGCCCCCTGAAACTGATAGTGCCCCCTGAAAATAATAATGCCACACACAGTGCCCCCTGTAATTGACAATGCTGCACACTATGCCTTTATAATTGCTAATGCCACACACAGTGCCCCCTGTAATGTATAATTTCGCACACAGAGCTCCCTGAAATCGATAGTACCACAAGAGTGCCCTAGTTAGAGGGTCACCTTGGTCAGTGCAGTGGAGCAGGTCCTGGGAAGTTCCCTGTCTGTCCCTCCAAGGTTTCCCCTGCAATTTCATGTTTAGAACCATGATGGTGGAGGAAAGTTTGCCACTGCATGACTTCAGGAAGCAGTATGGATGGAAGAAGGGGATATGGAAGTGCACCATCTCGATTGACTGAGCTGTACCAACGATCAGATAATCCCCTGCCCAGTGGGAGAGCCGGCCTGTCAAACATTACATAAAAACCTCTGGCAGTGGTGAAATCTTGTGTACAACTCTGGTCTTGTCATTCTATAGGGATCCTATGCTATAGTCTGTCTATATTTATCATTATATGTTCTGGCCTATAAGACACATTATAAGATAATTATCCAGCCTAGCCTATTAAAGGGTGGTATACTATTCTATGCTCTGACAGCTTTACCGAAAGATTCATTCTCACACATGGGATGTGGTAATGGAGCACAGATGGCAGGCCATGAAAGGGTCTTCAATTGTGGGCTGTAACCTGGCTAGGATCATGTGCACCATGTACAGCACGTGATACAGGAAGTTCCTGGAGAGTCATGTGAATGGGGAGCGTAGTACTGGACAGGTCGGCAACTTTTAATAATTAGCAATGCAAAAGTTGTTCGCATCAGGGAGGGGGGCATGAAATAAAAAAAAAATCTTGAAATATCTCTTTAAACTGCCTCAAGAGAGGTGTTAGAACAGCATTGTAAGTGGCAGACAATAGATGACCCATATATGCAGCGTTATTACAGCCATCTAATATTGACCTTACTTAACCAAATATAAAAAAAAATATCAAAATGTACATTTCAAGAACTGGTCTGGTGTCTGGAGGCTTCTTGCTTTCACTGCTAGTGCTTCCTCCTCTGTATTGTGAAAGCGGTTTCCATGTCAGTCTATCTGCTCAGCTTCTCTGTACTGACGTAGAATAATTTTGCTTGAGTGATGATGGCAGGAAGATTGTATTTGGCGATAACTGTAGAGAAAATAGAGAAATAGAGCTGGAGGCTACTCATCCTACAACAGTATCTTGTAACTAGATTAATGAGCAGAGAGAATAGCCGGCTGCAGTCAAATTGTAAGCTGTCATCTGATGTGAACGTAAAGAGAGCGGGGATCGGAAAAACAATGCAGCAAATTCCAACGTACACATAAATCATTTTTTATAGACGGAAAACCGAGAAAAAAAATATTGGAAATGTTTACAAGCAAGATTCGTGTGTTTTATGTTTCTTCCCAGATGAAAGTTTTTCATTCTTTTTTACAGGTTTGCTATACAAAATATATTTACACCCCATGGGGTTTTACTAACCTTTTAGGAGATACGGTTTATTAAAAATATAAGAATGGCAATTAAATACATTTATTAACAAAAAAATAAAAAATAAAAGGGGTTGTGTCATCATTAAATGTTATCTTAATATAATTCAGCATCAAAAACAAGTTAATTTTATAATTTACCTTCTGTTCCAAAAATGCTCCAGTTGTGAGATTATCTTTACTTCATGAGAATGACTAGCGTAGGGCGAAGTTTACAAAAATAGAATTTGGCTGCTTCGCCGAATTACATAAAGAAATTCGTGACGAATAACTTTGTCACGAAGCGCCAAACCTCATCCATTTGATTGCGAAGAGGCCGCCACATCCATCTTGATTGATGATCCTGTGCGAAATCTTGCGTCAGCCTGGTGACGTCATATGGTGACGCTGTGGCCATCATATCAAGATAGCTACGGCGGCCTCTTCGCACTCAAATGGAAGAGGTGAGTATGTTTTTTTTGTTTGTTTTTACCTCCATTTCAGGGGAAATTGATTTGTTACCACGAAGCACGAGGAAATAAAATTTCCCCTGATATTCAGATCGAAGTATACTTCGGATACTTCGATTCGCTCAACCCTGAAAATGACGCTACCTGGTGTTTAACCTGTTTAATAATGTGCACTTCCACCTAGTGAAGAGGTCACACATACTCAGTTCTATCCTTCTGCCATCAACCCGATCTACTAAAGTTGTAGGTTATAGGGAGAAAGCTGCAGTAGAAAGGACATGCCCCCTGACCCGTAATAGGGAAAGAACTGCAGCAGAAAGGATGTGTGCCCTGAGCTGTGATAGGGAGAGAGCTGCAGCAGAAAGGACACAACCCGGAGCTGTGATCAGACCCCCAACTTCCATCAGACCTCAGATCAGACCCTCATCAGACCTCTGTATCAAACCTCCATTCCTCCTCAGACCAGACCCCTCCTGCATACTGATGATCACTTCCATAATGGAAGCGATTGTTAGCATTCGCACCATAAGTGCATCTTATAGTCTGAAAAATACAATAGCTAAGCATTGTGTTCAGGTGACACCACCTTTAAAGGGAACCTGGATATTTGATTATAATCAAACTAATTATATACAATCATTAACTACTAAAAAGTACCTTAGATGTATTCACTTACTGGTGTGACAGATGGTTACCTCATAATATACACACAAAGATGCCGCATGACGCATGCTAATGAGCTGATTTGAGTCCAGCGTGATGTCATTGAGTCCAGCGTATATTTAATTCAGAGCTATAGCCACTCCCCTGCCCACCTGCTGCTGATTCATATGGAAAAAAACTGTCATTCAGCAGCAGGTGGGCGGGGAGAGTCAGGAGCTCATGAATATTCAGGACTCATCATTATCAGCTGGAGCTTTTCAATACAAGATGTTGTCAGATTGACTGGGTCAATTAAAGAAAGTGACCCAGCATTGTGCTAATAGAATCAGTCACTTATTTATGTTGCCCTTAGTTAGGACACCATAAAACTGGTGACAGGTTCCCTTTAAGTGCATGGACATACTATACCTGTCAACTTTTACTCGTTGCTGTAGAAAGGAAGGAGCAGTGTTGCCCCTTTTTAGAAGGTCACACCTTCTGATGTCATAGCTACGGCCTCCGTATTACATAACCACACTCCCTTTTTGTATAGTACTCTGCCCCCTCAGTGAATGTCCAAAAGCTGGACCTATGTTTGATGACACCACATCCCATTCAGAGTAGATGGCTGCTTTCTGAGAGAATCCGAGAGAGTTGCGAGCTCTACCAGGAGTCCCGGAGGCCATCTCTTTTTCGGAAGAGTTGGGAAGTATGAGCATGGAGAAACCAGCCAACTTGGCCATGTGGCTAAGGACCCAGCATCAAATTGAAATTTGGTTTTACTTCTAATTACGCTATGCGATGTTTGGCCATACAGGTTGTATGGACGAAGCACAAGATTTGTTGTACAAGCCACAAAGAAAAAAAGCATTTTTCCAAACAGATTTTTTGCCACTGCTCTGTGTACGGGCTGTCTTAAAAAACTTTTTTAATTGGAAATGGGATATTTAGAGCATATATAGCAAATCATATCTTGTATCAGCGATGCAATAAATCTAACAGCCCATCGCATGCCGCCCTCAAAACAGTTCTCAACAAAGTTGACATTGTAATCGTTCTGTCATATTTCACTGGTTGGCCCAGGACTCTGTAGCTATACTTGTTTTATTGCTCCCCTTTGAGAAAGCACAAATCCCCTGTTTTTTCCTCAAGAACATTCTGTTTTTTGGCTTTATGCCTCTTAGTCCAGGTACTGAATGTTTGTGTAATGCCAAAGACAAATTACGCTATCGGGCGCCAGCTGTAATGCCCATGAAAACTAAATTGAGATATCGAGTCCAGATCACATGTGAAAAGCCTTTTTCTTTAACTCTAGCAATGCTACAGTCAAACAGATACACTCATGGACAAAAAAAATAGAATGCACCAAGAGGGAGGTGTTGGAATGAAGCTTTCTCTGTGTGACTGTAATGATCATAAATGGAAGTGATTACAGTATTAGAGGAAAGGAGAAGATTATTGGGGAAACTGTACAATTCAAAGGAGGCTCGAGGACCTTGTTAGGCGCCTCTAGCCTGGATAAAAAATGAGATACAGCCTCTAGCCTGGAAAAAAGATGAGATATGGCCTCTAACCTGTATACAAGATGAGGTATGGCCTCTAGCCTGGAAACAAGATGAGATATGGCCTCTAGTCTTGATACAAGATGAGATACGGCCTCTAGCCTAGATACAAGATGAGATATGGCCTCTAGCCTGGAAACTAGAAGAGATATGGCCTCTAGCCTGGATACAAGATGAGATATGGCCTCTAGCCTGGATACACAATGAGATACGGCCTCTAGCCTGGAAAAAAGATGAGATATGGCCTCTAACCTGTATACAAGATGAGGTATGGCCTCTAGCCTGGATACAAAATGAGATACGGCCTCTAGCCTGTATACAAAATGAGATATGGCCTGTAGCCTGGATACAAGATGAGATATGGCCTGTAGCCTGGATACAAGATGAGTTACGGCCTCTAGCCTGGAAACAAGATGAGATATGGCCTCTAGCCTGCATAGAAAATGAGATATGGCCTCTAGCCTGGATACACAATGAGATACGGCCTCTAGCCTGGAAACAAGATGAGATATGGCTTCTATCCTGTATACAAGATGAGTTATGGCCTCTAGCCTGGATACAAAATGAGATACGGCCTCTAGCCTGTATACATGATGAGATAAGGCCTCTAGCCTGGAAACAAGATTAGATACAGATTTTAGCCTAGATACAAGATGAAATATGGCCTCTAGCCTGTATACAAGATGAGATACGGCCTCTATCCTGGATACAAGATGAGATACGGCCTCTAGCCTGGATACAAGCTGAGATACGACCTTTATCCTGGATACAATATGAGATATAGCCACTATACCTGGATATAAACTGAGATACAGCCTCTAGCCTGTATACAAGATGAGATATGGTTGGGAATGGAGGCATAAACATTCTGTATGGTATCCCGCGGCCAGTGGCGTGCCTGGGGGGGGGTTCGGTCCGCCCCAGGTGTCAGGCTATCAGCTATACAGGGGGGTGCTGCCGTGCCGGCAGGCAGGGAACTGTGAGAGAGTTCAGAAAGAGGCAGGCGTCAGCTTCTGACTGAGAGTCTAGTGGCGCTAGCGCATCCTGCCATTGCCAGTCATTGAATTATTTAATGAATGGCTCAGGCGGGATGAGCAGCAGCGCCCGGCCCAATGTCTCTGCAAGGCAGGAGAGCTGTGATTCTCTTAGGAGAAAGGACCTTTGATGACATCATCACCATGTGACCAGTATCATATCAATATTACTGGTCACATGGCTATGAGGTAATCAAAGGTCCTTTCTCTCTACCAGGAGTGTTGGTGCAGAAGTTTGCCATAATTGTGAAGCTTTTTTTGTGTGAAGATTACATCAGAAAAAGGTGACAGGGACTGTTATGCTATTATACTGTAAGCTACTGTATAGTGTGGGGTGCTATACTGCTCTACTGTATACTATGGGGTGCTGTATACTGTGGGGTGCTGTATACTGTGTGGTGTTGTATACTGTGGGGTGCTGTATATTGTGGGGTGCTATACTGCTCTACTGTATACTGTGGGGTGCTGTATACTGTATACTGTGGGGTGCTATACTGTATGCTATAAGATGCTATATTGCATACGTTGGGGTGTTATATTATGTATTGCATTCTGTGGGGTACTATATACTGTGGGGTGCTATACTATATATTGCATACTGTGGGGTACTGTATACTATAGGGTGCTATACTGCATACTGTGGGGTGCTGTATACTATAGGGTGCTATACTGTATACTGTGGGATGCTGTGTATTGCATACTATGGGGTACTGTATACTGAGCGATGTTATATACCGTATACTGTGGGGTATTACACTGTATACTGCGGAGTGTTGTACGCTATACACTATGAGGTGCTGGGGGTGTTATATGATAGACGTCAATTCAACAAATCTGATAAATGAAGGGCATTAGGTTCTCCTAAATAAAAGCTGGCCCCCCTACGGCCGATAGCCCCCAATTTACTTTTATCCTATAATCTGTAATAATAATTCCACACTATTTCATTAAAAGTCCTCTGACCACTAAACACCGGCGAGCTATCGTAGTGTATTATTCTGCGTTCACTCCTGCACCAGGGATGTGGTTCTGTGTCACCACTCGTCCCTCTATTGCTTCCTTTTCATTGATTAATCACATTGATTATATGGTTTAGGGTCAGCACTGACGATAGCCATCGCTTCATACGCTGCCCCCATAATGTTTGCCAGATCCCTGGCATCCTCAGGGGTAATGGGCAACGACACTATAAACGTGGCATAGTTTTCTTTAATATTTACCAGAAAAAAATAATGGGGCACAAAGCGAAAGAGGGGACGGTCGGAGCAAATAGACAGAGGAGGCCCAAGATACTATACTTAATCTGCCCCTGCGTGCGCGCTCTCACGCTTATCTCACTTATCTCACTTGTATGCTCGCCGCCGGCCACCGCTCACCTTTCAGGCGGGAAAACCTCCCGACTTCCTTGTAGCCGCTTGCTCCAATGCTCCTGAGCAAGAAAATGGCTGTGCTGTGCGGCCTGTGCCTTCTAGCGAAGTGACCACCTCACCAGTGTTGTGTGTGTCAGTGTGTGTCTGCAGATACACTGCTGCCGAGCTGAGCCTGCAAAAAGCACTGTGGTGTGTGGCAGTTAGGAGTGGTGCAGACAGTCACAGTGGCACTGTGGTGTGTGGCAGTTAGGAGTGGTGCAGACAGTCACTGTGGCACTGTGGTGTGTGGCAGTTAGGAGTGGTGCAGACAGTCACAGTGGCACTGTGGTGTGTGGCAGTTAGGAGTGGTGCAGACAGTCACTGTGGCACTGTGGCAGAACAGTGTGCAGGCAAGAGGCAGCAGACTAGACAGACTAGAGAGGTATCTTTTCAGTTAAGGGCCTTGCTGCGTTGTATTTTCAATGGGGGGGGGAAGGGAGGGGTGTTATGGAGTCACAAAGCTGCTGCCAGCCAGTTCGAGGGCAGAAATTTACATGGGGCCCAAATATAGATGGGAAAGGACCAGGCTTATTAACCTGTAGGATACCAGTGCCGACGTGACTTGAGTCCCAGCGCTCTACAGGAATGGCGGGCTGATCGGGCAGGTGCAGGAGCTGTGCCCGTCCGATCAGCGACACGGGTCCGGCTGTCACTGTCAGCTGAGCCCCTGCGATCAGGGCAGGGTGCGCCGGCATCAGTCAAAATTCCAGCCCGCTCTATAAAAATATAACATGATCTGCCCCGTCAGGTGAACCTGTAAAAAAAATATATAAAAGCTGTGCAAAATCAGCAGTTTTTTCTTCACCTTCCCTCACAAAATGTGTAATACCAAGCTTACATTGTATTTTCATGGTGACAGATTCCCTTTAAATTTTCATTTACCAGCAATTTTTATGTTTACGAGCGATAAAAAAGTTATTTCAAACTAAATAAATATTTCAGCATATTTAAATATAAAAATAAAGTTTCTTATGGTTTCGGCAGGGAGAAGGGGGGTGCCAGAGAAAGTAGCCGCCCCGGGTGCCAAATACCCTAGGCACGCCACTGCCCGCGGCACATTTGCCCACAGATATTACATTCATTTCTTTAAAGAGCTGAAGGAGTCGTCGAGTTGAAAAAATGAAAAAACAAAACACATTTTACTCTGCTCTATTAGTGAATAGAAGGGATTTAGTCCTTAGTTCAGGATCCTCATCTCTTCACCAGAGTGGCAAACGGTTACAAAGCAAGTCTCTCACTCTAGAGGACCCGTAATGTTCTGCTGACCACCTATTGATTTAAATGGGCACTGTGTAATGCTTAATTTCTCCTGTGGTGGCGCTGCAGAGAAACCAAACACTTACTACCAGGTAACCCCACAGATCACAGCTGATCACTTGGAATCTCAGTAGGAGGACACTATGTATTGCACTGGTCCAAAGCATAAAACTCCTTTAAAAAAGGATAAAGATAACTCATCTCAATGTTTTACATATAAAATAGACTTAAAGGGGATGTCCCATAAAAAATATTCTGCCATTTTCAAACCAGCACCTGGATCTGAACACTTCTGAAACTGCATGAATAACATGTATCTGTATAGCACCACCTGGCGTTAGATCTGTTAGAGGTGGACACACATGCTCAGTTCCATCATCCAACTTCCTCTGGACCTCTGATAGGGCGAGATCTGCAGGAGACAGGTCATGTCCCCTGAGCTTCCAGCTTGATATCAATTTAGCAGAGCAATTAGAGCAATGAACGAGGAGATCTCTGGATCCATGTGAGGTACAGGGCTTGTTGTAGCTTTGTTAGAAAGAGATTGTCATGTACTAGATTATATTTTTACATTAATCATAGGATGTCCTCTAGTCTAGAAGGTGCTGAGGTTCCCTTTTTTGGGGTTCAAGTTCTTTTTAGATGTTGCTGTATAGGAGAGATAGGAAAGCACTAAAAGATTTGCATTTCCAAGTGGCTTAGTTTTTCATTGGCAGAAGGAAGGTATTTAAGGTTTCAAACTCCTCAATGAGCTGTTTGTCTTGTGAAATGAAGATATAACCCCTGTTATTGCTTAGTGGACCTCTACACTCCTCTACGTTCCTTCCATAGGGGATGAGTCCCCTTTAAATCCGCTGGGAGAATTTGTGCACATCTACTGGCATTTATGAATTAGACAAAAGACAAAGAATTCCTAAAAATATCCAATAAGGTCTAAACTCCAGCCGCAGATGAAACCGTGACAATCATAAAATATTTAGGGATGAAGAGAAATTGAAACAGTTGAGATGAGAAGTTCTATCAAGAAGCAAACAAAAGCCGAGACATTGAACAGAAAGTAATTTGTCTGGCTCGTAGGGTTTGAGTTAGCTGCTATCTAATGGTAATAGATACGGAAAAGCTAACACAATCATATTCATTTTTACTGATAGCAAACGCTGTAGAAATTTAAAGTCACAGAGGGGTTGCACTCCACAATATTCTACTGATATTGGAAGGACTTCCCAGGATCAGAGGATATCAGTATACAGAGAAAACCCCTAATAGCCAAGATCCATATCTATGACCCCACAGCCGGAACGTGCTGATTGGTAAAAGAACACTGTTTGAAAGCACAAAATAAAGTTCTTCTCTTCATATCTGTTTCATATTTAGTTTCCTGATATTTAAATAATAATTAAATCATGGCTAAAACGGTAGATATTAAAGGGCATCTGTCAGCAGTTTTGTACCTATGACCCTGGTTGACCTGTTACATGGGCTCTTGGCATCTGAAGGCATTTTTGTTGGTCCCATGTTCATATAGAAACATGGAAAAATAGAATGTGTCGGCAGATAAGAACCATTTGGCCCATCTAGTCTGCCCAATATACTGAATACTATGGATAGCCCCTGGCCCTATCTTATATGAAGGATGGCCTTATGCCTATCCCATGCATGCTTAAACTCCTTCACTGTATTTGCAGCTGCCACTTCTGCAGGAAGGCTATTCCATGCATCCACTACTCTCTCAGTAAAGTAATACTTCCTGATATTACTTTTAAACCTTTGCCCCTCTAATTTAAAACTATGTCCTCTTGTAGCAGTTTTTCTTCTTTTAAATATTCTCTCCTCTTTTACCTTGTTGATTCCCTTTATGTATTTAAAAGTTTCTATCATATCCCCTCTGTCTCGTCTTTCTTCCAAGCTATACATGTTAAATGTGTCCACATTGCTGAAATTAGGTTTTAATATATGCTAATGAGCCTCTAGGAACAACGGGGCGTTGCCATTACACCTAGAGGTTCTGCTCTCTCTGCAACTGCCGCGCCCTCTCCACTTTGATTGACAGGGACAGGCATGATCACGTTTACACTACCTGTCCCTGTCAATCACATTGGACGCGGCAGTCACAGAGAGAGCAGAGCCTCTAGGTGTAATGGCAACGCCACTGTTGCTCCTAGAGGCTCATTTGCATATATTAACACATCATTTTTATCAGTAATGCAGGCACATATGTACAGGTCACTGAGCATGCCCAAAATATACGTTTAGAGAAGTCAATGAACATCTTTTGTTTCTTGTATCTTTAGCCCATGTGACTGGTGTAAAGTGTGCAATGGACGGCGGGGTGGTAACAAATGTCTGGGGTATCCCTTGCCCCTTAGGAGGTTTTTACAATATATGTCCCTCTTATAGAGCAAGTAGTTGTGACGCCAGTTGCAGTTAAGCAACGAGGACATGGAGTCCCTTTTAAGTATCGTGGTGTTGATACCCAGGTTAGGAATGCCAGAATGGTGTAGATTGGCATACCATGTACCTGAAGGTGGTGTATACACATGTCACTGTGCTCCTACCTGGATATCTTTGGATCCCAGACGTGGATGTCCGAAGCAGTGCAAAAAGGGGTGAATAACTTGGATGATGAAGGAAGCAGAATAAATGGAGTCCAGACTTGTACTAACATTGAACACAGCTTTATTTGAGTAAACGGTTGTCACGGCTGTGTCATGGTCTCAGTGTTGTTTACCATGACACGTTTGCCATGCATGCTGGTTGCCAGGGGCAATGTGTCGGTTATTCAGCATGTGTGTGCACAACCCCTTATATCTTGGTTCCTTCCCTGTCTGGTGCGGGAGGAGTTAATTCCCTGGCTAGGTGTGTTCTGGGTGTGGCCTTAGGACTCTACTTATTCTGGTGCTGTGAGCAGGAGGTCAGTTGTCATCCAGTCTTGGTGTGTGCTAGAGTTATGCTCCTGTCCTGGATTCCATCTGTCCAGTGTTAGAGCCACCTAGTTTGACATAAATGTCATCCCTATGTTTCCTTTACCCATTCCCACCTGTTGTGTTGGTGGTGTTGGTTATGTTCAGGGTGTTATTGTTATGTCTAGTTTGGTGTTCCATGTCTGGTCTGTTGGTGTTTATAGTCCAGCATGGATGCTAGACATTCTCCTGTCTGTCTGTGCCTTCGGTGAGAGGGCCCCTGGGTTCCCCGGAGGGGGAACCACAAGTCAGTGACCAGCTCTGCCTGGGGCCGCCATGCATCCTGTTCTCATGGGGGTCCTTGCAGTTACTGGTGTGCTGGATTCCTGTGTAATGTGTCTTGGTTGGTATGTGGGTTCCTGTACATTGGCACGGGTTCCAGTCGTTGTTGCTGTGGAAGGTAAGTGCTAGTGGTTCTGGTTCTTGTTTGCTGAGCCAGTTGCGGCTCACTGTCTCCCCCTTTCTTTTGCATCTAGGTGAAGACTCCTGTTCTTCCGTGTCTTAAGCGGAACAGGATGTCTCAGGCCCTGACATTATCCCGATGTCTCAGGCCCTGACATTATCCCTAGGGCTATTCAGAGATTCCAGGGTCCGAGGTTCCTGGGTGTGAGCCGTCCTACCATCTGGATCCACTCATACGGGTAGGAGTCAGGGCCAGGATTAGAGTGGCATTAGGAGTGACCTGCTCCCTGTTCCTGGTGTCCAGGCCTAGTTGTTGCCTTGTTGACCACACTTTATAAGGTGGGAGTTTCCCTCACTCCCCACCGTGACAGTATGTCAAACTAGGTGGCCTTAACACTAGACAGATGGAATCCAGGACAGGAGCATAACTCTAGCATCTACAATCAGAAAAAAAATAAAATGAAAAAAATAAACATGTTACACCATCTGATTTTCACTGAAATGAAAGAACAGGTGATACATTTACTTTAAAATTTTGTACCTTCACACCAGGTAGGCCATTTGTTTTTAATGGGTGGTGTGGGGGTAAGAGTGGGCCATTGCAGCCTGCACATTTACTGTAATTTACGCCAGCCTCAAGCTGGTGTAGAATTCAGAGTGATGTGTGTAACACCCCAGAGTTACTACATGCTCTACCCCGCTACTGTCTTTTAAGAGCCTTTATATTGTCATCAGATGTAATTTGTATTATGTCTTCACAAATGTGCATAAAAAAACATGTTAAATTTCATGGTTCTTGTAATTTTCCAGGTTCACCAGCAGGTGGTAGCAACGTATTGGCCAGGTACAAGTCCCAGTTTAGTGAATCTAGGCTGGAATGGATTATTCCAGCTTAGCTCCCCCTCTGTGAGCTAAGTGAGCTGTCCCCACATCCTGCAGCATGGGTGGAGAAGGAAGTTAGAGTCAGTGTAGCCCACCCCCTGCTAGGGGTAGGGTGTGTGTGTGAGGAGATCCCCTGCATAGGGAAGACAGCAAGGATCTTGTCTCGAGTGAGACTTGATCATATTCCCAGTCTGAGCACCTTCAGCCTCAGCGGGATGAAGCAATAAACTACAGACAACCTCCAGAGTTCCAGGAAGAAAGCATCCCCTGAGAAACCATCTAACAGATATGTCCAGAGACCTAGGAGAAGCATTCCTCCTCAGCTAGTCTGCCTCCATAAAGCAGAAGTTACAAAAAAGTGCAGAAGTTTAATTCCTGTCACAGTTACAGAGATACCAAGCAGACGACTTATCCTGCAAGCTCCAAGTTTAAAGCAGCAGCGCCAATTTCCAATCATTGCCAAAACCTTCTGGGACCAGAGACCAAAGCTGTATACTGCTTGGATACAAGTTATCTTCAGTAAAGAAACGTTTTACCTTCATCTAAAGGTCTGGACATCATTTACTCTGCAAAATTCCTCTATTACTCCTACTATCACTACACTCAAATTTATTGCAAGTGAGCCAGGAGTCCGGCCGTACCCAGGTAGGAGACACCATTTACACAATTATCACCAGTCTATAAAGACATTATAGGCCATTACACCACTGGCATTCCTAATCTGGGACGGGTGTTATAACACCTTGGAAGGGCCCTGGGGTAGTACCCTGCGCACACTGCAATTAGCGTCACGACAAATACAGAACTTTAAATACCCGTATCCTGGCCATTGCATGTGCGGTTTAGGATTGGAGAGGCACATCACAAACAAGCGGCCCTGATTACAAAGACTGGCGTAAGAAATGCAAGTCTTAGGCTACTTTTACACTTGCATTGTTGGTTTCCAGTATTGAGATCCGGCAGAGGATCTTAATACGAGAAAAAAAACGTTTCTGTTTTGTCCTCATGCATTCTGAATGGTAAGAGATCGGTTCAGGATGCATCAGAATGTCTTCCGTTCCGGCAGCATTCTATTTTGTGACCACTGCAAGCAGCGTTTTGGTGTCCGCCTCCAGAGCGGAATGGAGGCGGAACGGAGCCAAACTGATGCGTTCTGAGCGGATCCTTATCCATTCAGAATGCATTGGGGCTAAACTGATCCGTTTGGGCCGCTTGTGAGAGCCTTAAAACGGATCTCACAGGCGGACCCAGAAACGGCAGTGTGAAAGTAGCCTAACATTTCATTTTGTGGGTTGAACTTCGTCTCCCCATGTCATGCCGGGTCTGCAGGAAGTGAGAGGCCGCGCTGGTATGAGAACTGGCCAAGGTGAAAACCTAGAGATGAGCGGATCGACTTGTGCAAATCAACTCATTTGTTAAAAAGAGTTCTGTTAAATTCATTAAAAAGACTGGGTGGAGGCACATGTGCAGGCACTGCTCCGGTAGCAGGGGAAGAGCCTCTGACAGTGACGGTCTGGGAAGTTAAAGTGGCCCTGGAAAATAACCTAAAAGTTGCCCCATGTTGTAGGCGGGTTCAAATTGACAGAGAGTAGGGTAGTACAATAGTAGATAGGGACAGCAGAAGTGGGTGGGACAGCAATACTGTAGTGCAGCACAAAATACCGCCCCAGCAGAACCAAATACCATACCTCCCAACCGTCCTGGATCCGGCGGGACAGTCCCGGATTTCAGTGGCTGACCCGCGGTCCCAAGCAGAGACAGCTGCCTGTAATGATGAAGCAGAGAGCCGTCCGTCGGCTCCCTGCTCCATCATTTTCCCCCCTGTCTGCACTCCACACTGCAGGTCTGGGCAGGGGGTGGGGCCGGACGGGAGCTCCGTGTGTCCTGCTGTTGGTGTTGCTGCTGCTGTGGAACAAGGTAAGTATGTGGAGTTATTTTTTATTTTTTACTGCCTGTCAAGGGGGCACTTTACTGGGCATATTACAGTGAGGGGGCACAACTGGGCATATTACTGTGAGGGGGCACAGCTAGGCATATTATGAGCGGGCACAACTGGGCATATTGCTGTGAGGGGCACATCTGGGCATATTACTGTGAGGGGCACAACTGGGCATATTACTGTGAGGGGCACAACTGGGCATATTACTGTGAGGGGCACAGCTGGGCATATTACTGTGAGGGGCACAGCTGGGCATATTACTGTGAGGGGCACAAAATACCGCCCCAGCAGAACCAAATACCATACCTCCCAACCGTCCTGGATCCGGCGGAACAGTCCCGGATTTCAGTGGCTGACCTGCGGTCCCAAGCAGAGACAGCTGCCTGTAATGATGAAGCAGAGAGCCGTCCGTCGGCTCCCTGCTCCATCATTTTCCCCCCTGTCTGCACTCCACACTGCAGGTCTGGGCAGGGGGTGGGGCCGGACGGGAGCTCCGTGTGTCCTGCTGTTGGTGTTGCTGCTGCTGTGGAACAAGGTAAGTATATGGAGTTATTTTTTATTTTTTACTGCCTGTCAAGGGGGCACTTTACTGGGCATATTACAGTGAGGGGGCACAACTGGGCATATTACTGTGAGGGGGCACAGCTAGGCATATTATGAGCGGGCACAACTGGGCATATTGCTGTGAGGGGCACATCTGGGCATATTACTGTGAGGGGCACAACTGGGCATATTACTGTGAGGGGCACAACTGGGCATATTACTGTGAGGGGCACAGCTGGGCATATTACTGTGAGGGGCACAGCTGGGCATATTACTGTGAGGGGCACAACTGGGCATATTTGTCACGGCGGACAGGATCTCAGATATACAGACAACCAAATAAACAAGTGTCTAGGCGAGATGGTCACCTCCTAGCATATCCCTAACTTCTGTCCCTATGCTGCTAAGCCCACATTCAGACCTTGATGATAGGAATAATGTGTCCTCGTGCCTGAACTGCAAACAACCTAGAATCCCTGAGATGGTGAAAGGGGAGAAGGGGCAGAAGACACACAAACAGCCTAGACCGCAAATAACAAAAACAGAAACCAAACTTATCTGAGCTGGAACAGACAATCCTTCCTTCCTTGAATCCAAGGCCAGACTGAATTCTATAACCCGCACGGCCCTCTGGGAGTGAAGGCAATTTAAGCTAATGACCCCACCCAGAGCACCTGAAGGAAGGCGGATCTAACATGATTCTAAAACAAAACAAAACAAATGGTTAGACACGTGCTGCCAATATGACAGACCTCCGCACACCGTCCGAGCAGGGCATGACAATATTACTGTAAGGGGCACAACTGGGCATATTACTGTGAGGGGCACAACTGGGCATATTACTGTGAGGGGCACAACTGGGCATATTACTGTGAGGGGCACAGCTGGGCATATTACTGTGAGGGGCACAGCTGGGCATATTACTGTGAGGGGACACAGCTGGGCATATTACTGTGAGGGGGCACAACTGGGGATATTACCGTGAGAGGGCACAACTGGGCATATTACTGTGAGGTGGCACAACTGGGCATATTACTATGAGGGGGCACAACTGGGCATATTACTGTCAGGAGGCACAGCTGGGCATATTACTGTCAGGGGGCACAACTGGGCATATTACTGTGAGGGGGCACAACTGGACATATTACTATGAGGCGGGCACAACTCGGCATATTACTGTGAGGGGGCACAACTAGGCATATTACTATGAGACGGGCACAACTGGGTATATTACTGGGAAAGGGGCACATATCTGTCATAACTACTGTGAAGGAGGCACATATCTGGACATAACCTGTGAAGGGGGCACAATGTGGCCATAAATACTGTGCAGTGGCACAAAGGAGGAATAATAACTATGTGGGGGCATTTAAGGCACTGGATGGGACTAGGTGTTTAGTTATGTTTTGGGCAGAGTTAGAGGCGTGGCCTAGTGCGGAAAAAATGGTGTCCCTCTTCCTTCTTTTCAAAAGTTGGGAGGTATGCCAAATACCACAGTACAGCACATAATGCTGTCGCCCTCGCCACAGTATTCAACTGTATAACTGTCCTGAGGAATTCAGTAAGGACATTAATTAATGCGGAGAGCATCACATGATTATTTACTCAGCCACCGGCCGAGAGGAGGGCTTGGGTAACCCTCTGGGCATCAGCCTACCAGGAAATTTCCCTGTAGGGTCTATGGATAGTCCGCCCCTGGCCTCTGCGCTCATCTGCAGGAAGCTTGTATATCCTCCCCCATTCTGAATGGGAATTTTTTGAAAGATATGGATCTGAACTGAATGGTTGCAGTGTGTTTAGGAACCTCTGTCTATACCTCCAGTTTTTTTTTTTACAATGTCATCCAGCCTTCACATAAATAATCTCTTTTGGTCTTTCGATAGAGTGCATACCCATTTTATGAAATCAACACTGCCTATAAAACATTCATAAAAGCCACCGAATGATCAACGGAAATAAAATTTTGTGCACAAGCTCTATAAAGTTTACACGTGGTAATGATAAGACGTTCCTGTTTTATAGAGATATAATGGTCCTTGCTCTGAATGCATGATTTAGTAATATAAGACGGCGCTGCCGTAGTCATCAGGGCCTGGCACATACATTGTGAGTAAAGGATTACGGATCTATAACTGCTGTAAGTTATTATGGATTTATAACCTGGGGAACGGCATCAAACGTATCTAATTGAATCGGATGGACTACGTATTCTCAGTGTTATGTTAGCGAGAAGCTGTAGTTGATGGTTATGGGTTTGGCATCGCCTTCAACACACATTTTATTCATTACAAGAGTTTGGGTTGGCTCACGTAAGATATATATGGTCTATAGAGATAGGCAGTAATGTTCTTCTAGCAAGGCCATAGCCAGTAAAAATATATATACGCTGTGTGCATGGAGAAGACGGTGATGGTGGTCATACCTATAATCGCGTACGGTATATCTAGGGTTATACTGCAATGCAAATCCTATCTTTTTATAATATAATAGTAGTAATGGATAGACTAGTACTGTGTCCATGTTGTAGAGTTGTGATGAAGCTAGGTGATGTTGTACATATACACACTGAAGATAGGCAATCAAACCAAAAGTTTGTCTGTCTGTTCTTCAGCCAGAAGACTAGTACACGGACCGCTGGCCGCTAGACTTTTGTAAGACTCTTCTTTGTGGCTTTCCGGTAAACAGAAAATGACCTTTCCAAGCTTTCCTAAACTCTGCCATGCAAGTCAACTATCCCCTCCTCCAGATAGATGACTTGTAGTTGGTCCCTCCACTGGCTACTATCGGATAAAGAACCCAGGGGAATTTATATTGATGACCTATCCTCTGCCGGAAGCCATCTCTGATCACTAGAGCTCCAGTGAGCATGGCGGTTCCCTAAAACAGCTGATCGACTGGAGTGCTCGACCCCATGCCCATGTGATAACAATGATCTTTCCTGAGGTTAGGTCATCATTATCAATTCCTGGACAACCCCTTTAAGAGGGTTGTCCAGCATTTTACCATTAATGGCCTATATGATTGGCGGGGAGCCGACACACCACTCCTCAGGCGAGAAGCTGTTTCAGGGTAGTTCCAGCTCCGCAAGGTTGGAGTCGGAACTACACAGCTCCATCCACTGTGTAATGGTTGGAGATGGTTACCACAGCTCTGCTTCCATTGAATTGAATACTGCATTAACCAGATCCATCCACTTCACAATGGCGGAACTGTGTAGTTCTGGCACCAGAGCTACCCTGAAACAGCTGATATGGGTTGTTAGACCCATTCCGATCAGATATTGATGACCTATATTGAGGACAGTCCATTGAGGACAGTCCATCACCTTATTCCATGCCATCTTCAAAGCTCCAAAGTCCAAACCTTCAGATGTTCCATGAAATCTCATCTCTCCTTGGAAAAGGGCCCTTTAACCAGTATGCCAACTCCTGTGCCCATGGCGTGCTTGGATATGTGGAAGTAAAATAGAGGTTCTAAGAGCCTTTAGAAAGAGAAGCTATCAATCTGGATCTTTCTTTTAAATACTGTACAGTACAGGGGGAAGAAATAGTACAATGCTCCTTAGTAATAGCAGCTGGTCACTACGAATTTTTAACATGCCTGATCCTGTTGTTCCCAAATGAGATAGGCCAACTCCAGGGGTGTGCGATAGTGGCTTATTTCCCTCTCCAGATTTAGAACACATGCATGCTCAGTTAAAATGGTGGTGGTGGTGGTGAAGGTGAGGGAGTCAGAAGGAGCAAGCATTTGGCTGACAGCTATAGAAGGTGTATGACCACCTTTAAAGGGGTTTACCTACAATTAGACATTTATAGAATAGCAATCTGGCAAAGCAGATCTTCCTCTTCCCTGCTGGAGAGTTGGCTGCAAGTGGACGTTCACTCTTTACGGAACTTTATGGGAGATATCAAAATGGAGTTGCTTCAGTGAAGAGTGACCACATATAAGAGGTTAACTATCCTGTAGGGACTGGGTTTCTCCATTTTGGGAATCTTCTTGAGACTCTTGCACTGAAACATTTATGGCAAATAAAATTGATGTCATAATTTTTAGTGGTGGAAAAATATCTTAAGCTGGGATTCCAAGAGAGAGAAAGCATGAAGCCGCGCACGCAACCCTATCCACCTGTGGCCTGCAGTGGCCAACTGAACTGGAAACTAATACCGCCATTAGCCCACAAATTCATGCAGCCATTGGTCTTGGAGGGTAGGCAAGGTTGCGGCCTCCACATTTTGGCCTACCCATGGATACCCTTAGACATCTCAGGTGAAGCAGAAGTTCTTTTAGAAGGTGAAACTTCATGGTAATTAGTTGAGCTGAAAAATACAGAATTTTCGTTCAACAGCAGCTCTGGCAAAGTGCCTTAAAGGGGTTTTCCAGAAATGTATCCCTTTCCCCTCTTAGCGTGGTACCTAATGAAAGAATTATCATCTGGTCTCAGCTGCTCTGGTCTGGCATCTTTGCTCTGTTTAGCAATCTTCTGGTCCCTGGCTTGTTTACTTCCGAATAGAATGCAGTAGGGGTCATGTGCGCTTCTGCAGCCAGGACGCTGGAACAGAGCGCCAGAGGGCAGGTCAGTATGAGTCTTTCATTATGTACCTGGAATACCCTTTAAAATACATAATTCCAATACTATGGTACATATGACCGAAATATGAAAACAACATTTTCTGAGAAAATTTAACACACTTATTACACTTCGTCTCCAGTGAATGAACGCCCTCAGAATCATACATAATAGATTGGTGGGTACCTAATTGACCTCTATGAGAGAGTTTTCTAGGCTTGTACTGTGACCTGTGTGGAGGTCAGGAGGGAGAAGATAAGCTGTGATATCACCTATTGTGAATGGTAGATCCTGTGTTATGTATATAAAGTTGATATCAGTCATTGTAATCCTTCCTGTGATGATAAAGAGATGACTGCTGAAAAGTTAATTGTATAGGACAGGAAGTAATGACCTATTATTCGGCCTAGAGGCCATTGCAAAATTGCAGGATTACATACTTCTTTTATATAGATAGTGACAAGGAAAATAAAAACAAAAATGATATGCTTAACATAAAAAACATATAATTTAAAGGGAACATGTCATGTTGATCATGGTGTCGGAGCTAAAGACATCATGTTATAGAGCTGGAGGAGCTGAGCAGATTGGTATATAGTTTTCTAGGAAAATCTTCTATTGTATTCATTTGCTTTCCTGCTCATAGGCGGTCCTATCAGTGATTGACAGCATTCTCCCTATGACTGTGTATACATAGATAGCTGTCAATCACTGATAGGACCGCCCCCTGGACCTCAAAGCCCTAAATTAGCAGGAAAGTAATTGAATAAAATACAAGTTATATTGAACTTTTTCCCATAAAACTATATATCAATTTGCTCAGCTCCTCCTGCTCTATAACATGATGGCTTTATCTCAGACACTATGTCCAATGTGACAGGTTCCCTTTAAGAAATAGGCCATTTACTGATGAAACCTTCCCTTTAAGGCGAATATTATATTATAAGGTACATGACGTGGGTATTGGTTATGTATCGTTCGCCCCTTCTTACCTAATTGTCCTTTCTTGTATCCCCCACCACCCCCATTACATTCTTCAGTCACCACCCACCGAACCCACATAAGTCTTGGACAACTGACTGGAAATGTAATGGCCACAGCAGCCGTTTATTAAATAACAAATACATAAATAACCACAACCATAACAATAAAAATAACCTAACCCAGTGGGGGGAGGTCCTTGAAGCCCCAAAACTTCGAGCTGCCGAACCAGGGTGAGCCATTATTGCCTCCAGCCGTTACCCCCAGCTCAGAGGCACCACGAATGACCCCCCCTCAATTCACCACAACAGCTCGCTCCACATGGGAGTCCAACCCCCACCGTGGGGCCCCCCCAATGTCCTCAAGTTCCACAGTGACCAACTCCAAGGACCCCCCCGCCCTAGCCGCCGTGACATGACCAAACTCCCCAACATATCTCCTCCCCTCGCTCAAACCGACCCCCAAAACTAGGGAGGGTGGGTGGGAGCTTAATTTTCTACCTAAAATGTGTCACCGCCAGATCTCTGAAAAGTTCTGACAGATGTTCTTCAGTGCCTCTTGCATGATGTTCTTTTGTTTTGGTTTCGTTTTGTCATCTCTTCTCCCTCTGCCAGCTGTCATCTATTAGCAGTGATTGCCTCCCTTTATATCCCCTCCCATACTGCCTCACTTTGTGGTTTATACTACTTCCTGGATTGTGCTCACTGCTAGATGCTGCAACTGCTGGTTCCTCAGATAAGTCTATTCCTTTATTTGTGTTTTCCTGTTGGCTTGATTCTAGGTGACCTTGACTCCCTCCGTATTGAGTGCAGGGAGCCGGTGGTCGTGTCCCCTCACTATTATAGGGTTTTTAGGTGTCACTCAGTCTAGGTACGTGGGCATGCAATTTTCTATCATAAAGATCTTTGCATGGGCTGAGCAGTCAGGGAGAGCTCTAGGGCTTTTATAGGGGTCACCCATTTGTTCCTTAGTTTGGGATCAAGTCAGTCGGATCTTTATTTGTTACTTCTAGTTTTCTGCAACACCATTCATGACAAAATGGCTCCCTTCTCCTTCTTCCTCCCAGTACTTAAACCCCCTTAACTCCTCCCCCCTAACTCGAACTGGCCTATCCTAACCCCACTTGTTCCTCCCTCTAAGCCCCCTTCTAACTCCCCTCCAATCCAACAATCTCCCGGGGCTCCCTAACCAAACCCCCCGTCATGGGGGCATCCCCCAAAGGGCTTCGCCCCCCCCCAGTCCGTCCATTGCTTGACGGGGGTATTGGTTATGTATCGTTCGCCCCTTCTTACCTAATTGCCCTTTCTTGTATCCCCCACCACCCCCATTACATTCTTCCGTCACCACCCACCGAACCCACATAAGACTCGGACAACTAACTGGAAAAGTAATGGCCACAGCAGCCGTTTATTAAATAACAAATACATAAATAACCACAACCATAACAATAATAATAACCTAACCCAGTAGGGGGGGGTCCTTGAAGCCCCAAAACTTCGAGCTGCCGAACCAGGGTGAGCTATTATTGCCTCCAGCTGTTACCCCCAGCTCAGAGGGACCACGAATGACCCCCCCTCAATTCACCACAACAGCTCGCTCCATATGGGAGTCCAGCACCCACCGTGGGGCCCCCCCAATGTCCTCAAGTTCCACAGTGACCAACTCCAAGGACCCCCCCCCCACCACCAACACACGAATTTGACCCCTCAATTCCGGGCGTTCCTCCACAACCTCAGGGCAACCTCGATGCCTTCCTGCAAAGCCAAATTCCACATATCCAGCCCAACGGCGTTCAAGTGCACCCCGTCCGACCTCAAAAAAGGCCCCCACTCCACTCTCCAACTCCCTGTGCCTGACCACCACTGCCCTATTCCGATCAATGAAGCGCCTTATTGCCCTATTCACCTTCACGCGAGCATTATTAACCGCCTCCACTGATTGTGCGTCCCTCCAAACCCGCCTCGGGACTATGTCCGACCACACGGTCACCAGACCAGGGATAAACGACCATAGCCGTAGCAAGTCCCACTTGATATCCTTCACCAACTCCAGAATAGGCCTTGCCGCCAAATCATTGCCTCCCCCGTGGACCACTAAAACATCAGGCGCTTTGTCCATCCGCACAAACCGATGCACCTCCGGCAACACCCCTTTCCAGACCATGCCCCTGTGCCCTATCCATCTTACCACCATGTACTCTCTGTCAAAACCCAACTGCTGGCCGTCCGGCCGAACCGCTGCCCGGACGGCCCCCCAGAAGACGTACGAATGCCCCAGGATTCACACCAGAGCGGGTGCCGCATCTGTAACGAGAAAAATTGCAAGAACAATACCACAACTTTTTACATGACCAAAAGCACCCCATCCCCCACCATCCAATCGGAACGCCTACAAGCGATCTAAGCAAACGTAGGACCGAAACCGAGCCGATTCCCAATGCCCAATCCGCTTGATAACCTCTTCTCCCAAGCTCAACCTTGCCGCTTCTGTCGCCGCCCCAATCCTAAAGGAGTGACTGGAATACCCCTCCCTTTCCAAACCCCAACTGGTTCAAACACTTATAAAATACTGCCAAAAACTGAAAACGAGATAGAAAAGACCCATCGGCTTGCACCAACAAAGGAGAAGTCGTCCCAATAGCCCCTGCCCCATAGTCCTGCAGATATTGAACCGGACACATATCACAGCCCCCAATCCTGAACAACACCACTCTCCGACCCCGACCTACCACATCCGTCTTTGACCACCGGATCACAAACTCCACCCTGTCCGCAAACAAACCAAAAAACGCTAAAGAGAATGCCAAACGAAACTACCGGACCTCCGAAGCTGAACTACAAACCCCCCATAATTGGCTCCCCAACTGCAGCAATAACGCGAACGACACTGGCCTCCTACCATCCTCTCTCGTCCGCCTCCTCCGCCACCCTTTTAATGCCTGAACCACCAAAAACGACTTTGTAACATTAGCCATCCGCCGTAACTTAAAACCAAACGCCAGCCCTGCCATATAACCGTTAATCTTACTCACCGACCAACCCTCCTCCTTACAGTGGCCCAAAAACATTAACAACGAAAATTCTAATTCCTCATTCCCCCCTCCTAAGCCGGTACACCAGTCCTCCCAAGCACGCCAAGCCCTCAAATACATAGCCCACGTATCCGGCGCCAATTAAGCTTGAATTAGCCCCGCTACGGTTCCTCCAACAGTTCCCACAGGCAAGCCGGACAGTCCAGTCCAACCGCGTCTGCCTCCGGAGCCAACTGCCGGAAACTATCCCACTGCGAACGAGAAAGGGCGTCAGCAATACAATTGTCCACCCCCGGCACATACACCGCTACAACCCAAGCTTTGAGCGACAAGCACTCCAACACCAAGCGCTGCAGCAGCCGCATCACTAACGGCGACGAGGCCGACAAGCCATTGATTGCCTGAACCACCCCCATATTATCACAGTGAAAACATATCTTCCTATCCCGAAAACGATCCCCCCATAACAAAACTGCCAACACTATGGGAAATAGCTCCAATAAAGCCATGTTCCTCACCCAGCCCCGCTCCACCCACACACCCGGCCAGTCCCCCGCACACCATTGACCCCCACAGAACGCCCCAAAACCTGAACCCCCTGCCGCGTCAGTAAACAGTTCAAAATCAAACGAATCAACAACCTCTCCCATGAATAGCGAGCGACCGTTATACAGATCTAAAAAGGAACTCCACACCTGCAAGTCCGCTCGCAACTCCTTCCCCAACCGAATGTAATGATGCGGGGCAACCACCCCTGCGGTCGCCTGTGCCAACCGTCTGCAAAAACCCAGCCCATGGGCATAATCCGGCAAGCAAAATTGAGCTTCCCCAGCAGCGACTGAAGCTCCCTTAAATGTAACTTCTTAACCCGTCTAGCCTTTGCCACGATCCCCTTTAAATCCTCCAACTTATCCAACAGCAATCTACACTCCATTTTTACAGAATCAATAACTATCCCCAGGAAGCTCAACTCCATTACCGGACCCACCGTCTTTTCCTTGGCCAATGGAACGCCAAACAAATCAAAAAGCGAACTTAACGTTTCCAACAGCAATGCACAAACGCGCGAACCCGGGGGACCGATACACAAAAAATCGTCCAGATAATGATTCAGTGATTTACAACCTGACGAGTCCACGACTGCCCATTCCAAAAACGAGCTGAACGCTTTGAATAGTTGAGGGGTTCAGTATCTATAGCAACTTAGTATACCAGCACTATCACCTGATAGTTTTAAATGTTCGTGGGGTTATGGTTCATCTAAGACCATGTTTTAAATTGACCTAATAAAGCTATACCTTTTATTTTCAAATAAGTAGTACCCCTACAGGGATTTTCGGTTTTGTGACTGGTTGTTTTTTTGAGGTTTACCTCCCGAGGGTCTCTACTAGGGCCCATTCAGTAGTGTTCACCCCATGGGTAAGCAACGATCCACAAAAAAAACCCCATCCCAAAAACACCCCAACAAAGGTTGACACTCCGGGTGTCAGTTTTTGCCATCAGAGCACCGATTCCGAAACGCTTTACCCAACCTACGGCCGCGTCAAACGACGTATAAACCACTGAACAAACAGCAGGGTCAATACCGTCGTTGACTGAAGAGCCCTTCGGAAACGACAGGTAATATATAAGGCGAAACTTATTCGCCTCTTTTTTGGGGATGACTCCCAACGGTGACACCCGCAAATTATTAATAGGCGGCTCCGGAAACAGGCCCACCATCCACCCGAGCGACACCCCCTTACCTAGCTTCTCACCCACCACCTCCGGATGCTCCCTAGCTGACCGCAAATTCCTCCTTAGCAACACAACCCCCCTTTGCACAAATGGAATCCTAAAGCCCTCCGAAAACCCTAACCCCAACAACCCCGCTGCCTCTCTATCGGGTTACCTATCGAGATAAGGCTGCATCCTTACCATCCGCACCGGCGTCACCCCCTTTTCCATTAACATCCCCCCCTCTCTGCTTCCCGCTTCTAAAACATCTCGCCCCGTGGTTTCCCCCACAACCTGAGCATTCGTGTTTAAATTTACATTTAACCCCGAACCGACAATTTCTCTCGTTAAAGGCGAAACACAAGCCCTTAGCTGACGCTGCTGCTGTGTTGAACGCCCCCCCACTACTCCCCTGCCCATATCTAACCAGAGCCGTAACTTGTGGTCCCACCGTATTTCCGGACGCGCCGCTTTCCACTGACGGAACTGATCATCATATCTTAACCAAGCCACTCCCCCGTATACCCGATAAGCCTCCCCTATCGCGTCCAAATAACAAAACAGACCCGAACAAGCCTCCAGCGCCTTCTCCCCAATAACGCTAGCCAATATCGCGAACGCCTGCAACCAATTTGTAAACGTCTGCGGTATTAGTCTAAAACAGCGTTTCTCCTCCTCCTCTTTTTTACCCTCGTCCCTGCGTACTCTGTCCAAATTAAAACGTTCCAAGAGAAGCAGAGAAAATATCTCTACATACTCTCCCTTCCAAATTCAGTCCGTCACCTCGGGCTTCAGGTGAGCCCCCAACGGACCCTCGAAACAGACGTAAACTTCCTCTTTTGCCTTATCATCCACACGCACATTATCCTCCTCCACCTCAGCCCCCGCCTGCGTCTGCACCTACACCCTAACACCTGGTAACCCCCGCCACTGTTTCCTCACTGCACCTCCCGCCAGGCCCTGCACACCCCATGCCTGCAAAGGTGCCCCTCCGCTCATTCCCCAAATAGCCACCAACCCCGCCAATCCCCCCAAAAGCTGCCCCAAGCCCATGCTTAAATACAACTGGGGTCCACCGCCCCCCCCCCCCCGGCCCCCATACCCTGCACTACCTGCGCAAGTGGTCCCCAAGCAATCTCACCTGGCTGCCTGGGTGCTGTGTGCACATCAGCCGCGAATCCTGAATCCGGATGCCTTCTCCTCTGCGCCACACTGTCCGGTCCCGCGACACCGCCATCTTCATGCTGTCCCCTGGACACGCTGGGACGTCGTGCCCGGCTGCTCGAGGGAAATAGAATTTCTGTCTTCACCCTGCCTCCTGGCAAGGCAGGAACCATATCCACAGCATGTCCCCACCGCTGGCACTGAATCCGGACAGTTGCTGCTTCTTTATGCCTCCTGTCCCCTGGCCCCGATGAGACCAGGGACGCTGGGGTTAACTTCTGCCTTACATGCGGTCCTGGAGGCGGAGCTTCCTTCTCTCCTCAGATCCTAGGGGCCTGCTGCCACCGACCGCCTCAGGAGTTACGGAGGCGCCCGCTGCACCTGGTCCCGCTCCCCCGACATCTCCGGTCACAGAAGGAGGTGGCCGGCCCGGCCACCCCTGGGGCTCCGCCTATGCAGCACGCCAGACCTGCAGGGTATTGCGATGTGAGGTCACGGTTATGGGCAATCGAGGGTTGCTCACTGTATTGGAGAACCCTGGGCAGGCATGCGGCAGTGAATGAGAGGTAGACACAGTTCCTCTGGGGCACACTCTGTTTGTAGGGACCAGGCCTGATGGTGGATGAGGTGCCCTGGATGTTACAGGTATTTTGAGTGCCTGGGGCAAGGTCCCTGTTGGTTTCGTGACGCCAGTGCCTGTAACGGTGGCACACCGATTTATAGGAGGAATAACTGAGTACGCAGTGGATAAACCAAACGTTGCTTTACTTGGTGAACACAGTCCAACTTTGTACATACAGTTACAGGTGATTGTGATGATAATGCAATCCCTTGAACAATACTTCACAAGCAGGTAGACTTTAAATAGTGGCAGGAATTAATCATGCAAGATACTTGGAGGGTGCAACAGTTAATGCTTTGCAGTGCAATGCTGCTCTATTCCCTTCAGCTATTCTAGCTGGCTGAATCCCAAGGCCCGGATGCCTAAATGCTGGCTTTAATCCTTGGTATATAAATCCTCTCTCCAGTATTGGCGCTTGCTGTACTTTATAGAACCTCTGCCCATCAGGGTACTTATCTGACTTGTATTATCCTTGCTTGGTTGGGAAGCTGCAGGTTTCTCCCAGGAGGTGCTGTCCTGCAACTGGGGTGTCTCTACTGAGCTAAGCCTAGCCTCAGGAGCTTCAGGTGGACGAAGTAACTCCTCTAGTCCCCTGGAATGAACTACCACTCCCCTGCCTGGGCCTTCCTATATATATCTAGGGCTCTCTGGCTCCCTCTAATGTCTGGGAGGCTAAACTGCACCCTAACTAGGCCTGACACCAGTTAAACACAGGGAAATGCATACACATAACATTAAATGTAATAAAGACACATTAACCCCTTTTGTGCAGTGCCCACCTTAACCTAGTGGGACACTACATACCACCACGCTATAACGTTGCCCGTCCTCGGCGCAACATGGAGGGGCCCTGCCCGGCTGGATACTGCAGCCTGAAAGACAAAATGAGAACCGGCATACATGGCAAATATCACAGCAACAATACAAACATTAAACTGAAGGAATGGTGAAAAGGGGCGTCGTTCTCTTCTCTCAGGATAATGGAAGGGAACAGGGGCGCTGACCTGGTGCAGCGTATCAATAAACCAGGATAGTCCATAAATGCAAATTGTCCATAATATAACAGTAGAACAATATAAAACGATGTAAAGTTCTTGGAGGCTCAAGGAACAAATATGAGTCCGTACCCAGGCTTGCAACAGAGTTAAACAGGGGATTCCCGTGAGGGGCTACCTGGGCTCATGATGTAGTCCTCAAACCTCACAGGTGGGTGTCCCCTGGTAGAACGGGTAGACCTCCTTAGTGGCGGAGATTCTTCCTGCCTGGACTCAGGAAGGTCAAGGGAGCTCACTGCCTCTGGAACTTCTTCAGGAGCTCTTGGAGGTGAAGTCTCCTGAGATGGGAGACCAACAGGAACAGGAGCAGGAACCAACAAATTCAGCCAAGGCGTGAGGGCCCAGTGGAGCGGCTCTTTATCATGGATCAAGTTCTCCACAGCCTGCATAGGGTCCATAGGTGGAGCCGGCAATTCCTCCTCAGAAGGCTCAGGCTCCATCTCCTCCGCCGCTGGTTCTCCTTCGATACAGGGTTTGAGACGGTTCCTGTGAACGACTTGGGGACCTTATCCTTCTCTGGAGACCTGGTAAATGTGGGCTGCAGCATTGGGTATGGCAGTAATAAGGTAGGGAATCCTTTCCCATTTGCTGTCCAACTTACTGGTCCGGTGGTTGTTTCTCAACCATACCTTGACTCCCAGAGCCAGGGGTCCCGCATGGGCAGTCTGGTCATAGTCCTTCTGCTGCCTCTCACGAACAATCTCCATCCGTTCTTGGACAATCTCCTTAGCATTGAGGAGACGCCTTTGATGCTCCACTACCCAATCGGTCCTGGGCAGTGGGTTGATTACATCCGGTACCTGAACACCCAGGGAGTGGTCCGCAGGCAATCTCCCTTGTCGGCCAAACATCAAATAGAACGGGGTGTAACCGGTGGAACAATGGATGGTGTTGTTGTAAGTGTACATGAGCTGCGGCAACAGAGTAGGCCAATCACCCCTTGTCTCAGGGGGTACTGCTCTCAACATTTTTAATGAGAGTCTTATTCATCTTTTCACAGAGTCCGTTACCTTACGGATGATAGGCGGTGGTCCGGACTTTCTGGCAGTTGTGCAGCAGGCACATCTCATGGAACAGCTGTGACTCAAACGTAGACCCTTGATCGGTGAGGATCCTTTCCGGACAGCCGTAGGGCAGAAGGAAATGTTTCCAGAACGCCTCCGCTGTAGTCTTGGCTGTCAGGTCTTTCACAGGCACTGCTACGACAAACTTGGTGAAGTGGTCAATTATAGTCATGGCATATGTATATCCAGAGCGACTCGGCTCCAACTTCACATGATCAATCGCGACCAATTCTAGAGGAGCTGTACTTACAATAGGATGGAGAGGCGCCCTCTGGTCATGGCGTTCCGTCCGCCCCACAGCACAGGCAGTGCATTCTCGGCACCATTTCTCGATATCTTCTCTCATCCCAATCCAATAGAATCTCCTCCGTATAGTGGCCTCAGTCTTTTGCACCCCGAAGTGTCCGGACTGGTTGTGGTACATGTCCAGTACCAGGCTGGCATCCCAACGTGGCAGGAGAATCTGGTAGACTCTATCACAGGACACTGGATCCAGACTCCTTCTGAGCAACAGGCCTCTTTGAAGGAATAGTTGGTGGCGATGTCTCCACAGTCTTACTAGTTCTGGGTCTGCACTCTTCCTGCGGATTCTCTCAGGGATTTTCCCACTGGTAAGGAAGTCGAGCAGTTCACCGAGGACTCTACTTTCGGACTGGAGCTTAATCCATCTTTCTTGATCGCCTCTAGACTCAGGATCATCTGATGAGGGAGGATCAGCAGCAGGGAGATTTTCAGTACGGATATTATCCTGCTGGGCGAATTTATTGTAGAACGCAGGCATCTCCACTTCTTCCCAGGCATCTTTTAGATCATCTGGGGCCTCTGTAGTGGGAAGCCGCGACAGGGCATCAGCATTATCATTGGAGCGGCCTGCCGGGTACTTCACAGTAAAGTCATAGTTGGCAAGGCGGGAGGCCCATCTTTGCTCCAGTGCCCCTAACTTGGCCGTGTTCAGATGCGCCAGGGGATTATTGTCCGTGAAGGCAACAAACGGTGTGGCAGCGAGATAGTCTTTGAACTTTTCAGTCACAGCCCACACTAAGGCAAGAAACTCCAGCTTGAAAGAACTGTAATTCTGATCATTCTTTTCGGCTCCCTTCAGGGATCTGCTGGCGTAGGCAATTACCCTTTCTTTGTTGTCTTGCACTTGAGCCAACACGGCCCCCAGGCCTCTTTTACTGGCATCCGTGTAGAGGAGGAACGGCTTCTGATAATCTGGGTAACCCAGAACAGGGGGTTCAGTCAACTTCTTCTTTAGGATTTGAAAGGCAATTTCTCGTTCTTGGTTCCATTCAACAGGAATAGGGGTTTTCAGGCTCTTTTTTGGATGCCCCCTCAACAGTTCCTGGATGGGATCCGCAATTTGTGCGAAGTGCGGGATGAAACGCCTGTAGTACCCTGCAAAACTGAGAAAGCTTCTCACCTCTTTCACGGTCGTTGGAGTAGGCCAGTTGCGGACAGCAGCAAGTTTATCAGGATCAGGCTGTATTCCGTCGGCACTGACAACGTGCCCAAGGTGTTTGACTGCTGGTTTCAGTAGGTGGCACTTGGATGGCTTGATCTTGAGGCCATATTTAGCAAGAACTTGAAACACCTCACCCAGGTGCTTTAGATGGTCCTCATACGTTTTGGAGTATACAATGACGTCATCCAGATACAAGAGTACAGTCTCAAAATTCCTATGGCCTAAACAACGTTCCATCAGCCTCTGGAACGTTCCTGGAGCGTTACACAGTCCAAACGGCATATAATTGAATTCAAACAGGCCCATAGGTGTAGTGAAAGCAGTCTTTTCTCGATCTTCTGGGGCCATGGGTACTTGCCAGTACCCACTGGTTAAGTCCAAGGTAGAGAAATAGGCTGATGACCCCAGAGCAGTCAAGGACTCTTCAATGCGTGGCAATGGATATGCATCTTTGTGGGTGATTTGATTAATTTTTCTGTAATCCACGCAGAACCTTATGCTGCCATCTTTTTTTCGGGCAAGAACTAGGGGCGCAGCCCAGGGACTATGGCTGTCCCGGATTATATTAGAGTCTTTCATCTCTTTTATCATCTCTTTCACAGACTGATAGGTAGTAGGTGGTATGGGTCTGTGCCTCTCCTTAATAGGAGGATGAGAGCCGGTGGGTATGGTGTGTTTGATTACACTGACCTCTCCATAGTCCGTGGAATGCTTGCTGAAAGCCTGGTGGTGCTCCTTCACCAGCTTCAGGACTCCCTCTATTTGCTCTTTTGGGGTGGATTCGTTCCCCACATGTAGTTCTTCCCACCAGGATGTCGTAGGGGTGCTGCTGCTCTGTGTGGTCTGGAACGCCTCCGTGGCAGGCAGACGGATCACATCCTGGAAAGACACTTGAAAAAGCTGAGCAACTGGGCAGTGTTTAAGGAGAGTAACGGGATGATCACCAAAGTTAATTAAGCGGACAGGCACTTTACCTTGAGACACAGTCACCATGCTCTTGGCTGTCCGTACGAAGGGATGATTTTCAAAGGGAATAGGTTCCACTAGGGCTTGATAGTCCTGGCCCTGGATCCCTAACACCGCACGGCACCACAGGATGATCTGGGAGTTTGGAGGCAGAATTACCGGTCGGTTATCCCGGATCCGGACAGTGCAAATTTCTCCTTTCTTGTTGGCAAACTTTTGTTGAGCACTCAGCACACTAATAGTCTTTTGGATAACTCTTCTGGAAGCAGGTGAGGCTGAAGATATAGTTTGATTTAAGGCGTCAAGCACTTCAGAGTAACAATTTTTCAGAACGTTAGTCCCTAAGATCACAGGGTGTCCTCCTTTATCTCCTGCTTGTACCACAATCACGCCTTGCTGTGGCAGGGTGGCTTCTCCCACTTGAAGGGTAGGTTCCCAATACCCATGCACTTCCACTGGCTTACCGTTGCTGGCGATGATATCTAGCCAGGACTCTGGCGGCTGGGTGAGAAGACTTGGATCCCAGAACTTGTCAAAGGCAGGCCGTTGAATGGTGGTGACCTGTGACCCAGTATCCAAGAGGGCTTCAAAGGGTACTCCGTTGATGCATATATTAATTTTTGGACGGGATCCTACATACTTAGGCATCCAGCTTGGATCCTTTGGACCTACTGTTCTACCTCCCGAGGGGCGGTCCTCTGCCTCAGGGGTTGCCCGTTTAACTGCCAGCACATTGATTCAGTATGTCCATATTTCTTGCAGTGGTGACAGACAGGCTGTTTTCTGCTTCTGGGCCGGTACCTTGGTCGCCCATCAGGCTCTTTTGGATATACGTCTCCATATGCAGGTGGGAGCCTTGGAGGAAGAGGACTTTCATCTTCTAGTAATAATGGTCTCTCCTATTCCTCTATCTTTTTGCACATCTTCTCTAGACTCAGAGTAAGATGGTTCACTTGCTCCATGAGGGCTGCCACTACGTCTGTAACTGGAGCTTGGGTCGCCTGACTGACTCCTGCAGGTCCCACATTAACAGTCTTTGGTTGGCGAGCCTGGGGTTCATAGGAGGCTGCCGGCCCTGGAGCAGGGTTCTGGCCCAATATACTGATGGCCAATTCTTTAAAGTCCAGAAATGCACAGTGGGGGTGTTGAGCTGACAACATGCGTAGCTGGCCCTTTAAATGCTCATTACTTACGCCCGCAATGAATTGCTCCCTAAGAGTCCGGTCCTGGTCCTCAGCTTCTTTGGGATCCACTTGGACTACAGCTCTCAGTGTCTCTTGTAAGGACAGGGCAAAATCGCGGAGCGACTCTCCAGGCTGCTGCTTTCTGCTGAAGAAACGCATTTTAACTTCGGACACCGTTCTGGCCTCAAATGTGGTGCCCAAGCGATCAAAGATCTGTTCCAGGCTACTTTTCTCAGAGCGAGGCCACGACATGACTTCCCTGCGGGCGGCCCCTTCCAACTGAGCTAGGAGAATCTCCATTTGCTGTTCGGCATTTATGGGGTAAAGCCGGAACAAGGCCAGTATTTGTTCCCTAAAGTCCTTTAACTTATGGGCTTCCCCTGAATAACGTGGGAACCAGGGGGCCCCAAAATAGTACGGCATAGTTAGCGGCATCATGCTTGGAGGTGCCGCGGCGGCAGGGGCCCTAGGGTCGGCTGGGGATACTCCAGAAGGCACGACTGGGCCCACCTGTCCGATTTCCTCAGGTGTGGACATGGCGTTGCTAGGTGGGTATGGCCCTTTAAATGTAGCAGAGCGGACCGAAGCGGCAATGATAAAACCCTTTTTTTTTTTCTTAGAAAAGTCTTTTGTCGCTAACGGGGCTCCCTCCGGTGCCCTGGCAGGGGTCGGGAACGTTCCGGTAAGGTAAATAGCAGAGCCGGCAACAGTTTTAAGTTGGTACTCACTCCGGTGGTGCTCGCTCCAAGTCTCGCGAGATGCGCGGCTACGGGCGTCGGACGTCCTGCGTTGAGCGTCAGCAGGTGGGCGCGGCCTCTCGTAGCTCCAGGACCCAGGTAGGCGGCACCTTTCTCTCCAGACAGGGCGGCGTTCTTCCTCCTCGCCGGCTGGGTGATGACTCCGCCTGGTTCTTTTCGCGCCAAAGTCCTCTTTTTCGCGCCAAACAGTTCACCGGGCGCACTTGTGATCCACCTCAGGTTTAAGTGGCAAAATGGCTGTCTATTCACTGACAGCAAGCGGTGGCTCAAATAAGCAGCAATCAGTCCAGAAAACACTATCTTCACACCGCTAATTATGACAGTTCTTTGGCCCAGCAATTTTTGAATAAAACAATAGGGCTTGGTCACTTTAAGGCAGTCTTTAGCACACAGTTTTGTATCCGCAATGGCGCAGGAATGTTCCGTAAATCCTGTTCGTGACGCCAATTTATGCAGCACGCCAGACCTGCAGGGTATTGCGATGTGAGGTCACGGTTATGGGCAATCGAGGGTTGCTCACTGTATTGGAGAACCCTGGGCAGGCATGCGGCAGTGAATGAGAGGTAGACACAGTTCCTCTGGGGCACACTCTGTATGTAGGGACCAGGCCTGATGGTGGATGAGGTGCCCTGGATGTTACAGGTATTTTGAGTGCCTGGGGCAAGGTCCCTGTTGGTTTCGTGACGCCAGTGCCTGTAACGGTGGCACACCGATTTATAGGAGGAATAACTGAGTACGCAGTGGATAAACCAAACGTTGCTTTACTTGGTGAACACAGTCCAACTTTGTACATACAGTTACAGGTGATTGTGATGATAATGCAGTCCCTTGAACAATACTTCACAAGCAGGTAGACTTTAAATAGTGGCAGGAATTAATCATGCAAGATACTTGGAGGGTGCAACAGTTAATGCTTTGCAGTGCAATGCTGCTCTATCCCCTTCAGCTATTCTAGCTGGCTGGATCCCAAGGCCCGGATGCCTAAATGCTGGCTTTAATCCTTGGTATATAAATCCTCTCTCCAGTATTGGCGCTTGCTGTACTTTATAGAACCTCTGCCCATCAGGGTACTTATCTGACTTGTATTATCCTTGCTTGGTTGGGAAGCTGCAGGTTTCTCCCAGGAGGTGCTGTCCTGCAACTGGGGTGTCTCTACTGAGCTAAGCCTAGCCTCAGGAGCTTCAGGTGGACGAAGTAACTCCTCTAGTCCCCTGGAATGAACTACCACTCCCCTGCCTGGGCCTTCCTATATATATCTAGGGCTCTCTGGCTCCCTCTAATGTCTGGGAGGCTAAACTGCACCCTAACTAGGCCTGACACCAGTTAAACACAGGGAAATGCATACACATAACATTAAATGTAATAAAGACACATTAACCCCTTTTGTGCAGTGCCCACCTTAACCTAGTGGGACACTACACCTATAGGTAGGATTCCTTCCACGTCGGGGCCTGGATGGAGCTGGCACCTGCAGCACCCGACGTGAAGGGTCCCGCGAGGGGCTCCGGATCCGGCGCTGAGCCCGAGGGGGGGAATAAGATGGGGAGAAGCACGCCGGCGGCCTAGCCCGCCGCGGCCGTATCACTGGTGGATGAGGCGAAACGGGCCTGTTCTTGGGCCCATGCCGAGCCTCTCACCTCCGCTGCTGCCCTGCAGTGGTGACAGACAGGCTGTTTTCTGCTTCTGGGCCGGTACCTTGGTCGCCCATCAGGCTCTTTTGGATATACGTCTCCATATGCAGGTGGGAGCCTTGGAGGAAGAGGACTTTCATCTTCTAGTAATAATGGTCTCTCCTATTCCTCTATCTTTTTGCACATCTTCTCTAGACTCAGAGTAAGATGGTTCACTTGCTCCATGAGGGCTGCCACTACGTCTGTAACTGGAGCTTGGGTCGCCTGACTGACTCCTGCAGGTCCCACATTAACAGTCTTTGGTTGGCGAGCCTGGGGTTCATAGGAGGCTGCCGGCCCTGGAGCAGGGTTCTGGCCCAATATACTGATGGCCAATTCTTTAAAGTCCAGAAATGCACAGTGGGGGTGTTGAGCTGACAACATGCGTAGCTGGCCCTTTAAATGCTCATTACTTACGCCCGCAATGAATTGCTCCCTAAGAGTCCGGTCCTGGTCCTCAGCTTCTTTGGGATCCACTTGGACTACAGCTCTCAGTGTCTCTTGTAAGGACAGGGCAAAATCGCGGAGCGACTCTCCAGGCTGCTGCTTTCTGCTGAAGAAACGCATTTTAACTTCGGACACCGTTCTGGCCTCAAATGTGGTGCCCAAGCGATCAAAGATCTGTTCCAGGCTACTTTTCTCAGAGCGAGGCCACGACATGACTTCCCTGCGGGCGGCCCCTTCCAACTGAGCTAGGAGAATCTCCATTTGCTGTTCGGCATTTATGGGGTAAAGCCGGAACAAGGCCAGTATTTGTTCCCTAAAGTCCTTTAACTTATGGGCTTCCCCTGAATAACGTGGGAACCAGGGGGCCCCAAAATAGTACGGCATAGTTAGCGGCATCATGCTTGGAGGTGCCGCGGCGGCAGGGGCCCTAGGGTCGGCTGGGGATACTCCAGAAGGCACGACTGGGCCCACCTGTCCGATTTCCTCAGGTGTGGACATGGCGTTGCTAGGTGGGTATGGCCCTTTAAATGTAGCAGAGCGGACCGAAGCGGCAATGATAAAACCCTTTTTTTTTTTCTTAGAAAAGTCTTTTGTCGCTAACGGGGCTCCCTCCGGTGCCCTGGCAGGGGTCGGGAACGTTCCGGTAAGGTAAATAGCAGAGCCGGCAACAGTTTTAAGTTGGTACTCACTCCGGTGGTGCTCGCTCCAAGTCTCGCGAGATGCGCGGCTACGGGCGTCGGACGTCCTGCGTTGAGCGTCAGCAGGTGGGCGCGGCCTCTCGTAGCTCCAGGACCCAGGTAGGCGGCACCTTTCTCTCCAGACAGGGCGGCGTTCTTCCTCCTCGCCGGCTGGGTGATGACTCCGCCTGGTTCTTTTCGCGCCAAAGTCCTCTTTTTCGCGCCAAACAGTTCACCGGGCGCACTTGTGATCCACCTCAGGTTTAAGTGGCAAAATGGCTGTCTATTCACTGACAGCAAGCGGTGGCTCAAATAAGCAGCAATCAGTCCAGAAAACACTATCTTCACACCGCTAATTATGACAGTTCTTTGGCCCAGCAATTTTTGAATAAAACAATAGGGCTTGGTCACTTTAAGGCAGTCTTTAGCACACAGTTTTGTATCCGCAATGGCGCAGGAATGTTCCGTAAATCCTGTTCGTGACGCCAATTTATGCAGCACGCCAGACCTGCAGGGTATTGCGATGTGAGGTCACGGTTATGGGCAATCGAGGGTTGCTCACTGTATTGGAGAACCCTGGGCAGGCATGCGGCAGTGAATGAGAGGTAGACACAGTTCCTCTGGGGCACACTCTGTATGTAGGGACCAGGCCTGATGGTGGATGAGGTGCCCTGGATGTTACAGGTATTTTGAGTGCCTGGGGCAAGGTCCCTGTTGGTTTCGTGACGCCAGTGCCTGTAACGGTGGCACACCGATTTATAGGAGGAATAACTGAGTACGCAGTGGATAAACCAAACGTTGCTTTACTTGGTGAACACAGTCCAACTTTGTACATACAGTTACAGGTGATTGTGATGATAATGCAGTCCCTTGAACAATACTTCACAAGCAGGTAGACTTTAAATAGTGGCAGGAATTAATCATGCAAGATACTTGGAGGGTGCAACAGTTAATGCTTTGCAGTGCAATGCTGCTCTATCCCCTTCAGCTATTCTAGCTGGCTGGATCCCAAGGCCCGGATGCCTAAATGCTGGCTTTAATCCTTGGTATATAAATCCTCTCTCCAGTATTGGCGCTTGCTGTACTTTATAGAACCTCTGCCCATCAGGGTACTTATCTGACTTGTATTATCCTTGCTTGGTTGGGAAGCTGCAGGTTTCTCCCAGGAGGTGCTGTCCTGCAACTGGGGTGTCTCTACTGAGCTAAGCCTAGCCTCAGGAGCTTCAGGTGGACGAAGTAACTCCTCTAGTCCCCTGGAATGAACTACCACTCCCCTGCCTGGGCCTTCCTATATATATCTAGGGCTCTCTGGCTCCCTCTAATGTCTGGGAGGCTAAACTGCACCCTAACTAGGCCTGACACCAGTTAAACACAGGGAAATGCATACACATAACATTAAATGTAATAAAGACACATTAACCCCTTTTGTGCAGTGCCCACCTTAACCTAGTGGGACACTACACCTATAGGTAGGATTCCTTCCACGTCGGGGCCTGGATGGAGCTGGCACCTGCAGCACCCGACGTGAAGGGTCCCGCGAGGGGCTCCGGATCCGGCGCTGAGCCCGAGGGGGGGAATAAGATGGGGAGAAGCACGCCGGCGGCCTAGCCCGCCGCGGCCGTATCACTGGTGGATGAGGCGAAACGGGCCTGTTCTTGGGCCCATGCCGAGCCTCTCACCTCCGCTGCTGCCCGCAAGTCACGGATCGCTGCCTCTAGCTGCTCCATGTCGCCTCAGGTAATGCCAGCTTAATTTTCTACCTAAAATGGCTCCCTTCTCCTTCTTCCTCCCAGTACTTAAACCCCCTTAACTCCGCCCCCCTAACTCGAACTGGCCTATCCTAACCCCACTTGTTCCCCCCTCTAACCCCCCTTCTATCCCCCCTCCAATCCAACGATCCCCCGGGGCTCCCTAACCAAACCACCCGTCATGGGGGCCTCCCCTAAAGGGCTTTGCCCCCCCAGTCCGGCCATTGCTTTCTCCTAGCTGCTGCTGCAGAACTTCTTTCAGGAGCAGAATCCTTTGCTCTGCTGAGACGGTGAACAGAGGCAGGAATAAAATGAAATAAAAACAGATAAAAGTATTCGTCAAGTTAAAAATGCTCGATTGATTTTTTTTTCAAAGTGTTTTGACATTTTTTTCTAGCTAGGAACAGTCTTCAGGCAATTACATCTAATGACAGCTAATTAAAATAAATCATTTGTCCCTTTCAACACACGGGAAGGTAGCTGGAGATAACAGTTCACTGGGGGCAAATACTGCGCTCAAAATGAAATGTTTAGAAAATTGGAAAAAGTTTATAACATTTGCAAAGTCTTTGAACTGTGGAGAAAGGGATTAAACTGCGCTGCAGTCAAAGCTCGGCTGCTCCATTTGTCCGTAGTTCAGTACAGAACACTGGGGTCTGTATATAGAGTACCTATAGGACAGCGATGAGCAACTGATAAGGGAAAATAATTCCCATTGTGGTCCGCAGTGCAAGGGCACCAACTATGGGGCCGCTGCATGCGGATCGCGGACACATTCACTTGAATGGGGTCCACACCGCAAAAAAGTAGTGCATGGACAGAAGTAGTGCATGGACAGAAAACCCACGGAAGCACTCCATTGACCTTTTGTAATTCATGCCGGATCCATCTTGCTCTGCATCTCATGTTGGACAGAAACCTCCGGTTTTGAGACCCTATGACAGATCTCAATAGCGGAAAGGAAAACACGGATGTCTAAAACAGCTACAGTAAAATACCAGTAAAGGCCTATTCGCATAGGCGTTATTGAATTCCGTTATAGGTTCCGTTATTACAGAATACAACGGAATTCTCGGACAGAATGCACAACTTCTCCAACACCCTATACTCTGATTTATTCGACAAGCCAGCATCTTGGTCATTAAGGCCTCTTTTACATGAACGATACGGATTGGCTCAGGTTGCGTTCAGTGTAACTCGCACCATTTCGCAAGCAAGTTCAGTCAGTTTTGTCTGTATTTGCGGTCAGTGTTTTAGTTTTTTCTGCGCGGGTGCAATGCGTTTTGATGCGTTTTTCACGTGCGTGAAAAAAACCCGAAGGTTTACAAACAACATCTCCTAGCAACCATCAGTGAAAAACGCAACGCATCTGCGCTTGATTCCGGATGCTATGCGTTTTTCACTGAAGCCCCATTCACTTCTATGGGGCCAGGATATAGAACATGTTGCGATTCTCACACGACGCAGAACTGATGCGTGAAAAACAACGCTCATGTACACAGACTCATTGAAATGAATGGGTCAGGATTCAGTGCGGGCGCAAAGCATTCACGTCGCGCATTGCACCCGCGTGGAAAACTCGCTTGTGTGAAAGGGGCCTTACTGTACTAGTAATTATTATAGAGTATTACTGACACATGGCAGGATGGTGACCATGATGGATGTGAGAAGATGTCTCGGCACCCACTGATCGTGGAGACAAAAACTCACACTTTAGGCTAATAGGACAATCTGGTTGATCAGCGTTTAGAAGGTTCCTGCATTTACCCCATAGACATAGTAAAAAATGTAAAAAATTGAATGCATTTGGAAGAAGCCATAATGGGCTTCCTCTTTATGGAGACTTGGGCTCCATAACTATAATATGTGCTTAGAGAATTCATATTTGTAATATTAAAGCGTCTCTCGCTGATGATAGGTGCATTATACCAGGGCAGCCTAATTTTGGATGGTGTCCATAGTTGTAGAGCCACACAATGCCCCAATATACCATGCAGTGCTGAAATAATACGAACATAAGGGCAATGCAGTGGCGGCCATGCGGGCATCATGAACAATGTGGGTAAGTATAACCTGTATGAGGGGCCCAGGCATGAGTGTGGTTGGATAACCCCATGCACACAACAGTATCCATTTTGTGGTCTGCAAAATACAGATACCGTCCATCTGCAATCTCTATTTTTCTCATACCAGTCAGTAGAAGTGTCTATTTTTGTCTGCAAAACGGACAAGAATAGGACATGTTCTATAATCTGCGGAACGGCCGCACAGATATGGACAGCACACGGATGATAACATCCCTAATAGCAGAGCCGTTGTCGGCGGGTAATAATTCAATTAAGAATTATTAATTATGGTCATAAAAATAATTAACCATAAAAAATTTAATTTTTATAAAATTTGTCATAAATTCCTAAAATCATGACCTGGTGAATTGTAGACAACCTAATTGATACAATTCACATCTGAGTCCGACTATTTCCTCAGATAAATAAGTTCTTTTTGACGTGAGATGACGTTAATGATAAAATGTAGTTCTACATTATACAATAATACACAGGTATTATAAAAATATGCAGATTTATTGGTTACAAGGTTATACATATATAAGTAAATAAACACAATGATACATGCAAATGAATATATATAGCGTTAATATAAAGCATTACAAGCTTAACAATACATGTGAGTGGAAATAACTTGTCACATTATAACCAAGCTATTATAAGGTTAGGATATCAAAATATGAACATAAGTTATATACATCACTTCTGTTCAGAGAAAACCTCATGATATCAAGATGGACATGTCTAATCCTAGACATCAATATAGAATGCTAAATACATTCCACCCCCCTCTAACCAACTACACATCACATGACTTCAAGATGGGCAAATCCATCCAAGGATATAACTTAGAAGAGACAACTATATCCTCCCGCCCCATCCTGGACTATTTCACACATATAACTTTGGTAAGACTATTAAGACAAATAACAGGGATCTAGGATTTTGCTAGACCATATCTTAAATAGGAAGGATTTGAAATAAGTCCTTCCTGTGGGAATCCATCACTTAGCTTGGCAAAGAATGTTCTATCAATATAATATATATATATATAAGCAATTATTTAATGCTTTGCTAGATTATGAGTCTAAATTCTTCTGCAGGTAGAATGAAGCCTCACAATATCCTAAGACTACATCTCAATATGGAGACGATCAATTAATTTAATAATTTATTTATTCGCCAATCTAGATGGTATAATTTCACCCACACTGTCAAATTAGTCTTAATAAAATGAAATATCATTTTCTGTGTCTCTTACTAAGTCCTAGTAGGAATCTCACTTCTGCTCCTAGGAAAGCTGGGTGGTCCATCATAGCACATCTCACCATGGCTTCCATCTTGATAGACCTCAACTTCTCCTCTCCTCTCTCTCTCCTTTCTCTCCTCACTTTCTCTTACCTTCTCTCTCTCTCTCTCTCTATGGCTTATGATCACAAACTTATCAGTTAGACACACCTTCCTAGTTTGGGAACTTTCCAATCATTGTCGGATGGGCGTGACCATTGATAAAAAATGTGACATCATAACCTTACCCAGAATACACTTTTGCTACTGTTGTAATGTCACCTACTGACACATAGTTGGCACTGCTGTATAAGCTATCTGCATCCATAGTATAAAGGGTTAACTTATGTAAGTCTGAATATACATTTTGACCTTAGAAGCTTTAATTCAAAGCTATAGGGATTAATTCTGACACTTGTAGCAATTAGAGACAGACCTCTAGGCGTCTCTTTTGAATGTTTCTCACACTTAATTTATGGATCGTAAATGGCATTGTTTTCTCACAGAGATATCAGTACCTCCTCTGTCATACCAAAGATGTGATTCATTGTTACAAAACACACATCTTCACAGACACTCTTCTAATGAGAAATATATACAATATACTGGATACATGTTGTCTTCGTAACATATAACAATATAATATAAACAAATATATATATATATATATATATATATATATATGTCCTACTGATTGTTTTATGCAAAGGACTAACTAAGGATCATTAAATGAATACATACATATCATATATTTTGCTTCATTTATAAATGCCTAATTGTATAGGTAATTATCACCAGCTGCACAGAGCTTAACTTTATCGCCCGTCATAAATTTAAGTAAGTAAACAAGGAGGCATCTTCTCAGACTGGTACATTCATGAGAAGAATAACACTAAGCTTTGTGTGACCTTAATTTGGCCTACTCAAGACATACAAAATTGCAACTATAGTCGAGCATGGCTCTTAAAGGCAATGAACATCCATTTTGATAATAATGAATTAGATATTAATGCATTTACCTATGAAAAGGCCCAACACCGTGTAGTTCTGACGCTGACTTCTGGTGCTGGAGCTACTGCAGAACAGACGATCGGCGGGAATGCGGGGTTTCGAATCCTTGCCGATCAGATACTGATGCTCCATCCAGAGGATAGGACATCAATATTAAAGTGCTAGATAGCCACTTTAAGGCTAAAGTCTCCAGACACATTGTACATCCATTTTACATGAATGTGTCACGGACCGACCATAGGCTTAACCAGTGGCGTAACTAGAATTCTATGGGCCCCAGGGCAAACTTTGGATCAGGGCCCCCCCCCTTCCCCACTCAAGGCCCGGTCACACCCTCTGTGATTGCGATCATTACACCCCTGGCCTCTAATAATAATTTAATATTCCCCCACTAATGTACCTATAGCACCCACACTAATATCCCAATAGTGCCCCCACTAGTGTCCGTCCACTGCCCCCAGTAATGTCCCCCACTGCCCCCAGTAATGTCCCTAGTCTTCACTCATATGTAAGGACCCCAGCACTGTCACTGTACTTCATGCCGGGCCCTGTCAGAGCGCTCCTCTCAGCTGCATCATACTAGGTCAGGCCCCCGCGCTGCCGCCCTACTAGTATTACTTCCTAATGAAGCAGGTGGCCAGGGCCTGAGAGCTCTGACAGGGCCTGGCATGAAGTACAGTGACAGTGCCAGACCCCGCGATCGTTACGCTCCTGGGTTTAACTGATCAGAACTCATCTTAGGGATCTGTGGACTCCCGGCCTAAGGGTTAATTTTGTGAATATAAGATAGTGATAAAATGTGTGACTGTAAATACACATTTGGAGGAAACTCTGGATAAACGTCTTCCATTTCTGGTATCTTTATTTTGCAAGGATCACAAATATGAAGATCCATCATGTACTTTCACTGAAGAAGAGCATCTACTGCCGCTCCTGCAGAAGGAAAGAAAACTGAAGGAAACGGCAAGATCAAGTCCAGCCGCCACCCGGCCGCCCGTCATATCGGTAACACAAGAAGATGAAAACGCTCCCCAAGTATTTATTCACATCCAGACACTCAGAGCGGGTGACGTTTTTGTAAGTATTAGTTTAAACAAATGAAATGTGTGACATAAATCATGTGCTGATTATACAATTTACTTCATAAAGTGTTTAGAAAACCAGTTTTTGCTCCCAACAACATGTTTTAGTCTATTGCCCGTTAGTACAGTGCACCTTGTGCAGCAAGCCCTTGAGGGGCCGGTGCAGAGGATGGGAGTGAACAAAGAGAAAGGTTGATTCCAGCTTCAGCATATAAAAAGTTTTCTTTATTCGGCTTGTAATAAAATCCAACAAAGATGTCACATGGAGAGACACAAGATTGTGACGCGTTTCGGGCTGTGGTATTGAGCCCTTCTTCAAGACAATACAAAGGTGTACTAAAAACACAAACTTTATATACCACACAAATGGGTAACTCCTCCTTCTTAGTTAATTGGAGACTGTGTCCCAGACCCAGGTGCTCCTGGATTAGTGGATCCTCCCTGGAGCATGTGGGTGGGGACGCAGTGCTTCACAGTATTAACCGCTCAGAGACCACATATAAACATATAAACATATTGATGCACTACATATATTGCAGAGTTAAATCATGTTTCTTGTTCAGACCCTTTGGTATGCAAGTATCTAGAATGAACATCCAATATGTTTCCCTACTTAGAAGCTTCTGTTTGCGATCGCCCCCCCTGACAGGTGTGGAAACCACTTCCACTCCCTGTACAGAAAACGCAGAAACATCACCTTTGTGAACAGTGGCAAAATGTCTGGTAGCCGCTGAGACATTACGGGACATAAAATGGGGGACATCACTCAGGTGTTTTCTTATACGCACCTTAAGTTCATTAGTGGTGCAGCCCACGTATTGAAGGTTACATATTTTGCATGTTATAACATAAACTACATGGTCTGTTTTACAATTTATATATTGCTTAAGCACGTGTTGTTTATTATTGGCCACAGATGTGACCTCTTTTGAAATAAGCATATGTCGACAGCATATACATTTATTGCTGCCGCATTTGTAATTACCGTTTGTTTTGGGCCAGCTAGTCGTTTTGGGGAAATTATCCCTATATAGACTGGGGCTGATTTTTTGCCCCACTGTGGGGGCTTTTTTTGCTACACATCTAATCCCTGTTGAAACAACATTTTTCCATTCTTCATTATAGTTCAAAATATGGAGATGTTTACGTATAATTTTGCAAACCTTAAAATAGTCTCTACTATAGTTAGTGATAAAGGTGATGGGTTCTTCTTTTTTAATAGTGGTGTCCTTATTCATGATATTTTTATTACTATTCTTGTTTTTATTTTTATTTTTATTTTTATTTTCATGTCCCTTATCATTAATGTCCCGCTCAGAATTTTTATTCTCATTATCTATGTTCTTATTTTTATCATTTTTTGGAAAAATAAGGGTTTCTCTATTTTTAGATCTGGCAAAATTAATTCCTCTCTCAATATTAGTTTGGGTGTAGCCCCTCACTTTAAGTCTGGCTGCAATGTTTTTTGCTTCTTTTTCAAAGAGCTCTGGGGTGGAGCAATTTCTCTTTGCCCTAATCATTTCTCCCTTAGGGATATTTTTTATGACGTGTGGTGGATGGCAGGAGGAGGCAGAGAGAATGGTATTACCAGCTGTAGATTTTCTATGGGTGTATGTGACCACCCTGCTGGTATCTTTGACACCTTCCAGGCATAAATCCAGAAAAACAATTCTCTCTGGATCGCTGGAAAAAGTGAATTTTATTGATGCAGTGCAATTGTTGAGATATTCTATACAGTCAGCTATCCTCTCTGCGTCCCCCTGCCACACCCACAGCATATCGTCGATATAACGACCAAACCATTTGAAATCTTCTCTATAGGGATTGTTGTCAGAAAAGAGGAAGTTATTTTCCCACCACGCCATATATATATTTGCTATTGACGGTGAGTATTTAGCTCCCATAGGGATTCCTGATTTTTCTGTTGAACATAAAATAATTATGTCTCATCAAAAAATCCAGAACCAAACATAAAAATTCCTGCAGTTCTAAAGTATAATTGCTATAACATTCCAGAAACCATTTCAGAGCAACAATAGCGGATTCATGGGGGATGTTAGTATATAATGAGGAGATGTCTGCTGTCACCCATGTATAGTTTTCATGCCATTCAAAAGAGAGAAAATTAACCAAAACTGTGCTGGTGTCTCTCAAATATCCTGGTATTAATGGCACAAGAGATTGTAGCAGGGAGTCGGCCCACTCCGATAAATTTTCGGAGTATGAGCCTATGCCTGCCACAATTGGACGTAGTGGGGGAGGAAAACCTGGTTTATGGATTTTGGGGAGCGCATGAAATATAGGTGTAATAGCATGTTCTACATACATAAACTCCACTTCTCTCTTGGACAGAATGCCCAAGGAATGACCCTTATCCAAAATAGTTTTCAGGGTTTTCTGACAAGGGAGGAGAGGATTATAATCCAATGAGAGATAGGTATTGGAGTCTTTCAGCATATCCAGTATCTGATTCTTATAAAGCTCACTATCAAGGATCACAACCGCTCCTCCCTTGTCAGCTTTCCGTATCACAACATCATGCATATTTTGCAATTCCAGAAAGGCTCTATGTTCTTTTTTTGTCAGATTATTTTTCATTACTTTGTCATCTGAGATGACTTTTAAAGCACATAAATCCCTCTGGATCAAATCCTGAAATCTGTCAAGGACCTCGGATCGGGACTGTATGGGGTAAAAACTCTTATTAGAGATTTTATATGTGGTGGATCTATTACACATACAGTCCCCCTCCGGACCCCCACACATTTCCTGGAGCGAGGCAATCTGCACCAGATCTGCAAAGGTAAAACATGGACACATATTCTCAATTGTGACATCACATGGTGTATCATTAACATTAGATGCATCTTCTGTTGTAACATTAATATCATCATTAATAACTGAGAAATGTTTCTTTAGTGTCATTTTTCTAGCAAGTTTGTTGACATCTATTATTGTGTGATATAGATCAAAACTGCGGGATGGGGAGAAAGAGAAACCCTTTCTCAGAACCCTCTCCTGGAAAGGGGAGACGGGCTTTGAGGAAAGGTTAATCACCTGTATGTCATTGGCTGTTTCTTGCGACTCGGATATCGCCTGCCTTTTTCGGTGTTTTCTCCCCGCCCTGCGTTTTTTGCTTGATTACGGTGACTGGAACCTCCTGTTGCAGATCCCTCCACATGGGTACTGGAGCTTTCCGCATTATCTGAATTAGAATCCAAAGAGTCCATGTCCGTGGAACTGAATGACACACCTGTATTGCGTTTTGCTCTGGATTTAAATCGATTCATTTTCTTGAGAATGGATCGAGGAGTTCCTGATTTGGTATTAGACCATGTATATACTGAATTAGTACTGTAATCCAGGAGATCTCGATTAAATTTGTTCTGCTTGAACTCAATAAGCATGTCCTCCAGTTTATTAAGGTTTTCATTTAGTTTGGCATCCAAATCCTGGAAGCTCTCATCCAATTCATGGTGTTTTAATTCCTCTTGTAATATTTTGATCTCATCATGAATCGATTTAAATCCAGAGCAAAACGCAATACAGGTGTGTCATTCAGTTCCACGGACATGGACTCTTTGGATTCTAATTCAGATAATGCGGAAAGCTCCAGTACCCATGTGGAGGGATCTGCAACAGGAGGTTCCAGTCACCGTAATCAAGCAAAAAACGCAGGGCGGGGAGAAAACACCGAAAAAGGCAGGCGATATCCGAGTCGCAAGAAACAGCCAATGACATACAGGTGATTAACCTTTCCTCAAAGCCCGTCTCCCCTTTCCAGGAGAGGGTTCTGAGAAAGGGTTTCTCTTTCTCCCCATCCCGCAGTTTTGATCTATATCACACAATAATAGATGTCAACAAACTTGCTAGAAAAATGACACTAAAGAAACATTTCTCAGTTATTAATGATGATATTAATGTTACAACAGAAGATGCATCTAATGTTAATGATACACCATGTGATGTCACAATTGAGAATATGTGTCCATGTTTTACCTTTGCAGATCTGGTGCAGATTGCCTCGCTCCAGGAAATGTGTGGGGGTCCGGAGGGGGACTGTATGTGTAATAGATCTACCACATATAAAATCTCTAATAAGAGTTTTTACCCCATACAGTCCCGATCCGAGGTCCTTGACAGATTTCAGGATTTGATCCAGAGGGATTTATGTGCTTTAAAAGTCATCTCAGATGACAAAGTAATGAAAAATAATCTGACAAAAAAAGAACATAGAGCCTTTCTGGAATTGCAAAATATGCATGATGTTGTGATACGGAAAGCTGACAAGGGAGGAGCGGTTGTGATCCTTGATAGTGAGCTTTATAAGAATCAGATACTGGATATGCTGAAAGACTCCAATACCTATCTCTCATTGGATTATAATCCTCTCCTCCCTTGTCAGAAAACCCTGAAAACTATTTTGGATAAGGGTCATTCCTTGGGCATTCTGTCCAAGAGAGAAGTGGAGTTTATGTATGTAGAACATGCTATTACACCTATATTTCATGCGCTCCCCAAAATCCATAAACCAGGTTTTCCTCCCCCACTACGTCCAATTGTGGCAGGCATAGGCTCATACTCCGAAAATTTATCGGAGTGGGCCGACTCCCTGCTACAATCTCTTGTGCCATTAATACCAGGATATTTGAGAGACACCAGCACTGTTTTGGTTAATTTTCTCTCTTTTGAATGGCATGAAAACTATACATGGGTGACAGCAGACATCTCCTCATTATATACTAACATCCCCCATGAATCCGCTATTGTTGCTCTGAAATGGTTTCTGGAATGTTATAGCAATTATACTTTAGAACTGCAGGAATTTTTATGTTTGGTTCTGGATTTTTTGATGAGACATAATTATTTTATGTTCAACAGAAAAATCAGGAATCCCTATGGGAGCTAAATACTCACCGTCAATAGCAAATATATATATGGCGTGGTGGGAAAATAACTTCCTCTTTTCTGACAACAATCCCTATAGAGAAGATTTCAAATGGTTTGGTCGTTATATCGACGATATGCTGTGGGTGTGGCAGGGGGACGCAGAGAGGATAGCTGACTGTATAGAATATCTCAACAATTGCACTGCATCAATAAAATTCACTTTTTCCAGCGATCCAGAGAGAATTGTTTTTCTGGATTTATGCCTGGAAGGTGTCAAAGATACCAGCAGGGTGGTCACATACACCCATAGAAAATCTACAGCTGGTAATACCATTCTCTCTGCCTCCTCCTGCCATCCACCACACGTCATAAAAAACATCCCTAAGGGAGAAATGATTAGGGCAAAGAGAAATTGCTCCACCCCAGAGCTCTTTGAAAAAGAAGCAAAAAACATTGCAGCCAGACTTAAAGTGAGGGGCTACACCCAAACTAATATTGAGAGAGGAATTAATTTTGCCAGATCTAAAGATAGAGAAACCCTTATTTTTCCAAAAAATCATAAAAATAAGAACATAGATAATGAGAATAAAAATTCTGAGCGGGACATTAATGATAAGGGACATGAAAATAAAAATAAAAATAAAAATAAAAACAAGAATAGTAATAAAAATATCATGACTAAGGACACCACTATTAAAAAAGAAGAACCCATCACCTTTATCACTAACTATAGTAGAGACTATTTTAAGGTTTGCAAAATTATACGTAAACATCTCCATATTTTGAACTATAATGAAGAATGGAAAAATGTTGTTTCAACAGGGATTAGATGTGTAGCAAAAAAAGCCCCCACAGTGGGGCAAAAAATCAGCCCCAGTCTATATAGGGATAATTTCCCCAAAACGACTAGCTGGCCCAAAACAAACGGTAATTACAAATGCGGCAGCAATAAATGTATATGCTGTCGACATATGCTTATTTCAAAAGAGGTCACATCTGTGGCCAATAATAAACAACACGTGCTTAAGCAATATATAAATTGTAAAACAGACCATGTAGTTTATGTTATAACATGCAAAATATGTAACCTTCAATACGTGGGCTGCACCACTAATGAACTTAAGGTGCGTATAAGAAAACACCTGAGTGATGTCCCCCATTTTATGTCCCGTAATGTCTCAGCGGCTACCAGACATTTTGCCACTGTTCACAAAGGTGATGTTTCTGCGTTTTCTGTACAGGGAGTGGAAGTGGTTTCCACACCTGTCAGGGGGGGCGATCGCAAACAGAAGCTTCTAAGTAGGGAAACATATTGGATGTTCATTCTTGATACTTGCATACCAAAGGGTCTGAACAAGAAACATGATTTAACTCTGCAATATATGTAGTACATCAATATGTTTATATGTTTATATGTGGTCTCTGAGCGGTTAATACTGTGAAGCACTGCGTCCCCACCCACATGCTCCAGGGAGGATCCACTAATCCAGGAGCACCTGGGTCTGGGACACAGTCTCCAATTAACTAAGAAGGAGGAGTTACCCATTTGTGTGGTATATAAAGTTTGTGTTTTTAGTACACCTTTGTATTGTCTTGAAGAAGGGCTCAATACCACAGCCCGAAACGCGTCACAATCTTGTGTCTCTCCATGTGACATCTTTGTTGGATTTTATTACAAGCCGAATAAAGAAAACTTTTTATATGCTGAAGCTGGAATCAACCTTTCTCTTTGTTCTTGGACTTATCAAGTGTGGCTAGGTTCAAGCCACTTTCCTTTTCCGTGCTTCAGGCAGGTGACCAGAGGTGAGAGCTGCTAAAACCCCTTTCCCTTATCAGAGGATGGGAGAGGTAGTGGCCCTGATGAGGTGTTGTGTCACAGTGTACTCCTTCAGGTTGTTTCTCCCTGGGGATCAAGGCAGTGGTTTGAAGATTCGGACCAGAAGTAAACGTATAAAAGTCTCTCTTAGTGCAAAATATAACTTGAAGCACATCCAACAGTAGTAAGTACAAAGTGCAGTTTCTGCCGCCAGATGAGGAGATATGGTGGCTGGTTCAATGGCTATTTAATGGCACGTGCAGGCACTTGTGGATATAGGTGTCCATTGTGTGATAAAGGCTTGAAGTTAGTAAGGCCTGGTTGGTTTTTCTAGGTGATGGGTGTCTATCCTGTTTTCCCTCACCAGCAGCAGGGTCTGTAAAGCTATAATTTCTCTGATCATTCTGCTCTCTTTTTATGCTGTAGCTTCTTGGAAATCTGTATCTTGATGATCTCTCTGGAGTGATGGTGTTACAGGAGAGTTAGAAACGGTCCCTTGGCGTAGGAGCTATAGCATGTGCTTCCTATCTCCTTAGGAAGCACATGCTATAGCTGGACAAGCCCACTCCTACCAAGAGGGGAAGAACAGGGTGGTTAGCCTTGCTCCTACCAACAATTGCCAACCATGCCTCATCTGCTGTCACCTACTCTATACAAGTCTATGAGACTCACCTACAGGCTAGACTTGTATAGAAATTAAAGGGGCTGTGCCAAATTTGCAAGTTATCTCTTATCCACAGGACAGGGGATAACTAGCTGATCGCTGAGGGTCCGACCACTGTGACCACTACCGATCCCAAGAACGGGGGGTCATGTTCCTCCCATCTGATGGAGTGGCAGGTTGGTCTCATAGAATCCCATGAATGGAGTGAAAAAGTCCTCCATCAGATTGGGGAATAGAACCCCCATTCTCCAGATTGGGGAGAGTCTCAGTGGTTGGACCCTCAGGGATCAGCCAGTTATAACTTGGAAACTTGGCACAACCCCTTTAAAGAGATTGTCCAGTCTCACAGGTGGTTAAAATTAAAAAAGGAATCATACTCGCCCTCGCTGATCCCTTTTCCGCTGCCATTCTGATGTTGCCTCGTTCTTCTTTTTGGTTCCTACCAAGCAGTATGTCTTATTTAATGGGGTTGATCCTGCCGACAGGTGCTCTTTAAATAAAGAATGTTTTGATTTTCAAATCGATCAATAGTAAAAGGATATCAGCTGCAGCACGGGGGAAATTGGACCAGGATAAAGGGTTTATGTGGCCGTATGGTGCCCCTGGATAGAGGGTCCCCAGCCTAGCTTGATCTATTTACTAGCTATGATCTATTTGTATTTTAATGGATGCTGAGTAGAGATGAGCAAATTGGTTCTAAATAAATTAGACTGGACCCAAATTTTGTAAAAATTCTAGTGGCTTCCAAATCCACATTTTTGGTGATTTGACTTTGACACATTTTTTAGGGTGGAGAAAGAGAGATTAGTACGAAAAAAAGAAAAAAAAAAGTGAGAGACTAGAATGAAAAATTAGTCCCGGGAGACCTCAGAGTGTCGTACACAAATTTTTAGGCCTATTGAAGCACCTTCAATACAGGTAGAATTAATTCAGAACCAAATCAAATCGGTGGACAGATTTGGCAGAATCGTACACAATTGAATTTTGATCGATTCACTCATCTCTAGTACTGAGGAATCAGTTCTGGAAAAGCCCCAAAATTTTGGCAAGCAAGGGTTTGTGGCATCTACTGATGGTCACCCAAGCACCAACTGGAGTGGGGTGGGGATTATTATTTTAATCTTTAGATGACTCTATGTACACCCGTACAAGGGGGACCATACTAGGTTTTCTCGCTCCTCTTGTGAGATGAATTCTTTTTAATCCTCCAATATTTAATGAACAGTTGAATAATTGAAGTTACAGATGATGAAACCCCGGGAGCCTTCACTTGTACATGGCACAAGTAAAGTTGTACAAAACTATACAGTATGTCAGTTTTAAAATATCATCTCTGACACATCCTTTAGATTCTACTGCTCGGACTACGTTTTGTCCGAGGGACGGGATTCACTTGTCGGCCCTTATACGAAAGAGAAACCTGCTTTGACAGTTTACAAATGTCGCCAGTCACTGACCTGTCGGAGATGTCAGAAGAAACCCATCTGTGTAATGTTATATATGACTCACCCAGTAGAATTACAACTTAATGGGAGACATCTTCAGAGAAATATCTCAGTTCCCTCATTTTACTGCATTTCTTCTTTTCCTTATAACCCTCTTTGATAGTCTCACTCTCCACTCTTTTTAAGACACAACATTTTGTAATCCATGGAGTCCCCATTCGAATGGTGGCAGTGTGCAAGCTTGACGGCTACTCCAAATGTTGGACACAGAACCCCAATTCTAAGGATAGGTGGGGATCCTGGTCGAACTGCCACTGCCGATCAGACACTTATCACCTATCCTGTGAATAGACCAGTGGCGTGCCGGGGGGGGGGGGGGGGGGGTGGTGCGCCCCGGGTGCCTGCTCTGATGGGGGTGCCAGCAGTCCCAGAAGCAATGAGCGCTTCCATCAATACAGATGGAAGCGCTCATTGCTGAAGCGCTGACACCCGTGACCCAGTCCCATATACTACGGCGGGGCAGGGAGCGGAGCGCATAGTTCCCTTCCCCACCGCCGATCACCTCCATAGGCTTCAGGCCTACTATGCCTGAGGCCTATGCAGTAGTGAAATCCCGGCGCAGGCGCGCGTGATGATGTCATCGCGCGCCTGTGCCGGGACTCAGCAGCACAGTGCAGGGACTCTGCAAGCAAGCGCAGGTAAGTATTTAGCTTTTCTTTTCTTTTTTTTTTATGTGCCAACTTTGGGGGACATGAGGGGGCCGGGGTGCACACAGGACAGAGGACGTGTGGGGGCAAACTTTTTTTTATTATATAATGTGACAAATTTGGGCGACATGAAGGGGGTGCACACAGGAGGACGTGGGGGGAATATGGTGGGATACTGTTTGGCACAGTGGGGGGCATTTTATTAGGGGAGGGATGGCAATGTGGGGGACACTACTGTGTGGGGGGCAGCGTGGGGGACACTACTGTGTGGGGGGCAGCGTGGGGGACACTACTGCGTGGGGGCATCGTGGGGGACACTACTGTGTGGGGGGCAGCGTGGGGGACACTACTGTGTGGGGGGCAGCGTGGGGGACACTACTGTGTGGGGGACACTACTGTGTGGGGGAGCCGCATGGGGGAAATTACTGTGTGGGGGCAGCGTGGGGGACACTACTGTGTGGGGGGCAGCAGGGGGAGCACTACTGTGTGGGGGGTAGTGTGGTAGGACTACTGTGTGGGGGGCAGTGTGGGGGACACTACTGTGTGTGGGGGACACTACTGTGTGGGGGCAGTGTGGGGGAAATTACTATGTGGGGGGCAGCATGGAGGCCTTTCTATTGGGGAGGAACTGTAGGGGCCAGTCTATTATTTCTGGGGACACTATACAGAGAATATTACCTGGAGCACAATATAGGGTGTTATTATTACTGGGGCACTCTAGGGGACATTATAGCTGCTGTGGACACTATAGGAACATTTGGGGTCATTTATCAACTGGTGTAAAGTAGAACTGGCTTAGTTGCCCATAGCAACCAATCAGATTCCACCTTTCATATTTGACAGCTCTTTTGGAAATCCAGTTCTACTTTACACCAGTTTGATAAAGGACTCCAATTATGTCTATTAGGGTCACTATTTTTTCAGCAGTATAATACCTGGGGCATTGGGGGTCACAATGGGCCCAGGTATTGGGGGTGGCAGCAGGGTCACATGTTGGTGACACCAGGATGGGGCGGTTGATGGAAAAATTGAGAAATCGAACGTGTCTGTGTTACAAACTCTGTAGAGACGAGATGTGGCTGAAAGAATTTCTCATGGCGGTCTAACGGAGGAGAAGAGGAAAGAGAAGGTCTACATGACAGGAGATATCCCTGGATGTAAGAGGTATGTGGTCAAGTATTGGGGGTGCCAGAGAAATGACCCGCCCCGGGTGCCAAACACCCCGGGCACGCCACTGGAATACACAATAGTTGTCATTCTGGACAACCCCTTTAACCACCTCCGGACCGCCGAACGCAGCGACGCGTCCTGGAGGTGGTTGATTCATTCCGCCTGGACGCGCCGGCGCGTCCTCTCGCGAGACGCGAGATTTCCTGTGAACGCACGCACACAGGGGCGCGCGTTCACAGGATCGGAAGGTAAGCGAGTGGATCTCCAGCCTGCCAGCGGCGATCGTTCGCTGGCAGGCTGGAGATGTGATTTTTTTAACCCCTAACAGGGATATTAGACGCTGTTTTGATAACAGCGTCTAATATACCTGCTACCTGGTCCTCTGGTGGTCCCTTTTGTTTGGATCGACCACCAGAGGACACAGATAGCTCAGCAATATGTAGCACCAAGCACCACTACACTACACCCCCCCCTGTCACTTATTAACCCCTTATTAGCCCCTGATCACCCCTGATCACCCCATATAGACTCCCTGATCACCCCCCTGTCATTGATTACCCCCTGTCATTGATCACCCCCCTGTAAAGCTCCATTCAGACGTCCGCATGATTTTTACGGATCTACTGATAGATGGATCGGATCCGCAAAACACATACGGACGTCTGAATGGAGCCTTACAGGGGCGTGATCAATGACTGTGGTGATCACCCCATATAGACTCCCCGATCACCCCCCTGTCATTGATTACCCCCCTGTCATTGATCACCCCCCTGTAAAGCTCCATTCAGACGTCTGCATGATTTTTACGGATCCACTGATAGATGGATCGGATCCGCAAAACGCATACGGACGTCTGAATGGAGCCTTACAGGGGCGTGATCAATGACTGTGGTGATCACCCCATATAGACTCCCTGATTACCCCCCTGTCATTGATCACCCCCCTGTAAAGCTCCATTCAGACGTCCGCATGATTTTTACGGATCCACTGATAGATGGATCGGATCCGCAAAACACATACAGGCATCTGAATGGAGCCTTACAGGGGGGGTGATCACCCCATATAGACTCCCTGATCACCCCCCTGTCATTGATCATCCCCCTGTCATTGTTCCCCCCCCTGTCATTGATCACCCCCCTGTCATTGATCACCCCCCTGTAAGGCTGCATTCAGATGTCCGTATGATTTTTACTGATCCACGGATACATGGATCGGATCCGCAAAACACATACAGACATCTGAATGGAGCCTTATAGGGGGGTGATCAATGACAGGGGTATGATCACCCCATATAGACTCCCTGATCACCCCCCTGTCATTGATCACCCCGCTGTCATTGATCACCCCCCTGTCATTGATCACCCCCCCTGTCATTGATCACCCCCCTGTAAGGCTCCATTCAGACATTTTTTTGGCCCAAGTTAGCGGAAATTATTTTTTTTTTTCTTACAAAGTCTCATATTCCACTAACTTGTGTAAAAAAATTAAATCTCACATGAACTCACCATACCCCTCACGGAATCCAAATGCATAAAAACTTTTTAGACATTTATATTCCAGACTTCTTTTCACGCTTTAGGGCCCCTAGAATGCCAGGGCAGTATAAATACCCCACATGTGACCCCATTTCGGAGAGAAGACATCCCCAGGTATTCTGTGAGGGGCATATTGAGTCCATGAAAGATTGAAATTTTTGTCCCACGTTAGCGGAAAGGGAGACTTTGTGAGAAAAAAATAAATAAAATCAATTTCCGCTAACTTGTGCCAAAAAAAATAATTTCTATGAACTCGCCATGCCCCTCATTGAATACCTTGGGGTGTATTCTTTCCAAAATGGGGTCACATGTGGGGTATTTATACTGCCCTGGCATTCTCGGGGCCCTAAAGCGTAAGAAGAAGTCTGGGATCCAAATGTCTAAAAATGCCCTCATAAAAGGAATGTGGGCCCCTTTGCGCATCTAGGCTGCAAAAAAGTGTCACACATCTGGTATCGCCGTACTCAGGAGAAGTTGGGCAATGTGTTTTGGGGTGTCATTTTACATGTACCTATGCTGGGTGAGATAAATATCTTGGTCAAATGCCAACTTTGTATAAAAAAATGGGAAAAGTTGTCTTTTGCCGAGATATTTCTCTCACCCAGCATGAGTATATGTAAAAAGACACCCCAAAACACATTGCCCAACTTCTCCTGAATACGGGGATACCACATGTGTGACACTTTTTTGCAGCCTAGGTGGGCAAAGGGGCCCACATTCCAAAGAGCACCTTTCGGATTTCACAGGTCATTTACCTACTTACCACACATTAGGGCCCCTGGAAAATGCCAGGGCAGTATAACTACCCGACAAGTGACCCCATTTTGGAAAGAAGACACCCCAAGGTATTCCGTGAGGGGCATGGAGAGTTCCTAGAATTTTATATTTTTTGTCACAAGTTAGTGGAAAATGATGATTTTTTTTTTCTTACAAAGTCTCATATTCCACTAACTTGTGACAAAAAATAAAAACTTCCATGAACTCACTATGCCCATCAGCGAATACCTTAGGGTGTCTTCTTTCCAAAATGGGGTCACTTGTGGGGTAGTTATACTGCCCTGGCATTCTAGGGGCCCAAATGTGTGGTAAGGAGTTTGAAATCAAAATGTGTAAAAAATGACCGGTGAAATCCGAAAGGTGCTCTTTGGAATGTGGGCCCCTTTGCCCACCAAGGCTGCAAAAAAGTGTCACACATGTGGTATCTCCGTACTCGGGAGAAGTTGGGGAATGTGTTTTGGGGTATCATTTTACATATACCCATGCTGGGTGAGAGAAATATCTTGGCAAAAGACAACTTTTCCCATTTTTTTATACAAAGTTGGCATTTGACCAAGATATTTATCTCACCCAGCATGGGTATATGTAAAATGACACCCCAAAACACATTCCCCAACTTCTCCTGAGTACGGAGATACCACATGTGTGACACTTTTTTGCAGCCTAGGTGGGCAAAGGGGCCCACATTCCAAAGAGCACCTTTCGGATTTCACCGTCCATTTTTTACAGAATTTGATTTCAAACTCCTTACCACACATTTGGGCCCCTAGAATGCCAGGGCAGTATAACTACCCCACAAGTGACCCCATTTTGGAAAGAAGACACCCAAAGGTATTCGCTGATGGGCATAGTGAGTTCATAGAACTTTTTATTTTTTGTCACAAGTTAGTGGAATATGAGACTTTGTAAAAAATAAAAAAATCATCATTTTCCGCTAACTTGTGACAAAAAATAAAAAGCTCTATGAACTCACTATGCCCATCAGCAAATACCTTAGGGTGTCTACTTTCCGAAATGGGGTCATTTGTGTGGCGTTTGTACTGTCTGGGTTATGTAGAACCTCAGGAAACATGACAGGTGCTCAGAAAGTCAGAGCTGCTTCAAAAAGCCGAAATTCACATTTTTGTACCATAGTTTGTAAACGCTATAACTTTTACCCAAACCATTTTTTTTTTACCCAAACATTTTTTTTTTATCAAAGACATGTAGAACAATAAATTTAGAGCAAAATTTATATATAGATCTCGTTTTTTTTGCAAACTTTTACAACTGAAAGTGAAAAATGTCATTTTTTTGCAAAAAAATTGTTAAATTTCGATTAATAACAAAAAAAGTAAAAATGTCAGCAGCAATGAAATACCACCAAATGAAAGCTCTATTAGTGAGAAGAAAAGGAGGTAAAATTCATTTGGGTGGTAAGTTGCATGACCGAGCAATAAACTGTGAAAGTAGGGTAGGTCAGAAGTGTAAAAAGTGGTCTGGTCATTAAGGGTGTTTAAGCTAAGGGGGCTGAAGTGGTTAAAGGGCATCTCTGAGCAGTTCTGTACCTATGACACTGGCTGACCTGTTACATGTGCACTTGGCAGCTGAAGGCATCTGTGTTGGTCCCATGTTCATATGTGCCCGCATTGCTGAGAAAAAACATGTTTTACTATATGCAAATGAGCCTCTGAGAGCAACGAGGGCATTGCAGTTCTCTCTGCAACTGCTGGGCCCTATCCACTCACGGCCAAGTAGTGAAAATGTCATCATGCCTGGTCCTGTGAATCAAAGTGGAGAGGGCACAGCAGTAAGAGAGAGCTCAGCCTCTAGGTGTAATGGCAACACCCCCGCTGCTCCTAGAAACTCATCATTTTTCTCAGCAATGCGGGCTCATATGAACATGGGACCAACACAGATGCCTTCAGCTGCCAAGTGCACATGTAACAGGTCAGGCGGTGTCATAGGTACAAATCTGCTGACAGATGCCTTTTAGGGGCTAAGACCATCTTCAGGGGAATTTTTTTATATTGCATTTTACTCATTTTGGGCAAAAAAAATATATAATTTAAAATTTTCAGCATGTTTTGTGATACCGGTTAGTATAGTACTTTCAATTCAGCCTTCATATGAAGGCTTTGTATAGTCCTTATCTCTGATCTCCTAAGATACCCTGAGTGTGTAGGAGGACAGTAGATCAGACATAAGAACTACATATGAGCCATCCGCTGAAGGCAGAGTAAAAAGAAAATTTCAGCCTGAAAATGTTTAATACAGACCAACTGAAATAATTATTTTTAGCCCAAAATGAGTAAAATGCAGTCATAAAAAAGAATGACTCCAATGGGCTCCATAATGATTAGGTATTGGTGGTATTCAGTTTTTATTAATCTCGCTAATCAATGGATAAATAAATGGTCATATTGATAAATTATCACACCACCTTTACCTATCACCGGTAATTACTGACATATCTAAGGGTGCTGCCACATGTCGCGGCTGTGCTGCGTTTTGGGTGTGGCAACATGTTGGGATTGATTTTTTGGGCACGTGGCTTGTAGAAGTTTAACAATTTTAAACAAGGTGTCTCACCTGCATAAGCCAAAAAAGGCATTGTAATCCACCTTTTGTCTACCAAATACCTGTCTGTGTGGACACACCTTAAAGCAAGGCACACACATTTGTGGTTCATCATAACAGCAGATCACCTGCTCCAAAGCCAGTTTTAGGTGGGTTGGTCTTCTTTTGGACCTCATAGCCTCAGTAAGTCCTCATTACTGTGTCAGAACTTAGCCAAAAGAAGAATCCCATGATCTGTAGGTTGGCCACCTGCCTCAGTAAAAGAGTAGTACAATCCACTAGAAACAGCCATTTCGAACAAAATACGGTTCTGTTAGGATTAGGTCTGTTCTGTTTGATGCGTCTCATCTGTACAAGCCGAAAACTACAAAGACAAAAAAAAAGCACAAAGTTAGTCAGCAACGTGTGAAAAAAGCTTTTAATGGGGAAGACAACACAATGCCCTCTGCAAACATAGAATGTATAGACTAGTACTATATTCACTGTATGAAATGAATAGATTTAGCAAATACAGTATATTTTCATTAAAATCCTTTGTGCCCATCTACCGCGGCAAGGTGACCTCTTTCTGGACGGGAACCTACTCTATGTAATACCTTTCACAGTGCTAACCAGCCTTTTATTTCAGGAAAAGGCAGGCCCCACATGTATACTGTGTTTTCTCCTCCATGCCAGCAGGTGCAGGAGGGAGAGCTCAGACTTGCAGTGTGCATTTGAAGGTATGGCTGTCTCTATCTTGGTCGTGCAGGCTCCTTTTAATTAGTGTAGAATATATAGCTGTAGTCTACGCAGAAGGTCCTCATTACTGTGTCAGAACTTAACCCACAGAAGAATACAGTACCATGATCTTTAAAGGGGTTATCTCATGAATAATGTAAAAAAATGAGACATCATACAGTACATGGTAATCTCTTTTTAACAAAGCTAGAACCAGCCCTGTACCTCACATGGATCCAAAGATCTCCCCATTCATTGCTCTGCTAGATTTATATCAAGCTGGCAGCTCAAGGGAAGTGTCCTTTCTGCTGCAGCTAAGGGGGTGTGTCTCAGCTCTCCCTATCACAGCTCAGGAGGCAGGTGACAGATAAAACTGAGCATGTGCGACCTTCTCAGTGAGCGGGACAAAGAAATAAGGGAAACAAACAGCAGGTGGCGCTTTTATTGAATAGCTCAGTGGCTATACTAAATTTTTAATTACATGCAATTACAAAAGGATTCAGATCCAGGTGCTGATTTGAAAACTGTAGAATATTTTTCATGGGACTACCCCTTTAAGGTTGGCCACTTCAGCAAAGTCCATTGACTTTTCGAACAAAATTTGGTTCTGTTAGGATTAGGTCTGTTCTGTTTGATGAATCTTTTTCTTCCTTTTCACTTTTTTCCTGGAGATAAAACAGGTTTTAATCTTTTAGATGCCATAAGATCTCATCTCAATTCCAGACGTTTGTAAACTGTAATCTACCATATGGAATTAAAATGAAGTTAAGAGACATGTCTGCGCTATTTTCTCCAGGCAATGGCTCGCATTATGCATTGCCGCTGAGTAAAGATGAGTAAGTCGGATATGAATTAGCAGGCTCGGGATAAGTGACTTCTGATGTGCAGTTTCCAATTAAAGTCAGTTATTGTGCCTTCATCGCCATCTTTTTTTTTTTTTTTGAATATTTTATTTCTGATCTTTAACTCTGCTTTGACTAGATAATTATAATTGTACGGGCCCATTAAATTGCATCAGTATGCGTGTTTGACATTGAAATGCTTTTATCACAGAATGGAAGATGATTAAAGGAACAGCCAGATACAGTGATTTGGGAAAAATATTATTTTTCATACTATTTTCCTCATTTTGGATTTGGGAAGAAAAGACTCTCTGCAGTTAAATAACTGAGGAATGACCAAATCACAACAAGGGAAATAAAACAGGAAACAGCAAAGTGATAGATATAGCACAATAGCAGATTTCTGTCTACTCTGGATTAAAGGGGCTGTGCCGCCATTAAATGCTGATTTAACATTATTCATCATGAAAAACCTGTGACTTTTGGAATTTACTTTCTGTTTCAAAAATGCTCCAGTTGTGAAATATTCCCTTTTACAGAAAGCGATTGTCATTTACCACAAATTTTACTTTTTTCTATCAATCATGGCATAAACGTGGCTATTGCAGCACATGAGGCAGCATCGCCAGGTCCTTCGGGACAATACATCTGACCAGCATTCCCAATCAGAACAAGTCTGTCCCTCTTCTCCTGGTCCTTTTTGTGGCAGCTCTGCATCCCAAAGCAATACAGAATCTTTGTCATCATCACCTTCTTCTTCTCCTGCTAAGACTCCTCCTTGTTCTCGGCTCCATCGTGAAACATCTATAACGGAATATTTGCCATGAAAAAATGTTTCTCCACCAGCAGTTGGCTTGTCTACAAGCAGAACCCCCACCTGGCCATGTTGGAGTTGCTGCAGTACTACTGTACTAGAGTCTTTTACTCTCAGGTGGCGGAGAATGCGGCCCACGCCTCACGATTCTCACTGTGCTGCAAGCTGCACTCCACAGTGGACGCCTGGAGCAGCTATTACGGAAAGTCTTTTACAGCCCACTAGGTCAATGTTTGTTGGCAGCACCCAAGCAACATGGCCAGGTCCTTTTGACCACCTCCCACCATGTCATGGGGCTGGTTACCACAGCAGGCACTTATCTACCTACTCCTCCATGGACACGGCGGTTCCCTATCTTGCCACTGTTGCTGTCTGTCTGCCTACCATCACATCCTGTACAACTGCTGCTGCCACCTCCATCATGCCACTAACGTGACCTGTCAGCCATCACGTTCTGTACGCCTGCTGCTACCGCCTCCATCTAGCCACTGTTACGACCGGCCTACATTCTGTTGTGCCTTTTTCATAGGGGTATAACATTTGTATCTAAATATCCTAATTATAGTTGATTTGATTACCTATAAGAGGCCATATTGTGATATATTCACAATTTTTTATGCATTTTAAAGTCAGACGAAATAGGTTCATGGAAAGGACACTGTTCAAAAGGTTTCTTCTCTATAGATGTACCAGTCTGAGAAGAGTCATTCTTGACTCCTTATAGATTTATGACTTAAATAAGTTTATTCTCTAGACGTATCTGGTACTAATTACCCCTACAGTTTGATGTCTATTGATGAAGCAGAAAATCTGTGATGTATGTATACACGTATAATGAACCTTAGTTTATTTTTAGCATAAGATAATAGGACATATGTATTGAGTTATATTGTTGAATATTGTGAAGGATGTCAATGCATCTATTATCTTATATATTTCCCACTAGGAACGCATACACTCCTAAAACATGATGAGAGGAATTTTAAGTGTAGACTTTGTTAGTTATTTTAACTAACAATCATCACCCTTTGAAGTGACAGAGGAGACACACATGTCTGTGATAGTACAAGGTCAATTATATTCTTATCGGTACCATAAATTTGATAGTTTGGGAAATGTCTAAACTTGTACCCTAACATCTATGCTTTAATTGGTGTATGTCAAAGTTAATCCCTTTAGCTCTGATTTAGGATTCCATATGTTATGTGTATGGAATGTAAGATGAAATCAGACCTGACATTTAACCCTTACTAATAATGATGCTAGTAGCTTATGCAATAGTGCCACCTAGGGATGAATAGGTAACATTACACCAACAGCCGAAATGCATTCTGGGTGATACAGTGACATCACGGTCATTATCATATGTACACGCCTAACTGACAATGATTGGAAAACTCCAAGTTGGGAAGGTGTGTCTAACTGATACGTTTTTGGATAATAAACCACACACAAGAGGAAAAAGGAGAGGGACAAAGAAAGGAAGGACACCCTAGGAGAAAGTCCCAATGATCAGAACAGACTTTAGAGCTGACTTCCCATAGACCCTGCATATCATTTGCATTCTCGGGTAACGTATAACTTTATTATGTGTAGAATTGATTGAATTACTTGGCTTGATATAATAACTCCATGCTTTAGTGTGGATGTGTAATGTTAAAAGTATTACATCAATATTATCACTATTCAGTAAAAATGCATATTACTGAATAAAAGATCTAATATTAATATCGGAGAAACTCTCATTGGAATATTCACATTCCATAGTCAATATCAGGTCTGATAATTTATAAGTTGTGTCGCAATACTACCCGATATCCGAGATTAGTGATAGTTTTAGCAGAGCAAGGGTTCGTATCTACCCTAATCACTATTAAGTTACTGTGTATAGTCAACTGATTGTATATCTCAGAATTGTGGTCGAGACGGTTGCATTACATTTTATGTTTGAGAGATAATAAGGGTATTTGTGTTAGAGCCATCTAGTGGTGAATTTAGGGCACTACATATTACTGCGTGTTATTGCATATTATTGAATTTTATATTGATTAAGCTTTGATTGTATTTTAAGTTATTGTATAATAAATCATTTAGATTTTTGCATAGACGCTTGTACCATGTTTTACTGATTGCACAATATAATTAAATTAAGGACAAACTCTTTTTGAGGTGTTTTATATGTCCACCTCTAGGATCAATTCCCTTTGAGAATTTTTCCTTTGATTCTTTCTTTTATATAAAGCATTTGCTTTTTATCCCTGACAATTCACATTCTGTACGGCTGCTGCCGCCATCTGTCATGCCATCGTCTCCATCATGCCACTGCTACGACTTGCCGACCATCATCTTTTGCAAGGCTGCCTCAGCTGCTGCTGATCTTCGCTGTTAATCCCCCACTGACACCATCATTAAAACAAAGCATCTGCAGCCACTACCACTACTACTACTATAACCCATAGACAGCCTTTTATGGTCCATACTATACTGCTCCTGCTGCCGCCACTATTGTGGCCGCATGCCACTATATGAGTACCGAACCCTTTCCACATCCTCACTGCACTGCTGCTTGTTTTTAGCTACTTTTTCTTGTGACAATCAACACTTGAATATGGTGTATGGCCAGGCATTCCAACCCTGTCAAGGCATCATTTTTGGACACTTGGTTCCCCCACCGTGTGTGTTTAATCATCATCTTCCCCCAATGTAATATGAAAAAGCATGAGACATGTGCCTGGACTGAGTGTTTTTAGACACACTGTATGATCACACCGTCAAATGTGCGTTTACCCATAGCCAGGGGCATAGACATAGGGGGCGCAGAGGCAACAGTCGCTACTGGGCCCAGGAGCCTGAGGGGGCCCAAAGACCCTTGTGCTGCATAAGACGACACCAGTATTACAGAAAGCGCATGGCTGGAGGGAAGAGGTTAGCTCAAGAATTTGGCATGGGTGGATGCCATTTCAATTTTTGCCTCAGGCAATATGAAGGTAATCGGCTTCCCTGCCCCTGGCCAAAAAGCACTGAGGAAAGGGGGGGCCCAAGCTGAACTCTTGTACCAGGGCCCATGGGCCTTTAGCTAAGCCCCTGCCCAAAGCTATGCATGTCAGTGTCACTCAGACATCATTTACTGTTGCTGTCATTGCGTTCCAGAGCTTGGGGATAAAAACAAAAAGAGATAACAAGTTTTCCTAAAAATTATGAGCTCTAGGGGGTTATATACCAACTCTGAGGGTAATGGGAGCAACTTTGGTTCAGCCCGAACTGATTTGGGTCCTAACCGATTCGGGTCCGGAACAAACTTTTTAAAAAATTCTGAACTGGACCCGAAATGAATCTCAACTGGTTTGCTCATGTCTATCCTAATGCTTCAACCTTCAATCATTGCTTGCAACCCACGGGTTTTATGTCTTTATGAGCATATTCTCGTTGTGCTTTGCCGAAATCATCATTATATTGAACCTTCTTAGGAAACTTTGCAGGATTAATATGTATGATACAGAATTTCTCCACTGAGGAATAAAAGTGAATTACAGGAGAAAGGTAATATTTCTATGATGTATGGAGCTATCTGATGTACAGAAGAAGCCAATATAGATCATGTCTTACAGAATGGGATATTGTAAGCTTAACAAGATTTCTCTGTGTATCCTGAATGATTAAAGAACACTACATCACTATCATATAGATATTGTTTTCCCAGACATTGTTTTATTTGTTCATGGCTTTGATTAAAAAGAGACCCAGGAACTAATGCGATCAGAAGCTCATGGGCTCCAAAAAGTCTATAACAAGGGCCCCCCAACCATGAGTCATTTATAATATGTCTTCTTGAGTGGAGGTGACACCAGGGCCCAACAGAGACTGCTGCCTCTACACAACTGTGCTCATGGAGGGACTAAGCCATACTTACTATTCAATATGTTAAAGGGATTAGGTGTATTTTCAAAAACTGTATTAGTAAATTTTAATTTAACAGTCCCGGGTTTCATCCGCTCTTCTGCTCATCTCCTCTTTCCAGTAGGCCAGCTGCTGGGGTCACTCTGTTCCTCTATGCAGGCTAAGGACTGCTTGCCCATAGGACACACAGGTCCACTCCAACTGGCTCTTAATGGGCCAGTACGCACACACCCTAGTTTACACCAGCCAATTGCTGGTCACCTGTCGGTACTTAAAGCACCTTTCCCAATAGTAGGGTGCCTAAGCAATAGGTTCCTAGCTTGGTAGTTTCCTGACTCACTGGTGATCCGTGTATCCCTATATAGGGCTTAATAGGCAAATACCAGGAGATTTACATGGTATCTCCCTTAGGATTAGCCTAAAGTCTAATCTGTTGGTTGACAGAGTGGTTCCATACCACTGGGGATCCTATTTTCAGGATATTCATCTATTAGGAAGAGCATAGGGAGGTTACAAAGATTGTCCCTCACTATGGAGGACCCATCATGTCTGTATATTACATGGATGGCCCACTGAGTTCATTAGACATCATGTAATATTTAATTTACTCTGTGGTGGCATTAAGCACTTGTTACTACGCTCCCTTGAGCAAGAACCCCTGTGATCAGCTGATAATCAATAGACTCTTTTAAGGAAAATGGATTTTCATGGCAGACAAGCCCTAACCCCTTTAAATATAGACAGCAATAGAACTTCATAATCTTTGAAAGAGTATCTACAATCATGATTATCAACAGAATTTGTAGGACTTACCCTAATTGTCAGAGCAAATCTTGGCAAATTTGAGCCCCCTGGGCAAAATATGGGAAGACCCTATGTATCTTCTGCCCAGAAGTGGGCATTCCTGATGGGAATGGCTAGGGGTTGGATGGTCCAAGGGTAGACTCTAAATGCCTTGAATTTATCAACACAATTGTCGGTAAGCATGCTGTTTAGATCTGGTGACCATGATTTTACTTTTCTGCACCAATAGTGAGGCTTGTGGGAAGAGGGTTGCCCAAAGCCGCTTTTCTCCCAACAAGTTCATATGTTGATCATATGCGTCATTCAGTAAATTGGAAGTATATTGTAGAAAGTGTTTCCATAGACTATCTACAGTATGTGCATGAGCACATTTTGATTACCTGATACTTCAAAGGTATTGTTAGCAGTAGATTACCAGATATTTATCCCTGCATCTGATGACTGTTGATATATCCCCTTGTCCTACTGCCCCATATCTTGAGTCAGGAGGACTGGTACATGTTTACCAATTTCTTGAAAAAAGGATGATGGGTCCAATAGACTAGTTTCCCGATCCATATTTTTGTATTGCGGTGATAGATTGGAAACCTTCATAGTGTCATACTAATCTGGTGACCATATAAATTAGGACCAACCAGATCCAGGGCATCTTCTCCATGGATCCATTGGCACTGCCTTTATGGTAATTGCTGCTCACAATGCCAAAAATTACTCAAAAGGTCTCAGTATATGCAGACTATATACTATGGAAAAAATAGTAGCCCCGATTTATTAATGTGTCTAGACCTAGAATTTAAAACGTGGCAAAAATTAGAGCAATTTGGTGTAACCAAGGTTTCTACAACTTTTTCAGACTCGCTTGAAAAGGGAGTGAGGTTTCACATGAAAGAGGTGTAGCCTGAGATGCAGGCTACCAAAAATTGCACCACAGTTCTGACATAAAATTCTGTCTCAAAGTAAGCCAACCAATAATTCGTATAGATCAAGACAAAAATTTATATTCCTGTACCAGATTTAGCATCCTGTCTGAGCCACTGTGATAAATCCAGTTCATGTCGAGGTAACCTAAGTTTACACCATCTATAGGATTAATTACTTACACCATCTATAGGATAACTGCCCCAGTTCTGAGTTGGTAGTCTTAAAGTGGCCATACATATTAGATGGGCGTCAGCCAAACTTGCCAATTTCAGTAGGAGTGGCGGACTATCTAATGAGCATAAGGGTGCCTTGACTACTATCCACCATCCAACCCCAAAAACAGCAGTTGTTTGGCAAACAAGGATCAGGCTGTTGAATTTCAACATGTCCTTTCCTTTTATTCTTGTAGGATATAAGTAGCTGCCAGGGAGGTCTGGCAGGATCTGACGCTACATTCTCAAAATAGTGAATGGCGGCCGTTTTTAGAACCACTTAATGTCTATTGTGCTATTTACATGGCAGTTATTTTTTTTTTTACGGCCAGTGAATAGTAGCCATCAAAAATAGGACGTGTCCTATTTTTGTAGTCCCTACAAATCATGTATAGTTCCAAATAACAACAAATAATACAAAATATGTATAAAGAACTAACTTTATTAACACATATCAAAATCAGTAAAAAACAAATGGCCATCACAATAGTTAAAACCATTCAAAACAGCAAAGGAGTGGTTGATAATGCCATAAAGTACACAAAAATGTAAACATGATTCAAATATCTGTCTCCAATTTTCTAGGTCTTGAAAAATATAACAAAAGCTATCAATTACATGAGTCATAAAGTGCAAGTGCAAACAGTGTCGGACTGGGGTGCCTAGGGCCCACCAGTAAAATGTATTTTGGGGGCCCACAATACGGATACATTCAAATATTACCTTCTCACACAGTGGCAAGATGCTACCAGATGATTGAATATGGGGGTCCCTGCAGCAACTTTGAGAAGGTAGGTCCTGGGGAGAAGAGGATACTGGCAGCTTTCCTCTCTACCTAGAAGTCATCCCAGCTCTGATCGTGTCTATAATAATAAACTGGGGAGTTTTTTTTAATAATCTATCAGTTTTTTTTTTATATGAACATAGGCTGGTGGAGGTGCTGTACATTAAATATATGTATGTAGTGCAGTAAGTCTACTGTGTCATGTGCCACTTGTGCTGGGGGTGGGAAACTAGGTGCCCACCTTGCTCAGGGGTCCACCATCTATACCCCTGTGGGCCAGTTCGAGCCTGAGTGCAAATGAAAAGTCAACAAAAAAAATCTAAGAAGTAAAGGGCTTGGAAATACCAAATAATTAAGAGGTCAACATTAAAAAAAACTAAAAATAGTATATACCGATCCATATTATTAAGACACAGAGGGATTGATGGCTACCACAGTACAGATATACCTGTTCAACCACATCTTTGCTGTTTTTTAATGCTTTTAACTACTGTGATGGCCATTTTTTTATCTCACAAACAGAATTGGGACCACCCTCTACAAGGGGGCATTATTCCTACTGGGGAGCACTAAGAGGGGGCATTATTCTTACTGGGTAGTACTACGTTGGGACACTATTCCTATTGGGGAGCACTAAGAGCGGACACTATTCCTATTGGGGAGCACTAAGAGCGGACACTATTCCTATTGGGGAGCACTAAGAGCGGACACTATTCCTATTGGGTAGCACTAAGAGGGGGCATTATGTCTAGTGAGGAGCACAAAGAGTGACACTATTCCTATTGTGGATCTCTTAGAGGGGGCATTATTCCTATTGGAGAGCACTGAGGGGGCATTATTCCTATTGTGGAGCACTAAGAGGGGGAATCTTCCTACTGGGGAGTACTATGAGGGGAAACTATTCCTATTGGGTAGCACTAAGAGGGGGCACCATTTCTATTGGGTAGCACTAAGACGGGGCACTATTCCTATTGGCTAGCACTAAGAGGGGGCACTATTTCTATTGGGTAGCACTAAGACGGGGCACTATTCCTATTGGCTGGCACTAAGAGGGGGCACTATTTCTATTGGCTAGCACTAAGAGGGGGCACTATTCCTATTGGCTAGCACTAAGAGGGGGCACTATTTCTATTCGCTAGCACTAAGAGGGGGCACTATTTCTATTGGCTAGCACTAAGAGGGGGCACTATTTCTATTGGGGAGCACTGAGGGGCATTATTCCTATTGGGGAGCACCTTTTTGGAGTACTAAGAGGGGGCAGTATTTCTACTAGGGAGCACTAAGTGGCGGCATTCATCATACTGGGGGGCACTAATGGGGGACATTATTTATACTGGGGAGCACTTTGATAACCATTTGATGTCCAGGGAGCACTATAGGGGGCATTATGTATACTGTGAGAGCACTGCAGGATTTGGGATCAAATAACCGTTAAAAACTGATGCAAAATGGCTGTTAAAAATGGATAGATGGCAGGAAAATGGATGCACAGACTGATGCAAAATGGCCAACTGAGAGTGTGTCCATTTTTTGTGCCCATTTTTTTTTCTGTTCTGTAAATGTAGCCTTACCCCCCCCCCCCCATCCTTACCGAGAACACGTGCACTGGCCAAACATGCATGTGTATGGGAGGGGGGGGGGGGGGCAGGAGGAATAATGTGGTGGTCTGACTAACAGGCAGGTTCAGGCAGCTGTCTAAGGTGTATGGCTGCCTTCACATTGTCACATTACAACGCCAGCAGATACTAATCAGTGACTTTTTCATGGAAGAAATAAGATCCAAGCTTAGTATCTCATTACAATAAAATCTGCATGAGAAGGTGTTCAATCTGGCGTCTAATGTGCTACCATTCTTCTCTCATATTTATACATAAATCTGTGCTTAGTGACTACCAGCTCGCACCTTGAGATGCGTATCTTCCTGTGTGGACAATTGCTCTTTCACTTACTAAACTAAGTCTCCTGCTGAGAACTCGACAGTGGCTGGAAGACGCCCGGAATCTCAATTAAGAAAATAAAAACCAAAATTCTAAAAGTTCTCCAGATCTTTATGTCCCATAAGCCTTTGTTTCTGTTTTCTCTACGTTCATCTTCATTTAATAAAATAAAGTACTTTTGTCAAGAAGCAGAGGAACCTGACGACCTCATTAAAGCAAGAGGGTCAGAAGACCGCCCTACAGGGTGCCGTGGAGGCTTTCAGATAAATTTCACCGCAATCTCAGGCTTAACCTTTAAAGAAAAATAAGCAGCTGCTGTTCACATAGCCAAGATCTAAAAGTTTATCAGAGTTATTGGAGGAAGAATAAAGGAACAAAGATTATGCCGGTAGGAAAAAAGAAATAAAAAATCAAGCTTAACATAGCGCAGAACTGGTCTGAGGAGATAAAACTGATAGACGGCAGAAAGGTTGGTAGGAATGTGCACTGGTTTCGAAGAATATAAAGGGTCATGCACAGCTTCTCTAGGAGGAGAATGTAAACCTTGACTTAAAATTTCCTAATTAATAGGATTTGTTTTTGCAAAAATAATAATTTTTTTAATGCAAGAGGTAAAAAATTTTAGAATAGAATATTTGAAGTCTAGAAACATGGAGAATATCTATAGAAATCTGAGTCTTACTTCCTTCTGGGATTCATGTCCCCACCTATCCCTTGGTTGAACTTGACGGACTTATGTCTTTTTTCAACCGTATTAACAATGTAACTATGTAAATTGGCTTTGTAAACGCAAAGGGTTGAAAGGGTTTTCTAGGGGTTCAGTATTGATGACTTATCCTCAGGAGGTGGAGGTCCAACTTCCGGCACTCCAGCCAATCAACTGTATGAAGAGACCACAGCTCTGCGGCGAGTGCCGTGGACTCTTCCTAGGCCAGTAAAGTCGTGTTCATTGGTGGCATGGCAGATTTAGCTTAGTCTCGTTCAAGTCAAGGGACCCCAGCTGCAATACCAAACACAGCCACTATGCCACGTAAAGCGATGTGCTTGATAAGCTGTGAGGAGGCCACAGCACTCGCTGCAGCCTCTTCAAACAGCAAATTGGCAGGAGGTGCTAGATGTAGGACCCCCACTGATCTAATATTGATAGCCAATCCTGAGGCTAGGTGTCACGGAACCATGAACCAGACGTACAACAAGAGATAAGTGAAAATAAGAAGGCTTTATTGAAAATAAAGCTGTAAAGCAAAAGTCCAAACGGATGGTGAAACCGAGCAGAGTCCTTGCGAAGCCAGAGGTCAGGAACCAGAAGGGTAGTCAGACGAAGCCAGGATCAGGAACCAGCAGGGTAGTCAGACGAAGCCAGGATCAGGAACCAGCAGGGTAGTCAGACGAAGCCAGGATCAGGAACCAGCAGGGTAGTCAGACGAAGCCAGGATCAGGAACCAGAAGCAGCAGCAGTCTTAGAAGCATGTGAACACAAGAGGACCAAGCAAGGAACTGAAGCCACAGACCTCCTATATATATGAGCTAGGCATCCAGCTCCTCCCAGGGGAAGGAGGAGCCGCAGGGTGGAAGGCTACAAGAAACCCAGAAACCAAGATGGCCGCCAGCACATGTCAAACGAAGGAGAGCAGCAAGCAGGTAAGACCATGACAGTACCTCCCCCTCAAGGGCCCCTCCTCCGCGGAGCACAAAACGGTTTCTGAGGGAAGCGTGCGTGGAAGGCTCGGAGCAAGGCAGGAGCATGGACATCTGCGGAGGGAACCCAGGAACGCTCCTCTGGACCATAACCACGCCAATGGACCAAAAACTGCAACCGACCGCGGACCAGGCGTGAGTCCAGGATATTGCTCACCTCATATTCCTCACGATTGCCCACTTGGACCGGACGAGGCCGAGGAACCGAGGAAGTGAAACGATTACACACCAGTGGCTTCAACAGGGAGACATGAAACACGTTGGAGATCCGCATGCCAGGAGGAAGCGCAAGGGCATAGGCTACCGGGTTTACCCTGCGAAGCACTCGGAAGGGACCAACAAAGCGAGGCGCCAGCTTGGGAGTGGGCACTCGAAGGTTGAGGTTGCGGGTGGACAACCATACACGGTCTCCGACCTGGTAGGAAGGAGCAGGCGCTCGTCTGCGATCAGCCTGGAGTCTCTGGCGCTGCGCAGAGACCTCAAGGGACTTCTGGATCTGTACCCAAGAAGCACGTAGGACGGAAAGGTGATCCTCCACAGCCGGAATATCCTGGGGAGAGAATACCTCCGGTAACACGGCAGGTTGGAACCCATAATTGGCCATGAAGGGAGACGTCCCAGAGGAAGAGTTCACCGCCGTGTTCCTGGCAAACTCAGCCCAAGGCAGGAGGTCAACCCAATTGTCTTGGTGATCGGAGACATAGCAACGAAGGAATTGCTCCAAGGCCTGATTGGATCGTTCTGCGGCCCCATTGGACTGAGGGTGGTAGGCCGAGGAGAAGGAGAGATGAATCCCCAACTGGGAGCAAAAGGCGCGCCAGAACCTGGACACAAACTGACTCCCCCGATCCGACACAATCTCCTTAGGCAAACCGTGCAACCGGAAGACCTCCCTGGCAAAAATCGTGGCCAACTCTTGTGCAGAGGGTAACTTCTTGAGAGGAACACAGTGGCACATTTTGGAAAACCGATCCACAATCATGAGAATGACCGTATGGCCTCGGGATGCAGGGAGGTCCACAATGAAATCCATCCCCAGGTGTGACCATGGGCGCTCCCCGGTGGCTATGGGTTGCAGAAGGCCCAACGGAAGGTGCCGAGGGGACTTACTCTGGGCACAAACGGAGCATGCCGCTACATATGCGGCGATGTCGGAACGTAGGGAAGGCCACCAGAACAGACGTGAAACAGCCCAGGACAGCTGATTCTTTCCAGGATGCCCCGCGGTCTTGGAGTTATGGTAGCCGCAGGGTGGAAGGCTACAAGAAACCCAGAAACCAAGATGGCCGCCAGCACATGTCAAACGAAGGAGAGCAGCAAGCAGGTAAGACCATGACACTAGGTCAATAATATTGAATGTCTGGAAAACCTCTTTAAGGGTTGAAGGGGGTCCAGTAACGTTATGGGGAAGGTGTATTCTGAGACTGTGTTGAAGCCTGTAATTAGATATAAGGACAGTATAAGTGAATGGAGGCAAGTACAAATGCTGCCTTCACTCACCAGCTTCTTCACACCTACTTAGTTATGATATAGTGGCCTGGAGAAAAACCCCCAGAATGACAGTTTGGTCAGGAGTCAGGAACATAAAACACATAAACACAGAAAAAAATTATATATATATATACAGTACAGACCAAAAGTTTGGACACACCTTCTCATTCAAAGAGTTTTCTTTATTTTCATGACTATGAAGGCATCAAAACTATGAATTAACACATGTGGAATTATATACATAACAAACAAGTGTGAAACAACTGAAAATATGTCATATTCTAGGTTCTTCAAAGTAGCCACCTTTTGCTTTGATTACTGCTTTGCACACTCTTGGCATTCTCTTGATGAGCTTCAAGAGGTAGTCACCTGAAATGGTCTTCCAACAGTCTTGAAGGAGTTCCCAGAGATGCTTAGCACTTGTTGGCCCTTTTGCCTTCACTCTGCGGTCCAGCTCACCCCAAACCATCTCGATTGGGTTCAGGTCCGGTGACTGTGGAGGCCAGGTCATCTGGCGCAGCACCCCATCACTCTCCTTCATGGTCAAATAGCCCTTATTTTCAAAGTTTTCCCAATTTTTTGGCTGACTGACAGACCTTAATTTCTTAAAGTAATGATGGCCACTCGTTTTTCTTTACTTAGCTTGGCCTCGGGATGCAGGGAGGTCCACAATGAAATCCATCCCCAGGTGTGACCATGGGCGCTCCCCGGTGGCTATGGGTTGCAGAAGGCCCAACGGAAGGTGCCGAGGGGACTTACTCTGGGCACAAACGGAGCATGCCGCTACATATGCGGCGATGTCGGAACGTAGGGAAGGCCACCAGAACAGACGTGAAACAGCCCAGGACAGCTGATTCTTTCCAGGATGCCCCGCGGTCTTGGAGTTATGGTAGGTTCGCAACAACCGAGTGCGCAACTCCTCAGGCACAAAACATCTGCCGTTGGGTCTCCCAGAGGGAGCACCAGATTGAGCCGCCAAAATCTGCTCACCCAGGGGAGAGGTCAGGCTGGTGCGAATGGCGGCCAGGATCTGATTCGGAGGTATGACCGAAGTCGGAATCGACTCCTCCCTGGACAGCTCGGAGTACTGCCGTGATAAGGCATCCGCCCTGATGTTCTTGGAACCGGGTAGGTAGGAGACCACGTAATTAAAACGTGACAAGAACAGAGCCCATCTGGCCTGACGTGGTGTCAATCTCTTGGCCTCAGAAAGGTAGGTCAGATTCTTGTGGTCCGTCAGGATGAGAACCGGAACCACCGAACCCTCGAGCAAGTGCCTCCATTCTTTAAGGGCCTGCACGATGGCCAATAACTCCCTGTCACCAATCTGATAGTTGCACTCCGCGGAAGACAGTTTCCGGGAGTAAAACCCACAAGGAAGCAGAGGACCCTCTGGTGTTCTACGCTGAGACAGAAGGGCGCCTACTCCCGTCTCAGACGCGTCCACCTCGAGGACAAAGGGCAACCCAGGGTTGGGATGCGACAGAATCGGAGCCGACACAAAGGCGGACTTTAGGGCCTCAAAAGCTCGGATGGCCTCGAGCGGCCAGACCTGGGAATTACTGCCCTTCCTGGTCAGATCCGTGAGAGGCTTGGCCAGCATGGAAAAGTCCCTGATGAACTTCCGATAATAATTGGCGAAGCCCAAAAAGCGCTGCAGGGAACGAAGACCACTGGGCTGGGGCCACTGTAAGACAGCCGAAACCTTCTCAGGATCCATGGAGAACCCCTCAGCGGAAATGATGTAACCTAAGAAGGTTACCTGGGATCGGTGAAATTCGCATTTCTCAAGCTTACCGAACAGCTTGTTCTCTCGTAACCGTTGCAACACTCGTCTGACATCCAGAATGTGGGCCTCCATGGATTCAGAATATACCAAGATGTCATCCAAATAGACTACCACACACTGCTGCAACAGGTCACGGAAAACATCGTTGATGAATTCCTGAAAGACTGCGGGCGCATTGCACAACCCAAAGGGCATAACCAAGGATTCGTAATGACCGGTCCTGGTGTTAAACGCGGTCTTCCACTCATCGCCCGCCTTGATCCTTACCAGGTTATATGCCGCCCTCAGGTCGAGTTTGGTAAAGACCGTGGCCCCTTTAAGGCGATCAAACAGCTCGGAAATCAAGGGTATCGGGTAAGCGTTCTTGATCGTGATGCGATTGAGACCCCTGTAATCGATGCAAGGCCTCAACTCACCGCCCTTCTTTTTCACAAAGAAAAATCCAGCCCCTGCCGGGGACGAAGATTTGCGAATGTGTCCGCGTGAAAGCGCCTCCCTCACGTACTCCTCCATGGCCTCATTCTCCGCTACCGACAGTGGATAGACTTTGCCACGAGGAGGAACGGCACCAGATTGTAACTCTATGGCACAATCGTATGGGCGGTGCGGAGGTAGGGCAACCGCGCGCACCTTATCGAATACATCCCGGTACTCCTCGTATTCAGGAGGCAACAGAGAGTCCGAGGAAGTACACAGCAACTTGACAGACCCATGGATGCAACTAGCCCCACACTGCGGTGACCACGAGAGGATCTCGACCGATCTCCAATCGAAAGTCGGATTATGCTTCTGGAGCCAGGGGTACCCCAAGACCACCGAGTAGTGTGGAGACGAAATAACCTGGAGGCAGACCGACTCTCTGTGAACGGCACCAATGGCTATCCCCACTGGAAGGGTCTCATGAGTCACGTGTGGCGGCAGAAGGGGTCTGCCGTCTATCGCCTCAAGAGCCAGTGGGGAACCTCGAGCCTGCAGAGGAATGGAATTGGCGGCAGCGAACACACTATCAATGAACAAACCACCAGCACCAGAGTCCACCAACGCCTGGGTCGTCACCGAGCCCCCGACCCAGGAGAGGACAACAGTGATCAGTGGTTTGTCAACACGGGAAACCGGGGACGAGGAGACTCCACCCAAGATCTGCCCCTGACAGGATCTCAGGGTACGAGCGTTTCCCGGACGGTTCGGACATGCCAACCGAAAATGCCCACCGAGACCACAGTACATGCATCGGCCCTCGCGTCTCCGGAGTGCCCTCTCCCCCTCGGACAGGCGAGCAAACCCCAGCTGCATGGGTTCACCCCCAGACAAGTCATCCCCAGGAGGCGTGGGAGGAGAGGGAGGCACGGGTGGGACAGCAAACGTAGGCACCAATCTGTTAGAAGACCTCCGCAGGTTCTCCTTAAAGGAAGGTCTCTCCCTGAGTCTGGTGTCAATCAAAATCAGGAAAGAAATAAGAGACTCGAGCTCAACTGGTAGGTCCTTAGCTGCAACCTCATCCTTCAAGGCATCCGAGAGACCATGAGAGAAAGCAGCGACCAGAGCCTCATTATTCCAGCCCACCTCTGCTGCCAGGGTACGAAACTCAATGGCGTATTCAGCTACGGATCGTGAACCCTGTCTGATGGACATAAGGAGCTTCGCAGCAGAGGCAGCACGAGCCGGCACATCGAATACCTTCCGAAGAGAAGCAACAAAACCGGAAAACTCGGCAACCACCGGATTGTTGTTCTCCCATAAAGGGCTGGCCCAGGCCAAGGCCTTGTCCGAGAGCAGCGAGATCAAGAAGCCCACCTTTGATCTCTCAGTAGGAAAGGCATGTGGCAGCAACTCGAAATAAATGCCCACCTGGTTAAGGAAACCTCGGCACTGAGTTGGCTCTCCCCCAAAGCGCTGTGGAAGAGGGGCAGAACCGGTCATACCCCGAAACACCGCAGGCGCAACAACAGGTGTCGGGGTAGACTCTGGCGCAACAACCGGAGCGGCAGTAGGAGCGAGCCCAGGAGCGACAACCGACCCATCGGCAACGGGAGCGAAATGAGCCGTGCGTTCAAGCAGGGTTTGCAACGCCACAGCGAACCGACCCAACAGGTGATCCTGCTGATCAAGTCTGGCAACCAGCGTGGGTAGCGAGGATGGCCCTGTACCGTCAGAATTCATGGCTTGGTCCTAGTGTCACGGAACCATGAACCAGACGTACAACAAGAGATAAGTGAAAATAAGAAGGCTTTATTGAAAATAAAGCTGTAAAGCAAAAGTCCAAACGGATGGTGAAACCGAGCAGAGTCCTTGCGAAGCCAGAGGTCAGGAACCAGAAGGGTAGTCAGACGAAGCCAGGATCAGGAACCAGCAGGGTAGTCAGACGAAGCCAGGATCAGGAACCAGCAGGGTAGTCAGACGAAGCCAGGATCAGGAACCAGCAGGGTAGTCAGACGAAGCCAGGATCAGGAACCAGAAGCAGCAGCAGTCTTAGAAGCATGTGAACACAAGAGGACCAAGCAAGGAACTGAAGCCACAGACCTCCTATATATATGAGCTAGGCATCCAGCTCCTCCCAGGGGAAGGAGGAGCCGCAGGGTGGAAGGCTACAAGAAACCCAGAAACCAAGATGGCCGCCAGCACATGTCAAACGAAGGAGAGCAGCAAGCAGGTAAGACCATGACACTAGGTCAATAATATTGAATGTCTGGAAAACCTCTTTAAGGGTTGAAGGGGGTCCAGTAACGTTATGGGGAAGGTGTATTCTGAGACTGTGTTGAAGCCTGTAATTAGATATAAGGACAGTATAAGTGAATGGAGGCAAGTACAAATGCTGCCTTCACTCACCAGCTTCTTCACACCTACTTAGTTATGATATAGTGGCCTGGAGAAAACCCCCCAGAATGACAGTCTGGTCAGGAGTCAGGAACATAAAACACATAAACACAGAAAAAAATTATATATATATATACAGTACAGACCAAAAGTTTGGACACACCTTCTCATTCAAAGAGTTTTCTTTATTTTCATGACTATGAAGGCATCAAAACTATGAATTAACACATGTGGAATTATATACATAACAAACAAGTGTGAAACAACTGAAAATATGTCATATTCTAGGTTCTTCAAAGTAGCCACCTTTTGCTTTGATTACTGCTTTGCACACTCTTGGCATTCTCTTGATGAGCTTCAAGAGGTAGTCACCTGAAATGGTCTTCCAACAGTCTTGAAGGAGTTCCCAGAGATGCTTAGCACTTGTTGGCCCTTTTGCCTTCACTCTGCGGTCCAGCTCACCCCAAACCATCTCGATTGGGTTCAGGTCCGGTGACTGTGGAGGCCAGGTCATCTGGCGCAGCACCCCATCACTCTCCTTCATGGTCAAATAGCCCTTATTTTCAAAGTTTTCCCAATTTTTTGGCTGACTGACAGACCTTAATTTCTTAAAGTAATGATGGCCACTCGTTTTTCTTTACTTAGCTGCTTTTTTCTTGCCATAATACAAATTCAGTAGGACTATCAGCTGTGTATCCACCTGACTTCTCCTCAATGCAACTGATGGTCCCAACCCCATTTATAAGGCAAGAAATCCCACTTATTAAACCTGACAGGACACACCTGTGAAGTGAAAACCATTTCAGGGGATTATCTCTTGAAGCTCATCAAGAGAATGCCAAGAGTGTGCAAAGCAGTAATCAAAGCAAAAGGTGGCTACTTTGAAGAACCTAGAATATGACATATTTTCAGTTGTTTCACACTTGTTTGTTATGTATATAATTCCACATGTGTTAATTCATAGTTTTGATGCCTTCATAGTCATGAAAATAAAGAAAACTCTTTGAATGAGAAGCTGTGTCCAAACTTTTGGTCTGTACTGTATATATTGATGCTTCCTTCTTAATTTCCTCCTGTTCCCCCTGCTCCTCCTTACTTTCTTGTGTCTTGCTGTAGGACAACTGGCTGCAACAGGAGCCTCCCTCCGCTGCTCTGTTAGATTGTTAAAGGGAAACTTGTTCATTTGAATTCCTGCTCATTCTGGACTTTGCAGTCCAGGAGGCGGTCCTATCAGTGATTGACAGCCTCCCCCCTATGACTGTGTATACAGAGATAGCTGTCAATCACTGATAGGACCGCCTCTTTGACTGCAAAATCCAGAATGAGCAGGAAATTAAATGTATAAAATATAAGTTATACTGAATCTTTTTCCACAAAGCTATATATCAATCTGCTCAGCTCCTCCTGCTCTATAACATGCTGCGGATTGCAGTGCATTCTCATGGTGACAGGTTGCCTCTATGTCCCACCCCCTCATTTGTTCACCAGCCGTTAATGGAACAAATCAGCAGGTGATTAAAAGTGTGTTATGCAGGATTTCTACAAGAAAGGATCATGCAAAAAACAACAACTTCAGATTGATAAATTCACAAGGCAGGTATATTTCTTTTATCATTCATTTCAGGACATAAAAATTGATATTTTCTGTGTTTTCCCCATATTAATATTGACTAAAATCACTTCTATGTACCACACAATGGTGTCTGAAAAAAAAATCTAAAATTCAATTCCAAAATTAGCAGCGTTTTATGGGGTTAATAATATTCTGCACAAAGTGGCTGCTATTTATTTGCAGACCTGTCATTAAATGGACCATAACATGAAGTTCTGTGAAAGTTCACTAAAAATGACAGCACATTAGTAAGTGCCGCCCTATGCTTACAACAGACGAGCGTGATTTATTTTTGGCGAGAGAAGTAACTCAAAATCATTTTGTTACACACTGATTTAAATCTCAAGTGCTGGTTATTTCAATTGCTTATTTATGGCAGACTTGCTGACATCTCTCAGCAGCTTCAGACCTAAGTACAAGCAATTTTCCATGTCAAGATTTCTCTCATCGCCCTGGTGTCTCCAAAGTCTTATACAGAGAAATAATTTGATTGTTTTCTTTAACAAGAAAGAACGTTCTGATGGGTCAATGACTCTCAAATGTACTTGTAACCATGAATCCTTCACAAGCTCTTGAGAAGGAGCGGTCACTACCAGGGTCAGGTTTACCCAGCAAAATAGCAGAGGATCCATCGGTGGGCCAATACTCTGACACAATAATGACCCAAGCTCTAACTAAGCCCATGGAGCTTGCCTTCTGTTATGTTGGGCACTTTTCCAACAGCCTTTTGGATGTATTTCTGGTCTCCTAGCTGCTGTGGTTGGTGTGAGGTCTTCTCTTACTGCAGGCTGGTTTCTTCAGTCCCACTCCAGCACTGGGGCTTCCACAATCCCCCATGTTTGGCATTCGTGACCCTGCTAAGACTTGTCTTGCTGCCACTCCAACATCACCATTGTCAGGTTTCTCCTGAGTCACAGCATCTGGTACAGAGGTCTGTGGGCCCAATGGACCATGAGGCCCATTCGCAACTCATAGCAATGTGACTCCTAAAGCTATATACAGTGTGCTCATGTTCTTTGTAGAGAAAGAGTCTCAGTATAGTTTCCTCTGATAGGCCTATAGAACGCAAGTCAACAAAGCAGGAATGGTCGACTGGCAGGACATAGTATCATCGGCGTCCCAGCTGGAAAACTTTAACCTATACTATGGATAGGAGATAAGTTTGAACAGTGGAAAAGCCATATGAGTGGGTGACCATATGTAATACAGTACTCTATAGCAAAAAAGTCCACGTTCTCAGGAGGTGGCAATCAGGGCAACTGCCCAGCACCCCTTTTCCTACGGAGCAACTAAGGACAGGACCTCTGAAAGCAACTTGAGAATAAAGTACAACATTTTGCACTCCCCACATATTCTCTCAAACATATCCATAACTTAAATTAGGCCTGATGTATGACAGAAGAGTGTCCTGGGCCTTGGCACCATTTTGTATACATGTTTCATTACAGGGTTATACGTTAAACTTACTGTAGGGGGGACTAGCAATAGCGAGCAGCATCGGTAAGAACTGATCCATTATATCTGGAGTTCTTTAATTACTCTATCATTCATTTCCACAGTGTGCTGTATGATCTTCTGTATGTGTTCTAATGCGAATAAAAACCATGTATGTTGTCATTTCCCACAACTGTCATCCTGCAGGGACTGGTTTACACAATTTTTGAAGACACTTTGGGCATGGCATTGGTTTCAGACGGAGCAGAATGCATCGTCATATCTAAAGAATTCTTTAAAAAACAGATGACTGAGGAATACATCCATAAATTATCACGACAAGTAAGTTCAGGTTGTGTTGACCATTTGTTGACTGTATATATATATATATATGAACATATCCTTTCTTTAATAAGAGGAGTCTGATACTTAAAGAGGAGAAGGAGCTCAAGTTCTCACGGGAGATGGAGCTGCGATTCTCGCGAGAACTTGAGCTCCTTCTCCCTGGCTCTGATTGGATGCGCTCGCAGCCAGGGAGAAGATAACCGCGCTCAGGAGAAATACAAGTCCACGCCTAGTATAACCGAGTCGCCTCATTAGCATATGAGGCGCCAAAAGATACGGGGACCACAGCGGACGAACGGGGGGTTCTTTAGAAGAAAAGAAAGTGCCAAGACATCAGTGGGGGCCGCATTATAAGGTAGGATAATAATTAGATTAAGGATATACAGATAAAAAGGTCCTCTTTAAGGTCTCTCTCTTCAGGTACCTAAACAAGTCTGTGTAGTATGCGGAGGCAGTCAGCTGTATAACAGATTGCGTCACCTTTATCAGCTTCATTAACACTTAAAGGGGTTTTCCCATATGGTATATTGATGGCATACTGCTAGGATATGCCATCAATGTAAGATACAGTAGGTGCAGATCCCTCGCCTGGGACCCACTTCTATCTCCATAATATGACCCCTAAAGTGAATGGAGGGCAGCTGCATATGCGTGGCCATCCTGGCTCGGCTGTTTCCAGCAGTCCCATGGGGTAAATGGAGATGTGGTTGTGATTGCATGATGGGCTCTCCATTGACCACAAACAATGAATGCTTGTGTGCCCTCCTTCATTTTGGGGCCCCATTCTCTATATAGTTGCAGGTCCCAGAGGTGGGACCTGCACCTATCTGACATTGATGGCATGTCCTAGCAATACGCCATCATTGCCCCCAGATGGATCAACCCCATTAAAAAGGTATTCCCATCTAGACATTTAGGGCCTATCCTTAGGATAGGCCATAAATGACTGATAGGTGATGGTCCCACCTTTAGGACCGGCTCCAATCTCAAGAACAGGGGCGATCATTCTTGGCTATTTTCTACAGTCCCATAGAAAAGAATAGAGACCAAGTTGCGCATCCGTAGGCCACATCTATATTCACTGCCATGGGACTTCTGGAAATAGTTGAGCCAGAGCAGTGAATGGAAAGGCTGCAAATGGGAGTGGGTCTGCAAGGTGGGAATGCAACCATCTGACTTTTATGGATTATCCTTTAAGGCAGTATTCCTCACATATGATGTAGATAATTTTATATGTAAATCCGCCCATACATTCAGGCCACATCCATTCAATAGAACTGTGTCTTTTTTTAACAGTAGCATCAGAGTGACCCTATAAATAAATTAAGGTGTCCGTGTAGTGCCCCGGAACAAAGGTACTTTGAAGTCTGGACATTTTTGGACATTGCTGCTGTACAAAGCCATCAACTGTCTATTTTAATGCACTTTGAAGGGTTAACTTGCACTGTGATTTATACCATTGTTTGCACTTATACTATTTTACACTGTTGAATTGCATTTTATATGATATATCCTGTTCATTTGCATTGTTATTGCACTTTATTTGCACTGAATTGTGGCATAGGTTAATGCAGAGCCAGTTGACACTAAGAGACTTTGGGAATTCTCAGCCTGTGCACTGAGAAGCTAGTATATTTTCACTGCTGTCATAAGGCACTATTCAGAGCTAAGTTTTGGAGGGAAAATCCAGACACAGTAAATTTTTAATTGTCTGTTTTAGACTACATGCACACGACCGTATGTGTTTTGCGGTCTGCAAATTGCGGATCCACAAAAAAAAAACAGATGACATCCATATGTCATCCGTTTTTTTGGGGGGATCCATTGTAACAATGCCTAAAATGGACAGGAATAGGACATGTTATATTTTTTTGAGGGGCTACGGAACGGACATACGGATGCGGATAGCACACGGTGTGCTGTCCGCATTTTTTGCGGACCAATTGAAATGAAAAATCTGCAAAAAAAATTGAAAGGACACGGAAACAAAATACGTTTGTGTGCATAGACTGTTGTTTATGACTGAAACTGCTTACTCATCCCCATTGACTTGTATTGGGACCCGATTCAAGTCTATGGCAGCCTTGAACTGCAACATAGTTTCTGTGCCACCCCTCTCACTAGAAGGTTTTAGATCAGTTAGAAACTATATAAAGGTAGATCAGTCCTAGGTGTCTGGTGATAAGGAGCAGTATTTAATAGGATAGACTCTGTCAAACTGCACCACAAGTGACCAGAAGTTGATGCTGAGATGGGGATACTATGCCATAGAACCTAGGTCACCAGCACTTTGAACAGAGAGCCAGCCAACGAGCCACAGACCCTGGGCCAACAACTCTTTGGCCAGGGTACGAGTCTTCTAAGAAACAAAGGGACAGCCAGCTCAGGCCTTTCTTCATCAAAGAACCTTCTTCTGCCAGGGAAGACACTGGGGAAGCCATCTTAGTGCCTTGTCTGTATTGTTTTGCACTTGAGGTCTCCAGTAAAGAAGGCATCATGGTGTGTCTGGGGAACCCAGTGTTGGGGCTGCCTAAAACCCAGCCACTCTACCTGTAGGGGGCCTACCAACATTATCAGAGCAGTGCCAATATATAAACTGCCAGAGACTGCCAAGCATAAATTGTAGCAACTATGTATCCCTCTTATACGATATAAACAGGAGCATGCCCTTATTAATAGTGCCAGTAGAGTACCCCAAAATAGTGCCAGCAGAGTACCCCCTTAAACAGACGATCCCATAAAAATACTGCCACTGAACTGTGCAACAAAAACAATGGTAGCAGACAATACTGCAATTAGAAACCCCCCTAAGCAATGTCGGCAGAGTGCTGCTATAAGGAGTGCCAGCAGAATGACCTCCATAAACACTGACCCTTAATCAAGATAAAAATAAGAGTGCCCACTATTAACAATTCTGTCCCCGACAACCAAACCTACCAGCAGAGAAAGTCTCTCTGCCATTAGCCGCCACTAGAGGGAGCTCACTACAAACATAATTATACAAGCTGCTATTGAAGTCTACCATAGCAACATAAAAAACAATATGAACCTTGCTCCCCCTAGTGGCCACTACTGCTTTTTTTTTTTTGCCAGAGGTTTGGCTACACATGCTAATATGATAGCCACTGAGACCAGAAGATAAGCGTCCACCTGAAGAAGGGGAAATGATGCAAGAGAATTAAGCATTCATGATATGATCATGACACGATATGAACCTACTCACCTGTACGGTTTTTACTGTATTATTCAAAGCTTTTTCTGACATATTATGACCCTTGTTAGGCATGTTTTCTCAGCTTTTTATTGCCACTAATGAATTTATTTTGTTACATTTTTTAATGGTTTAGTTAATCACCTTTTCTCTCACCTTTGAGCCTCTTAGGCTTTTAGAAACGGACTGGCGGCATAAATATCCATTTTGTATTCATTCTTTCCTAAAGTGAGTTAAATTTGGTAAATCTATTTTAATTACTACTTAATCCCCCTTAAGATATTCCTCCGCACCGTCCAGAAAGTCGCCTCATTTAATGTGTTAAAGTATTCATCGAGAAGAGCAAAAACACAAATGACGGCTTCCCCTCTAACCTTCAGATCTCGTCATTTTATCCTCATTTATCCAGCGGCTGAATTTTTAAGAATTCCAGTCAGAAAACTCTCACATTCAGACTGAATTACATTTTCTGGGACACTTAATGAAGACATTTTGAGTGAAATGAACTCGGTTGTCATATATTAATTTTACTTCTCCCAAGGTGACACGAAGAAAGAGTATAAAATTATATTCTCAGCTTTTTTTGTGCTGTATTTTTAAAATAGTTTTTCATTTAAAGGGGTATTCCAAAAAATCTAATTCCTGTCCCATTGTCCCCATTTGTTAAAATCAATCAAGTTCTGAAATACAATTAAAGGGTTATTCCGGCGTTAGACTATTGATGGCCTATCCTTACAATAGGTGATCAATATCAGATTGGTGGTGGTCTGACGCTCGGCACCCCCGATCATCAGTTGTTTGAATGACCTTTTACGTTTATGTGAGTTCTTCAACATCTTAAAGGGTTATCTGAGATTTTCATAGGGATAGGTCATGTAATCGGTGGAAGTCAAACTTCTCAGCCCCTCTGATCAGCTGCTTTAAAGAGACTGCGGTGCTCTGGTGAGTGGTATGGCCTCCTCTTAGCCCAGTGATGTCACATTCATTGGTCACGTGGCCTAGGTGCATCTCAAACCCATTCAAGTGAACCTAAGCTGCAATACCAAGCACAGCCACTATACAATGTATGGCGCTGTGCTTCGTAAGATGTGAGGAGGTCTCTTCAAACAGTTGATCAGCGGGGGTGCTGGGAGTCAGTCCCCCATCGATTTGCTTAGGATAGGCCATCAGTATCAAAATCCTGAACCACCACTTTAACCCTTTCCCGACATGTGATGTAATAGTACTTCACATGTTGGATCTTTAAACATGGCGCCCGCCCCACTCCGGTTTCACACATCCGGGGCTAATGTCTGCGATAGGCGGTAATGCCAATTGTGGACATTAAAACCCTCAGATGCCGGGGTCAAATGTGATCTGATGATTGGTCATTGAAGTTCCCTAGGGGAACTATTAAAAAGTGTAAAAAATCAAAAATAAATGTTCTTAAAAATGTAAAAAAAATATATAAAAATTTAAATAACCCCTCCCCAAAATCCCAAAATAAAAATAGATATATTGGGTGTCGCCCAGTGTAAAACGCCTGTACTATTGAAATATAAAAATATTTATCCCATATGGCAAACGGCGAAACAGATAAAAGTCAAAATAGCCACAAAAAATTTAATAAAAAGTGATCAAAAAGTCACACACCCCAAAATAGTATCAATGAAAAGTACAGATCACTCCACAAAAAATGAGCCCTGATACAGCTCCATACACATAGCTTCAAAAAACTTAAAAAAAAATAGGGGTCAGAATATGGCAATGAAAAGAAAAAAAAAATACAGTACAGACCTGGAGAATGAAGAACACAAGTCAGTTTTACCACACTTTCCATCAGCCTGCGTAAATGCCTTTAAACCAGGGGTGCACAACCTGCGGCCCGCAGGCCGCATGCGGCCCCCAGAGCCAAGATTTGCGGCCCCCGTCCTCCTGGACAGAAACACAGCTGATTGTAAAATCAGCTGTGGTTCTGCCCGCAGCGCCGCACGATGGATCATTACAGCTCCTGCCCCTGCACTGTAGCAGGACAGGTCGTCGGTTGTCCGTGACAGCGGGGAAGCCGAGGAGAAGGCAGAAGCAGTTTATCAGCGCTTCTACCTTCTCCTCACACAGGTGAGCGCTATGTAGGGTGGACCCGGCTTGGGGGCAGAGGAGCGCTGAGCTGCAGGGTTAGGAGACCTGATCAGCTCTGCCTGTGTACAATGCCCCCACCGCAGGCTGGTTTCCCCTGTAACTGGGGCTCCTTTGGAAATAGTGGAAATAGTGCAAAAAAAAAGTCTGTGTCCCCAAAGGTCTTTCAGTGACCTCTTGGGGACAAATTATGTGGAAAAAATATATTAAATAAGTTAAAGAATTATTTTAAAAATATAATAAATCACAAATAAAAGAAAAAATAAAATAAAATATGGTGTGGCAAAAAAAATAAATAGAAAATTATAAAAAAAAATACAATACAAATAAAAGGAATAAAATAAAAGGAAAAATTGCTAAGTAAAAGAGTGTTCACTGCCCCCTAACAGTCTTTTTATGATCCCTTGTCATTATGTGGCAAAAATATATTAAAAAAAAAATATAGAAAATTAAAAATAAAAAAATAATAAAATACAAATAAAAGAAAAAAAAAGTGCAAAATAGTAGAGTGTTCATTGTCCCTCAACAGTCTTTTTGTGACCTCTTGGATGGAGATTTTATGTGGCAAAAATATATTTAAATAATAAGTAATAAACCAATTATAAAAAAAGAATACAATAAAATATTATTAAAATACAAATAAAAGTAATAAATAAAAAAGAAATAGTGAAAAAATTCACAAAAAGTCTCAGTGTCCCCCAAAGGTCTTTTTATGACCTCTTGGGGGATATTATTTGTAGCAGAAATATATAAAAAATTAAGTTAAAAAAAGATGAAAAATAATAAAATACATAAAAGAAAAGACACCCACACCAACCAAAACCGTTGCCATTATCGCCCCATTCATGTGAAACTAACTATACATATAAATATAACAAAACGACCAACACAAAATAGGGAACTAATTATAATAATTTATTTTGGTGTCAGTTTGCATATTTAAAGAATAAAGAGCTATAGTTTGAAAAAAATATATACTTTTTAAAAATGTTTTGTGCAGTAAAACCAAAAAAAAATTATAAGTCCCTATCTGTCAAGTGAGAAATTGTTGCAAAAATTATTTTGGTAGTCCCAACACATAAAAAAGTTACAACCGTTCGAACCACCAGGTGCACAAAAACACAAAAAAAAGTGTCTTTTCAGGCCTGGTTATTAAAGTGTTAACCAATAAGCGCTTTCCCCACTAGTAAGAGAAAGTGCTTACTGGTTATTGCAGGGCGCCTGTAACTGGCAGGAGGCGGTAATAACCAGGGAGCACGGCCTCTGCAGTGAGGGAAATCACTTATTTATGAACAAGTTCCTGCAGCGTGGCCCCTGAACCAGAAGATGCATACTTAACCTGCTCCATTCCGCCCTGTCCCCGCTGCCTCCCTGCTCCATGCCGCCCTGCCCCCGCTGCCTCCATCTTCCGGTTCCTGCACTTTTACACCTGTCCGTGCATGACCATGGTCACATACACCGCTCCAGTCAATGACTGGCTGCAGCAGTGACACGCTGCTTGTGGCCACATCACCGCTGAAGCCAGTGATTGGCTGCAGAGGTACATGTGACCATGGCCATGCACTGACAGGTGTAATCAGTGCCGGGAGCAGGTAAGTATAACTCTTCGGTTTCAGGGGCCATGCTGCAAGAACATGTTAAAAATTCATTTTTACTGGGAAATTCCTTTAAGCCAGGGTGGATTAGCCATAGATCTCACAGGGAAATTTCCCAAGGGGCCCCCTGGACCCTCCTTACGGCCAGCCAGTGAGAGTTTTTGGGGATGTATTTTGTGCTCATGGGGGCAGTATTGTGTGATGAACTGGGGGCGGTATAATGTGCCACAATATGGTATTGCTGGCCCGGACTTCCATCAATTTGTACCCGACTACAAAACTGTTAGTATTTTTCCAGGGCCAGCAGCGAGATATTCAGGTCAATTACTGGAAATACGTCTTCATAGGGACAATCACTCATGATAACTTGCGGTATAATCGTGCCGCACATCTCTCTGTGTGATTAGGGATGTGCTACTCATAGTCAATGTAACTAAATGAAGGAGGAATGACTGTGATAGCGATCATTCCTCCCCAGTCACTTTACATCGGCCTGTGTACATTGCGGCCCCTTGAAATAGAGCAATGTGACAATGCGGCCCTCAGACCAAAAAAGGTTGTGCACCCCTGATTTAAACGAATAAAGAGTAACTAAACCTCTGTAACAACTTTTAATATGATGTCCCTAATGCCCTAATAAAACTATCTCTAATATACTTTTTTTTAATCAATTTTGTATTTATCTTAGTCTTTTACGCAACTAAAGCGCACCATTCATGGGGCGCTTAAAACTCAGTTTTCCGTACACCGCTGACAGCTCAGCACAATGAGGTGGCAGCAGCGCAGGGAGTACAGGCAGGAGCGCATATTGTTGCTCCAGCCTGTGATCCCTGGAGGTTTACTAACTCCTGGCATAGCACATGGGTACCCTGCACTATGCCAGGATTAGCTGAGCGGAGCGGGCGCCTGTTTCGCTAAGCTAAGAGAACTGCATGTGAGCACTTCTCGTTTAGCGGAGCAGGCACAGGCAGGAGCCGCTCCGCTCAGCTAATCCTGGCATAGTACATGGGTACAGGGTACCCATGTGCTATGCCATGAGTTAGTAATCCTCTGGGGGGCACAGGCAGGAGCAGCAATATGCCCTCCTGCCCGTACTCACAACGCTGCTGCGGCCCCATTCATAAATTTCACACTCCGTACACCGCTGAGCTGTCAGCGGTGCACAGAGAACTGAGTTTAAAAAAAAAACAACACAAAATTGATTAATAAAGTATATTAGAAATAGTTTTTTTTAGGGCATTAGGAACATCATATTAAAAAGTGTTGCAAAGGTTTAGTTACTATTTAATGATGCAGATTGTTTGACCCCATACACTTTCCATTGGCCTCTGTAAAGGTCTTTTAAACATTTACCAATCATGATTTTCTGACTCTATACACTTTCCACTGGCCTCTGTAAGGGGGCCTTTACACGCGGCAGATTTTGTGGCAGAAAGTTCAGCGACTGAAAATCAGTTCCATTTATTAGAACGGGGCAGAAAGCCCATAGATTTCTGCAAGCTCCATTAAAGGGTTTGTCCCACAAAAAATATTCTACAGTCTTCAAACCAGCCCCTGGATCTGAATACTTTTGTAATTGCCTGTAATGAAAAATTTAGCATAGCCACTGAGTTATTCAATAAAATGTATCTGTATAGCGCCACCTGCTGTTTGTTTTTTTCTTATTTCTTTGTCCCGCTCACTGAGGTGGCCGCACATGCTCAGTTTTATTCTTCAACTGCTTCCTGAGCTGTGATAGGGAGAGCTGAGACACGCCTCCTGAGCTGTGATAGGGAGAGCATGGACACGCCCCCTTAGCTGCAGCAGAAAAGACACTCCCCTAGAGCTTCCAGCTTGATATAAATCTAGCAGAGCAGTGAATGTGGAGATCTCTGGATCCATGTGAGGTACAGGGCTGGTTCTAGCTTTGGATTGTCATGTACTATATGATGTCTGATTATCATTTTTTTTACACTAGTCATGGGATAACCCCTTTAAGGTGAATGAAACTTATTTTCAGTCGCGGAATTTTCTGCCACAAAAATCTGCCGAGTGTGAAGGAGCCCTTAAAGGTTTTTTAAATGATCACCAATCAAGATGGACTGACCCCATGCACTTTCCATCGGCCAGTATAAAGGCCTTTCGAACGATCGCTGATCAACTGGTTTTAAACGCTTTTTATAGACTCGAATCTGGCCGTTTAGAAAGACCTTTAGACATTTATGAAAATGCCCCAAACTTGTAAAATAAATAAATAAATAAATAAATAAACATAAAAAGATGCAGTATGGACACAATGTGTTTTTATGCATTTCATAAAAATAAATTAAATAAATAAAACTATCTAATAAAGAATCAAACACACCATAAGATACAAAATGTACGTGTCCTCGAGTCCGTCTAGAAGTAGTTTGCTTGGTTAAACTTTGTTAACACATCTATTCTACCCCGTTGACCTTTTCAACCAGTATCCCTCTGCATTCGCTGTACCGTAAATGATGGCGCTGACACCGCCAGTAATGTTCCCTGGAAGCTGTTTTCCTGATAGTGCTGTATCACCGGCGCTGCTTCATCAATTGCACCTGTAGGAGAATAGCCCTCTTGGAGCCCGCTTTATCAATCAGCGCAGGTTTATCTAGTTTAAATTCCAGTGGCTGGAAAAAAACAACAACAAAAAAAATAACTTTCCAAAGACTCAAAGCTTTTTCTGCCACTTGCTCAAAAATGTGCTTAGGTTTTGTTTTTAACTGGAGCAGTGCTATCAATTTTACGGAGGCCCCCGGTTCCCTTCAGATGTAGTTTTGGAACAATCTCGTGTCTCTCATTTCATCGCTACACAGGGAAAAATCATTACAATGTTCAGTGAGTGTCCATACAACCAGAAGAAATCTGCATCCCAGCATCGGTAAATGATGACACAAAGGGAATTGCTTCTAAATTAGAGGGAATGTGAGACCTGATAAATGTTGTAGCAAAAGTCACTGAAACATGAAACAACTTTAGAAAAAATAAATAAAAAAATTGAAGGATTGAAGGAAGATTTAGCTGTGAGCCTCTTCCAAGGATATGTTCTGGGTATGAATACCAATTTTCTACTATAATGATCCAAGAAATTGTACTTCTGTGTTATCTGTTTGTAAAAATGTGTCTATCTATCTATCTATCTATCTATCTATCTATCTATCTATCTATCTATCTATCTATCTATCTATCTATTATCTATCTATCTATCTCATATCTATCTATCTATCTATCTATCTATCTATCTATCTATCTATCTATCTATCTATCTATCTATCTATCTCATATCTATCTATCTATCTATCTATCTATTATCTATCCATCCTTCCATCCATCTCTCTAATATGTATCTATCTCCTATCTACAGTCATTGCCAACATTTTTGAGACTGACATAAATTTTGGGTTTCACAAACATTGCTGCTTTAGTTTTTATATTGGCAAGTGAGTAGAGTTGAGCGGACACCTGGATGTTCTGGTTCGGCCGAACTTCGGAAAAAAGTTCGAGTTCGGGACCCGAACTTGACCCCGATCCCGAACCCCATTGAAGTCAATGGGGACCCGAACTTTTGAGCACTAATATGGCTGTAAAAATGTCATGGAAAGGGCTAGAGGGCTGCAAATGGTGTCAAAATGTGGTTAAGAGCATGGCAAGTGCTCTGCAAACAAATGTGGATAGGGAAATGACTTAAAATAACATAAAATACGCAAAAATAAAATAATAATAATCTTGATCTAGTAAGACCAGGTCCATATGGAGAAGGAGGTTGAGGAGGCGGTGGATGTGGCGGTGTAGGTGGAAGTGGCGGTGGAGGAGGAGGAGGTAGCCTACACTGGTTTTCGGTTTTAAATTTATTATTATTTTTTTTAAATTAGGGTACACCCCAAAACATTGGGAAATATAACCCTCCTGCCGTGCTAAACACACAATCAGACAATACACCGGCTGCAGGGCAGGCCAGCACCTCCAAGGCGTAAAGGGCAAGCTCAGGCCATGTGCCCAATTTGGAGACCCAGAAGTTGCAGGGGCTGACCCCTGTCAGTGAGTTCGGGTAGTCGTGTGCATACTTACTGCCCCACCATGTCGCACGTCCCCGTGATGTTCAAGATCCAATTTGATATCTGCTCTATCAACTTTCGATGTTCTTTTATGCGCCTACCATGGTGATTACGGGTGGCGGGGAATCAGGGTTCCAGGCCGGAGAGGGAGCCTGAGAAAAAGAAACCAAATTTAAGGGAGATTACTTTTATTTAAAAAAAATTGGGATCGAGAAGAAATGTGGGAAAAGCTATTGAGGCGCAAATATGGGACAAATTACAGAAGCCCAAATGTGGGCCAAAAGAGTCAAGCGGAATTGTGGGAAAAGCTATTGAGGCGCAAATGTTGGTCAAAAGAGTATAGCGGAAATGTGGGAAAAAGTATTGAAGCTTAAATGTGGTACAACTTGCTTAAAGGGGTTATCCCATCATAATGATCACTGTTAAATCTGTTAATGATTTGACAGTGATCATTTCTGTAAATATATTTGATTAACCCATTCCCACCGTTTAGGAGAAAATTAATCCCCACTTACCTCATTGTTGTCATTCGGTCTCCCCTGGTTACGGCCACCGCTCTTGTCCGGAATCCTGGTGGCCGCGCTTGCGCAGAAGACTCCTCCTTTTCTCCCGGCCAGGCCGCTCGCTGTCCTGAACGCGCACGCCGCCGCGCATGCGCGATGGTGACTTCTTCCTGGCCAGAATAGTACAAAGCCGTGAACGCGCACGGCAGCTCTGTACTATACTGGCCAGGAATAAGTCACCATGGCGCAAGCGGTGGCGTGCGCGTTCAGTCCAGCGAGCGGCCCGGCCGGGAGAAGACTTCAATCAAGATGAAGCCCGCCCCCAGCCAGAATCCAGGAAGTGAACAGCGCGCTGGCAGCAGGTAAGTATGAAAATGCAAAGTGGGATAACCCCTTTAACCACCTCCGGACCGCCTAACGCAGGATTGCGTTCCGGAGGTGGCAGCGCTGCGCAGAGTCACGCATATACGCGTCATCTCGCGAGACGCGAGATTTCGCTCAAAGCCGGCCCGCGCATGCGCATCGCGGGCCGGCAAAATTAAAAGAAGTATTTCGTCACCAGCCTGCCAGCAACGATCATTGGCTGGCAGGCTGGCGATTTTCAAAAAATCCAATCCAAAGTCATATAACAGATCATATTAGTAAATATGATCTGTTATATGGCTTGTCTGCTCCTGTGCTGGTCCTTTTCGTCGGTTGGATCCAGCACAGGAGCAGACTGAACTGTGAGTAGCACCAACACTACACCTTAGCCCCAGATCACCCACCTGCACCCCAATTAACCCTTTGATCACCCCTTTGATCGCCCCTGTCAATCACTAGTGAAAGGAAAAAAAGTGATCAGTGTAAACTGTCACTTTTTTTTTTTCACTGGTATTGGCTGTTAGGTTTTAGGGATAGTTTAGGCCCCTTGGTTAGGTAGTTAGCGTCAGTTAGCGCCCACCCCACCGCACCGCAGTCACTTTTATTCGCTGTTTAGCGTATCGCTAATCAGCATTTGTACTTTTATAGTATCTGTAAGTGATCAAAACTGATCACGGTCAGATCTATAATAGTATTAGTGTCACTTTAGTTCGCCCTCCACCCAAAACGCAGTGTTTGCCCGATCAGGCCTGATCGGTCGCCCACACGTGCGTTCACCCACGCCCGCCCCACCGCAGTGACAAAAAAAATATATTTTTTGATCACTGCACATTCATTTTACACGCACTGCGGCGATAAAAAAATCAGTTTTGATATTTTTTATCAACCGCAGCGGCCTCTGGTACTTCGCTAGCCTCCCCTTTGTAAGACAGGTTTGCTTTTTTTCTTGGGTAGTCTCAGGGAATACCCCTAAATTTAGTAGTCCAAAATGTCAAACAGGGGGTATTCTTCTGAAGAGGCCTACAGGATTCTGACCCAGTCGGATGAGGAGTGGGAACCCTCATCTGACGAATCTAGCGGGTCAGAATATGAACCTGTGGAAAGCAGTGGCTCTCTGACCCAAAGTTCGGACGAGGAGGTGGAGGTCCCTGGCAGCACCAGGAGTACCCGGCCCCATGTCGCTAGACCACAGGTTACGCAGGATCCGCTTCAAGAGCAGCAGAGTGGGGCTGTCGCTGCCGGATCACGTGGTGAGGCATACACCAGCAGCGCAGCCCTTCTTGGACCTAGTACCAGCACTGCCGTACAACCTGGTGAAGTAGCGAGCACCAGAAGGGCAGTTGAAGCTGGTACGGTGGCACGTGCAATAGTTACCCCGTCGCAGCCACCGCACAGACAGGCCCGTAGAGCCCCTAGAGTCCCTGAGGTGCTGGCAAATCCTGATTGGCAGTCACCAACTTCAGCCGCACCAGTAGTTCCCCCTTTCACCGCCCAGTCTGGAGTTCGGGTTGAGACGGCTCAAATCGGTTCGGCCCTGGGATTTTTTGAGCTGTTCTTGACTGCGGAGCTCTTGGACTTAGTCGTGGCAGAGACCAACCAGTATGCCACACAATTTATAACCGCTAACCCGGGAAGCTATTATGCCCAGCCTTTCCGGTGGAAACCAGTCCAAGTTTCCGAACTTAAAATTTTTTTGGGCCTTCTCCTCAACATGGGCCTGACAAAAAAGCATGAATTGCGGTCATATTGGTCAACGCACCCAATTCATCACATGCCCATGTTCTCTGCTGCTATGTCCAGGACACGATTTGAGACCATCCTGCGTTTCCTGCACTTTAGCGACAACACCACCTCCCGTCCCAGAGGCCACCCTGCTTTTGACCGGCTCCACAAAATTCGGCCCCTCATAGACCATTTCAACCTGAAATTTGCAGATTTGTATACCCCTGAGCAAAACATCTGCGTAGACGAGTCCCTAATACATTTTACCGGGCGCCTTGGCTTCAAACAATACATCCCAAGCAAGCGTGCCCGGTATGGGGTCAAATTGTATAAGCTCTGTGAAAGGGCCACAGGCTATACCCACAAATTTCGGATCTATGAGGGAAAAGATCAGACCCTGGAGCCGGTCGGTTGCCCTGACTACCTGGGGAGCAGTGGGAAGACAGTCTGGGACTTGGTGTCACCCTTATTCGGCAAGGGGTACCATCTTTATGTGGACAATTTCTACACAAGTGTGGCCCTCTTTAGGCATTTGTTTCTAGAACGGATTTGCGCCTGTGGCACCGCGCGAACTAGTCGCGTGGGCTTCCCCCAACGGCGTGTAACGAAGAACTGCTCGCGGTGAAATGGAGAGACAAGCGTGACGTTTACATGCTCTCCTCCATTCACGCAGACACGACAATCCAAATTGAGCGAGCAACCCGTGTCATTGAAAAGCCCCTCTGTGTCCACGACTATAATGCGCTCATGGGAGGGGTGGACTTCAATGACCAGATGTTGTCTCCGTATTTAGTTTCCCGCAGAACCAGACGCTGGTATAAGAAGGTGTCTGTATATTTAATTCAATTGGCGCTCTACAATAGTTTTGTTCTCTACAGTAAGGCTGGGAGAACAGGATCCTTCCTCAAATTCCAGGAAGAGATCATCGAGAACCTCCTTTACCCAGGAGGTTCCGTGGCCCCATCCACCAGTGTAGTTAGCCGTCTACACGAGCGACATTTCCCCAGTGTCGTTCCTGGTACCTCAACCCAACCGTCACCCCGAAAAAGATGTCGTGTCTGTAGCAGGAGTGGAATAAGGCGTGACACCCGCTATTTCTGTCCTGACTGTGCTGACCACCCTGCCCTATGCTATGGAGAGTGTTTCCGGAAGTACCACACACAGGTACACCTAGCATAGGGATCACATCTCACCAGGACAGGCACACAGGGCTATTAGGGCCCATTCACTCACAGCTGCTGCAAACCTCTCCTTTCACCTGGGATAAAGTGCATAACGTACTTCGCCACATCTTTGGGCGATTTGCGCTTTGCACATTGTCCCATGGGGAAGGAGAGGTTTGTTCTATAAAGGTAAAAAAAACTAAACAAAAAAAAAAATACCGGTAAGTAAAAAAGTTAAACGTTCAGTTAAAAAAGTTTAAAAAAAGTTTCTATGTTCTGTTCAACAGTTAATAAAGTTATTGCTTTGCGGCCTGGTTTTTTCTTTTTTTTTTTTTTTTTTTTACCTTTCAGGTGGACCAACCGATCGACCAGCTGCAGCACTGATGTGCATTCGGACAGAAGCATTGCGCTGCTGTCAGATTACACGCAAGTCGGTGTATGCGGCGCTGCTAGACGAGATTTCTCCTCTGCAGTAAAAGATACGTTTGCCGAGGCATATGAGCTGAGGAGGTGGCGGTGTTCATATACTTTGGCAAACACTTTGTATATATAAAAAAAAAAATCCCGGCAATGATTTATTCATCCACATCGATTGATGTGAATGGAGAAATCTGGTTTGCCAGGGCATACGAGCTGAAGTGGGTATGGATGTTGGGCGGAGCTCCTATGTCCTGGCAGACGCCTTTCCCCTCCTTTTTCTTTTTTTGGCAGAGATTTTTTCATCCACATTGATCGATGCGAATGAAGAAATCTGTGCCGTTCATTTTTTTCTTTCAGCCCAGAGGCTGAACGGAAAAAAAAAATCTCATTACCCGTATGCTCAATATAAGGAGAATAGCAGAAACTCCTAATGCTGGGCATACATGTAATGATTGCGGAGACCCTCAAATGCCAGGGCAGTACAAACACCCCACAAATAACACCATTTTGGAAAGAAGACACCCCAAGGTATTCGCTGAGGGGCTTATTGAGTCCATGAAAGATTGAAATTTTTGTCCCAAGTTAGCGGAAAGGGAGACTTTGTGAGAAAAAAATCAAAAAAATCAATTTCCGCTAACTTGTGCCAAAAATTTTTTTTTTCAATGAACTCGCCATGCCCCTCATTGAATACCTTGGGGTGTCTTCTTTCCAAAATGGGGTCACATGTGGGGTATTTATACTGCCCTGGCATTTTAGGGGCCCCAAAGCGTGAGAAGAAGTCTGGTATCCAAATGTCTAAAAATGCCCTCCTAAAAGGAATTTGGGCACCTTTGCCCACCTAGGCTGCAAAAAAGTGTCACACATGTGGTATCTCCGTATTCATCAGAAGTTGGGGAATATGTTTTGGGGTGTCATTTTACATATACCCATGCTGGGTGAGATAAATATCTTGGTCAAATGCCAACTTAGTATAAAAAAAATGGGAAAAGTTGTCTTTTGCCAAGATATTTCTCTCACCCAGCATGGGTATATGTAAAATGACACCCCAAAACACATTCCCCACCTTCTCCTGAGTACGGAGATACCAGATGTGTGACACTTTTTTGCAGCCTAGGTGGGCAAAGGGGCCCACATTCCAAAGAGCACCTTTCGGATTTCACAGGTCATTTACCTACTTACCAGACATTAGGGCCCCTGGAAAATGCCAGGGCAGTATAACTACCCCACAAGTGACCCCATTTTGGAAAGAAGACACCCCAAGGTATTCCGTGAGGGGCATGGCGAGTTCCTCAAATTTTTTATTTTTTGTCACAAGTTAGTGGAAAATGATGATTTTTTTTTTTTTTTTTCATACAAAGTCTTATATTCCACTAACTTGTGACAAAAAATAAAAATTTCCATGAACTCACTATGCCCATCAGCGAATACCTTGGGGTCTCTTCTTTCCAAAATGGGGTCACTTGTGGGGTACTTATACTGCCCTGGCATTCTAGGGGCCCAAATGTGTGGTAAGGAGTTTGAAATCAAATTCTGTAAAAAATGACCTGTGAAATCCGAAAGGTGCTCTTTGGAATATGGGCCCCTTTGCCCACCTAGGCTGCAAAAAAGTGTCACACATCTGGTATCTCCGTACTCAGGAGATGGTGGGGAATGTGTTTTGGGGTGTCATTTTACATATACCCATGCTGGGTGAGAGAAATATCTTGGCAAAAGACAACTTTTCCAATTTTTTTATACAAAGTTGGCATTTGACCAAGATATTTCTCTCACCCAGCATGGGTATATGTAAAAAGACACCCCAAAACACATTCCTCAACTTCTCCTGAGTACGGGGATACCAGATGTGTGACACTTTTTTGCAGCCTAGGTGGGCAAAGGGGCCCACATTCCAAAGAGCACCTTTCGGATTTCACAGGTCATTTTTTACTGAATTTGATTTCAAACTCCTTACCACACATTTGGGCCCCTAGAATGCCAGGGCAGTATAACTACCCCACAAGTGACCCCATTTTGGAAAGAAGAGACCCCAAGGTATTCGCTGATGGGCATAGTGAGTTCATGGAAGTTTTTATTTTTTCTCACAAGTTAGTGGAATATGAGACTTTGTATGAAAAAAAAAACAAAAAAAAAAAACATCATTTTCCACTAACTTGTGACAAAAAATAAAAAATTCTAGGAACTCGCCATGCCCCTCACGGAATACCTTGGGGTGTCTTCTTTCCAAAATGGGGTCACTTGTGAGGTAGTTATACTGCCCTGGCATTCTAGGGGCCCAAATGTGTGGTAAGGAGTTTGAAATCAAATTCTGTAAAAAATGACCTGTGAAATCCGAAAGGTGCTCTTTGGAATATGGGCCCCTTTGCCCACCTAGGCTGCAAAAAAGTGTCACACATCTGGTATCTCCGTACTCAGGAGAAGGTGGGGAATGTGTTTTGGGGTGTCATTTTATATATACCCATACTGGGTGAGAGAAATATCTTGGCAAAAGACAACTTTTCCCATTTTTTTATACAAAGTTGGCATTTGACCAAGATATTTATCTCACCCAGCATGGGTATATGTAAAAAGACACCCCAAAACACATTCCTCAACTTCTCCTGAGTACGGGGATACCAGATGTGTGACACTTTTTTGCAGCCTAGGTGGGCAAAGGGGCCCACATTCCAAAGAGCACCTTTCGGATTTCACAGGTCAATTTTTACTGAATTTGATTTCAAACTCCTTACCACACATTTGGGCCCCTAGAATGCCAGGGCAGTATAACTACCCCACAAGTGACCCCATTTTGGAAAGAAGAGACCCCAAGGTATTCGCTGATGGGCATAGTGAGTTCATGGAAGTTTTTATTTTTTCTCACAAGTTAGTGGAATATGAGACTTTGTATGAAAAAAAAAACAAAAAAAAAAAACATCATTTTCCACTAACTTGTGACAAAAAATAAAAAATTCTAGGAACTCGCCATGCCCCTCACGGAATACCTTGGGGTGTCTTCTTTCCAAAATGGGGTCACTTGTGGGGTAGTTATACTGCCCTGGCATTCTAGGGGCCCAAATGTGTGGTAAGGAGTTTGAAATCAAATTCTGTAAAAAATGACCTGTGAAATCCGAAAGGTGCTCTTTGGAATATGGGCCCCTTTGCCCACCTAGGCTGTAAAAAAGTGTCACACATCTGGTATCTCCGTACTCAGGAGAAGGTGGGGAATGTGTTTTGGGGTGTCATTTTATATATACCCATACTGGGTGAGAGAAATATCTTGGCAAAAGACAACTTTTCCCATTTTTTTATACAAAGTTGGCATTTGACCAAGATATTTATCTCACCCAGCATGGGTATATGTAAAAAGACACCCCAAAACACATTCCTCAACTTCTCCTAAATACAGAGATACCAGATGTGTGACACTTTTTTGCAGCCTAGGTGGGCAAAGGGGCCCACATTCCAAAGAGCACCTTTCGGATTTCACAGGTCAATTTTTACTGAATTTGATTTCAAACTCCTTACCACACATTTGGGCCCCTAGAATGCCAGGGCAGTATAAGTACCCCACAAGTGACCCCATTTTGGAAAGAAGAGACCCCAAGGTATTCGCTGATGGGCATAGTGAGTTCATGGAAGTTTTTATTTTTTGTCACAAGTTAGTGGAATATGAGACTTTGTAAGAAAAAAAAAATTTAAAAAAAAAATCATCATTTTCCGCTAACTTGTGACAAAAAATAAAAAGTTCTATGAACTCACTATGCCCATCAGCGAATACCTTAGGGTGTGTACTTTCCGAAATGGGGTCATTTGTGGGGTGTTTGTACTGTCTGGGCATTGTAGAACCTCAGGAAACATGACAGGTGCTCAGAAAGTCAGAGCTGCTTCAAAAAGCGGAAATTCACATTTTTGTACCATAGTTTGTAAACGCTATAACTTTTACCCAAACCATTTTTTTTTTTTACCCAAACATTTTTTTTTTATCAAAGACATGTAGAACAATAAATTTAGAGCAAAATTTATATATGGATGTCGTTTTTTTTGCAAAATTTGACAACTGAAAGTGAAAAATGTCATTTTTTTGCAAAAAAATTGTTAAATTTCGATTAATAACAAAAAAAGTAAAAATGTCAGCAGCAAAGAAATACCACCAAATGAAAGCTCTATTAGTGAGAAGAAAAGGAGGTAAAATTCATTTGGGTGGTAAGTTGCATGACCGAGCAATAAATGGTGAAAGTAGTGTAGGTCAGAAGTGTAAAAAGTGGCCTGGTCTTTCAGGGTGTTTAAGCACTGGGGGCTGAAGTGGTTAAGTTTAAGCATTGAATCAAAGGAGGTGGCGAATATCAATTAAAGAAGCATTTCAGAAATTTTATTCCTTGTCACCTATGCAGGGCAGGTTTATTCACGTCTAAAATTGTATAATATCAACTCAAGAATGTAACAGAAAAATTACAGAAATTAATTAACCTGTCTACTTGGTAGAGCAGGGGTCTATGACAGAAAACAATTGTTTATTGTCACCCGAAAATATAAAATAAAAATAATTGAAATTTGGTGAATTTGACCCTAAAATGTAACTGACAAATGTTTTTTTTTTTTTTTTTTACCGGTCTAATAGGTATAGCAGTGGTACATCACACCAAAAAATTACTGAATTTCACTATAAAATGTAACTGACAATTTTTTTTTTTTTTTTTTACCGGTCTACTAGGTATAGCAGTGGTACTATACACCCAAAAATTGTTGAATTTCAACTGAAAATGTAACTGACAATTTTTTTTTTTTTTGTTAACCAACCTACTAGGTATAGCAGTGGTACTATACACCCAAAAATTGGTGAATTTCACCCGAAAATGTTAATGACAAAGAAGTGAAATGATATAAAATAAAACACATACAAAAAAAATAAAAAATTTATTTATGAAGTGGCGTTCCATATGGAGTAGGAGTTTGAGGAGGCGGTGGACGTAGAGGAGTAGGTGGAAGTGGCGGTGGAGGAGGATGAGATAGCCAACACAGGTTTTTGGTTTTTATTTAATTTTGTAAAATTAAGGTACACTCCAAAAGAGTGTGAAATATCCAAAATACAAACATGAGCAATTGCGCTGCAGTATAACAATGGCTGCTTAGTGCCGGTATACATGTCTATTCTGCACAAGGTACAGACAAGTCCTGTGGGATCCATGCCTGGTTCATTTTAATGAACGTGAGCTTGTCCACATTGGCTGTGGACAGGCGGCTGCGCTTGTCTGTGATGACGCCCCCTGCCGTGCTAAATACACGTTCAGACAATACACTGGCTGCAGGGCAGGCCAGCACCTCCAAGGCATACAGGGCAAGCTCAGGCCATGTGCCCAATTTGGAGACCCAGAAGTTGAAGGGGGCAGACCCGTCATTCAGTACGTGTAGGCGTGTGCACACATACTGCTCCACCATGTTGGTGAAATGCTGCCTCCTGCTAAGACGTTCCATATCAGCTGGTGGTGCTGGTTGTTGTGGCGCGCTGACAAAGCTTTTCCACATGTCTGCCATGCTAACCCTGCCTTCTGAGGTGCTGGCAGTGCACCTGCGTTAGCGACCTCTTCCTCGTCCTCTGCCTTCGCCTTGTGCTTCCACGGTGCCCCCGCTGATAGAGCAGCGCGTCTACCAGTGTGCGCTTGTACTCGCGCATCTAACGATCACGCTCCAGTGAGGGAATTAAGGACGGTAAGTTGTCCTTGTAACGGGGATCCAGCAGCGAGGCCACCCAGTAATCTGCACAAGTTAGAATGTGGGCAACTCGGCGGTCATTGCGGAGACACTGCAGCATGTAATCGCTCATGTGTGCCAGGCTGCCCAGAGGCAACGAAAAGCTGTCCTCTGTTGGAGGTGTATCATCTGTGTCCTCTGTATCCCCCCATCCACGCACCAGTGATGGCCATGAGCTGGTCTGGGTGCCACCCTGCTGTGAACATGGTTCCTCCTCCTCCATCTCCTCCTCCTAATCCTCCACCTCCTCATCCTCCAGAACTGTGCCCTTGCTGGACAATTGTGTACCTTGGGTTTGTGGGTGCAGGAACCCACCCTCGGAGCCACTTGGGAATGACTGTCCGGAAACCCTACGAAAGGATCCCTCTTCCTCCTCCTCCTCCTGTGCCACATCCTCTTCCATCATAGCCAGGAGCGTTTTTCAAGGAGGCATAGAAGTGGGATAGTAACGCTGAGAACGGCGTTATCGGCACTGGCCATGTTGGTTGAGTACTCGAAACAGCGCAACAAGGAACACAGGTCTCGCATGGAGGCCCAGTCATTGGTGGTGAAGTGGTGCTGTTCCGCAGAGCAACTTACCCATGCGTGCTGCAGCTGAAACTCCACTATCGCCTGCTGCTGCTCACACAGTCTGGCCAGCATGTGCAAGGTGGAGTTCCACCTTGTGGGCATGTCGCATATGAGGCGGAGAGCGGGAAGGCCAAAGTTACGCTGCAGCGCTGACAGGCGAGCAGCAGCAGGGTGAGAACGCCTAAAGCGCGCACAGACGGCCCGCACTTTATGCAGCAGCTCTGACATGTCGGGGTAATTTTTAAGGAATCTCTGCACCACCACATTCAGCTCATGTGCCAGGCAAGGGATGTGCGTCAAACCGGCTAGTCCCAGAGCTGCTACGAGATTTCGCCCATTATCGCACACCACCAGGCCGGGCTTGAGGCTGACTGGCACAAACCACTCATCGGTCTGTTATTCAAGGCCCGTCCACAGCTCCTGCGCGGTGTGGGGTTTGTCCCCCAAACAGATAAGTTTTAAAACTGCCTGCTGTCGTTTACCCCTGGCTGTGCTGAAGTTGGTGGTGAAGGTGTTACGCTGACCGGATGAGGAGCTGGTAGAGGATGAGGAAGCAGAGTAGGAGGAGGAAGCAACAGGAGGCAAACTGAAGCGCTCTGCAATCCTCGGTGGTGGAAGGACATGCGCCAAACTGCGATACGCCACAGGCCCAGCCACCACTGCATTTACCTAGTGTGCTGTTATGGCGATATAACGGCCCTGACCGTGCTTACTGGTCCACATATCCGTAGTCAGGTGAACCTTGCCACAGATTGCGTTGCGCAGTGCACATCTGATTTTGTCCCCTACTTGGTTGTGCAGGGAAGGGATGGCTTGCCTTGAAAAGTAGTGGTGGCTGGGCACGACTTACTGTGGGACAGCCACCGCCATAAGGCCTTTAAAACTATCGATCTCCACCAGATGGAATGACAGCATTTCAAATGCCAGTAGTTTAGAAATGCTGCCATTCAGGGCTAGGGATCGCGGGTGGGTAGGGGGGTACTTCCTCTTCCTCTCCAGCGTTTGGGATATGGAGAGCTGAACGCTTGCGTGGGACATTGTGGAAATGCTTGGTGACCCAGATGTTGGTGTTGCTGGCAGATCCTCTGTTTGTGGGGTGCCAGGTGTCCCTGTCACTCCAGAGGTGGATGAAGAGGCCGCGACTGCAGCAGAAGAGGAAGCAGGAGGAGCCAGAGACCTTTCTTGGTTTTTGAGGTGTCTACTCCACTGCAGCTCGTGCTTTGCACTTAAATGCCTGGTCATGCAGGTTGTGCTCAGGTTGAGAACGTTTATGCCTCGTTTCAGGCTCTGATTGCACAGCGTGCAAACAACTCGTGTCTTGTCGTCAGCACATTGTCTGAAGAACTGCCACGCCAGAGAACTCTTTGGAGCTGGCTTTGGTGTGCTCGGTCCCTTTCTGCGGTGGGCAGTAGCAGGCGTACTGTCTAGAGGACGGCCGCTTCGCTTTTGCACCCTGCTCCCTCTTCTGCTGTGCTGGTGGCTCTGTTCGACCACCGCCTCTTCCTCCGAACTACATAGGTTACTCGCATGACCTTGATTCCATGTGGGGCCGAGGACCTCATCGTCCTCCATATCATCTTCCACCCAGTCTTCACCCCGGCCTTCCTTGTCGGTCTGCACACTTTCGAAAGCCCCAGGAGTTGGCACCTGTGTTTCATCATCATCCGAGATGTGCTGCGATGGTCCTCCCATGTACTCATCTTGAAAGATAAGTGGTTGGGCATCAGTGCACTCAATCTCTTCCACTTCTGGGGCAGGGCTAGGTGGATGGCCCTGGGAAACACTGCTAACAGAGTCATCAAAAAGCAGAAGAGACTGCTGCATGACTTGGGGCTCAGACTGCTTGGCTGATTTGCAAGGGGGTGAGGTGAAAGACTGATGGACATCGGCTGCAGGTACCAACTGTGGTCTTTCAGCAGGAGACTGGGTGGGAGGTAATGTGAAGGAACTGGATCCACTGTCAGCAACCCAATCTACTATCGCCTGTATTTGTTCAGGCCTCACCATTCGTAGAACAGCATTAGGCCCGACCAAATACCGCTGTAGGTTTTGTCGCCTACTCGCACCTGAGGAAGGGGTTTCACTTGTGCGTGTAGCTGGCACAGATTGACCACGTCCTCTCCCTGCAACAGGAGCTCCACCAGCAGCACCACGACCTGGACCATGTCCCTTATTTGACGCTCTCCTCATATTTTTTTAATTTAGGATCTTGCCCTAAATGGGTGTTTAATTAATAGTAGAATAGAATGACAGTATGTAAAGGGTGTATCTCACACGGCCTGAACCAGACTAGGCCTCAATAAAAGATTTTTTTGCCCAAAATGGCTGTATTTTAAATGCCTAATTCAAACCCCTGTATGTAGAGGGTGTATCTCACAGGGCCCTTACCAGTGTAGGCCTGAAGTAAATATATCTTTGCACAAAAAGGCTGTATTTCAAAGGGCTGTATTTCAAATGCCTAATTCAAACCCTTGTATGTAGAGGGGGTATCTCACAGGGCCTGAACCAGTGTAGGCCTGCAGTAAATATATCTTTGCACAAAATGGCTGTATTTCAAATGCCTAATTCAAACCCCTGTATGTAGAGGTGGTATCTCACAGGCCCTGAACCTCTGTAGGCCTGCAGTAAATATATCTTTGCACAAAATGGCTGTATTTCAAATGGCTCTATTTCAAATGCCTAATTCAAACCCCTGTATGTAGTGGGGGTATCTCACAGGGCTTGAACCTCTGTAGCCCTGAATTCAATATTGGTGCACAAAAAGGCGGTATTTAAAATCTCTGAATGTAACCCAAATGTATTAAAGGTGTATCTCACAATGACATCTGCATCAAAGGCTGCCAACTAAATTTTTTGTGCCCAAATGAGTGTTTGTTTAAAAACTGAATTTGACAGCAGTTTATAAGCCTGTAATTTCACACGTGCTGATGCTGCAAGGCCTGAAAATAGTGTTTTTTTGTCAAAAAAGTGTGTTTTTCAAACCCCAGAAAATGATGGGTGTATTTCTACCTTAAATTGCACACTGACTAATACAGATGTTGTAGATTGCCAAAAAAGTATTTTTTTGCTAACAGGATATGAAAGCTGTATATATTAAACTTGAATTTAACACTTGCAGATCTGGAAAATACTGTTTTTTGAAAAAAATAGTGTGTTTTAGAAACCTCAGAAAATGATGGGTCTATTTGCAATGTCCCAAAAGCTCAGATGCAGTGCTGGTGCACTGAGCATGCATAAAATGGCCGCCGCCACCCACCTCACTAACAGAATTATAAAAGTTAGTATTTTTTGGTCAATGAGCTCAGGGCAGGGTAAAACAATTGTGCCCTGCACCCACACAACTATTTCTCTGTAGATCGCTGAGTTAAATTCTCTCCTATTCTCTCCCTGAAATCACAAGTCCAGCAGCATCCTCTCCCTACACTAGTAACAGCAGAGTGACGTGCAGCGCTACGTGACTCAAGCTTATATAGAGGCTGGGTCACATGTTGCTCTGGCCAATCACAGCCATGCCATTAGTAGGCATGGCTGTGATGGCCTCTTGGGGCAAGTAGTATGACGCTAGTTGATTGGCTGCTGTGCAGCCTTTCAAAAAGCGACAAGAAAGCGCCGAACACCGGACCCGAACCCAAACTTTTACTGAAATGTTCGGGTTCGGGTCCGGGGTCCAAAAATCCTAACGTTCGGTACGAACCCGAACTTTACAGTTCGGGTTCGCTTAACCCTACCAGTAAGTGATCAGATGAATTGCAATTCATTTCTTGCCATGGAAATTAACTTAATCACAAAAAAAAACATTTAAACTGCTTTCCAGTCCTGCTAAAAAAATGACCTGCTAGCATCATTTTCAGTGATCATCTCTTTAGTTCAGGAGAAAGTGCTAATGAGGACAAGGCAGCTGATATTACTCTGTCATGTGCATTATAAGAGGGAATTAGAAGAGCACACTAGTTTCTTTAAAAGGGGGTGGTGCTTGAAATCATTGTCTTCTTCTGTTAACCATGGTTACCTTCAAGGAAACATATGTAGTCATTATTGCTTTGCATCAAAAGGGCTTCACAAGCAAAGACTAGTGTTGATCGAGCATGCTCGGCCGAACACAAGTTCAGCTCGAGCATCGCGATGTTTGGCACATTGCGGTGTTCGGCCAAATACAGCGTGTGCTCAAGCGCGATGCTCGAGTCTCCTCCCCGCACGTTTGTTGGCTGCTATGCAGCCAATAAATGTCCAGGTAAGTACTGCCAATCACTGTAATGCCGTAGCCATGTTGGTTACTGGCATTACAGTGATTGGCTGGTCGGAAAGCGTCATCGAGTGTTATAAAGCACCCGATGACACGTGGTTCGGCCAGTCTTAGTCAGGGAGAGCAGTGCTGTAGAAGGGACAGATAGTGTAGGGAATTGAATTTTATTTTTTTGTTAGGCAGGTTTGGTGTTAGAGACCCAAAAGTCCTTTTAAGGACTATTGTTGTATCTGGCAGCAATATATATTTTTAGCACAACCTGTGCTAAATAGCTTGCAATTGTATGGCCACTGCAGACAGCGACATTATCTGCGCTACACCTCCTGTTTAACGCGTGCGCATACTAAAAATATCTGTGACATCCAGTGTACTTTTTCCATAGACAGTGTCTGCTGCAGACAGTGACATTACCTGCGCTACTGTACATCTCCTGTATAATGTTTGCGCATTATAGATATGCAGCCAGGTGGCAAGCCGAGCGAGGATAGCAGTACAGAGGGGGAGGGATCCGCAGCATCGCAACAGGCTGAATGAGGCAGTGGGGTGGCAAAAGGTAGAAGGTGGGCCACACCAAACAGGCCCCTAACTGTTCCCCGGAGCACCTCCTTGCGGCAATCTCCCTTGCCAAGGTGTAGGTGTTCCGCAGTATGGCGCTTTTTTGAGGAAAGTGCTGACGATAAAAGAATTGTCATTTGTGTCGTACCAAAATTAGCAGGGGCGTGAACACTAGCAATCTTACCACCACCAGCATGATCCGCCACATGGCATCAAAGCACCCTAATAGGTGGACCGAATGCCTGGGTCCACAATCAGTGTCTGCGGGTCACACCACTGCCTCCTCTTCCCCTGTGTTACGTGCTGGCCAATCCCTGGTCCAAAACGGAGGCATGGATGCCTCCCACCCTGCACCTGGACCTTCGCTAGCACATCCACTTCTGTGTCCCAGCGCAGTGTACAGATGTCCATACCCCAGGCCTTAGAACGAAAGAGCAAATACCCAGCCACCCACCCACAGGCCATAGCACTAAATGCGCACCTTTCCAAATTGCTGGCCCTGGAAATATTGCCAGTTAGGCTTGTGGACACTAAGGCTTTCCGCAGCCTGATAGTGGCGGCGGTCCCTCAGTCCCCAGCTGCCACTATTTTTCCCGGTGTGCCGCCCTGGCCTTACACCAGCATGTGTCCCATAGCATCACCCGTTCCCTGACCAATGCAGTTATTGGGAAGGTCCACTTAACGACTGACACATGGACAAGTGCTTGTGGCCAGGGACGCTACATTTCCCTGACGGCACACTGGGTGAACGTTGTGGAGGCCGGGAGCGAGTCGTACCCTGGGATGGCGCAGGTGCTACCGACGCCAAGGATTACGGGCCCTACTTCCATCAGGATTTCCGCCACCACCTACATTAGTGGCTGCAACCCCCCCTTCTCCTCCTCCACTTCCACCTCTGAATTCTCATCTTGCAGCACCAGTCAGCCATCAGTCAGTAGCTGGAAGCAGTGTAGCACTGCAGTGGGGAAGCGACAACACGCCAGGCTGAAACTAATTTGTTTAGGTGACAAACAGCACACCGCCGCAGAGCTGTGGCATGGTATAAGGGACCAGACTGAGCTGTGGCTCTCGCCACTCAACCTAGAACCAGGCATGGTTGTGTCTGATAATGGCCATAAATTGGTGGCAGCTTTGGAGCTCGGCAAGCTCACACACATACCATGACTAGCCCACGTGTTCAACTTAGTGATTCAGTGGTTTTTAAAATCCAACCCCAATTTGCCTGAGCTACTGGTGAAGGTGCGCCGCGTGTGTGCCCATTTCCGAAAGTCATCTACAGCTGCCGCCGGTCTGGCAATGCTGCAGCAGTGCTTGCAATTGCCAGCTCACTGACTGTTGTGCGACGTGAGCACGCGCTGGAACTCCACGTTCCACATGTTGGCCAGGCTTTTTGAGTAGAAGAGGGCAGTAGTGGAATACCAGCGGCAACATGGTCGTTGCCTTTCCAGTCAGCTTCCACTCTTCACAAGAGACGAGTGGGCATGGATGTCTGACCTCTGTGAGGTTTTACGCTACTTTGAGGAATCAACACAGATGGTGAGCGGCGATGCCGCTATTATCAGCGTAACCATCCCGCTTCTGTGTCTACTCGAACGCTCGCTGCTCACAATGAAGGAGGATGCCTTGCATGTGGAAGAGGTAGAAATGGGGGAAGACAGTACACAGGGTGATAGCCAGACCACCCTCAGTTCGTCTTCTCAAAGCGAATTGGATGATGAGGAGGAGCAGGAGACGGTTGCCTCCACTACAGAGGGTAGTACAGACAGCAGGTTTATTCCATCTGTTCAGCATGGATAGGCCAAAGAGGAGGAAGAGGATGAGGAGATTGAGAGTCATCCTCCTGATGAGGACAGGGAAGTCTTGTCTGTTGGGACTCTGGCACTCATGGCTGACTTCATGTTAGGCTGCCTTTCAGTGAACCTTGCATTATATGCATTTTGGCCAACACCGATTACTGGTTGTTCACCCTTCTCGACCCCCGCTACAAAAAGAACTTCTCATCTCTCATTCCTGTGGTGGAAAGGACAAGCAAAATGGTGCAATACCAGAAGGTCCTTGTGGAAAAATTGCTCCAAAAATTTCCAGCTGACAACACTGGCAGCAGAGTCCGTAGTTCCTTGGGCAACCGAGGAGGGGAGACGAGGGGAACACACAGCAGTTCCAACAGAGGCAGGGCAACACTCTCCAAGGCCTGGGACAGTTTCATGACACTCCGCCAGCACCCTCACCCTGATGTGCGGCCTAGTCTCATAAGAAGAGAAAAGTTTCGGAAGATGGTGAAGGAGTACATAGACCGTGTCAGCGTCCATAATGATCCCTCAGTGCCTTACAACTACTGGGTGTCCAAGCTGGACACGGGGCACGAACTGGCACTCAACGCCGGAGGTGCTGGCCTGCCCTGCCGCCAGTGTTTTGTCAGAACGGGTATTTAAGTGCTGCTGGGGGCATAATAACTGATAAGCGCATCCGACTGTCAACTGAAAATGCTGACAGGTTGACTATTATCAAAATGAATAAGGCCTGGATTGCCCCTGACTTCTCTACTCCAGCAGAGGAAAGCGGCTGAACATAAAGGCACTTTAAATGTGGCTTTTATGGTGTATTGAATACACTGTATTCCCATGCACCCCTTCTACCACTAAAAAGGGCATATGGTTCAGTCTTCCTTTTCTCGTCCTCCTCCTCCATCATATCAACATGCTTAGGCTGCCCTCGCTCCTAATGTTTTAGAGGGTCAGCTCAGCAGCAGGCCCTCAACCATAATTTTTTTGATGGTCAGATGAGCAGCAGGCCCTCGCCCCTAATGTTTTAGAGAGTCAGATCACCAGCAGACCCTCAACCATAATTTCTTCGATGGTCAGCTCAGCAGCAGGCCCTCAACCATAATTTTTTCAATGGTCAGATCAGCAGCAGGCCCTCACCCCTAATGTTTTAGATGGTCAGCTCAGCAGCAGACCCTCACCCCTAATGTTTTAGATGGTCAGCTCAGCAGCAGACACTCATCCCTAATATTTTAGATGGTCAGATCAGCAGCAGGCCCTCGCCCAAAATGTTTTAGAGGGTCACCAGCAGGCCCTTGCTCCTAATGTTTTTGAGGGTCACCAGCAGGCCAGCAATCATAATTTTTCAAGGGTGTGTATGATACCCTCATTTATGTGTAACAAAAGGTGTATTGGAGTGCCGGTCCCTTGTAATTTTTGGAAGCCCTTTCACTTAGTGCATAGGCTTTATGAGTGTAGGAGTCCCATTACCTGAACAATTGTACCACAATGTGAATGAGGCCCTCCTTTATGTGATATACAGTTTGTATCAGAGTGCCTCTTCCTTGTAATTTTTGGCAGCACTTGCACTTTATATAAAAAAAAATATACAGGAAAGAATGTTTCCTAAAATTTTTTCCTCTAAAATCGATTTTACCTTCAGTTTGGTGCGTATTATTGTCAGTCTGTAAAAGTGGCGTACTACTCGGACAACATCGTTCCCAGCAGCGACCTGGGAGTCCAAGATGCATCCAAACATCCTCCCCATGCTGTTCCCGAACCATTTCAGTGGTGTTTCCATCAATTTCTGATCTCTTCATGTGAACCAGACACCCTCCCCTCTTCAGAGCAGGGGGTGCCTGGTTTAATGCTCGGGTTCTCCCATTGACTTCCATTGTGCTCGGGTGCTCGGTAGAGCACCCGAGCATCCCAAAGTGTTCTACTCGAGCATCCAAGCACTTTGGTGCTCGTTCTAGACTAGCAAAGACATTACTGCTTGTAATCTACACCTTAATCTACCATTTATCAGATCAGCAAGAACTTCATGGAGAAAGTTTCAATTGCTTTGAAGAAGGCTTCAGGGAGGCCAAGAAAGTCTATCTGTCTGTCTATCGATTTATCTGTCTTTCTATCTCTCTATCAATCTATCTAACAATGGAAGAATAAGGTTGCACTCTAGAGTAAAGCCCCTTTACACTGACATAGCATTGGCCAAATAATCGCTAACAAGCACTCATATGAACACTCGTCAGCAATTATCTGCCAGTGTAAAAATCCCACTGATTACCCGATGAATGAAGGAAAGTGCTCATTCATTGGGTAATCGCATATTTCATGTGGTCACATAAATCATTGCTTGCTGGCAGCAGATCATGCGATTTAAACACTGCTGCCAGCAAACAATGATTCCCTATAAGGACGAGCAATGGCATACTGTGGAGAGGATAACTGCATGTAAATACTGCACCCTCCTCCACTGATGAGCAGATGATTGTCGGGAAGGAACGCTTCCTTCTCAACAATCGTCACTAAATCGTGGGCCTTAAGGTGAAAGGGTGGTGGAACTGCTTTATTCACCCCTAAACTGTGGGGTGCCTCATTCTTCGTTTTTTATATCCTTTGGCCTACAACCCACTGCCATGGAAGGATAGCATATCTATCTATCTATCTATCTTATATCTCTCTCTATCTCTCTCCCTTATCTATCTCTGTCTATCTCATATCTATCTATTGCAGTGGCCAGATTTGGGATGGCTCCAATGCTACGCTGGGTCCCCTGGACACTGACGAGGTGTCACCATGTGTTGCTGCTCTCTGGAAGTGATGGTAAGACATGGTGCACCCCAATGGCAAATAAGTCCAGAGAGTCAGGGTCTGCAGTTAACCAGGTTGCTTCTTTACTGGAGAGATTCAGGCACAAAAAAATATAGGCAAGGTATAGGGCTGGCTTCTAGAGGTCTCCTCTCTGGCAGAAGAAGGGTTTGATGCTGAGGAAAGGCCCGAGCTAGCTGTCCCTCTCTCTCTTCAGAAGGCTGGTACCCTGGTCCAAGGCTGGTGATCCAGGGTCTGTGACAGAGTATCTTCTTCTGTTCACTCAGTAGTCTGGCAGAGTCTCCTCTTCCGAGCACTGTTCCCTAACTGCATAACACTAGGGGCTCTGACTGCTCTCCTTATATACAGTTTTAGCTAGACTCGAACCTTCTAGTAGGAGGGGTGGAGTGACACTTTCCGTCTCTCATAGACATACTTTAGAGCTTTAATGATACTCAATGGCAATGACACAGCAGTTTTTCTAGACAAAAACAAGTTTTCAGACATAACAACAGAGCTAAACCAGACATTGAAAATGTCATCAGTCTTTCTGGGTTTGGTGGTAAACAACGTCTGGCTTTTTCCCTCCAAAACATGCTCTTCTTTAAACTCTATGGCAGCTGTGGAAAATTACCAGCATCTCATTCAAAGTCCTAACAGTCTCTCAGTGTTCATTAACCCTTTCCACAGAGCCTTCCAAATATAGTGATAATGAACATGATATGTATCACAACATATAAAATGCAGTTACACAGTATTAAAGAGGACCTGTCACATCTCCTGGCATGCCTGTTTTAATAGCTTCATGCATTCAACGTGTAATAACAATTCTGAAGCATCTATTTTTATGGCTCTGTGTTGTGTCATTCCTTTATTATTTCTACTAGAAGTAACAAGTGAATTGCTAGCAGTTTGCAGTAAGGGTACAGAGGGGTGTGTATCTGCACAGTCTAAAAATAGCAGCACTGATTGGATAGAGTGAGTCTGTGCAGGTACACACCTCCAACTGGTTACCACCCCTCCGTACCCCTACTGCAGACTGCTAGCAATTCATATATAACTGATAGTAGAAATAATAAAAGAATGGCACAACATAGAGCCATAAGAATAGATGCTCCAGAATTGTTCTCACATGGGGAATGCTGTAAGCTATTAAAACAGGCATGCCAGGAGTGGTGACAGCTCCTCTTTAAACAGTGCACATTAACCTTTTCAAGTGAAATAAAGTAAGAAGATTATAGCTTTGCATAGGGAAATAGACAAATGTCCACAAATGTCCAAATGTCAAAGTACCGCAGGGCACTATCTATCTATCTATCTATCTATCTATCTATCTATCTATCTATCTATCTATCTCATGTATGCATACCTATCAGTGATCACATCCCGCAAAACTCATACCTGCCGAAGGCTACATCCACACGACCGTGCTGCTGCCATTCCTGTGTTGCGGACTGCAAAACACGAAAAACCAGCCATGTGAACCCGTCATTGCGGTGCAGACCCACTGACTTCAATTGGTCCATGATCCACAAGATAGGGCATTTCCTATCTTTTGCGACACAAGGACCTTCTGTGGGCTTTTGGGTCCGTGCCATCATGCCCTATCTTTCACAGTATCTTGTAGATCGTGGACCCATTGAAGCCAGTGCATCGTGATGCAGTGTTCACATGGCTAGTGCCTGTGTTTTGTGGACCCTCGGTTTGCTGTCCACCACACGGGCACAACAGTAGACAATCATGTGAATGGAGGCTAATGCACATATTCTGCTCTTACGGCTTATATCTTACGGCTTATTTTGTAAGTAAATTGATACTTTATTAGGGGAAATTTTCTCGTATTTCCCTTCTGATTGTCATACCAGAAAGTATCATTAAAATTCTGAGCGTAACATATAATTGAGACTGACTTGTTGGTCCGTGTGACTGAAGCCGGGAATTTTGGCAATCTCTCTTTTCAATTTTTTTATTTGATTAAACACCCAAATCCAATCGCAGTCATCTAGCTGTAATACCATTGTGATGGTAATGCACTGGGAGCAACTTGCCTCGGCGCGCTGTGTAATCCTGATGAGGACGGGACGAGGGGGATTCTGACATGATGATTCTATTAAGCCTGACACCTGTCACTTGATTACCAACATTAAAGCTGATACCTGAAAATGAGCCTCCAGCGCCTGAAACCTTTGAAATTAAGTTTATGAAACATCATCGCTAAACAAGATTTATCTGCAGAATATCAATGACGTTTGCAGACTTTGCAGATTAAAAGTTTGCATAATGATCAGAGTATACTTCTTATAAAACCGCTTGCGGAGCTTAGAGAATAATATATCTGTAGGGGGGCGCCCCTTTTAACCAAGCTTGCAGGAACAGCGCCACACCCTTATCACAGGTTAAGTCTGGTATTGCAGAGTTAGCCCACACATTGGGCTCCTAAGCAGGGGTGTAACTATAAATGTCCCGGTCCCACAACAACTTATCAGACACCAAAGGAGACCATTTATTAGGGCCCTGACCAGACTTCTATATTATTAGACCCCAGACCCATAACTTATGAGACCCCAGAGCAGCCCTCCAAATTATTAGATCCCAGACCCCTAAATTATCAGACTCCCAGACCAGATCTCTAAATTGTTAGACCCATAAACAATCTTACCCCAGATCAGACCCTTTAATTAGTTGTCTCCCTTCAACAAATGACATTTATCATGTAGAGGAAGTTAATACAAGGCACTTACTAATGCATTGTGATTCTCCATATTGCCTCCTCTGCTGGCTGGATTCATTTTTCAATCACATTGTACACTACTCGTTTCCATGGTTATGACCACCCTTCAATCTAGCAGCGGTGGCCGTGCTTGCACACTATAGGAAAAAGCACGGCCATTTTTCCTATGGTGTGCAAGCACGACCACCACTGCTGGATTACAGGGTGGTCATAACCATGGAAACAAGCAGTGCATAATGTGATGGAAAAATTAATCCAGCCAGCAAAGGAAGCAATATGGAGAATCACAATACATTAGTAAGTGCCTTGTATTAACTTTCTCTACATGATAAATACTACTTGCTGAAGTGAGACAACCCCTTTAAATTATTAGGGAGGCCAAAATTATCAAACTAAATCGGACCACAGACCAGACCGCTAAATTATTAGACCCCAGACTTGGAAATTATCAAACTAAATTGTTGGACTACAGACCCTACATTTTCAGACCCCAGAACAGACCCATAAATTATTAGACCTCAGATCAGACTCAAATCAGAGTGGTTCTGACTCCCAACATCCCACTGATCAGTTGGCTAAGGCCCCTTGCAGACGAGCGTGTGTCACGCTGCGAGTCCGCAGTGCAGCTCCCGGCCTGACCTCTCAGCACTGACGGGGTCACATAGCATTATACTGATTTACAGCTCTGGAATGTATTGGATAACACTGGCAGCATTGTGTCAGTGTCATCTAACACATTCCAGAATGGTTGGGGTTACATAGCATCATAAATCAATATAATGATATGTGACCCCATCAGTGCTGGGAGGTCAGGCCGGGAGCTGCGCTGCAGACTCGCAGCGTGACACACGCTCGTCTGCAAGGGGCCTAGAGGGTCTCTTTTCTTTTTTTACCAGGTGCAGCTTAGTACAGCCTGGGGGTGAAATCCCGGGTCTACTTACATGGTGGGGTCCACCCCGGAGCACTACAGAGCAGGAAGTGGGGGTGGCATCAGAGTTCCGGAGTATACTTGTGTTTAATCTGTAGTAAAGTGAGGAACCGCTCTCTGTTCAAAGGATATCACCGGTGCCAATCAAGGGCTGTTAGGCCGCGATCCAAGTAATAAAATATTGAGGCACTCAGGTTGAAGGTTTTGCAATTCAAGTATAGTTTTATTTCATTTTTCTGCATCATCCATTTGCCCGTGGTATATATAAAAATGACAGACTATTTCTGACCGGACGTTTCGGTCACGATGGACCTTCATCAGCGGTCATGTTATCTGTAAAGTGGGTTGAGGCATTCCTGGGCAGGCTGCATCCAGCGCCCAGGAATGCCTCAACCCACTTTACAGATAACATGACCGCTGATGAAGGTCCATCGTGACCGAAACGTCCGGTCAGAAATAGTCTGTCATTTTTATTTATACCACGGGCAAATGGATGATGCAGAAAAATGAAATAAAACTATACTTGAATTGCAAAACCTTCAACCTGAGTGCCTCTATACCTGGGCTGGTTCATGAGTGTGTGATGGCAGAAGAGGAGGGCCGGCACGAGGAGCAGCAGAGGGACGTCGGGTCATGGTACATGGACAAAACTTCTCCTCTGCTGTCTCATCCTTTCCAGCACTCACTCAGTTTGTGTCATCCGCCATTAGTGGTGCAGTTGTTGTGTGTCACGCCATAGTGTTTTTTGAAGCACAAGAATAACAAGTCAGGGTCCTCAGTAGGTGGATGTGCACATTACTATGCAGATTAAACACCAGAAGGCACCATTGTAATGTAATAAAGGGAATATCCCACAACTGGTACATATTTAGAAAAAAAAGTAAATGGCTACTAGTTTTTCAGGCTGGATTATATTAAGTCAACATTTTAATGGTGGCACAACCCCTTTAACATTGCAGGAACGGGTTCACTGTATTCCTGAGATGTTACTTTTTCCCTTCACAATGAAAAGTTGGATCCGAGGTTCACAGAGAGAACATCTTTATTAGGCCTCCTGTCTGATGTACAGCTAATGCTCAGAGCACAAATACTCGGCTGCCTCCTGTGCTGTAATTCTATGTAAAGACGTACTTACTTCTCACGTATAAATCTCATTTTATTTCACCCTCCAGAATTGACTAAGTTTATAACTATAGGAAGGAGCATAAATTGAACATATGGTTCTCTGCATTATAAAACACGATGCGTTTGGGCTTACGTCGCAGGCCGCTCTTTGATAAGACGTGCAAAAGTTCAGCCTACAAGTGGAAAGCAGATAAAAAGCAAAATGATTGGAAAGATGCATTGACTCTACATAGAGTCAGTATATAGAAGAGGCAGTGACATGACCTCCAACTCCCTTGTGCAGATTCCAGACAGAAATCATTTATTGTAATGTCGTAGCTATTCATTTTTTTTCTTTCAAAAACTCCCTGGTGGCAGCCATATTGGAGACACACATGTTCTTCTTGTAATGTCTGTTAATTGAGAGAGAAATGTGATAGACTACTAGGCTCCAAGAAGTAATGGAATACAACCCTATCCCCAAGGGATCCGGGAGTGACGGGAGCTACAAACCCAGCATCATCTGTGTGTACAATGTACTGTTGATTGTTACTATCCTGCCTTATCTAGGTCTCTGACAGTACAATAGATTTGTAATTAAATCTTTTACTTTCTAATAATGAGGTGGCTCTGCTAATTCTGCCTCAGTCTACACAGCAAAGCTGACAAGTGAGTGTCTGCAAACAGTAAGCATTAGCCTATTGTAACTGCTTCAGAGGCCTGTGTGAAAAATGGAGTAATCTTTTTTTACTGTACTTAGTAACTAAAAAACCCTGCTGGTTACCTGCAAAACCATACAAAAGGAAACAATTTGAAAGCCATGATGATATGTAAACCACATGTAATTAGTGTGGACCCAATGTGCCAACCAATCGGTTTGTCTTTCGGGTAGTCCAGAGAGGGTTATTCTGGTGTTCCTCTGGTTTTCACCATTTAACCCCACACAGGTAATTGGCCTTTGTGGCAAGAGAGTGACCAGGCTGCCACCTCTTGGAATAGTCCTAGTACAGTTGGCTGTTGTCCCGCATGGGGGGACCAAGCAATACATATTGTCAGAAAACAGGCAGACGTCAGGGCAGGTAGTATATGTACAAATCTTTGAAACTTTCCAGAAGTAAAGCTAGGCAGCACAGGGTCAAAATGGTGAACAGACACAGATCAGGTCAGATGACGTAGAGTCAGAATCCAGGAATCAGGCAGAAGTCAGTACGTAGACAGACAAACAAACAGTTTAAAGCGCTTTTGCTCGGCCTTGCAAGCCAGTGATACCTATGAGAGGTCTAAGAGATTTCTCAGGCAAGGGGTAGAACAAACAGATCAGCATATATAGGAGAGCTGATTAGCTCATTAGTTGAGCTGCTGCACACGGAGCAAAAGGGGAACCCTTGCAGTACTACTGGGTAATGTTCAATGACTAAACTCCAAGACACACACAGGAAGAGACCTAGCTGAGGCCTGCAGCATGGGACCCAGGAATCTGGCAGCCGGCTCTCGGCAGAAGCAAGGTGAGTGAAGTGGAGCCTGTGCCCTCCCTGGATAGCAGGACGGCGGTCCTCATAACAGCCATGTTGTGGCCACTACGTACGTCTTTGCCCTTAGCCTCTCTTCACATCACATTTTAAGCCTTCATTGGAGGTATACATTGGAAAGATCACCCGACATATGACTCAGACTGTAGGTTTAGAAGTAATATCCCACAGACAGTGGGATACATTGCTAATAGGCTCCAATTTTAAATAAACATTATTACAATATACATGCAATAAAAATATTGTAAGCTTTTTATGTAGATTTCCCTCTCTGGTAGCGCCCCCTGCCATTTATCCTTCTGATCCACATTCTCCTGCATTCAGTGGTGGACTAACAGTAGCTTCTCTTTTCCATTCCTCCTCTTAATGCCAGGGTACAGATCTGTCCGAGAAGCAGATGACTCAGCCTTGACATCTTTCATTAATATAACATAGCTATACAATGCATTCAGAAAGTCTTCAGACCTTTTTAGTTTTTTTTCACATTTTGTAATGTTGCAGCCATGTTCTAAAATAAAAAAAACATTCAAAGTTTTCCCACATCAGTCTGCACTCAATACCCCATAATGAAAAAGTTAAAAAAAAAACAGCTTTTTAGAAATTTCATTGCAAATTTATTAAAAATAAAAAAATAAAATTTCACATGGACATAATTATTCAGACCCTTTGTATGCCACTTGATATTTAACTCTGGGGGTCTCCCATTTCTCTTGATCATCTTTTAGATATTTCTACATCTTGATTGGAGCCCACCTATGGCAAAAATTCTGTTGATCGGACATGATTTGGAAAGACACAGCCCTGTCTATATAAGATCTTACAGCTGACAATGCATATCAGATCAAAAACCAAGCCATGAGGAGGAAAGAACTATACACATACAGTCAGGTCCATAAATATTGGGACATCAACACAATTCTAACATTTTTGGTTCTATACACCACCACAATGAATTTGAAATGAAACGAACAAGATGTGCTTTAACTGCAGACTGTCAGCTTTAGGCCTCATGCACACGACTGTTGTTTTATTCCGTGTCCGTTGTTCCGTTTTTCGTGATTTTCTGCGGACCCATTGACTTTCAATGGGTCCGTTGAAAACTCGGCTAATGCACCGTTTGTCATCCGCGTCCGTGATCCATGGTTCCAGTCCGTCAAAAAAATATAACCTGTCCTATTTTTTTCACGGAAAATGGTTTGTGGACCCATTCAAGTCAATGGGACCGTGAAAAAACGCGGAGGCACACAAGATTTTCATCCGTGTCCGTTTTTTTCCTATAATTTGCATGGCAAACTTGACTTAGACTTTATTTTACTTTCCTTCATGTCTGGTGATCCTCCAAAAATAAAGGAAGACACACGGAAACAAAAACGGAAACGGATCACGGAACACCGGAACCCCATTTTGCGGAACGGAACACAACAACGGTCATGTGCATGAGGCCTTAATTTGAGGGTATTTACATCCAAATCAGGTGTACAGTGTAGGAATTAGAGCAGTTTGCATGTGTGCCTCCCACTTGTTACGGGACCAAAAGTAATGGGACAATTGGCTTCTCAGCTGTTCTATGGCCAGGTGTGTGTTATTCCCTCATTATCCCAATTACAATGAGCAGATAAAAGGTCCAGAGGTCATTTCCAGTCTGCTATTTGCATTTGGAATCTGTTGCTGTCAACTCTCAAGATGAGATCCAAAGAGCTGTCACTATCCGTGAAGCAAGCCATCATTAGGCTGAAAAAACAAAACAAACCCATCATAGAGATAGCAAAAACATTAGGCGCAGCCAAAACAACTGTTTGGAACATCCTTAAAAAGAAGGAATGCAACGGTTAGCTCAGCAACACCAAAAGACCTGGAAGACCACGGAAAACAACTGTGGTGGATGACCGAAGAATTCTTTCCCTGGTGAAGAAAACACCCTTCACAACAGTTGGCCAGATCAAGAGCACTCTCCAGGAGGTAGGTGTATGTGTGTCAAAGTCAACAATCAAGAGAAGACTTCACCAGAGTGAATACAGAGGGTTCACCACAAGATGTAAACCATTGGTGAGCCTCAAAAACAGGAAGGTCAGATTAGAGTTTGCCAAACGACATCTAAAAAAGCCTGCACAGTTGTGGAACAACATCCTATGGACAGATGTGACCAAGATCAACTTGTACTAGAGTGATGGGAAGAGAAGAGTATGGAGAAGGAAAGGAACTGCTCATGATCCTAAGCATACCACCTCATCAGTGAAGCATGCTGGTGGTAGTGTCATGGCGTGGGCATGTATGGCTGCCAATGGAACTGGATGTCTTGTATTTATTGATGATGTGACTGCTGAAAAAAGCAGCAGGATGAATTCTGAAGTGTTTCGGGCAATATTATCTGCTCATATTCAGCCAAAGACTTCAGAACTCATTGGACAGCGCTTCACAGTGCAGATGGACAATGACCCAAAGCATACTGCAAAAGCAACCAAAGAGTTTTTTAAGGGGAAAAGGTTGAATGCTATGCAATGGCCAAGTCAATCACCTGACCTGAATCCGATTGAGCATTTCACTTGCTGAAGACAAAACTGAAGGGAAAATGCCCCAAGAACAAGCAGGAACTGAAGACAGTTGCAGTAGAGGCCTGGCAGAGCATCACCAGGGATGAAACCCAGCGTCTGGTGATGTCTATGCGTTCCAGACTTCAGGCTGTAATTGACTGCAAAGGATTTGCAACCAAGTACTAAAAAGTAAAAGTTTGATTTTTTGGTTCCTTAACAAGTGGGAGGCACATATGCAAACTGTTGTAATTCCTGCACCGTTCACCTGATTTGGATGTAAATACCCTCAAATTAAAGCTGACAGTCTGCAGGTAAAGCACATCTTGTTTGTTTCATTTTAAATCCATTGTGGTGGTGTATAGAGCCAAAAATGTAAGAATTGTGTCGATGTCCCAATATTTATAGACCTGACTGTATTTCACTACAATACAAGAAAAATAGACTTAGTTCATATTTGGTGTTATTTGAACTAAAAGTGTTTCTTGTCATATTTCACTACTAGAGGTACAGACTAGAGATGAGCGAGTCGAATTCGTTCAGAATTTCAGGAAAAATTTGATTCTGAACGAATGCGAATTTCCTCGCGCTTCCTGGTAACGAATCGCAATTGTTCCTAACATGGCGGCTAAAATTGCGGCTACACGTGTGAGGACATGGGGCAAAGAACTCTGGGAAGGCGGGATGACCCATAATGCCATGCATGCAGCCAATCAGCAGCCAGCCAGCCCGGTGATGTCACAGCCCTATAAATACGGCAGCCATCTTAGAGTCTGCCATTCACTATCGTACTTTGTTCAGGGACAGACGTGTATTCAGGTGCTAAGGAGAGTGAAAGAAAAACTAATTGTTTAAAAAAAAAGGAAAGAAGCGATTTACTAGTGCAGGGAAAGGATATTGAGAGGAATCATTTCACAAGCAGGTAGAGACGTGTGCAGATGCTAGGGAGAGTCATAGGAAAATCCTCATTGTGAAAAAAAGCGATTTACAAGTGCAGGGAAACATTACATGGGGATCCAGATAGTCTCATAATACCTCTCTGTCATTCCAGCAATTAGTTATTGGGGTGCAATTGCTATGTTGAAAAGCCTTTAGTGGCTTTTATCTGTGGAAAAAGATAAATATATACGAAGGTCACTTTTGCTGTTAACTGCGCTGATCCCATTTAGTGACCTATTTTAATACAATACGAGAAATATTTACGCAAGTTACTTTTGTTGTTTTTTTTGCGCTAAAAGCGTTTATTGCCATATTTCTAGAGCAGTGGTGCCCAACCATTTTTCGTCTGAGGGCCGCACTAGACATGGTATAAATTTTGCGGGCCAGAACCAGGTAGCTTTGCCAGAAAGAAATGCAAACACTGTGAGGGGGCACATATGAGCATTACTATTGTAAAGGGGCACATATGAGCATTACTATTGTAAAGGGGCAAATATCTGGGCATTTTATCTGTGAAGGATGCACATCTGTTCACAGTAATAATGTCACGGAAGGTGTACAGAAAACTAGAAGACACAAAATGAAGATCCGACTGACTGGATCCAAAACTAAGGAACCAAAGGGATAGCCCTGCAACAGACCTGGCTCTCTCCCTAACTGCTCAGCCTATGCAAAAATCTCAATGGTAGATGATCGCATATCCTTGTACCTCGACTGTATAACACCTGAACACCCTATAATAGTGAGGGGACACGACCACCGGCTCCCTACACTTGATACGGAGGGAGTCAGGGTCACCTGAGATCCAGCAAACAGGGAAATACTAGTGAATGAACAAAACTTATCTGTAGAAGACTCAGTAGTAGCATCCAGCATGCATACACTCCAGGAAGTTGTATAAACTGCAAAGTGATGCAGTATGGGAAGGGATTTAAAGGGATGCAATCAGTGCAACTACATGACAGCTGAGAGAGGCTAACGCGATGAGAAAATGAAAGCAAAACAAAAGGAACCTCAAGGAGGAGGTTCTGAAGGACGTCTGTCAGAGCTTCTCAGATGTCTGGTGGTGACAAATATGCCCTGACACACACACCACAGGGGTGTTATTTTTTTTTACTGAAGCAGAAGCAGGCTCAGCTCGGCTGCAGTGTACTCTACAAGGCACACAGCAGTTTTCAGGAGGACTAGAGAGGAGCTGGATCGAGCGAGTGGCTGCAAAGATGGAAAGTTTTTTCCTACCTAGAGGAGGGTGAGCTGCGGCCGGCCGCGAGCACAGAAGTGAGTGAGATAGGTGCGCGCACACTTCCTGACTCAGAGCACGCACGCTACTTCATAGGCTGATCCCCCTGCTGCGGCCCTGCCCATGTGACCTCCCCTCCTCTGTCACACTGCTGGCTTCACTCATCCCGCCTGAGCCATTCAGTTAATGATTCACTGAATGGCAATGGCCGGCCGAGGTGAGCGCTCACACATAGTTCGCTGCCTGATGCCGGCGGCACTGCACGGGCCGCATGACACAGCTTCGCGGGCCGGATTTGGCCTTGCGGGCTGTAGGTTCGGCATCACTGTTCTAGAGAAAAAGAGAAAAATAGACTAAGTTCATATTTGCTGTTATTTTGCGCAAAAAGCGTTTCTTGTCATATTTCACTACAATACGAGAAGAATAGACACAATTCACATTTGGTGTTATTTGCACTAAAAGCGTTTATTGTCATATTTGTAGAGAAAAAGAAAAATATTTGCAGTTCACTTTTTTTGGTATTTGCTTAGAAATCGTTTAGTGACCTATTTTAGTCCAATACGAGAAATATATGTGCAGTTCCCTTTTGCTGTTATTTACGCTGAAATTGTTTCGTTGCCAATTTCAAATCCTTTAGTTGCCTATTTCAGTAAAAAAAGAAATATATATTTGGCGCTTTTAGGGGTGTTTTAATTTGCTTTTAGTTTATTTAGTTCAGCTAAAAGTATGTCAGACAGAGAAATGCCAGGTCATGCACAGGGGAGTGTCAGAGGTGTAAATGATTCTGGCGCAGGCACAGGTCGCAGCACAGTAATGGGGCATGGCAGCAGGAGTCACAGCGAGAGGCCTGAGCTCCTGGTGTCATTTAGCAGTTGTGTTTTGACCAGCAACTCAACGGTTCTTGATTGGTTGACTGGATCTTCGACTTCGTCGCAATTGACAGCAGCACCAGCAGCCGGAGACTAGAGTTGCTGATGAGCAGCTTTCTTCACCTTCATAGTGAAGAAACTACTCACAAGCAGCAGCAGGTAGACCTGGAGCAGGACCTGAACAGCAGGTGGTGGTGGCATACTTTGACAGCACCCTGCCAGCCGTCACAGAAGATTCGCTGGACTACTGGGCAGCCAAACTGGATTTGTGGCCGCAACTGGCCGAGTTTGCTCTGGAAAAGCTGTCCTGCTTGGCTAGTAGTGTGGCATCAGAGCGGGTTTTTAGTGCGGCGGGGGCCATAGTTATCCCAAGAAGAACTCGCCTGTCCACCCAAAATGTATAGAGACTTACTTGACACGGACGTTCCCTTGGCAGGTACCAGGAGATCGGAGAGACTGGCAACTCGTGGGTTAAATCGACAAGTTCACTGTGGATCTTATTGTGTCTGTGTTTTGGTGAATGCCACACCCCTTGCTTCAGGTGTTGCTTGTTGGTGATTTGCCTTTCCCATAAGTAGCCGCTTCTCTTGGAGGTGCGGTTATAGATTTTCTTCCTGCCTTCTAACTAGCTGGTCCGTTGTACTCTGTGGTGCTTCTGGAGTTGCCAGTTTTCTACTTTCAGATAAGTCTTGTCTTTTCTTATTGTTTTGTGTTTTTTATATTCTCTGTTGTTTGTGTCTGGGCCTGAGACAGAGACTTCCATTTGTCCATCTGTGGAGGAATGGGTTGTCTCTGGTCCTAACCTCATTCCAGGGCATTATAGGGATATAAGGGCCTAGGTATCCAGCATATGAATATTCCTACCTTCAAGGTCTATTCATATTGATAGTGTCACGGGGCGCCAAAGGCGCACTCGGTCTCCCATCAGCCACAGACCTGCTGCTTAGCTTCGGGAGCGAGGATCTGTGTTTGGCCTCGTTCCCAGGGCGGCTTTGCTAGCTGGGAGGCTCCCTGCTCCTAGGTCTGCCTTGAGCGCCGAGTTGATCACTCGGTGCTCGATTTGTCTGTCTGTCGGTCATGTGACACTGGCCACATCACATGACCCTCACTCCCCACTATAAATACAGGCAGCCTGCTGGCCACAGGTTGCCTGTTAATTTTAGGTATCTGGTGATTGTTTTGTTCCTGCATACTTACCTGATCCTGTGTTCCCTGACGATTCTCTGCCTGCTCCTCCTGTACTGCGCATCTCTCCTGGTATCCTGACCCCGGCTTCCACCTGAAGATTCTTTGCGGACTCCTGTTGTACTTCATTTCTCTCCTGGTATTTGACCTCGGCTTTTCCTGACTATTCTTTGCTCATTCCTTAGTACTGCATAGCTCTCCATATATATATTATATATATTGACCCGGTCCGTTCACGTTCCGTTATTTGTCTTGTCTGTCTTCCCAGCACGTATCCTAAGTTAGGGACTGCCGTCTAGTTGTCCCCTGTTATTAGGACTTGCGAGGCAAGTAGGCAGGGCCAGGGGTGAGGGTGGAGCGCAGTGGTCACTATCCTCCCCCCTGTGTGTAGTGTACGTTACCAACACAGATAGGTAGTTAGGGCCCGGATTAGGGTTGTTTTGGAGGTGACCTGTTCCTTCCCTAGTTTCCAGGCCCAGTTACTGTTCCCCTTCCCTCCTGTGTTTAGTGTGATCGTGACATTGCATTTGTCAAGATGAATCAGGCGTGAATCAGCCAGGATTTACACCCACCAATGTCTGATGCATTAGATTAGATCATCCATCTCCACACTATGTCACTGTGCCACTCTGTGGTATCATGCTGCTGCTGCTGTTGCTGCCATGTCCACACTATGTCACCATGCCACTCTGTGGCCTCCTGATGCTGCCATCTCCACACTATATCACCATGCCACTTTGTGGCCTTCTGATGCTGCCATGTCCACACTATGTCACCTTGCCACTTTGTAGTATCATGCTGCTGCTGTTGCTGCCATCTCCACACTATGTCACCTTGCCACTTTGTGGCCTCCTAATGCTGCCATGTCCACACTATGTCACCTTGCCACTCTGTGGTATCATGATGCTCTTGCTGCCATCTGCACACTATGTCACCTTGCCAGTCTGTGGCCTCCTGATGCTGCCATCTCCACACTATGTCACCGTGCCACGCTGTGGCCTAATCATACTGCTGCTTTCACCTCCACACTTTGTCATTGTGCCACTTTGTGGCCTCCTGATGCTGCCGCCACCTCCAGACCCTGTCATTGTGCCACTTGGTGGTCTCCTCATGCTGCTTCCACCTCACCACTATGTCAAAGGGCCACTCTGTGGACATCTCATGCTATTACCACCCTCCCCACTCTATGACGGGGTCGCTATTGTCCTTGTTTGGCCTTCTTGAAATCACCATTTATTTGACCATTCTTCTAATCTGTCAGAAGGAAGGAAAAATGAGACGCACAATGGATGCTGTCTGTATAGCAGCTGTAAGGCCTGTATGGTCCTATCAGAATTGGCTTATGATTTGGTAGCCAAAAGCAGGAGTGGGTACAAAACACAGAAGACATGCAAATATTCCATTCATGTGTCATCTCTGTTTTGGATCCACTTTTTTTTGGCATTAGCAATACTGATGGATTACTGACCAAATGCTGACCGAGTGAAGGCGTATGCTCCACAGACAGGATCTGTTTTTTGTGGGTTATTGTTCTGACGGATCAGAGGAAGGGCAAAATAATCAGTGATGTCAACACAAACTTACTGCTGACACCCTCTCCACTATGTCGGGGGGCTCTACTTGTATAAGCGTTTAATAGAACAGGTTCTGTAGACATCTATATGGAATCAGCTGACAAGGGTCTAAAAGGAGTGTGCTTCTTCTTGACGCTAACCAGTAAGGCTGAGTTAATACTTCAGTTATTTGGTCAGTTTTGACCCCGTGACTCCCCAAATAAGTGAAGTGTGCAGTGATTCTAATAGCGACGCCTGTCATCTGCATGTCATACTGACTGACAGTATTATTTCACTACCACAGCAGACTCCCTATGCATGTTACTGCAAGGCACAGTGTTCTACGCCACTATAAAGGCTCTCTGCAGCCAGTAAATAGACGTTTTTTATCGCGATCAGATCGAAGTGAGTTTTTTCGGAAAATTCGGCAAGCCGGCCGAATCGAATATTTAAGAAATTCGCTCATCTCTAGTACAGACCTGTACCTACTGCTGCACTGAAAGAGAACAGTTCCCTCCATAATAAATAAATGGAAGAAGTTTGGAAAAACCAGGACTCTTCCTAGAGCTGCCGCCCCACCAAACTAAGTCATTGGGGGAGAAGGGCCTTGGTAAGAGAGGTGACCAAAAGCCCAATGGTAACTCTGGCTGAGCTCCAAAGATCCTTTGTGCAGATGGATGAAACTTCCAGAAGATCAGCCATCATTGCAGCACTCCACCAATTTGGGATTGATGGCAGAATCCTCCTCAGTAAAAGACAAATGAATGTGAAAAAAAAAACAACACCTAACGGCTCTCAGTCTGTGAGAAACAAGATTCTTTGGTCTGGTGAAACCAAGAATACATTTTTGGGCCTCAATCATAAGCATTATGTCTGGAGGACACCAGGCATTACCCATTACCTTTCCAATACCATGAAGCATGGTGGTGGCAGCATCATGATGTGGGGATGTTTTTCAGCAGCTGGGAAATGGAGACTGGTCAGGGTTGAGGGAAAACTGAATGGAGCAAGATACAGAGGTATTCTTAATAAATACCTTGATGCAGAGTGCTCTGAATCTTAGACTGGGTCGAAGGTTTGCCTTCCAGCAAGACAGTGAACCTGAGCACACAGCCAAGACAACTCTTTGAATGTCCTTGAGTGGCCCAACCAGAGCCCTGACTTGAACCCAATCGAACATCTCTGAAAACACCTGAAAATAGCCGTCCACTGACAGTCCTCATCCAACCTGACAGAGCTTGAGAGGATCTATAGAGAAGAATGGCAGAAAATCCCCAAATCCAGATGTAAAAACCTTGTGGCATCATCCCAAAGAAGACTGGAGGCTGTAATCACTGCCAAGGGGACTTTAACTAAGTTCTGAGTAAAGGGTGTGAATACTTATGTCAAGGCGAGATTTTAGTTTTTCATTTTCAACAAATTAGTAAAGATTTCAAATGTTTTGTTTTCACATTGTTATTATTGGGTATTGAGTGCAGAACGATGGAAAAAAGTGAACTTTTTAATTTTAACACAAAGTCGCAACATGAAATTTCAAAAAAGTGAAAGAGTTTGAAAATGCATATCTCTCTCTAGACAGTGGATAAGGAAATTGTGGGGTCATTACATACATTATGGATCTGTGCTGTGAAGATATATGTTAGGAACTATTTTGATTGGCTAATTGCAATGCATCCTGAGAGATTCAGATGGTTGATGAGCTTCTGCCCACCTATGGAAAGGGAAGAAAGTCCTCCAGTTAAGTGAGTAAAAAAAGAGTTTGTGGGGTAAAGCCGTCACTGTAGAAGCGAGCAGTGACCGCTTCCCTGTGCTCTCCTGCTCTGACAATGAGCTTCAACTACCACCAACTTTTCTTAGAGCAGGCATCTGATAATGGACAGGATTGAAGGAAGTTCTGTTCCCAGGCCATTTAACAGGCCACAAAATGTACCCCTTTGATTGGGTCACTGTTTTTTCTGGGTAACATATAAACATAGAATGTGTCAGCAGATAAGAACCATTTGGCCCATCTAGTCTGCCCAATATACTGAATACTATGAATAGCCCCTGGCCCTATCTTATATGAAGGATGACCGTATGCCTATCCCATGCATGCTTAAACTCCTTCACTGTATTTGCAGCTACCACTTCTGCAGGAAGGCTATTCCATGCATCCACTACTCTCTCAGTAAAGTAGTACTTCCTGATATTACTTTTAAACCTTTGCCCCTCTAATTTAAAACTATGTCCTCTTGTAGCAGTTTTTCTTCTTTTAAATATTCTCTCCTCTTTTACCTTGTTGATTCCCTTTATGTATTTAAAAGTTTCTATCATATCCCCTCTGTCTCGTCTTTCTTCAAAGCCATACATGTTAAGGTCCTTTAATCTTTCCTGGTAAGTTTTATCCTGCAATCCATGTACTAGTTTAGTAGCTCTTGTCTGAACTCTTTCCAAAGTATCAATATCCTTCTGGAGATATGGTCTCCAGTACTGAGCACAATACTCCAAATGAGGTCTCACTAGTGCTCTGTAGAGCAGCATGAGCACCTCCCTCTTTCTACTAGTAATGCCTCTCCCTATACACCCAAGCATTCTGCTAGCATTTCCTGCTGCTTTATGACATTGTCTGCCTACCTTTAAGTCTTCTGAAATAATGACCCCTAAATCCCTTTCCTCAGATACTGAGGTTAGGACTGTATCACTGATTTTATATTCTGCTCTTGTGTTTTTACGCCCCGGGTGCATTATCTTACACTTATCAACATAAAATTTTAGTTGCCAGATTTTTGACCATTCCTCTAGTTTTCCTAAATCCTTTTCCATTTGGTGTATCCCTCCAGGAACATCAACCCTATTACAAATCTTTATGTCATCAGCAAAAAGACACACCTTACCACCGAGGCCTTCTGAAATTTCGCTGATAAAGATATTAAATAATATGGGTCCCAGTACAGATCCCTGAGGTACCCCACTGTTAACAAGACCATGGTCTGAATATACTCTATTGACTACAACCCTCTGTTGTTTGTCCCTCAGCCACTGCCTAATCCATTCAACAATATGGGAGTCCAAGCTCAAAGACTGCAATTTATTGATAAGCCTTCTATGTGGGACAGTATAAAAAGCCTTACTAAAGTCTAGATAAGCGATGTCTACTGCACCTCCTCCATCTATTATTTTAGTCACCCAATCAAAAAAATCAATAAGATTAAGTAAACCCATGCTGATTTTCATCTTTCGATCCATGGGATTTTAGATGTTCCACAATCCTCTCCTTTAGTATGGTTTCCATTAATTTCCCCACTATTGATGTCAGGCTTACTGGCCTATAGTTGCCCGATTCCTCCCTACTACCTTTCTTGTGAATGGGCACAACATTTGCTAATTTCCAATCTTTTGGGACGACTCCTGTTGCCAGTGATTGGTTAAATAAATCTGTTAATGCTTTTGCTAGTACACCGCTAAGCTCTTTTAATAGCTTTGGGTGTATCCCATCAGGCCCCTGTGACTTATTTGTATTAATTTTAGACAGCTGACTTAGAACCTCTTCTTCTGTAAAGACACATGCATCAAAAGATTCATTAGTCTTCCTTCCTAACTGGAGGTCCTTTTCCTTCATTTTCCTTTGTAAAAACTGAACAGAAGTATTCATTGAGGCAGTCAGCTAGTTCTTTATCTTCTTCCATATACCTTCCTTCTTTTGTTTTTAATTTGGTAATTCCTTGTTTTAGTTTCCTTTTTTCATTTATGTATCTGAAGAATGTCTTATCACCTTTTTTTTCATTGACTGAGCTAATTTCTTTTCTACCTGTACTTTAGAAGCTCTTATAACTTGCTTGGCCTCTCTCTGCCTAATTTCCCTGTCATCCCTGTTTTTTTTTATAATTACTAAATGCTACTAAATGGTAATCACCCTACTGTTCAGCCCTGGGGCTCTAGAAAGTCTCAGGACGACAATGGCCATCTTAATACAACCTCACCAGAGCCAATACATTTTCCAGCATGTACGGAGATAGGAATATCATTGATAGCGATGAATAAATCGGGCTTGTACAAAGCAGAATTAGATTACATTAGACTCAAATCCATGCTCTGCACATATGTTGCTTATCTATAGCTCACTCAAATTTCAATCTGAAGATCTGGGCAGTGCTATATGTTGATCTGCCATTGTGAAATTTTGTCTCTTTTGCAGATGCAGCCATACCCGACCAGAGAGATGCTGCAGCAGAAAATGCAGGACTACATGAAATGGCAGTCGTACAAGTCCCACCTTGTCAGAAAGCAGCGGTGAACTACAAGAGGAGTCACGATGGCTAAATCATATATCAGTTGCAATGCCTTACATATGTCTGTAAGAGTAGAGACACACATGGTGGCCACACCGGAGCTGAGGTCTGGCCATAATGTCCTCAAAATCTACGCCATCTGAATTGTTAATGCAGTTTTACTGTGTAGATATTAAAGTGTGCCTAAACTTTCACTTCACTTTCTCTAAAAAAACAAAAAATGTCATAAAAATATTTTTTTGTAAAGTATTTTCATTAATCGTATTCACCTCCATTCTTTTGCAATCGGGCTCTGAAGTTCCAACCTATGGTATTCTGTTTTCTCCCAATGCACTTCTCGGTTGCCATGTCAAATCTATAGAGTCATAGACCATAGCCATATACACGGGTTAGGGATTCCTCTTCCTCTGATTACAGGGAGGAGGCGCCAGGTAGGAGATGGTGTGCAAGAGAAAGAGGCTCCACAGGCACATCTTGTCGGGTATTACCCTTGCCCGCTCCACTATAGGTTTGTCTAGTATATCAGTGCATGAGAAATAATGGGGGGAGTTGGGATGTAATCAGGAGATATGAAGTAAGGAAGGAGCCAGCATGTAATGAAGAGCATTGGAGGAAGGGAATAGTCAGTATGGAATCTGCTGCGATGAAAGGGGAGATGAAGGATGGGGCAAGGAAGACAGCAGGGATTCAGCAGTGATGGAAGATGAAGGATGGGAGGAGACAACCATAAAGAATAGAGGAGATATAACTAAGAAGTATTGAGGAGACAACCATGAAGGATGTAAGGGAGATAACTATGAGGTATGGGCGAGGTAGACATGAAGATAAAGGAAGGGGGAGGGGGATCAAGAGCCATGACGGATGAGGGTAGCCATGAAGAATGGGGGAGAAGAGACAACAATGAAGGATGAGGAAGGACAGTCAAGAAAGAATGAAGGATGGGGTAAATGCAGCCATAAAGGATGTATGGTGACAGCTAGAGATGAGCGAATTGAAGTTGACGAAGTGGAATTCGATCAGAATTTCAGGAAAAATTCGATTTGCACCGAATCCTAATTTCCTGACGCTTCGAGGTAATAAATCAAATTTTTTCCTAAAATGGCTGCTGCACGTGTTAGGACATGGAGCAAAGAACTCTGGGAACGAGGGATCACCCACAATGCCATGCATGCAGCCAATCAGCAGCCCTGTGATGTCACAGCCCTATAAATAGCCTCAGCCATCTTGGATTCTGCCATTTACCAGTGTACTTAGTGCAGGGAGAGACATCAGCAGGCGCTAGGGGTCCTTTCTCTGTTACCCCCCCCAATACTTGTATTGTACCCCCTCACAGTAGTATTGCCCTGATTGTGCCCTCTCACAGTAGTTATGCCCTCTCTGTGCCCCTTTCACAGTTGTAATGCCCTCTTTGTGCCCCCTTCACAGTAATATTCACCATTGTGTCCCCTTCATAGTAATAATGCCCTCTTTGTGCCCCCTTCACAGTAATATTCACCATTGTGTCCCCTTAATAGTAGTAATGCCCACTGTGCTAGTAATGTCCTCTGTGTCCCCTCCATAGTAATAATCCCCATTGTGCCCCCTTCACAGTAATAATGCCCACTGTGCCCCCTTCGTTGTAGTAATACCCTCTGGCTCTGTGCCCCCTCCATAGTAGAAATGCCCATTGTGCCCCCTTCACATTAGTAATGCCCTCTGTTCCCTCTTCACATTAGTAATGCCTTCTGTGCCCCCTCCATATTAGTAATGCCCTCTGTGCCCCCAACTGTTTGAAGAGAGGGCAGCGCTCATATGAGAGCTGCTTTCTCTGTTCTGTTCACCTGCTCGCCATAGCATTTGCAGTGATGAGCAGGTAAACAGAGCAGAGAAGGCAGCTCTCATACAAAAAAAAGCGGACAACCCCTTTAAAGACATACTTGGAAAACATTACATACAGAGCTACAGAATAATACAGCGCCACATACCACTTGCATCCAGTGACTTCTCTTCTCTTATGTAGATATTCTCTTTCCTCTTCTTCTCCTGTTAGACCAGACCGCCATGGTGACTTCTTTCAGCCGCGCCTCGTCTCTGCAGAGTTTAACAGACATCTTATTTTCCAACTTTTCCATCATCCTCCCACCTTCTCAACACCCCATCCTGCCACCCCCAATACTGTGTCCACTGTGCTCCCCAATACTCTCCAGCAGAAACAGTCCCCCTGAAAATACTGGTACCACACAGTCAGTACAAAAACAACCCTTTATTTTGTGCGCTAGTACAAAAAAATCCCCCCTTCCTTTCAGATCAGACCCCCATATAAAACCCTAAATGAGACCCCCCCATCTCAGACCAAATCCCCTTTAGACCTCTATGTCAGACCCCATATAGGACCCCAGTTTTAAACCTCAGATCAGACCCCCATTAGACCTCCATGTAAGACCCCGATCCAATATCAGACCTCAGATAAGACCCCTATTAGACCTCCAAACTCCCATATAAGACCTCCAGACCCCCATATCAGACCTTTAGACCCACATATCAGACCTCAGACCCCCATTAGACCTCCAGACCCCCAAGTCAGACCTCCAGACCCCCATTTGGAGCTCCAGACCCCCCAGTCAGACCTCCAGACCCTCCAGTCAGAACTCCAGTACGCCAGTCAGACCTCCAGACCCCCCAGTCAGATGTCCTGACCCCCCCAAGTCAGACCTCCTGACCCCCCATAGACCACTCCAGACCGCCATTCGACCTCTCCAGACCCCATTAGACCTCCATATCAGACCTCAGATCAGACTGTAAAATAATACTTACCTCTCCTGCCGCCACTCTCCCTGTCCTGGCTGTCTTCTCTTCTCAGGGCCGTCACTGCAGGCACCTGAGCTCTTGCAGCATCAGGTTAGAGTGCGCTCTGTACGTCCTGATGCTGTTGGCAGCCAGGACACAGCAGCGCGGGCACTGAGAAGAGTAAGCAGGAGGAGGGGTAAGTACTGTACAGTGCTCACAGCGCATCTCTCCCCCTCCTCCTGCAGACTAGTGAGCACATCCATTATGGAAGCTTTCACTACTAGTATTCACTTTATAAGATGCACTGCATCTTATAAAGGGAAAAGCAATGAGCACTTCCATCTGTACTGATGGAAGTGCTCATTGCTTTTGGCACCCCCTTGAGAGCCGGCACCCGGGGCGGACCGCCCCTCCGTAGGCAGGGCCGTTTGAAGGAATTTGGGGGCCCCAAGCAAAATAGACATGGAGGCCCCCCCCCCTCCACGCCCTCCCCACCTTACGCACGCAAAGCCTACAGGAACCACAGTATAGCCATACAGTTTAAGTTCACCCACACTTTATATACAGTAAATAAAAAAGGAGGTTTACAGTGCAAATACTGCTGTTGCATTTAATGTGCATGAAATTTGAACATTTTCAACAAATGAACATTTGCAAAAAACACCACTGTACCATACACTCCAATATACATTTAAAAAGTGCACAATAACTAAATCCAACATACCTAAAACACACACATTAACATTTTTCAGTTCTTACAAACATGTGCAAATGATCTAAAACTGCTGTTTGCGAACCTTGTTTTCTGCAAAGGCAATCAAAATGTCCTCCATGTCCAAAGACTGGCGAACATCACGCTCAATTGATGTAAGTGCCAGTCCTGTGAGCCTTTCTTGGCCCATGGTGGACTCACCCCTCCCTTCTTATTCCACTACCCCATGTCCTTCTTAGTCCCCCCTCCCCCTGTCCTTCTTACTTCCCCCTCCCCCTCCCTGTGTCCTACTTACTCTCCCCCTACCTTAGATAAGTTCCTAAGTTAATTCAGTCCTCCGGCTCCTTCCCTGGACCCTGTAGCGTGGCCGAGCTCCTCGCTCTCTACCTCCAGTCCTGACTGTCACTCAGTGCGGCCGGAAACGGCGTGGTACGGGTCAGGAGATTCAGTTTCCTGTTCCCGGCCGCGGCCGGACTAAAAGGAAGTGAGCACTCAGTGTACACTTCCTGTGAGTCCGGCCGGGAACAGGAAACTGAATCCCCTGTTCCTGTACCGCGCGGTACCCGGCCGGACTGAGTGACAGCCAGGAGGTAGAGGAGGAGAGCTCGGCCACGCTACAGAGCAGCAGTCAGCAGAGGAGGAACTCGGGAGGTAACCAGGAGTGCTGCAGCCGCCTGAGGCTCTCTATAGAGCGCTCAGGGGGCTGCAGCCTTAAAGGAAGCAAAACAAGCACCGGCTCTGCTTGGGGCCCCGGGCCAGCTCGGGGCCCCAAGCAATTGCTTGTTTTGCCTGTCTGTTAGCGACGGGCCTGTCCGTAGGCACGCCACTGCCTTGCTGCACTTACTGTCGATCCAAATTGTCATTATACTGCTGCTTTCAGGTTTGTAATAGATCAGGCATGCTCAACCTGCGGCCCTCTAGCTGTTGAAAAAACTACAACTTCCACAATGCCCTGCTGTATGCTTATAGCTGTAGTGTTGATCGCGAATATTCTAATCGCAAATTTTTGTTGCGAATATCGGCACTTCAAGAATTCACGAAGGTGTAGATTATAGTGCTATATATTCGTAATCGCAAATATTCGAGATTTTTTTTTTTCATCAGTACCCTCCCGTCTTGCTTGTGGGCCAATGAGAAGGCTGCAATATATTTGTCAGAGCTTAGCAGCATCCCTAGCAACCAATAGGAAAGCTGCCTACCCCTTACTATATAGGAAACTCCCCAGCAGCCATTGTCTGCAGTTTTTTTTGCAGTTCTGAGAGAGAGAGAGAGAGAGAGAGAGAGAGCAGTGACATTGCTGTGCTCTGTGCTTTCATCTCGATCCTGTTCCTTATCCAATTACATTAGATAGATAGTTAGCTCATATATATATAATACAGATACGGTAGTTAGTGGGAGTTAGTCAGTGTAGGTTAGATCCTGATATAGGGTAGCTCCAGTGCAGGGTGTTAGCTAGTGTGATAGGAATTACTGTTTCTCTGCGGTCCATACATACATACATACAGTCAGGTCCATAAATATTGGGACATCACCACAATTCTAACATTTTTGGCTCTATACACCACCACAATGGATTTGAAATGAAACGTACAAGATGTGCTTTAACTGCAGACTGTCAGCTGTAATTTGAGGGTATTTACATCCAAATCAGGTGAACGGTGTAGGAATTACAACAATATTTATGGACCTGACTGTACATACATTCTAGAATTTGCTAATTTATTGCGAATATTATGCAAAAAATTCACAAAATATCGCGAAAACGAATATTGCCTATTCCGCTCATCACTAGATAGCTGTAGGCTGTTCAGGCATGCTGGGAGTTGTAGTTTTGCAACAGCTGGAGGGCGGTAGGTTGAGCATGCCTGTAATAGATGATACCTCTGTAATTCCAGCAAACCGTTCTTTTTATTGGGGTGTAACTGCTATGTGATACAGCTATTAACAGGGTGTATTACTAGGAAATATTTCCATGTCTTATTTGCCCTTGTGCGGTGCAGTTATATGTTCTAAAGCCTTTTTTGGCGTGTATTAGTGGGAAAAAAAGGGCTTATTAGCAGTGGCGTACATAGAGAAGTGAGGGCCCCATAGCAAGGATTAAACCAGGCCCCCCACACAGGACAGAAGGATTTCTGCCTAAACCCTTTTCAATGACCCTTGGGACATTTTTCACTGCCTCAATTGCTAAAAGTTGTTCCTTTAGACTGGGTAGAGTCCTGACCAAGTTTTCACCTCAAGTAGAAGAGGAGATAATCCCAACTAAGACTGGGCCCCCTCTTGCCCTGGGCCCCATAGCAGTCGCATGGTCTGCCGCTATGGTAGTTACGCCCCTGCTTATTAGCCGTTGTGTAGTGAGAAAATTTCAGTCCTTTTTGGCATTTATTAGTGGCAAAAATGTTTATTATTTGCTGTTCAGCGGTGCAGTTATATGTTCTAAAGCCTTTTTTGGCGTGTATTAGTGGCAAAAAAAAATATTATTTGCTGTTCAGCAGTGCAGTTATATGTTCTAAAGCCTTTTTTGGCATGTATAAGTGGTAAAAAAGAGAGCTTATTAGCCATTGTGTGGTGAAGTGAGAAAATTACAGCCCTTTTTTCATGTGTATTAGTGGCAAAAAAAAGTATTATTTGCCGTTCAGTGGTGCAGATATATGTTCTAAAGACATTTTTGTCGTGTATTAGTGGCAAAAAAAAATAATTATTTGCTCTTCAGCGGTGCAGTTATGTGTTCTAAAGCCCTTTTTGTCATGTATAAGTGGCAAAAAATAAAAATTATTTGCCATTCAGCGGTGCAGTTATATATTCTAAAGCCTTTTTTAGTGTGTATTAGCGGCAAAAAAAAGTATTATTTGTCGTTGTGTGGTGAATTGACAAAATTATAGCCTTTTTTGGGGTGTACTAATTTCCTTTTTATTTACTTATTTCATCTAACAGTATGTCAGACAGAGAAGTGACAGGCCATACACAGGGGAGGGGCAGAGGCTTTAATGTTTCTAGCACATGCACAGGTCGCAGCAGAGTAAGGGGTCGTGGCAGCAGGGGTCACTTTGAGAGGCCTGAGCTCCCGGTGTCATCTAGCGGTCGTGTCTTGACCAACAACCCAGCGGTTCTTGAATGGTTGACTCGGTCATCCGCTTTGTCCCAAGTGACATCAGACACCCCTAGTCAAGAGTCGGTGGGTTCGTCAGACACAACCCTTAGTTGGCATGGCCCGGGAGCAGCCCCTGTCCCCTCACCTGTCCTCAGGGATGTAATATTACCACTTTACAAAGCGTTGGTGCGGCCTCATCTGGAATATGCAGTTCAGTTCTGGGCACCAGTCCATAGAAATGACGCACTGCAGCTGGAAAAAGTACAGAGGAGAGCGACTAAACTGATAAGGGGCATGGAGGGTCTTAGTTATAGAAAGATTAACAGAATTGAATTTATTTAGTCTTGAGAAGAGATGTCTAAGGGGGACATGATTAACCTATACAAATATATAAATGGGCCATAAAAAAATGTGGTGAAAAACTGTTCCATGTAAAATGCGCTTAAAAGACAAGGGGGTACTGCCTCCGATTAGAGAGGAAAAGTTCAGTCTCCGGAAGCTTCAAAGCTTCTTTACTGTAAGAACTGTGAATCTGTGGAATAGACTTTCTCATGACGTGGTCACAGCAGGAACAGTGGACGGTTTTAAAAAGGGTTTAGATGAATTGTTAAAAGTAAACAACATTAATGCTTATGAAAACTTGTAGAAATCTGAGTCTCACTTCCTTCTGGGATTCGCGTCCCCACTTGTCCCTTGGTTGAACTTGACGGACTTATGTCTTTTTTCAACCGTATCAACTATGTAACTATGTAACCGGCCTCTGTCCTTTTCTGTTCCCGCAGCCAGAGAAGTATTATATGCTGTAGGCTCAGCTCCACTATACAGCGAGGACGAACTACTAGAGGACAGTCAGCAGCTACTGCCCAGCCAAGATCTGGAGGAGACATCTGCCGCTTCCACCGGTAGGCAGGCAAGTAGTGATGAGTAGTGTTGATCGAACATGCTCGGCCGAACACTAGTTCGGCTCGAGCATCTCGATGCTCGGCAGATAGCGGTATTCGGCCGAATACCGCATGTGCTCGAGCGCAATGCTCGAGTCTCCTCCCCGCACATTTCTTGCCTGCTACGCAGCCAATAAACGTGCAAGCAAGTACTGCCCTCACTGTAATGCCGTAGCCATGTTGGTTACTGGCATTACAGTTATTGGCTGGCCGGAACGCGTTATCGGGTGCTATATAGCACCCGATGACGCATGTTCGGCTCAGTCTTAGTCAGGGAGATCTGTGCTGAGGAAGGGACAGACAGTGTAGGGAGTGATATAGGAATATTTTTATTAGAAAAACTTTTCAGAGACCCAAGGGTCCTTTTAAGGACTATTGTGTGTGGTAACAGCAATATATATTTTCAGCGCAACCTGCGCTAAATTGCTAAAGCTTTACAAATCCAAAAGTCTATTGTGTGTGGCACAAATATCTATTTTTAGCGCTAAATAGCGTGCAATAGTTAGGCCGTTGCAGACAGCGACATTAGCTGCGCCACATCTCCTGTGTAAAGTGTGCGCATCCAAAAAATATGTGTGACATACAATGTACTTTTTCCATAGACGGTGTCTGCTGCGGACAGTGACATTACCAGTGCTACATCTCCTGTGTAAAATGTGCGCATCCAAAAAATATCTGTGACATCCAGTGTACTTTTTACGTGGACAGTGTCCGCTGCGGACAGTGACATTAGCTGCGACACATCTCCTGTGTAAAGTGTGCTCATCCAAAAAATATCTGTGACATCCAGTGTGCTATTTCTGTAGACAGTGTTCGCTTCTGACAGTGACATTACCAGTGCCACATCTGTAGTGTAACGTGTGTGCATTCAAAAAATATCTGTGACATACAGTGTACTTTTTCAATAGACGGTGTCCGCTTCTGTCAGTGACATTACCAGTGCCACATCTCCAGTGTAACATGTGCGCTTTCAAAAAATATCTGTGACATACAGTGTACTTTTTACATAGATGCTTTGGACAGTGACATTACCGGTGGTACCTCTCCTGTATAATGTTTCCTCATCCCAAATACCTAGGACATTTCCTATAATTTTTTATTAGCCGCTGGTGACAGCATTGACATTATCTGCGGAATATCTCCTGTGTCACGTTTCCACATCCCAAATACCTTTTTAAATTTGTTTGCGCATACACTTCCAAATCCTACGCTACTGTACGTGTGACAGACTTTAAAGCATATATAATATTTAATATGAAGAAGGCGAGCAGTAAGGGACGGGGAAGTGGCTGTGATGCTGATGGTGCATGCGGAGGCCGTGGCCCTGAAACTGTGCCTGCTGCCAGAGCACAAGAAAAACAATCTTCCACGATACCTAGCTTCATGTCCCAGTTTGCAAGGCGGCGCAGGACACCACTCTTGAAGTCAGACCAGTGCGACCAGGTGGTCGGTTGGATTGCAGCAGATAATGCTTCCAGTCGGTTGAGCACCACCTTGTCTTCCACCAAGTCCACTCTCAGTAGCCAAGAGTCTGCTCAACACAATCTTCACCATGATCCTCCTTCCTCCCACCATGGAGAGTCTGGGCAAACAAGTGATCCCACACTCGGATATTCCGAGGACCTCTTTTCAGCACCATTCCTTGATTTGGTACTCTCGCCAAGCATGCTTGAAGAGGGACATATCTTGTGCTCTGATTCCCAAACTCTTCAGCATCCACAGTCACAAGAGATGACTGTGGGGAACGGCAATTACTGTTTAATGAGGTGGATGATGATAAGACACAGTTGCCAATAAGTCAACGGCAATTACTGTCTCAAGAGGTTGATGAAGAGGATGAGACACAGTTTTCAATCACTCAGGTTGTGGTTAGGTCAACAAGTCAGAAGGATGAGCAGAGTTAGGAAGTGGAAGAGGAGGTGGTGGACGATGAAGTCACTGACCCAACCTGGGAAGGTGGAAAGCTGAACGAGGACAGCAGTACAGAGGGGGAGGGATCTGCAGCACCACAACAGGCTGGAAGAGGCAGTAGGGTCGCAAAAGGGAGAAGGCAGGCGACACCAAACAGGCCCGTAACTGTTCTATGGAGCACCCTTTGCGGAAATCTCCCTTGCCAAGGGGTAGGTGTTCTGCAGTATGGTGCTTTTTTGAGAAAAGTGCGGACCACAAAAGAATAGTCGTTTGTAACCTGTGCCGTACCAAAATGAACACTAGCAACCTCACTACCACCAGCGCGATCCACCACATGGCATCCAAGCACTGAAATAAGTGGGACGAACGCCTGGGTCAACAATCTGTGTCTGCGGGTCACACCACTGCTTCCTCTTCCCCTGTGTTACGTGCTGGCCAATCCTCTGTCGAAGGCGCAGGCCCAGATGCCTCCCGCCCTGCACCTGGACCTTTGCAAGCACCATCAGCAACCACATCCACTTCCGTGGGGTTATTGTTCTGACGGATCAGAGGAAGGGCAAAATAATCAGTGATGCCAACACAAACTTACTGCTGACACCCTCTCCACTCTGTTGGGGGAGCTCTACTTGTATAAGCATTTAATAGAACAGGTTCTGTAGACATCTATTTGGAATCAGCTGATGATGGTTTAAAAGGAGTGCGCTCTTATACACTACAGTAGGATCTTTGGCCTCTGGACAGTTCTTTATACCTGGCGCTAACATCGACCTGTAAGGCTGAGTTCACACTTGAGTTATTTGGTCAGTTTTAGCCCTGTGACTGCCCTAATAAGTGAAGTGTGCAGTGATTCTAAGACTGACGCCTGTCATCTGCGTGTCATACTGACTCACAGTATTGTTTCACTACCACAGCAGACTCCCTATGCATGTTACTGCAAGGCACAGTGTTTTAAACCACTATACAGGCTCTCTGCAGCCAGAAAATAGCTGTTTTTTAACACGATTCACCGTGAGTAAATTCGGATCGAATTGAATGTTTTCGGAAAATTTGGTGAACCGGCCAAATCAAATTTTTTAGAAATTCGCTCATCTCTAGTGACAGGCATGAAAGATGGGGGATACAGCCATGAAGAACAGGGAGGGACAGCCATAAATGATGGGCCGGAGGTAACCATAAAGGATGAGGGTCGAAACAACCATGAAGGATGGAGAGTGGACAGCTATGAAAGGATGGGGAGGAGACAACCATGAAATATGGGCCTAGGCAGCCTTAAAGTATGGGGGGAGCTATGAAAAATGGGGTAGACAGCCATGAAGGATGGGGGAGACAGCGTGAAGGATGGAGGTGAGACAACCATGAAGGATAGGGGGAGATATCCATGAAGAATGAGGGTCAAGACATCCATGAAGGGGATACAGCCATGAAGGATAGGGAAGACACAGGCATAAAGGATGGTAGGGGTGACAGACATAAAGAATAGAGAGGAGAGAGCAAGAATGAAAGCAAGAGGGAAAAGAAGGTGCAGGGAAGGTCAGTTATACCAACCATTGTGAATATGGTGGCAGTTATTATGCCAGTGAAGAGATACATGCTAACTGTTAGACGGAAAGATGCAGATGAAAGAGAGCAGTATTGGAAAAAAGAACCAAAATTAACTTGTGAAAGTTTAGGTACACTTTAACAAACAGTGTAAAACCCACACAGTTAGGACTTGTGCAGTATGCCAGACCAACAGGGGAATTATATGTGAGGTCACGGTGTGAGCATTAGGTGGTAAATACAGTTCTGGTTACTCACGGTTATGTCGACCCTGGGCAGGTCTGCACAAGTGATGACGAGAACAGCACAGGAATTCTCTGGGGCACACTGGTGTAAGGGACACAGCCCAGATGGTGGTTCAAGGTGCCCTTGATGGTCTGTATTAATGTGCTTATGGCAAGGTCCCTTGTAGTCGTGACGCCAGTACCTTTTATGGTGGTACAACCATTTACTGTAGTGGTAACTGAGGAATTGGAGACTGAGACAAGGATGGTGCAATCCAGCTTATAACTTTTACTGAACATTGCTCCTGGTAACGGTTACATCCAAGTATTTAAATAGTCTCTAGTACATCCAGATATGAAATACAGTCTCTTTAAGAGGGACAGAGGTAAAGCTGCAAGAGATCCACTCCTCACAGGTGTGATGTTTGTCTCTCAGGCTATTAATGATATAAGTTTTATGCTTACTAGTAGAGGACTTCTACGCTGGTCTCTGTTATCCCAGTGCAGGTTAGTGAGGCTGCCGGAGGCTGGTAAATCCTTCACTTTTAACTCCAAAGGTCCTGAGGTGCGTATAGCGATGGCCGTAACCCTTTGGGTCTCTGTTTTCTTTAGTGCTTTCTGGATTAATATCCTTTTCTGAAGCTAAACTTCTAGATGATGTCCACAAGCGCTTAGCAGAGTTCTGAGCTGGATGTGGACCACTTCAGCCCAGGGCTGAAGACTCAAGACTGAACCCTCAAGACTGAAGACTGAGAACAACTGCCTAACTAGGCCTGAGCTCAGCTATATATATGGGATGTGTTGTCTCCCCCTACTGATAGGCTCAGTGTAATGGAATCTAACACACCTGTAGGCAGGGATTATGCATAAAAATGCACTGCAGCATAAAACAGGTTATATAAAGCATAAAAAGCATAACTGACGTGACACTGTACTGACGAGAGCAGGCACAGAAATGTTTAACCATGGTGTAAGGAACCATTTTAGAGGATCTGTTTCTGTCATTAGTTTTTCAACAGTCTGCATAGGCTCTACAGGCTTAACTGGTAGTTCAGGCACTTGAATTGGAGGCTGATGTTCCTCTGCAACAGTCTCGTCTGAAAGGATTCCTCCTGGAGTATCTTTCTCCCTGTTACACAGTTTCAAGCGATTGTGATGTACTATTTGAGGCGATTTGTTTTCTATGGTGATCTCATAGGTGTCAGTTGCTGGATAGAGATGTCCCGAACTATTCACCGGCGAACAGTTCCCGGCAAACGTAGCTTGTTCGCAAACTTTGACCCTGTACCTCACAGTCAGCAGACACATTCCAGCCAATCAGCATACCCTCCCTCCCAGACCCTCCCACCTCCTATCAAAAAGCAAGGACAGCATCCATCTTAGATTCATTCTGAAGCTGCAGTGTCACAAATTTGACTAAGTTGTAATCGCAATGCGATTAATACAGGTTATATTAATCGCATTGCGAATTCAACTTAGAGCTGGGTTCCTAATGGTTGTATTGCTAGAATATAACGAAGATTGAGGAGAATATAGTGCTATATTCGTTATATTCGTCAATTCTAGCAATAAAACCATTAGGAACTCAGATCTAAGTTGTAATCGCAATGCGATTAATGCAGGTTATATTAATCGCATTGCGAATTCAACTTACCACACTCTGCGTCAACTACGTAATTTTCCATGGGAGTTTTGCCATGGATCCCCCTCCGGCATGCCACAGTCTAGGTGTTAGTCCCCTTGAAACAACTTTTCCATCACTATTGTGGCCAGAAAGAGTCCCTGTGGGTTTTAAAATTCGCCTGTCTATTGAAGTCTATGGCGGTTCGCCGTTCACCAATATTCGCGGAAGTTCTCGTTCGCCGTTAGCGAACGGAAAATTTTATGTTTGCAACATCTCTATTTCTGGATTGGGGATAGTTGAAACAAGCTAGGGGTCTCTTTCCCACTTACTGTCCAACTTGCTGGTGCGATGATTGTTCTTTAGCCACACATAATCACCAATTTCAAGAGGCTCTGCTTTGGCAGATTGGTCATAATCTTTTTGCTGCCTTTTGTGAGCATGTTCCATGCGGTGGTGAACAATTTCTTGTGCATCAGCTAGACGTCTTTGGTGCTCGCTCACCCAATCAGTTTTTGGCAATGGATTGATGGCATCAGACACTTGTACGTCCAAAGTATGGTCAGCAGGTAGTTTACCTTGTCAGCCAAACATGAGGTAGTAAGGTGTATACCCAGTGGAACAGTGAATGGTATTATTATAGGTATACATCAATTGAGGGAGAAGAGTAGGCCAATCATTCCTGGTAGCAGGTGGCACAGCTCTAAGCCTTTCTATTAAGGTCTGGTTCATCTTTTCACAAAGTCCATTACCTTGGGGATGGTAAGCTTTTGTTCTGATTTTCTGGCAATTGTGAAGCGAACACAGTTCTTTGAAGAGTTGCGACTCAAAGGCAGATCCCTGATCTGTAAGAATTTTTTCTGGACATCCGTATGGTAACAGGAAATGTTTCCAGAAGGCGTCTGCAGTTGTTTTAGCGGTCAAGTCCTTACAGGTACGGCTACAACAAATTTGGTGTAGTGGTCAATGATGGTCATAGCGTATGTGTAGCCTGAGCGACTTGGTTCCAGCTTCACGTGGTCAATTGCAACGATCTCCAACGGTGTCTGGCTTACAATAGGATGTAAGGGTGCTTTTTGGTCATGCCTTTCACCTCGCCCAAAAGCACAGGTGGAACACTCTCGACACCACTTCTCAATGTCTCCTCACATTCCAATCCAATAGAATCGTCTACGGATGGTAGCTTCTGTCTTCTGCATGTCAAAGTGCCCTGATTTGTCATGGTACATCTCGAGAATGATCCTTGCATCCCGGCGGGGTATTAGAATTTGGTACACCCTGTCATAGGTAACTGGATCCAGGATTCTTCTCAATAGTAGGCCCTTCTGTAGAAAGAGTTGTTTCCGGTGTCTCCACAGCTTCAACAGTTCTGGGTCTGCATTTTTTCTGCGGATTCTCTCAGGTGTTCTTCCACTGGTGAGAAAGTCATGTAGTTCTCCGATTACTCTACTTTCTGACTGAAGTTTGATCCATCTCTCCTTTTCAATTTGAGATTCTGGATTATTCTGTAGATGGGGATTTAGGACTCTTTTCTCTTTGACAGAGAGGATGTCTTGTTGGACGAAATTTTTGTAGAAATCAGGTATCTCCACTTCTTCCCAGACATCTATGTGTGCAGTAGGATCTTCCTTGGTAGGCAGGCGAGATAAGTCATCCGCGTTCTTGTTGGACTTGCCCGTTCTGTATTTTACAGTGAAGTTGTAGTTAGCAAGACGTGAGGCCCATCTTTGTTCTAAGGCACCTAGCTTCGCTGTATTAAGATGTGCCAGTGGGTTGTTATCGGTGAAAGCTATGAAGGAAGTTGCTGCAAGGTAGTCCTTAAATGTTTCGGTGACCCATACAAGTGCGAGGAACTCTAACTTGAAAGAGTCGTAGTTCCGGTCATTCTTTACAGCTCCTTTCAGGGATCTACTAGCGTAAGCAATCACTCTTTCGTGTCCTTCTTGCATTTAGGACAGAACAGCTCCCAGGCCTTTCTGGCTGGCATCAGTGTAGAGATGGAATCGCTGTTGGTTATCTGGATATCCCAAGCAGTGATGGCCAGTTCGCCGTGTTCATCCGCGAACACGTGCGCGCTGCCATCTTCACAAGTCCGGCGAGGCACAGGTAAGTCCTTACCTGTGCCTGTATGCGAGCCGGTCTGAAATGAAATGCGGTCTCCGGGAGCAGGCAGTTCCGAGAACAGCCGCCGGGGGCCTTCTTCGGGCTGTTCTCAGAACTACCTGCACCCAGAGACCGCATTTCATTTCAGACCGGCTCGCGCACAGGCACAGGTAAGGACTTACCTGTACATCGCCGGACTTGTGAGTTAAGATGGCAACTCGCACGTGTTCGCGGGCGAACACGGTGAACTGGTCATCACTAATCCCAAGGTGGTTCGGTCAGCTTCTTTTTCAGGAGCTGGAAGGCAATTTCCCTGTCTTCATTCCACTCCACAGGTATCTGAGTCTTCTGATACTTCTTTGGATGTCCACTCCTCTTAGGAGTTCCTGAATTAACTCAGCAATCTGGGCGAAGTGAGGGATGAAGCGTCTGTAGTACCCTGCAAAACTAAGGAAACTTCTCACCTCCTTTACTGTGGTAGGAGTAGGCCAATTCTGGACTGCAGCTAACTTTTCTGGATCTGGTTTAACACCTTCTGCACTGACAACATGTCCCAGGTACTTGACTTCTGGCTTCAGCAGGTAGCACTTAGATGGTTTGATCTTGAGTACATGTTTAATGAGGACTTGGAAGACTTCTGCAAGGTGTTTCAAGTGGTCTTCGTAGGATTTGGAATAAATAATGACATTGTCTAGATAGATTAGGACAGTCTCGAAGTTTCTATGCCCTAAACAGCATTCCATTAGTCGTTGAAAGGTTCCTGGTGCATTACAAAGTCCAAAGGTCATGTAATTAAACTCGAATAGGCCCTTGGGGGTGGTAAAAGCTGTTATCTCTCGGTCTTCAGGAGCCATGGGTACTTGCCAGTATCCACCGGTCAGATCAAGGGTAGAGAAATAGGCTGATGACACCAGTGCTGTCAGGGATTCTTCAATTCTGGGTAAGGGATAGGCATCCTTGTGGGTATTGTGATTAATTATTCTGTAATCCACACAGAACCTGATGTTACCATCCTTTTTCTGGACAAGAACTAGTGGTGCAGCCCATGGACTATGGCTGTCTTGGATAATATTGGAATCCTTCATCTCTCAGATCATTTGTTTCACAGATTGGTACATCGTTGGTGGTATAGGCCGGTACCTTTCTTTTATTGGAGGGTGAGAGCCGGTAGGAATAGTGTGTTCTAGTGTGACTTCCCCATAATCCGTGGAGTGCTTACTGAAGGCTTGATGATGTTCCTTCACGATGTTCAAAACTCCTTCAATTTGGTTTTTGGGCGTAGAGCTGTCTCCCACATTGAGTTCTTTCCACCATGATGCAGGCGGAGCATGTTCGGGAGTACTGTAGCCCTGCACAGATTGTTCTACTTTAATTGCAGGCACGCTGATGACATCCTGGAAAGAAATTTGCAATAGCAGAGCAACAGGATAGTGTTTAGTGAGGGTAACGTGGTGATCATTCAAGTTTAGGAGACAAACATTCACTTTACCTTGGGAAACAGTCACTAAGCTCCTTGCAGATATGACTAGAGGATGATCATCTAGTGCAAAGGGCTCTACCATGGCTTGGTAGTCTTGACCTCGAATTCCCAGGGCGGCACGGCACCATATGAGTGTCTCTGTATTTGGTTTAGGGTCACAGGTTGGTTATCTTGGATGCGGACACAGCAGAGTTCCCCTTTCTCATTGGCAAATTTCTGTTGTGCGCTTAACACACGGATGGTCTGTTGTATGACCTTTTTGGAGGCAGGTGAAGCAGCATAGGCATAGATTGGCGTAATGCCTCAAGCATTTTGGTGTAACAATTCCTAAGGATATTCATTCCTAGGATCACTGAAGAGCCACCTTTGTCTCCGTCTTGTACAACAATAATACCTTGTCGAGGTAAAGTGGTTTCTCCTACTTGCAAAGTTGGCTCCCAATAACCATGTATTGACACGGGTTTCCCGTTGCTGGCTGTAAGATCCAACCAGGATTCTGGCGGTTGCATAAGTTGGCTCTGGTCCCAGTATTTATCAAATGCAGGCCGTTGGATGGTAGTGACCTGAGACCCGGTGTCCAGTAGGGCGACAAAGGGAACTCTGTTAATTCGGATTGCACTTCCGGACGGGATACTACATATCTGGGCATCCAGTTGGGATCTTGCAGACCTACTGGTTTACATCTAGAGGGGCGGTCTTTAGCCTCGAGGGTTTCTCTTTTAACCACCAGCACATTGTTTCGGTATGCCCTGACTTATGACAGTAGGTGCAAATAGGTCGCCTGCGCCCATTGGAGTGGTCATTTGGGCACCCGCCAGGACCTTTGGGATATATATCTTTGTAGTCAGGAGGGAAATGTTTTCTTGGTAACGATGTTTCATCCTCCAACAATAGAGGCTTCTCCCACTGTTCTAATTTTTGACACACCTTCTCCAGGCTTTTGTCAAGAAGTTAACCTGTTCTGTCAAGGCTGCTACGGCATCAGGGACCGGAGTTTGAGCTGCCTGACTGGCTACCGGACAACACGTGGAAGGAGTAGCAGGCATATGGACAGGAGTTTCAGCAGATTTAGCAGGCTCTGACTGTGGACTCTTTCCCAGAATGCTAATGGCTAGCTCTTTAAAATCCAGGAAGGTGACGCTTGGGTGTTGTGCAGCTAACATTCTCAACGGGCTTTTTTAGGTTGTCAGTGTTAACACCTTCAATGAACTGTTCTTTCAGAGTTTTGTCTTGGTTCTCTGCCTCACGGGGGTCTACCTGAACTACAGCTCTAAGGGCTTCTTGTAAAGACAATGCAAAGTCTCTGAGTGACTCACCAGTTTGTTGTTTCTTGCTGAAGAACCTCATTTTGACCTCTGACATGGACTTGGGTTCGAAGGTGGTGTAGAGTCTATCGAAGATCTGTCCCAGTGTTCTTCTTTCAGAGCTGGGCCAGGACTTCACCTCCTGGAGTGTGGCTCCCTCTAGTTGCGCTAGGAGTATTTCCATTTGCTGCTCTGTGGAGACAGGGTACAACCTGAACAAGGCACACATTTTCTCCTTAAAGTCTCTTAGGGTGTGAGTTCCCCAAAGTATCTGGGGAACCAAGGGGCCCCAAAGTAGGAGGACATGGTGAGTGGCATCATGCTGGCTGCTGCAGTGGCTGGTGGTACACTGGAGCAAGCTGCGGCTGTGGCAGGGGATCCACTAAGGTCGGGCTGCGCGGCTTCTTCCTGAACAGACATGCCAATGACAGTTTATTTAAATGCTGCAGGTTGAATTTGACTTTATACAGTTTTTGAATGGGGTTGCTATAGGCAACCGTTGCGGATGTATGGCCCTTTAAGATAAGCGGTACAAGCCGGAGATACTATTGAGGAAAATTCTTATTAAATGCCCCCTTGTTACTGATGGAGGATTTTCTCAGGCTGAGGAGTAAGGTTGGGGCCTTTACTTGTGCTTATCCCGTGGAGGTTGGCTGGCAATACGACGGTTCTAATCTCTCTTGTTCGCATGCCTTTTCTCGCGATCCGCGAGCATATGTCACACTCAAGTCCCGTGCACTGCCAGAAGGGGCGGTGCTACACTCTGCATACAGCTCGGCCTCCCCGGACCGCTACAGGAGTGGTAGGCTGCACTCTTACTTATTCTTTTTCATATGGGGCGGTGCACCAACTTTTTACGCTCTGAGAGGGGGTGTAACTTTTCCCGCTAGGCTACTCTGCGATGGCGCAGCAAACAATTACAAGTCCTTTCGGCGGCCATCTTAAGTGCAAAACAGTCCATTCAAACAGAGTAAGCAGCGCTATTGACTTTAGAAAAATCCACAATTTTGCAGTTTTAAAAATGCGGTTTTGTAGTAGAAGTGTAGCGCAATACATGAAGACAGTCTCTAAGCAGCCTAAACAGTCCTTTGGCCCAATAAAATCAATCAAACAGTTGGGGCTCATTCACAATAGGCAGTCTGTAATGGAGCAAATCCTGTTCACACAGTTCATTAAAGGCACAAAGAAATGAATCCTGTTCGTGACGCCAAGATTTATTATGCAGTATGCTAGACCAACCGGGGAATTATATGTGAGGTCACGGTGTGAGCATTAGGTGGGCCGAGGTAAATACAGTTCTGGTTACTCACGGTTATGTCATCCCTGGGCAGGCCTGCTCAAGTGATGAGGAGAACGCCACGAGGATTCTCTGGGGCACACTCTGGTGTAAGGGACATAGGCCAGATGGTGGTTCGAGGTGCCCTTGATGGTCTGTATTAATGTGCCTATGGCAAGGTCCCTTGTAGTCGTGACGCCAGTATCTTTTATGGTGGTACAATCATTTACTGTAGTGTTAACTGAGGAATTGGAGACTGAGACAAGGATGGTGCAATCCAGCTTATAACTTTTACTGAACATTGCTCCTGGTAACGGTTACATCCAAGTATTAAACAGTCTCTAGTACATCCAGATATGAAATACAGTCTCTTTAAGAGGGACAGAGGTAAAGCTGCAAGAGGTCTACTGCTCACAGGTGTGATGTCTGTCTCTCAGGCTATTAATGATATAAGTTGTATGCTTACTAGTAGAGGACTTCTACGCTGGTCTCTGTGTTATCCCAGTGCAGGTTAGTGAGGCTGCCGGAGGCTGGTAAATCCTTCACTTTTAACTCCAAAGGTCCTAAGGCGCATATAGCGATGGCCGTAATCCTTTGGGTCTCTGTTTTCTTTAGTGCTTTCTGGATTAATATCCTTTTCTGAAGCTAAACTTCTAGATGATGTCCACTAACTCTTAGCAGAGTTCTGAGCTGGATGTGGACCACTTCAGCCCAGGGCTGAAGACTCAAGACTGAACCCTCAAGACTGAAGACTGAGAACAACTGCCTAACTTGCCTGAGCTGAGCTATATATATGGGATGTGTTGTCTCCCCCTAGTGGTAGGCTCAGTGTAATGGAATCTAACACACCTGTAGGCAGGGATTATGCATAAAAATGCACTGCAGCATAAAACAGGTTATGTAAAGCATACAAAGCAAAACACTACAACTTTGCAGTACCCACATGGGTAGTGGGACACTGCACTTGTTCAGAAGACCATATGTATTTTGTGATTCGCAAAAAACGGATCCGCAAAAAATAGGGATGACGTCCGTGTGCATTCCGTGTTTTGTGGAACGGAACAGCTGGCCCCTAATAGAACAGTACTATCCTTGTCTATAATTCGGACAATAATAGGACATGTTCTATTTTTTTGCGGAACAGAGATACGGACATACGGAAACGGAATGCACGCTGAGTGCCTTCCGGATTTTTTGCGGACCCATTGAAATGAATGGGTCCGCAAAAAAACGGAATGGACATGGAAATAAAATCCGTTCGTGTGCACGAGCCCTTAGGCTCCATTCACATGTCTGAAAATGGGTCCGCATCCGTTCCGCAATTTTGCGGAACGGGTGCGGACCCATTCATTTTCTATGGGGACGAAATAGATGCGGACAGCACACAGTGTGCTGTCTGCATCTGCATTTGCGGAGCGCGGCCCCGATCTTCGGCTCCGCAAAAGATATAACATGTCCTATTCTTGTCCGCAGCTGCGGACAAGAATAGGCATTTCTATAGGGGTGCCGGGAGGGTGTGTTTAATTAGTATCTTGAGAAATCAAATTTCTTCATGATGTTTGTGAAATGATAAGGGGGGGGGGACACATCTGTATTATGTCTATAGATAAACATACAAAAATGACAGGAAACCTAGCCTACAAGATTGCTTCTCATTGACCTAAAAAAAAAGTTCTGTACATTAGAAATGTGACCCCTAAATATCCACATAATATAACCATCCTAGAACAATGGTACCATTTGGCATGTAGGTATCTTTAGTAGATATAAGTGATATGATTCAGAAAATTTTAAAATTTGACTCAAATTTTTTTTATTTTTTTTTTATTCTACCAAACTTGAATTTTGTGTTATTTGGTTTGGGAAAGTCAAGAAGATAGAGGGAGAGAGCAAGAGAGAGCACTTTTGATTTGGGTCAAATTTATTTGAAATGGAATTGGACAGTCTATTCGGCTGAATCGGACCCAAATAGAATTTTAAAAACATTTGCTCATCTGTAATTATTAACAACTAACTTTTTGGTGGGCATTGAGACTCTTTCCCTACTTTAGACTTTTGGGCTCTTCTTGAATGTCCACATGGCCAGTCGGCCCTGATGACATATTATTACATGTTATGTATATTTGATTTAATATATATTTAATTCTTTTTCCATTATTTATCCTTACTGTAATGCACAATAAAATATTTTAAGTTTTAGTAAAACTTTTGTCCTCGATTATTGTTGCCTATGTGTTTTGCTTTGCACAGCTTATGCGGGTATATGTTAAGTTCTCTCCAGGTTCATTACTGTGGCTTCATCACTAACTTCCTGTGAATAATCTTATTATAAGAGACTGGTGAAACCAATCTGTCCCATAATGAAAAGCCTCAGGTGGAGTCAGTCTAGTATTAGCACATCCAATGCCATATTTACTTTAATTTCATGCATAATGGGATAAAGATGTCGGATGTTTGACTGTGGCCTAAATTCTGTATGCTATTGGGGTTTTATTTAACTGTTCTCAGTTATGGGACATGTTGCATGACTGTGAACCCCAAAATTCATATGTATTCTTCTCAAATCAGTTTTGTTATTGCTCCCCTACATCATAAAGGAGAAGTACAAATAGTTTTCATAAAAAATGTCATATAATTTGTGTCTGCAGCTTCTTCAAACAAACCCCAAATCGCCTGGTCCTGCAGCCATATTCCCTTCCATTTGTCATCTCATGTTGCTTTACTGTACATTTGATAGGTAAGTAAGAAAAAGGGGTACGATTGAAGGAAGTATGCAAGATCAGACTACATTGGCTTTGTTTGTGGTCTGTTACCATGGAGACACACACTTATTTACAGGTGCATCTCAATAAATTAGAATATCATCGAAAAGTTCATTTATTTCAGTAATTCAATTCAACAAATGAAATTCATATACAGATTTGTTACATACACACTGATCTATTTCAAGTGTTAATTAATGTCGATGATTCTGGCTTACAACTTATGAAAACCCAAAAGTCTCAGAAAATTTGAATATTGTGAAAAAGTTCCCAGTCAGCTAATAAACACAAACACCTACAAAGGTTTCCTAAGCCTTTAAATGGTCTCTGTCTGGTTCAGTAGGCTGCACAATCACGGGGAAGACTGCTGACTTGACAGTTGTCCAGAAGACAGTCATTGACACCCTCCACAAGGAGTCGAAGCCACAAAAGGTTATTGCTAAATGAGCTGACTGTTCACAGAGTGCAGTATTCAAGCACATTAATGAAAGTTGAGTAGAAGTAAAAAGTGTGGTACAAAAAGGTGCATAAGCAACAGGAATAACCACAGCCTTGGAAGGACTGTCAGGAAAAGGCCATTCAAGAATTTGGTGGAGATTTTCTTGCGGCTGGAGTCAGTGCTTCAAGAGCCACCACACAAAGATGTATCCTGGACAAGCCACGTGGAGACAGCTGCAGAAGAATCTGACCTGGGCTAAGGAGAAAAAGATCTTGACTGTTGCTTAGTGCTCCAAATTCCTGTTTTCAGTTGAATGTAAATTTTGCATTTCATTTGGAAATCAAGGTCCCAGAGTCTGGGGGAAGAGCAGAGAAGCACACAATCTAAGTTGCTTGAGGTCAAGTGTGAAGTTTCCACAGTTAGTGATGATTTGGGGAGCCATATCTAGTGCTGAGTGAATCAAAGTATCCGAAGTGGACTTCGATTCGAATTTCAGGAAAATTTTGATTCGTCAATTTGGCTGAAAAAAACAAAACAAAACTCATCTCCTCCACTTGCTCGCGGAAAGGCCACATGCACCCAGCGTGATCACGAGGTGAGGTCATCACGCTCGCCGTAGTTCCTTTGGAGGCTTCTCTTCAATCAAGAGGGGAGCGGAGGTGTGTATTATAATTATTTTTTTAACCCCTGAATAACCCCTAAAAGGCTTAATGTGAGTCACAGATGATGGAATCAGAGTTGAACGTGGCTAATGCGAGTCACAAATGCTGCAATCAGCGTTGAACGTGGCATCTGAGGGGTTCGCTCATCTCTAGCCATGTCATCTGCTGGTCTTGGTCCACTGTGTTATATCAAGTCCAAAGTCAGTGCAGCCATCTACCAGGAAACTTTAGAGCATTTCATGCTTCCCTCTGCTGACAAGCTTTATGAAGATTCTGATTTCATTTTCAGCAAGACTTGACACCTGCCCACAAGGCCAAACGTACCAATACCTGGTATAATTACTACATTATCACTGTGCTTGATTGGCCAGCAACCTCTTCTGAACCTAAACCCCATAGAGAATCTATTGGGTATTGTTAAGAGGAAGATGACAGACCCAAATAACACCTCAGCAGAGAATGCCTCCATGCCATGCCTCACTGATGCAGTCAGTCATTCATGCAAAATGAGCCCCCACCAAGTACTGAATGCATATATATTTCAGTAGGCCAACATTTCTGTATTAAAAATATTTTTTTTAATTGGTCTTATATAATATTCAAATTTTCTGAGATCCATATTTTTGGGTTTTCATTAGCTGTAGGCCACAATCATCAACATTAATGGAGATAAATGCTTGAAATTGATCACTCGTGTGTAATGGATCTATATGATAGATGAGTTTTACTTTTTAAATTGAATTACTGAAAAAACATTAACTATGATATTCTAATTTATTGAAATTTGATGAAACTGTATATATCTCATTAAAAACCCTTTAAATGCACAATAGGTAAAGTGACTGTGCGGATTGAGGACTGGATAGTATTTATGGTCCCCCCAATGGGGTTTATTAAGAACTGTTGAGGGCATAGAAATAAAGAGAAAAAAAATACTCCAGTTCCCTGCTGCTATCGACTTCAGAAGGATGTGTTCAAGTACACAGCACTTAAAATGGATACAATGCAAGCAGAATTTATCCTAATCACTAAATTCTTCATACGATCATATTGCAGGAGGTCTAATACAAATTCATATGTGATTTGTGGTCCTATTTGGACCTTGTTCACTTGTTTTGCAAAAAATGGTTTACATACTATCATCCAAAGCTATCTGTACATACTGTCTCTCCTAGGTAAGTGAGGCATTGGTCTCTCTGCTGACTGGCTCATTTTGGGTCCTTTGACAGCTTGCAGGTGCAAGGATTAAAAGGCACTATGTGTCACGGATGTAGTAGGGGAGAACACCAAAAGACAACAAGAAGGAAGGGAAAAGACACTAGGCCTCACCGCTAGGGAAGGAAAAGGGTCACCACCTATAAAACCCTGCTCCTTGCCCTAACTCCTAGCCGTATGGGCACCTCTCGATGGTAGAGATGCCCATACACAGGAACCTAGAAAACCCTGGTGGCCCTCGGATGCCGTAATGTTAATGACAGGGCAGAGACTACCTTCTCCTTCCCTGGTGAAGGAACCAGCGTCTCACTGAGGCCTAGTAAACAACAAAGGTGGGGGGGAATACAAAATACAACAAACGGAACACTTAACTTCTGAGGCTGATGGATGATGGATGAACAGGACTAGAACCACACTCCAGCTTTTCCAAAAACCAAATGAAGCTATCCAGAGCAAGGAGTGATAGGTAGAGTCAGAATAAATAGGGGGTGTGGACATACAAGCAACACACAGACAAAGTGAAACCAAAATCAAAAGAGGCTGTCAGATCACTAATATGCAGATAATCTTTCAGACCTTCTAAAACCTGTCACCGGTGTGACACTATGGTTGGCAGCCCTTACTCAAAACTCCTCTGCTGGAGATGTCCTGCTTCAACCATTAGTTTGGAGCAGTGCAACTATTTACCAATGTCACTCACCCCCACTCTCTAGCTAACTACCACACATTGTGGCTGTCCCGCCATAAATCAGAAGCTTGGTGTTTTACAATGTACAGACTTATTTACTAGAGCATGGAGACATCATAAGCGTGACTTTTCACGTTGTCCTTTGACTCAGCCCAGTATTATAATGTGCATGGCCATTAACTCCTTACATACAGACATATGCCAACCAATTAATTGTGCAGTATTTCTACATATACATTGCATTACACATTGATAACAAAGTGGTTCAACACATATATTTTTGCAGTATCCATAGACATCTCGTCTGTGTGTATTTACTACCTAGAGATGAGCGAATTTAAAAAAAATTTGGTTCACCAAATTTTTTGGGAAAAAATAGGTTTGATTCAAATTTATTTGCGGCGAATTACGTAAATAAAAAAAAAAAGGCTATTTCCTGGCTGCAGAGAGCATTTATAGTGGTGTAGAACACTGTGCCTTGCAGTAACACGCATAGGGAGTCTGCTGTGGTAGTGAAATAATACCGTGAGTCAGTATGACATGTAGATGACAGGCGTCGCTCTTAGAATCACTGCACACTTTACTTATTTGGGCAGCCACGGGGCCAAAACTGACCAAATAACTCAAGTGTGAAATCAGCCTTACAGGTCAATGTTAGGGCCAAGAAGAAGTACACTTCTTTTACACCCTCGTCAGCTGATTCCACATAGATGTCTACAGAACCTGTTCTATTAAACGATTATACAAGTAGAGCCCCCCGACAGAGTGGAGAGGGTGTCAGCAGTAAGTTTGTGTTGACGTCACTGATTATTTTGCCCTTCCTCTGATCTGTCAGAATAATAACACTCAAAAACCGGATCCTGTCTGTGAAGCATCCGCCTTCACTCGGTCAGCATTTGGTCAATAATCCATCAGTATTGCTAATGCCAAAAAAACAGGAGTGGATCCAAAACAGAGACGACACGTGAATGGAATAGTAGGATGTCTTCTGTGTTTTGTACTCATTCCTGCTTTTGGCTATCAAATCACAAGGCAATTTTTTCTTTTTTGAACGAGGGAGAAAAAACAACTTTATTTAAAAAACAGGATATTAACACACATAAAATACAACACAGAAGGGGCAAATCCACAAGATTTAAAAGACAAACTGAAAAAACTAAGTGATTCATCAACAAGAATGGATTGACGACTAGAGTTGAGCGAACACCTAGATGTTCGGGTTCAGGGAGTTCGGCCGAACTTTAAAAATAATAGTATTAGCTTTTTCAGATCTGAGTTTTCACGATCGTGAAAACTCAGATCCGACAGTATATTCTAACATAGAGGCGTTCCCATGGTGATGGGGACGCTTCAAGTTAGAATATACTAAGAACTGTTTGCATAACTGGGGATTTCTTATAGGGGGCTGTGATCCGCACAATTAACACCTCAGGTGCCGCACCTGAGGGGTTAATTGTGCGGATCTCAGCCCCCTGTAAGAGATCGGGTGCTGCCAGGCAGCAGGGGCCAGACCTCCCTCCCCAGTATTAAAATCATTGGTGGTTAGTGCGCCCCCCCCCATTAAAATCATTGGTGTCTAGTGCGGCCTCCCCCCACCCCTAATTAAAATCATTGGTGGCAGTGGCCACAGGTTAAAAACACTCCTCCCCCCCATCATTGGTGGCAGCGGAGCAGCAGTTACCATGGCAGCCAGGACGCTACTGCAGTTCTGGCTGCCATGGTTACTTAACACTTTTAGCAGCATTATACTTACGTGCACTGTTTGTGGCCGGCCGGGCGCTCCTCCTACTGGTAAGTGACAGGTCTGTGCTATAAGCAATGCGCCGCACAGACCTTTTACTTACCAGTAGGAAGAAAGCCGGCCGGCCAAAGACAGCGCATGTAAGTATAATGCTGCTAAAAGTGCTAAGTACCCATGGCAGCCAGGACTGCAGCGTCCTGGCTGCAATGGTAACCGATTGGCGCCCCAGCGATTAAACTGGGACTCCGATCGGAACTGCCGCTCCGCTGCCACCAATGATGGGGGGGAGGGGGATTGTTAACCAATGATTTTAATTAGGAGGGGGGAGAGGGGAGGCCGCACTGGACACCAATGATTTTAATAGGGGGTGGGTGGGCCACACTAGCCACTAATGATTTTAATTAGGGGTGGAGTAATGGAGAGGGGAGGCCGCACTGGACACCAATGATTTTAATAGGGGGGGCGCACTAACCACCAATGATTTTAATAGGGGGGGTGGGGGGGCCTCACTGGCCACCAATGATTTTAATTCTGGGGAAGGAAGGGAGGGGGGGCCGCACTGGCCACCAATGATTTTAATACTGGGGAGGGAGGGGGGTGCGGCACCTGAGGGGTTAATAGTGCGGATCACAGCCCCCTGTAAGAGATCAGGTGCTGCCAGGCAGCAGGGGGCCGTTATGTCCACAGTTCTCAGAAAAATCTAACTTGAAGCGTCCCCATCACTATGGGAACGCCTCTGTGTTAGAATATACTGTCGGATCTGAGTTTTCACGATCTAACTCAAATCCGATGGTATATTCTAACATAGAGGCGTTCCCATGGTGATGGGGTTGCTTCAAGTTAAAATATACCATCGGATTGGATAAAACTCCGTTCCGATGGTATATTAATCAAAAACCGAACCCGAACTTTTACTGAAATGGTACGAACCCCAACTTTACAGTTCGGGTTCGCTCAACCGTATTGACGACCAGTATCAGGGTGACCACAATGTTAATGCATATGGATCAAGAAATGTATTGGCTTATGGCTGATAACTGGAGGACAGTCCAGCAACCAAGCTCACTCCAGCTCATTCGGTGACGAGCTGGGTTTCTGATAAGTGGATTCTAAAGTGTCTTAAGAAATGTGAGAAAAGACATTGGAATAAATTGTCCACTTCCTCCAAAGTGACCTCGTCCTTTGATTTATGAATATCATTCCATAAAGTATTGAAGTTCTCTACGTGGATGGCATAAGAAATGTCCATGCGAGGTTCGAGGGGCACAGAGAAAACAAGCTCTGTGTCCTACACTGATCCAGACACAACTGATCACCAGCTTACCCAAACAACAGTTCAAGTTTCTTTGGAACCACGTCCCTACGATAGCCGTGAGCGCCTCGGAGCTGTTATACAGGAAGAGCGGGATTCAAGTAAATGTCTTTGATAACATCTCCAATAGATCGTCCTCTGTGTACGTCCCGCATAACCAACCTGTCCACACAATCCGGTCCTCTGTGCTTGCCTTGGTGAATGGAGGCTTTGATGAAATCTGTATGAGCACAACCATTGGATCTCTGTCCTTTCCTTTGAGTCCAGGTAAACAGGAAAATTTGGCTTTTAGGTTCAGCTCTGAGTCCACTTCAATGGCAAGACCCTTCTGCTTCTCGGCAGCTATGTGGGTAGACAGGTGCTCGGAATACTCTTTCAGTCTGGTGTATGAGAAAGTATACATTGGTCGGATGCATATCCTTGCGATAAATGATGTTCCTGTTCACTGACTGTAAACAGAGATATTTACAGACAAATGTATAAAACTCTGCTGCCATCTTTCTAGGCGACACGTCTCCAGTCCCCTGACCAGCCAGATTTACCAGCATCTGTTCCAGGACATGAAGCAGTGGATTGACATTGTTCATCCCGTAGTCCTGGCGGCTGACAAATAACTTGGCCTCCTCAAAGGGCCTGAGCAAACGGCAGGTGTCACGCATGAGCTACCACTGCCTGACATCGAAGTTACACAGGGGAGAACTCCAGTCCGCTTGGATCATCAAGAAATCGTTTATGGCCTTTCTCTGTTTGTACAGTCGGTCCCACATATGGAGGGTGGAATTACAATGGTTGGAAACGACGCATATCAGCCTATGTTGGGGGATGCCGTTTTGCTCTGCAGCTCAAGGAGCGTGTGCTTTGCGGTGTGCAAATGGCTGAAGAGCATGCAAAGTTTCCTGGCTATTTTTAGGATCTCTTGCAGATGGTGGAAGACTTCAGGAACCACTTGACAACAAGATTGAACATATGTGCCATGCAGGGCGCATGGCTCAGCCCTCCTTGACGCAGCGCCGACACCATGTTCTTCCCGTTGTCGGTCACCATGGTTCCAATTTTGAGTTTTTGCGGAGAAAGCCAGCATTCCATTTCACCAGTAAGTCAGTTGCAGCATACTCAAGTTAGGTGTAATAGTGTTCCTGGGTGTTGTAGTGCAATCATGACACTAACCTGAGACGGCTGACTCTCTGCAAGGGCAGGGGATGATAGGAAATGTTCGTGACGCCAGTGCCAATTAAACGGTGGCACGCCGTTTGCTGATAGCAGGAATAACTGAGGAACCATGTGATGTTAAAGCAGAACTCAAACTTTAGTAGTCATCATATAGGGACATTAACGGAAACGCAGTTCCTTTGCAGACAGTTGATTTCAGTACATTAGATGCAGGCAATATATGTATAGCAAGGTGACTTCAGAGTGTTAAACACAGGACTTGTAGTACAGGCAGCTTGCACTCTATTCCTGACTGATCCTGGAACATATAAACTCTTCTCCAAGGCCCAATGCCCTAGCTCTGGCGTATATCCTTGGTTTTATCTTTATCAAGTACCTCCTCTGTTGTCTTGAGTACCTCTTGCTTTTCTGAGCTTTTGCCTCTGTCTCTCTCTCAGCTTCCTCAGACTCTAGAAACTTCTGAACTCCCTCTGGAAGCTTCTGAACTCGAGGTATTCCTGCTTCTGCATAGATGAACTCAGGAGGGGAACCTTCTCTTTGAATCTGGAACCCGGTTACAGGGACTGCAATACCCTCTCCTGGTCTGCAGGCTTCAGGCCTGGACTGGACTCTGACATTGTCCAGTCTCCAACTACAACTCTAGACTCTAGACTGACTTTCCTTTCCCTGACTGGGCCTTATATAAACTAGGGCTCCCTAGCTCCCTCTAGTGACTAAGAGCTGAAATGACACCCCTAGCAGGCTTGTACATGCAAGTTTCACAGTAACAGGGAAATACATAGCATTACTTTACATTACATTTTATAAAGATAACTTATACCAACTTCCCCATGAATAAGGGGGACGACAGCACACAAGTGACCCTCCTGTAGTGACGGGCATTACAGTCCCCGTACACTACATACCCCACTGCTTTAAGCTGAGTACGACCTCGTACTCCATCAGGGCTCGCCCAACTGGAATCTCTACCTGAAACAGAAAAAGAGACATGCAGGCATACATATATGTAATTCATCTGCATTTACATTCATATCAGGTCCAATTGGCAAAGGTGAAGGTTGGTGACAAGGGGCGTCGTTCTCTTCTTCTCAGGATAGTAAATGGAACTGGGGCGCTGACCTGGCACAGCGTAACATTATAACCAGGATAGTCCATGACAATGAATAAGTCCATAATAGAACAGCAAAATAGATAAAACAGTATAAAAGTTCTTGGAGGCTCAAAGAACAAACATGAGTCCGTACCCAGGTTATTTTCCTATTAAATCACAGAGGCTCTCGTGCGGTGGAGTCCATCTCTGGGCACATTCACTTTAAAAAGAGTAAGAATCTCAGAGGCTCAGGTTCTTTTGAGTCTGTCTCCGGGCACGGTTCCTTAGTATCAAGTTGCACAATAAAATGGTATAATATAAAACAAGTGCTGTAATACCCCTGATCAACCTGAAAAGGGGGTTAAGGTAAAAGGTGCAACAAAGGAACAGGCACAACTTGGCGTGGGATAGCAAAAGCAGGCAGGAGATCCTGGAAACAAACTTGGCTTTGTTGACCTTGTGATTTCAGTGGTTAACACCTACCACTGAGCCGTGGATGAACTGGCAGCAGCAACAAACGACCAGGAAACATAGGACTCCTGTCCTGGAAGGGTTAATAACATCATTCTTTGGTGAAATAAATCAAAGGCCTAGCAGGCTGATTCACAGGGGTATATCGTCATTACCCGGCTCTGCTGGCAAATACGGCCTGTAGTAGTCCTCTACAGGAGGATGGGCCCACATAACGGTGTTAGGGGGCAGCTGCAAGGTAAAGGGGCCCCTAATAGGTATTGGCCCCATGGGCCTAGGGGTAAACCCTTGGGTGGACCGTACTGGTCCCGGCATGATAATTGTGGGATGTAAGACAGTTGGTACCGCCGCCGCAAGCGGTCCGGTGGGCGGGCTCGGTGCAGCAACTCACAGGAATAACGGGTCTTCCTTGGGGCCTTGACGGAGCAACATTAGCAGACGGTGGTTTACGGGTGGTGACAGGCACCCTTACCTCGTCCTTCTTTGGCGGCGTCTGGATCCTGGCGGTCGCGATCTTGCGCAGCTCCCGCAACTTCTCCTCCAGCCGGACAATCTGTTCACCGATGCTCCCCGTGTCAGAGTCGCTGTCATCTGCTGGCGCCGCCGGCGCAGGTACAGTCAACGATGGCGCGGACTCGGCCTCTGCAGGTTCTGGTGATGCATCGGGTCTCCGACCCCTCCGGATGTTCTCAAAGGTATTGCGAAGTCCTTTTAAGTTTTCCATATCTTGTATGGTCTTCTCCCGACGAGGCAGCTCGGGGGAAGAATAGGGGCTCACCCATTTTTCCAACATGGTTGGCTGCCAGAAGACGTTAGGCCCAATGAAGGAGCTCCGCTCCTGGAAGGCGTGATGGGCCGGCTCTGGAGAGCGTTCCGGGTTCCCGCTCGCAGCCAGAGTAGTCTTCTTCTTCTGCCTCCCAGTCCTCAGGTTCTCGCTTGGGACGGGTCACAGCAGTCGCATAAGGGCCTCTCAGGCTCTCGGCAGGGGTGAACTCCACTTCCTCTCCCTCGCGGAGGCTATGCTGATAAGAAGGGAGGTAGTCTCTCTTGACAGATCTTCTGTTAACATATAGATCTCTGCCAGTCAGGTAATCTTGTATGAACCCGTAGCCACGGGTTTTGTCAAAGGACACCACCAACCCCTTTCTCCTTTCCAGGCGGGGTTGGGTGTTGGTGTGTCGTTCATGGATAGTCTTGGTCAGTTCCTCATAATAGATTTTGGTCTTTGTATTCTGCTTTATAGCGGCCTCCCGGATCTCTGCCATTAGTGAAGACCACTTGAAAGAGGGTTGAAAGAAGTCTTGCCAGGAGCCATAGCAGGGCTCCGGTTCTTTCTCCCGTGGCGGGCAGGCGGGTTTCTCCGGTCCCGGAGAGTAGGCCGGTGGAGCCTCCTCTGGCTCTACACCAATATCATTCATTTTTGGGATCTCAGGCGCGGACGTTGCAGCAAAGCTCTGTTCACTCTCCAACATGCTCGATCCTTCTCTGGAGAGCGATAGGGTCGCGTCAATTAGATCAGCCAGCTCCTCCCATTGCACTGGGAGGCCGCCCCCCAGGTATTCCAGTATATGGAAGGCGGAGTCCATGCTAGCCGACATGCAAATGTCCAGATAAGCAGTGGCGCCTGACCTTGAACTCCTTCCCGCTATTTCCTCAGAAAGGCGCCAATTTTTCCCGCCTTTTCGGGACGAAGATGACGCAACAGTTATTTCAGTAGCCTCAGCGGCCATCTTTGGGTATAAACGCTGTCTATTCACTGACAGCAAGCAGGATGATGAAAAGTCCACAAAACCACACTCCGATGTGGCGATTTCCTTCCTCTTGATAGCGCAACACTGTACAGCGCTTTTTGGAGGTTTTAGGCACACTTTGGGTATGATTTTCAGTCCACAAAGTCCACTTTAATAAAACAGGCAATTTGTCACTTTGGTCACAGGGCAACTGTATAAGGCACAAAGTTCACGCTTCTTGCACTGGAAAGCGTGCGTATCCTGTTCGTGACGCCAAAAGAGAGGTGCAGCGTACTCAAGTTAGGTGTAATAGTGTTCCTGGGTGTTGTAGTGCAATCATGACACTAACCTGAGACGGCTGACTCTCTGCAAGGGCAGGGGATGATAGGAAATGTTCGTGACGCCAGTGCCAATTAAACGGTGGCACGCCGTTTGCTGATAGCAGGAATAATTGAGGAACCACGTGATGTTAAAGCAGAACTCAAACTTTAGTAGTCATCATATAGGGACATTAACGGAAACGCAGTTCCTTTGCAGACAGTTGATTTCAGTACATTAGATGCAGGCAATATATGTATAGCAAGGTGACTTCAGAGTGTTAAACACAGGACTTGTAGTACAGGCAGCTTGCACTCTATTCCTGACTGATCCTGGAACATATAAACTCTTCTCCAATGCCCAATGCCCTAGCTCTGGCGTATATCCTTGGTTTTATCTTTATCAAGTACCTCCTCTGTTGTCTTGAGTACCTCTTGCTTTTCTGAGCTTTTGCCTCTGTCTCTCTCTCAGCTTCCTCAGACTCTAGAAACTTCTGAACTCCCTCTGGAAGCTTCTGAACTCGAGGTATTCCTGCTTCTGCATAGATGAACTCAGGAGGGGAACCTTCTCTTTGAATCTGGAACCCGGTTACAGGGACTGCAATACCCTCTCCTGGTCTGCAGGCTTCAGGCCTGGACTCTGACATTGTCCAGTCCATTGACTCTAGACTCTAGACTGACTTTCCTTTCCCTGACTGGGCCTTATATAAACTAGCTCCCTCTAGTAACTAAGAGCTGAAATGACACCCCTAGCAGGCCTGTACATGCAAGTTTCACAGTAACAGGGAAATACATAGCATTACTTTACTTTACATTTTATAAAGATAACTTATACCAACTTCCCCATTAATAAGGGGGACGACAGCACACAAGTGACCCTCCTGTAGTGACGGGCATTACAGTCCCCGTACACTACATAGTCCATACCGCAAAAGGAGGTGTACATTCACCCATATATTTTCGGAAAAAAAGCCAGTGTCACATAAAGATTGTCACCACTAAGTATCACCCATCAATTTTCACAAAGAAATCATGGTTGAAATAAAAAAATTCCTCAATGGAAGGATAATGGTATTCGGTTCATACAGAAGAAAGTCTACTATCACCCATAAATTTTCCTGAAAAAAAGCCTATTTCCCATTAAAAATGTCACCACTGCGTAATTCGGTCCAGCCCGCGAAAAGTGCTTCATCACATATAACTGCACCGCTGAACGGCAATTAGGCCCTAATTTTTTAATATTTTTACACAAAAGGCTTTTCAACAGATAAGTGCAACGATGAAAGGCGAATATATTTGTATTTAGTCAGTAATACACGGCAAACTAGGCTGTAAGCCCTTTTTTCCCACTAATACAAGCTAAAAAATGCTTTAGAACATATGACTGCACTCAGTGGCATAGCTAGAAATGACTGGGCCCACAGCAAATTTTTGAATGGGGCCCACCTCCCCCAGTAATTTTTTCGCAACCCCTTCCCTTCATGCCATCCCCTTTCCTGTGGCTAGTAAAGATCGCTCTCTCAGGCCCGGCAGCTGTTCCATCCGTTTCCTACACTGTTTATACTGAAAAAATCTTTTAGTCCTCCTCCTCCTCCTGAATGGGGCCCTTTTGGGTCAGGGCCCCAAAGAAGCCGCTTCCCCTGCTTCCCTTATAGCTACGCCCCTGCTAGCACTTGCACCCCAATAACAAGAACGGTTTGCTGGAATTACAGAGCTGTATAATGGCAATTTGGATCCTCAGTCAGTGCAGCAAGGTGTAATTGGATTGTTCCTATTACCCAGGCTGTAACCTCCCCTACTGAACCCTGTTCTACATAAATGCTGTGGAATGATTCCTCCCTATCCTTTCCCTACACCTTGAATAATCTTTCCCTGTACTTGTAAATCGTTTTTTCTTAGCGCAATTAATTTTTTTCTATCACTTTCCCTAACGCCTGCGGACACGTCTCTCCCTGCACTAAGTACGCTGGTGAAAGGCAGAATCTAAGATGGCTGCCGCTATTTATAGGGCTGTGACATCACAGTGCTGGCTGGCTGCTGATTAGCTGCATACATGTCAGTATGGGTGATCCCGCCTTCCCAGAGTTCCTTTCTCCATGTCCACACACGTGCAGCAGCCATTTTAGGAAAAATGTGATTCGTTATCATGAAGCGAGAGGTAGTTCGCATTTGGTGCGAATCAAGTTTTTACTTAAATTCCACTTTATCAGCTTCTATTCGCTCATCTCTATTACACATGGTTTTTCACACATTAAAGTGCTTCACCTTTACGTGTGGTAGCATGTCACAAATTAATCAGATTACTGACATTTTCACAGTAATACAACAGTCCAACAATCCAACGTGGGTGGTACTGCCACAGGGTCAATGGTAACCCATAGCAATGGATCAGTATCTAACACTACCACCGGTGGCACATACAGTAGGTAGAAGAAGTAGTCTGAGATGTCCTGCCATACTATGCTTACACCTGTAATTTGACACCAGCTAATGAGCCAAGTGGTCAGGAATAACATTATGACATCACTAACCACTAGCTGGAACCTGAGGGGCAAATGCCCCATTACTGCATGTGAAGACTCAAGTACTGTAAGTAGCACATGGTAGGTCCTGTTACAGATTTTTCATTTGATCCATGAGCTCCAAGCTACCTCTCTGGTTCTTAGTTGGTCCATCCCCTATGTTGCCGGGTCACCAAATCCTGTGCAGGAATCTCCTCTCCTTAGGAACTCCAGAGGAGCAACATGATGGGGAATTGACCCATGGGTCATGTAAAGGAGGTACAGGGGAGGGAAACAAACACCAGATGTACAGTGAGCCATTGAGGAGACAGTGCAGAGAATGGGAGTGGTAGTGACCCTGATGAGATGTTGTGTCATGGTGTTCTACCTCAAGCTGTCGCTCACTGGGGACTGGTGCAGTGGAAATTTAATTTTAAGAATGAGGCCAGAAGTGAACGTAAAAAAGTCTCTTTTTACTTAATACAAAATATAACTTGCAGTGCATCCAATGGCAGCAAATTCAAAGTGCAATTTCTGGCACCAGTTGAGGAGGTATGGTGGCTGGTTGGATGACTGGATATAGGCACTTGTGGGTATAGGTGTCCACTGGCCTAATAGTGGTTTGGATGATGGGCGTCTGAGCTGTAGTCCCTCACCTTGCTGCAGTGTCTGTAAAGCAGTATTTTACTGATCATTCTGTCTTGTCTCTCACTTTCTTGAAGCTGAATTTTGTTGGTCTCTCTGGGGAATCCTATATCATTCACAGGAGCAGGAGCTCTGCAGTGTGCTTCCTCTCCTCGCTGTAGCTGAACAGAAACTCCCCTTTCTGACAGGAAGCAGGACCAGCCCACTCTTACCAAAAGGGGAGAAACAGGGTGGTTAGCCCTGTTCTTGCAAACCTTTGTCACCCATACCTCTTCTGACTGGTATGCTCCACCAAAACATGACATACATAACAATTAAACAATTTGCAGATACCACCAGGTCTGGGATACTGCAGATGCTTGGGTCCAAGGCAGCAGAACCTGGCACCATTATGAGGGCCAATTTTGTTGAATCGCCACCTGTCTTTGATGTAGAACACTGCTTTAAAGTTGAATTATGTTTGATAGCTCCACATTCATAAGTCACTTTTTGTAAGAAAAACTGTCATGGGCTAGAACAGAAAACATCTTGATTGGCTCCATAAGATATATTACGCAGAACTTTTTACCTATTATCATCTCATTATTGTACATTCTTCGTACTCCAGTTGAGCAACATGGTGGAAAATCTAATTTTACACAAAATAAATTCAGTGTTCTAATGGAGCATAATCCTGATTATGGCAGCCAGGGCCGACCGCCGTTCCATTGTAGTTGTTAGTTCAAATCTATATCACAGTTGGCTGTGCAGAAATCCTCCTGAGGAATTTATTGACACGGAAACATAAAAGCAGACCAGGCTGAGTCTGTCACTCATAATTTTCCTCCATCTGGCCAAACTTTTTTCTCTGTATCACATATCCTTTAAAGCTTTGGAGGTCAGTGTATCTGGTCTTCGGAAGGATTAATCATATATTGAGAGACATCTGCAAAACATCTGCAAGCAATCCTGGTACCTCTAATCAGAAATGTAAGATGACAAGTGGGAGCTTGTGCGTGTAGGCAGCTGATAGGGCACAGAACAGGTCTCCATCCTCTGATTAGGTGTGATACAGAGATGTCTCTAAATGAGAACACACAGATGGTGAAGGCAATGAGATCTGTTAAGAAGTACATATTTTTTTTAATAGTACTAGACATAAATGTATGGTGAAAGATGATTCACAGAGTTATGGTTAATACAGGAGGAGCACAGGAGAGGTTTTCTATTTAGTTTTCTTTTAACAGTTGTTGCAAAACATTTTGCACATTATTAGTGCCTGATTAAATGCAGATTTGTGTTCAGAATCTTCCATAAAGCACCAGAGCTGACAGATCCTCTATATTACACCACACAGGAGAGCTGACAGATCCTCTATACTACACCACACAGGAGAAATGACAGATCCTCTATACTACACCACACAGGAGAGCTGACAGATCCTCTATACTACACCACACAGGAGAGCTGACAGATCATCTATACTACACCACACAGGAGAGCTGACAGATCCTCTATACTACACCACACAGGAGAGCTGACAGATCCTTCATATTACACCACACAGGAGAGCCGACAGATCCTCTATACTACACCACACAGGAGAACTGACAGATCCTCTATACTACACCACACAGGAGAGCTGACAGATCCTCTATACTACACCACACAGGAGAGCTGACAGATCATCTATACTACACCACACAGGAGAGCTGACAGATCCTCTATACTACACCACACAGGAGAGCTGACAGATCCTCTATACTACACCACACAGGAGAGCTGACAGATCCTCTATACTACACCACACAGGAGAGCTGACAGATCCTCTATACTACACCACACAGGAGAGCTGACAGATCCTCTATACTACACTACACAGGAGAGCTGACAGATCCTCTATACTACACCACACAGGAGAGCTGACAGATCCTCTATACTACACTACACAGGAGAGCTGACAGATCCTCTATACTACACCACACAGGAGAGCTGACAGATCCTCTATACTACACCACACAGGAGAGCTGACAGATCCTCTATACTACACCACACAGGAGAGCTGACAGATCCTCTATACTACACCACACAGGAGAGCTGACAGATCCTCTATACTACACCGCACAGGAGAGCTGACAGATCCTCTATACTACACCACACAGGAGAGCTGACAGATCCTCTATACTACACCACACAGGAGAGCCGACAGATCCTCTATACTACACCACACAGGAGAGCTGACAGATCCTCTATACTACACCACACAGGAGAGCTGACAGATCTTCTATACTACACCACACAGGAGAGCTGACAGATCCTCTATACTACACCACACAGGAGAGCTGACAGATCCTCTATACTACACCACACAGGAGAGCTGACAGATCCTCTATACTACACCACACAGGAGAGCCGACAGATCCTCTATACTACACCACACAGGAGAGCTGACAGATCCTCTATACTACACCGCACAGGAGAGCTGACAGATCCTCTATACTACACCGCACAGAAGAGCTGACAGATCCTCTATACTACACCACACAGGAGAGCTGACAGATCCTCTATACTACACCACACAGGAGAGCTGACAGATCCTCTATACTACACCACACAGGAGAAATGACAGATCCTCTATACTACACCACACAGGAGAGCTGACAGATCCTCTATACTACACCACACAGGAGAGCTGACAGATCCTCTATATTACACCACACAGGAGAGCTGACAGATCCTCTATACTACACCACACAGGAGAGCTGACAGATCCTCTATATTACACCACACAGGAGAGCTGACAGATCCTCTATATTACACCACACAGGAGAGCTGACAGATCCTCTATACTACACCACACAGGAGAAATGACAGATCCTCTATACTACACCACACAGGAGAGCTGACAGATCCTCTATACTACACCACACAGGAGAGCTGACAGATCCTCTATACTACACCACACAGGAGAGCTGACAGATCCTCTATACTACACCACACAGGAGAGCTGACAGATCCTCTATACTACACCGCACAGGAGAGCTGACAGATCCTCTATACTACACCACACAGGAGAGCTGACAGATCCTCTATACTACACCACACAGGAGAGCTGACAGATCCTCTATACTACACCGCACAGAAGAGCTGACAGATCCTCTATACTACACCACACAGGAGAGCCGACAGATCCTCTATACTACACCACACAGGAGAGCTGACAGATCCTCTATACTACACCGCACAGGAGAGACGACAGATCCTCTATACTACACCACACAGGAGAGCTGACAGATCTTCTATACTACACCACAAGGGAGAGCTGACAGATCCTCTATACTACACCGCACAGAAGAGCTGACAGATCCTCTATACTACACCACACAGGAGAGCTGACAGATCCTCTATACTACACCACACAGGAGAGCTGACAGATCCTCTATACTACACCGCTCAGAAGAGCTGACAGATCCTCTATACTACACCACACAGGAGAGCTGACAGATCCTCTATACTACACCACACAGGAGAGCTGACAGATCCTCTATACTACACCACACAGGAGAGCTGACAGATCCTCTATACTACACCACACAGGAGAGCTGACAGATCCTCTATACTACACCACACAGGAGAGCTGACAGATCCTCTATACTACACCACACAGGAGAGCTGACAGATCCTCTATACTACACCACACAGGAGAGCTGACAGATCTTCTATACTACACCACACAGGAGAGCTGACAGATCCTCTATACTACACCACACAGGAGAGCTGACAGATCCTCTATACTACACCACACAGGAGAGCTGACAGATCCTCTATACTACACCTCACAGGAGAGCCGACAGATCCTCTATACTACACCACACAGGAGAGCCGACAGATCCTCTATACTACACCACACAGGAGAGCCGACAGATCCTCTATCCTACACCGCACAGGAGAGCTGACAGATCCTCTATACTACACCACACAGGAGAACTGACAGATCCTCTATACTACACCACACAGGAGAGCTGACAGATCCTCTATACTACACCACACAGGAGAGCTGACAGATCCTCTATACTACACCACACAGGAGAGCTGACAGATCCTCTATACTACACCGCTCAGAAGAGCTGACAGATCCTCTATACTACACCACACAGGAGAGCTGACAGATCCTCTATACTACACCACACAGGAGAGCCGACAGATCCTCTATACTACACCACACAGGAGAGCCGACAGATCCTCTATCCTACACCGCACAGGAGAGCTGACAGATCCTCTATACTACACCACACAGGAGAACTGACAGATCCTTTATACTACACCACACAGGAGAGCCGACAGATCCTCTATACTACACCACACAGGAGAGCCGACAGATCCTCTATACTACACCACACAGGAGAGCCGACAGATCCCCTTTAAGGTTTGTTTGCACACTCACAAAGAGACACAGGTTCTTTCAGAACTGCGATATCTCTCTATTGCCATACTCTGCAATTAAGGCAATGCTATAGGAGTGCCATTAATTTTGATGCTTATGAAATCACATGACAAATGCGCTTCACACAATGCAAAATCTTAATTATTTAAAGTGTTCCTATTTCCATTTGTGGTTGGAGCTGATAGTCATGCAAATATAAACGATTAATCCAGCTGGAATATTCAGGTGCTTGAGACAAATTTCTTGAGAAACTCTTCCAGTGCCTCCTCTATACAATCTATGTTACTGCTGCTTCTGCTGCGGTTTTCTGGTCTGGTAAATAATACGTCTGGTAGATGTTTTCTTTCTATTAAAATTATACATGGATTTATTTGCTAACATTGATCCTCCCGCTCACTCCCTGTAACTGCCAACGCTTCTAACAGAAGATATAAGTGGTGGCAGTTGAAGAGTTAAACTGAGCACGTTCAACTAGCTTATGAGGCGGACAAAAAATAAGAAAAAGAACAAACAGCAGGTAGCGCTATACAGATACATCTTATTTATTAACTCACTGTCTATATTAAGTTTTGAATTACATGCAACATGACATGTTGGTTTGCAAAATGTAGAATATGTTTCTTGGGTATGATTATGTACAGTATATACAGTGTTCACATACAAAAGTGAATAATGTCACAAAAACTACTGTGATTCTGCTCACATTATTAAAGCCACCATACAATATAGTACTCATAATTCTGCCCTACTCTACCCAAAACTAATGCCACTGGGAAGTTCAGATAAATAGTGCTGCCATACTGAACACCTACGGTAGCGAATGCCTTCATACAATAAGTACATGTAACAAATAACGTACACCTACATAATAAAAGATAAAACTCTTTCCCATCTACTAGCTAACACAATACAAATATATTTTTACTTTGCACATAAGTTATGTGACCATATGCACCTTAGGGCTCATGCACACAAACATGCGGAACCATTCACTTAAATGGGTCCGCAAAGAAACTCGAAATGACTCCGTGTGCATTCCGTTTCCGTATGTCCTTTCCGCAAAAAAAATAGAACTTGTCCTATTCTTGTCCATTTTGCGCAAAAGAACAGGCATTGTTACAATGGATCCGCAAAAAAAAAAAAAACGGATGCAATACAGATGTCATTTTGCGGATCCTGTTTTGCAGACCGCAAAATACATATGGTCGTGTGCATGAGTCCTTATTAAGTTCCAGTGCCAAGAAGCTGTGGTCCCAACTGACTGCAGCTGGCATTCACTCCACTCCTGCTGTGGTTTTCACCCTCCGCCATGGCCCTGCTGGTTCTGACCTCAGCTCTCCTGCACAGCAGCTTGAGGCTGCTTATGCACCTGACAGTGACATCAGGCCTGTAGGCCCTTTTTAACCCCTTAAGGACTCAGCCCTATTTCACCTTAAGGACATTTTTTGCATATCTGACATGTGTCACTTTAAGTGCTGATAACTTTAAAACGCTTTGACTTATCCAGGCCATTCTGAGATAGTTTTTTCGTCAAATATTGTACTTCATGACACTGGTAAAATGAAGTAAAAAAAAAAAAAGCATTTTTATTTATAAAAAATACCAAATTTTAAAAATTTTTTAAAAAATTGCAAATTTCCAAGTTTTAATTTCTCTACTTCTATAATACATAGTAATACCTCCAAAAATAGTTATTACTTTACATTCCCCATATGTCTACTTCATGTTTGGATCATTTTGGGAATGATATTTTATTTTTTGGGGATGTTACAAGGCTTAGAAGTTTAGAAGCAAATCTTGAAATTTTTCAGAAATTTTCAAAAACCCAATTTTTAGGGACCAGTTCAGGTCTGAAGTCACTTTGCGAGGCTTACATAATAGAAACCACACAAAAATGACCCCCTTCTATAAACTACACCCTCAAGGTATTCAGAACTGATTTTACAAACTTTGTTAACCCTTTAGGTGTTCCACAAGAATTAATGGAAAATAGAGATACAATTTCAAAATTTAAATTTTCTGGCAGATTTTCTATTTTAATAATTTTTTTCCAGTTACAAAGCAAGGGTTAACAGCCAAACCAAACTCAATATTTATGGCCCTGATTATGTAGTTTACAGAAACACCCCATATGTGGTCGTAAACCTCTGTACGGGCACACGGCAGGACGCAGATGGAAAGGAATGCCATACGGTTTTTGGAAGGCAGGTTTTGCTGGACTGGTTTTTTTGACACCATGTCCCATTTGAAGCCCCCCTGATGCACCCCTACAGTAGAAACTCCATAAAGGTGACCCAATCTAAGAAACTACACCCCTCAAGGTATTCAAAACTGATTTTACAAATGTCGTTAACCCTTTAGGTGTTCCACAAGAATTTATGGAAAATAGAGATACAATTTCAAGATTTCAATTTTTTGGCAAATTTTCCATTTTAATAAATTTTTACCAGTAACAAAGCAAGGGTTAACAGCCAAACAAAACTCAATATTTATGGCCCTGATTCTGTAGTTTACAGAAACACCCCATATGTGGTCGTAAACTGCTGTACGGGCACACGGCAGGGCGCAGAAGGAAAGGAATGCCATACGGTTTTTGGGCAGATTTTGCTGGACTGGTTTTTTTGACACCATGTCCAATTTGAAGCCCCCCTGATGCACCCCTAGAGTAGAAACTCCAAAAAAGTGGCCCTATTTTTGAAACTACGGGATAGGGTGGCAGTATTGTTGGTACTAGTTTAGGGTACATATGATTTTTGGTTGCTCTATATCACACTTTTTGTGAGGCAAGATAACAAGAAATAGATGTTTTGGCACCGTTTTTATTTTTTGTTATTTACAACATTTATCTGACAGGTTAGATCATGGGATATTTTTATAGACCAGGTTGTCATGGATGCGGCGATACCTAATATGTATACTTTTTTTTATTTATGTAAGTTTTACACAATGATTTCTTTTTTGAAGCAAGTGTTTCCACAGTCTGAAAGCCATAATTTTTTCAGTTTTTGAGCGATTACCTTGGGTAGGGTATGATTTTTGCAGGATGAGATGACGGTTTTATTGTCACTATTTTGGGGTGCATGTGATCGCTTGCTATTACACTTTTTGTGATGTAAGGTGACAAAAAATTGTTTATTTAGCACAGATTTTATTTTACATTTTTTACGGTGTTCATCTGAGGGGTTAGGTCATGTGATAGTTTTATAGAGCCGGTCGATACGTACGCGGCGATACATAATATGTATACTTTTTTTTTATTTATGTAAGTTTTACACAATAATATTTTTTAAACAAAAGAAAAAATCATGTTTTAGGGTCTCCATATTCTGAGAGCCATAGTTTTTCAGTTTTTGGGCGATTATCTTAGGTTGGGTCTCATTTTTTGCGGGATGATATGACAGTTTGATTAGCACTATTTTGGGGTGCATATGACTTTTTGATCGCTTGCTATTACACTTTTTGTGATGTAAGGTGCCAAAAAATGGTTTATTTAGCACAGTTTTTAATTTTTATTTTTTTACGGTGTTCATCTGAGGGGTTAGGTCATGTAATATTTTTATAGAGTCGGTCGATACGAACGCGGCTATACCAAATATGTATACTTTTTTTTATTTATGTACGTTTTACACAATAACAGCTTTTTTAAAACAAAACAAATGATGTTTTAGTGTCTCCATATTCTGAGCCATAGTTTTTTTATTTTTTGGCCGATTGTCTCAGGTAGGGTGTCTCAGACGATTAGATTGGTACTATTTTGGTGGGCAAATGCCTTTTTTATCGCTTGCTGTTGTATTTTTTGTAATGTAAGGTGACAAAAAAATGGTTTATTTAGCACAGTTTTTATTTTTTATTTTTTACGGTGTTCATCTGAGGGGTTAGGTCATTTGATATATTTATAGAGCCGGTCGATACGGACGTGCCGATACCTAATATGTATACATTTTCTTTCCCGCCTATTTTTCACTAATTGTTTTTAACTTTATTTGGGGAAAAATACGTTTTTGTTTATTTTTACTTGAAACTTTAAATTTTTTTGGGCCAAAACTTTATTTTTTCAACTCTTTTTTTCACTTTATTTTTTGTCCCACTTTGGGACTTGAACTTTTGGGGGTATAATCCTTTACAATGCATTCCAATACTTCTGTATTGGAATGCATTGGCTGTATGAGTAATACTGTGTGTATTACTCATACAGCTTCCGGCCTGTGAGATCCAGGGGGCTGGATCTCACAGGCTCGTCACCGGAGTTCCAGCCCCCTGGATCTGGTTTGCGCAGACACGGGGGGGTCACGGGACCCCCCCGCGCATTTAGCCAAGGTGCCTGCTCAATGATTTGATTAGGCACCTTGTTCCGATCACAGCCCGCCGGGCGGCGGTGATCGGAAATACACAGGACGCACCTGTACGCCCTGTGTCCTTAAGTACCAGGACATCAGGGCGTACCTGTACGCCCTGTGTTCTTAAGGGGTTAAAGGAGACTTGTCCTTTCATGTACGGTATTAACCTGAAGTTCATTGCCTGTGGATTTTTTGTCTGGGACCTGTTTTTTCCTGACTTTGATCCTTTACTCCATTCCTAGGTTGTCGTCTTTTTCTGTCCTATCCCGTTGACGACCCTTGACTTTGTTCCAGAGTACTCTACTACTGCATCAGCGCTACCTCTGGCAACCTATGACCACTCTGGGGACCACAACCAGCCGCAATGTTGATATCTCCTCGCAGAGATTAATGGTGAAGACGAGGGGATCCTCTACACTCCATACCCCAGTCTAGCCAGTGCCAAACAGATTATGGCTTAGAGAATACTCATGTATGATATGTGACCATAACTGTCACAAAACAGCGGGTGTAAACCACTGTGCCACGTGTCCTACCTCCTCTAAGGGCGTTGTCTAAGTGAACCTCTCGATCTTCACAGTACCCCTGATGGTGGGGATAGACTTTTCCGAGGGGAACACCAGGTCGCTACCTCTTGAGGAGGATAGGTACACGAAGCATCTGGTTCCAGGCAGACCAGGAGTTATCAGAGCAAGGTACCAGAGGTACAGACGTAGTCAGCAGGCCGAGTTGTAATCAGGAGCAACAGTGCAGGACCGAAGGCAGAGGCGAAGTCAAACAAGCAATAGGTCAAGGCACTCGGCACAGGTACAGGTCAGGCAATCCAGGTTGGCAACAGGAGAGCCAAGGTAAGCAGACAGGGATAAAACAGGTAGCAGAGTCCAGAAACACAAGCACGGGTCAGGTAAACAGGAACGCAAGCAGAGATAACAGCAACCTTAGCAGGACACAAGGACCTTGACACTGAGGCATCTAAGAAGGGGGCTGAGCCACTTATATTTGTGCAGGAGGGCTATGATTGGTTAGTGAGGTCACATGATATAATCCATAAAGCACAAGAAGTGATGCGCGCCAGCCCTTAAGGAAGTACTGCAGGGAACAAGCAGCAAGCATGCTGTGGCAGGGCTGAAAGGAAACTGTGAAGTGGATCCGAGAACAACAGCACCCACACAGACAGAGCCCAGGACTGCAGCGGTGAATGGGCAAGCACAGGCATTAAATAATGGCTGAACACAGCGCCTGGGACCGCGGCGGTAATCAGGGGAACAGCGGCGCACAGCAGCCGCTGTTACAATAACCAAACAGTATACAAAAAAATAAATAAATGCTGATATAGTGTACAAATGTATAATGCCAGCATGCAACATCGATAAATAACACCGCCTTACCGGACACCTAACTAATTCTGCCATACAGTCCACTTAAATAACTGTTTCATATTGTACAAATAAATAATGCCACTATACAATGCACATATAACATTTCTATACAATCTGGGTGCACTCGCATTATTAAATGTGGGCTATAGTCTTTTACATTTAAACCTCCTAAATTATGCATAATGCCAGGTAGGGTTGATCCTGCTGATCAATATGATACCTTTCATGTGAAAATCTGTTGCGGCCTTCCAAAGGAAAAAAAAAATCTTTTCAAATGAGGGTTTTAGTACATAAGGGGCGGGGCCAACACTGGAAAGCTGCGGAATTAATGTGCACCGAGTGGCCAGGCCACACCTCTCAGTGCACTGAAACCCTAATTTGCATAAAACATAAAAGTTATTTTTTTTTGTTTTAGGAATGCTGCAACTGATTTTCACAAAACAGGCAGCCTTGTAATCAGTAGGATCAACCCTATTGTGCATTGTGCATGGTCGTGTAGGGATGATCCTGCCGAGTTGGCGTCATTTCATGTACATTTTTGCAGCAAATGGACATTGCCATTTGTTTGTTCCCCAGGTGCATGAGCAATATTTCGAAAAACTTGCATGCAAAATCTAATACTAAAACTGCAATAACATTGACGAGAGACAAATTTGCTAAATGACTATATCTTACACGTTGCAAATGATTTCACCGGTGCTGCTGGGGCTTGGTGATATATGCCAGGCCAGGCGATCATCCGTCTCTCTGGGTGTTTGTTTACTGATTTATGATAACGCGTCTTGTCATTTATCATGTTAAGTATTTGATAGCTGAAGTTTCCATTTAAGATATGTAAAACAAATGCGAGACATAGCCACAAATTTAATTTGTTGTACAATCTGTCTTTATTACAACACTCCGATCAAATGCGGAGCTCTTTTTTTCCCCTTGTGGAGAATGCATCATTAATTCCAATAAGTATCGCTGTGCAGCATTTTCCATTGAATGGATCTGCAGAAATTGAACCATATGGGGGTGAAATATAGTTATAAGGCTCAAAATCATATAGCAGATGTAAGCTCTGCGCTATCGCTAGGAATACAGAGTGCTAGAGCTTGTGCACATTGGCACTGAGCCTTTTCTGCAGAGACATCCAACCTCCATGGGCTTGGCAGACCTCTCAGAAGGATCTTTTTGACCTTGGAGTCATCTGTGTGGCTCCCCGCTCTTGGAAAATGGAAAGAAAGCAGTCGGACACAGAACGTTACAGCAAGAATATTGTAAGGCGACATGCTTGATGGTTGCAGAGTTCTACCTAGAGGCAATGGTTATAATCTAATGTGTAGCATCAAGCATTTGGTTAGGTCAGATGCAGAAACAGACTCTTGGCTGTGCTGCCACCAGTTTATGTGGGCTTTGACGTTCTGGCCAGAGTCTCCTCTGAAGATGCAGATGTCAGCTGTCTTCCACATCACCTCTATGTGGTGCACATCTCAGATTGTGGTATCTCTACCTTTCCAAACCCCAGGCACACACTATACTGTCCCCTCACAGTCATGGTACCTGTAACGTAACATTAATTCCAAAGATTTGAGAATAAATAAGCTTACTTAGGCTTAGTGAATAAATATATTTTCTAAGAGTGATTAAATATAAGATAACACAAATAAATCACATGCAGAATAATAAAAAGTAATTAATGATCACTAGCCTAAATATAGGGTAGGGATCCAGTCATCTATGCTATAATCCATGGCTGTCTACTACGTTATAACACATGATCGACAGCCCAGGGTTTACAAGAGATAGGGCAAACAATACTTACATCCTACCTAGGATGAAGTTCCTGGTCGAATCCCAATTCATTTGTTAGTGTAGAGCACACTTATTCTAACCAGCCTTTCCTCCAGTTTGTATTACGCATGTCTCTGAGATCACTCAGGAATGTGTTCTTATCAGCACAATGGGGGATGAGTACTATTTCTAACCCACTTCATTACAAGGAAAACTTGTAAACTATTACACAGAGTATTAAATAGAATTAAAGGGGACAGAACCAATCAGTACTTAAAAATATCCTTACAATACAGTGCCCTTTCCTTGTGACACACAGTATTGCTCACTGTGAGACTTTGGGACTTTTTATCTATTTACTGAGAAGTTAGAAATCTTCCACAGTTACTATAAGGGACTATGCACAATTCTCAAGAGGAAAAAAAAACAGACACACTGACCTTTTGGCTGCCTGGCTTATCTCTGTTGCTTACATCTGAAGACTTGTTTATGTCTGGTAAAACGGCTTAGTCATTCCCATAGACTTGTATTGAAACTCTATACAAGTCTATGACAGACTGAAATTGCAACATTGTTTCAGTTTAGGTTACGATTCTCCACCCATTCCACTAGAAGGTTCTAGTTCAGCTACAAACTGTATATAAGGACAGCAGCTAGAACCCCTAGTTGTCTGCATATAGGGACCAGTGTTGAGTAGAAGAAACTCTGCCAGACTGCACAAGTGACCAGAAGAAGGCACTGAGACAGGGATACTCTGCCACATACCCTGGGTCACCAGCCCTTTGCTCAGAGGGTCAGTCACACGAATGAACCACAATCCCAGGGAGCCAAGGTACCAGACTTCTGAGATAGCAAGAGGAACAACTAGCCCAGGCCTTTCCTCAGGAAAGAACCTTCTTCTGCCCAGGAGAAGACTGGAGAAGCCAGCTCAGTGCATTGCCTGTGTTGTTTTGCACTAGAGTTCCTCCAGTACAGAAGCAAACTGGTTTACTGCAAACCCTGACCCTTTGGCCTTATTTCCCATTGGGGTTCAGTACGCCCTACTATCCCCTCCAGAGAGCAGTAACACATTGTGACATCTTGATGGTATCCGAGGGACCCAGATATGAGAATTTGTGAATATTCTTCCTAGTAACCAATAGTAGTGTTGCCTGGCATACAATATTCATGCATCATTTTTTGGTGTCCCTAATGATAAAAAGCACCCCGAAGAGTACCCCACAAGGCCAGTCAACCAAGCAAAGCAAATTGTTTTTGAGATATTTTGGTTCTCTTGTCCTTCCTGAAAGAGCTAGCTTGCATGTTTCTTTAACAGAAGTGTAAGCTTGGTGGGATGTTCTAGTTCTCTTTTCTTTGTTTCATCCGAAATTAATCCCAAAATGGATTCTTAAAGGGGTTGTCTGCTTTTGCTATTCTGATGACTTATCTTCAGGTAAATAGGAAAGACCTGTCCTATTGAAGTGAATTACACCTGCTCACCGGTAAACAGTAAGGTGAACACAGCACTCATGTGAGCACTGTATTATCTTCGCACAGCTGATAAGCAGGGGTTTCTTCAAGCCCTTTAAACATGCTTATGTTGCAAAACTAAGAAAATAGCTAAGCTTGCTTCATATATGCAACTAGCTCTTTTAGGACAAAAGCCCTTTTATCAGAGCAAGGAGATAGAAACAACTTTTCTAACTGCAGGGCCTTGGGGGAACCTCTGGGTGGGTACTATTTTTATTATAGAGACCAGTTGATATATGTGATGACTATTGTAGGCTAGAGAATGCTCCTCTTGATTTCCAGAGAAAATATATGTAAATGATTGTGTCTAACATCTGCTGGCATCAGATCGGAGAACAACTTAGACAATGCATATATATTGTTGAGAAAGACAGAATAGTATACTGGGCTCTCTAGCTCTCTCTACTGAATTTTTAAAAAAATTGGGCAAACCAAATCTTGAAAGGTTCGTTCATATCTAATATCACCCTGAGTGCAATTATATGGCAAACATAAGTTTAAAATTTGGACACTAAGTCCAACTTAGCCATCAGTGGGGTCAACAATAACCTGTAACAACAGAAGTTGCTATTTTCAACCATCTTACATGCTGCTGTCTTGGCTCTATTAAACTTCATATGTCCTAAGATTTTAACCTCCAGATCAAAAGCTTCTTTATCATTGAGTTCGATGTAACACACCGCAATTTTTTTTTCTTTTGAAAGAACTCTGTATCGCTCTGTGTGAAATCAGAGGAATGGGAGTGATTACAAGCCGGACTGAGCGACCATTCACTGGCACCGCCCATATGACTACTGGGTCATTTATATACAGAATGCACACGAATATGTTTGTTTTGTACATTATTCAGTATCAGGCTATACTAACATCAGCTAGTAGCGAGTTAACACGTAGAGGACCCTCACCGTACATGTATGGTGTTGGTGGACGTGACTTAGGGACCAGCGCAGTACATGTACGGCGGGCTGATCGGGCGGGTGCAGGAGCTGCGCCTGCCCGATCAGCGGCAAGGACCCGGCAGTCACTGACAGCCTGGCCCCTGCTGCATACACCGGCATCGGTGGCTGCATACGCTGGCATCAGTGAAAACACAGATGACGGCGTATTAACCCCTTGTATGCCGCGGTCAAAGCTGACAGCGGCATGCAGAGGGTTTGCGGAGGGTACAGGTGCCCTCCGCATCTCCATTTGGTTCCCACGCTGCAGTGGCGGCGACCCGATGGCAGAGAAGGCAAGCCCGATGCCTTCCATAGCCTTCTACGGAAGCCTGTGAGATCCAGCCTTAGGCTGGGTCTCACAGGCAGGCTGTCAGCATAAAAGCAGGTTGTATTGTAATGCATTGCAGAGGAGATCAGACCCCAGAAGTTGAAGTCCCAGAGTGGGACAAAAAAAAAAGAAAAAGAAAGTGTTGGGTATTGCCGTGTCCATATCACCCGGCTCTATATAAATATCACATGATCCACCCCCTCACCTGAACACCGTAGAAAAAATAAAATAAAAACTGTGCTAAAACATTTTTTTGACACCTTACATCGCAAAAAGTGCAACACCAAGCAATCAAAAAGGCGTATGCATCCCGAAATAGTATTAATCAAACCGTCACCTCATCCTGCAAAAAATTATCGGGCAAAAAATAAAAAACTATGTCTCTCAGAATATGGAGACACTAAAACATGATTTTTTTTTTAATGCTTTTATTGTGTTAAAAGTGAAAAAAAAGACATATTAGGTATTGCCATGCCCGTAACAATCAGGTCTATTAAAATATCACAAGACCTAACCCCTTAGGTAAACACCAAAAAAAAATAATAATAAAAACGGTGTAAAAAAAGCTATTTTTTGTCACCTTACATCACAAAAACTGTAATACCAAGCGATCGAAAAGTCACACACACCCCAAAATAGTACTAATCAACCCGTCATCTCATCCCGCAAAAAATTAGATCCTACATAAGACAATAGCACAAAAAAAAAAAAAATATGGCTTTCAGAATGTGGAGACACAAAAATATTTTTTTTCAAAAATGCTTTATTAGGAAAAAAAAAGTCATATTTGGTATTGACACATCCGTAACAACCTGCTCTATAAAAATAGCACATTATCTAACTTGTCAGATGAACATTGTAAATAAAAAAAAATTAAAACGGTGCCAAATCAGCTATTTTTTGTTTCCTTGCCTCACAAAGAGTGTAATATAGAGCAACCAAAAATCATATGTACCCTAAACTAGTACCAACAAAACTACCACCTTATACCGTAGTTTACGAAATGGGGTAATTTTTTGGAGTTTCTACTCTAGGGGTGCATCAGGGGGTCTTCAAATGTGACATGGCAACTTAAAATTATTGGCACTCAAAACAATTGGGGTGTATGGAAAAGTATATTTAATATGGGATGGCTAGATAAGCTATAAAATAATGGTATACAATCAAATAAGATAAAAATATCGGATATAAAAGGACATAGTAATAGTATCAATATAAAAAAGACATACAGTATATATATGAGGACGGTAAAATGATATAATAAATGTCAATTTAGTAAAATCCTGCTGGAAAAAGAGAGCCAGTCTTATAAGCCTGTTGGAGAAAAGTCCGATCTTATGTTGTAATGTCCGATAATAGAAATAAGTATCCTGATACAGTAGAATGTCAATTATGTAAAATCCTGCTGGAAAAAAGAATCCTGCTAAAAAGAAGGAAGAAAGCAAGTCTTGTGAGCCTGTTGGGAAAAAAAGTCCAGTCTCATAACATGGTATCTGGTGAGGAAATGGGGTAAGTGGCAATAATCACATCCGATTTTGTTTTTAGTGGTTATTCACAGGTCCAATAATCGTAGGCTGTGGAATAAAAGCTGCTTTGTAAGCAGGTACATTACCCTCCTGGCGGCTGTTGGTGAGCTGGTCAGCGGCTCCTGCCTGGGGGGCCGCCTCACTCTTGTACTTTATAACTTAAAATTATTCCAGTGAAATCTACCCTCCAAAAACCATATGGCATTCCTTTCTTTCTGCGCAATGCCGTGAGCCCGTACAGCAGTTTACGACCACATATGGGGTGTTTGTGTAAACTATAGAATGGGGGCAATAAATATTGAGTTTTGTTTGGGTGTTAAAGAGGACCTTTCACCAGAATAAACATCTCTCTTTACTTAAAGAGGACCTTTCACCAGAATAAAACATCTAAACTAACTATACAGACGTGTAGAGCGGCGCCCAGGGATCCCCCTGCACTTACTATTATCCCTGGGCGCCGCTCCGTTCTCCCGTTATAGCCTCTGGTATCTTCATAGTTAGGCTCCACCCAGGGGAACCTGACGGTGTCTCTTTCTCCTATGCTGTAGCGCTGGCCAATCACAGCGCTCAGCTCATAGCCTGAGAGAAAAAAAAACCTCTCAGGCTATGAGCTGAGCGCTGCAATTGGCCAGTGCTACAGCATAGGAGAAAAAGACGCCGGCAGGTTCCCCTGGGTGGAGCCGAACTATAAAGATACGGGAGGCTATAACCGGAGAACGGAGCGGCGCCCGGGAAGAACAGTAAGTGCAGGGGGATCCCTGGGCGCCGCTCTACATGTCTGTATAGTCAGTTTAGATTTTTTATTTCGGTGAAAGGTCCTCTTTAACGCTTGCTTTGTTAGTGGAAAAAAAATGGATTAAAATGGAAAATCTGCCAAAAAAGGGAAATTCAGAAATGTAATCTACATTTTCCTTTAATTCTTGTGGAACACCTAAAGCGATAACAAAGTTTGTAAAATCAGTTTTGAATACCTTGAGGGGTGTAGTTTCTAAAATGGAGTCATGTATGGGTGGTTTCTATAATGTAAGCCCCACAAAGTGACTTCAGACCTGAACTGGTCCTTAAAGGGGTTTTCCCATCGCTAGGATATGCCCCCATTGTCTGATAGATGTGGGTCCCACCTCTGGGACCCACACCTACAACGAGAACGAAGCGGGGAAATGAATGAAGGGCGCACTGTGCATGCGCAGCCGCCCTCCATTCATTTCAAAGGGGGCACCGAAAATAGCCGAGCTCTGGCTATCATGAAGTACAATGTGTCACGAGAAAACAATCTCAGAAATGCTTGGATAAGTAAAAGCGTTAAAAAAAAAGTTATTACCACATAAAATGACACATGTCCAAAAAACGGCCTGGTCCTTAAGGTAAAAAATGGCAGGGTCCTGAAGCCAGACATATGACCTTTTTTAACCAGGCAGCCCCTCTGAGATGAGCATCGGAGCATTTTATGTTCCAATGATCTCCCTTCCCATGTCCTGTATCATGCAGGGCAAAGGCTGTTTGTTTATATTTTTTACACTGCTAGGTGGAGGCTTCCGCCTACCAGTGTTGCCGGTGACATCACCGGCACTAATGGGCGTACTTTAGCGCTGCCCTAGCATGTTTTACAGGCTAGGGCAGCACTAATGCCCGACCATTAGTGTCGATGACATTTGCGAGCTCACTGCTAGGCGGAAGCCTCCACCTAGCAGAGACCTGGTACGTCATCGGATCTAATAGAAAAGCCTTTTCCATGCGCGATTCAGCGCAGGGCAAGGGAGAACATCGGACCATGAAATGAGGTGCTGTCTGGGTGAAAAAGGAGATACTGTATGTCTGAACCCCATTAAGTTGAAGAAAACTGATTAGTACACTCAATTTACAATTTTCTTTTCATTTTTGCATTTATTAACTGTTCCATGACCAGGACATGTTTTTGGCCTTCATCCTTCCCAGAGTAAAATTTTACTTTAACTTAAAAATTGTATTGTATAGGTGAATTATTTTATTATCATTATTATTTATTTCTTTTCTCAGTCTAGGGCTACATTTACACAACCGGGTGCGGAACGGGTGCGGACACATTCATTTCTATGGGGGCGCAAAAGATGCGGAAAGCACACAGTGTGCTGTCCGCATCCGTAGTTCCATGCCGTGGCCCCACCAAAAAATTGAACATGTCCTATAATACCTGCAACATAGACTTTTTCCAGGGTGCAGGTGCCCACTGAGAGGGCTCTGGGTGCCACCTCTGGCACCCGTGCCATAGGTTCGCCACCACTGCCCTAGACATATGCCGACACCAGAAATGTCTAATGGTGGCTTTCTCCGCTCGCCCTATAGAATACACATACATGTTCTGCCAAACTGAAAATACATGTGATGGGAGGGAGGCGGAAGATATAACTGCTGACCGAAATATCGTTGGCCACCTTTAGGGTACAGCTACGTGTCGATCTGTGTTGGCGACACTTTGCAGTATCAAATTTCTGTGAATGATGTCACAATGTGACACGCGACATGCTGCGACAGCGACAAGACAGTCTCAAAAAATCCAGACATGTCGGACATGAATTTTGCTCCATTGACTTTCATGGAAGTGACGCCAAACAAACAACTTGCCTGCGACTTGGCAGTATTTTCACAGCCAAATCACAGTTCTGGCAATGTAAAGGGAGTCACATGTGAGTCTTGTATTGTATAAACCAGGCATCTGCAACCTTCGGCACTCCAGCTGCTGTGAAACTACAACTCCTATTATGCACTTTGCTGTTCTTGTACCTTCCAGAGAAGTGAAAAGAGGATTCTGGGAGTTGGAGTTTCAGAATAGCTGGCGTGCTGAAGGTTGCTGAATCCTGGAATAGACAATCAGCAGGAGTGTCTGCAGAGTAAGACCTCGTTCACATCTCAGGAAATCCGTCAGGCTGTTTTCCGGCATAGAGCAGCCTGCCAGATCCTGTACTTCACCACCGGATCCCAATTGAGTGCAATGAAGTCTGGCGGTGATCCGGCTGATTTTCCAGCATAAATGACAAAAAACACAGGCATGTAAAACTCTCAAAAATGTTTTAGGCACCGGAGGCTACAACCCATTCCACATGCAGTAAAGTCCAAGTTATCTTTACTGTCCCTGCACACGTGCTCACTCAATCCTAAACAGTCTGTGGATATCTTTACTGCTTTCTCTCAGGGTTAGTCTCCTGGAAAAATTGCTTTGTTCTGGAAGCTTCTACACTCCACAATCCACATGAATGACGTTTCCTGGGAAACAAATTCTCTTCCTTCACACAAGCTTCAAAGGCATCTGTCATTAACAACAGGCAGAGCCAGACTGACTCTAAACTAACATAAAACTAAATGGACAGGGGCGTGACTAGCACATCACCCTGGCAACTACACCAAGAGGCTGCCAGATTAACTATTTCCTTGCCTATATTCACATATTACATGTTTCCATTTATATGCGTGACCATATATCTTATATACTGTATACACCCAAAGCTATATTTTATCCAAATGCCCTCACACAGCGTATGGACAGGGACTGTCCTTGTCAGAAGCTCCTTTTTAACATTTGTTTATGAAGATCCCCACAGATTTATGCCAGTAGTTTACTTTTCTTTAATATTTCTGCAGTCTGAACCAAACTCATAATGAGATCCCCCTAATAAGTCCGGCTTGCCGGTAATGCGCTTAGTTGTGTGTTTACTGTTTTTCTGCACATTCCACATGATAATCTCGCTTGAGCAGTAATGTCAATATCGCAGCGTTCGACGGCAAATGAAAATGTAATCATATTCTTCACTTAACCTTGCTGCGGTCTTGCAGATTTGTCACTAATTGAAATTGGTTGAGCTGCTCAGTATTGGAAACAGGACGCGGCTTTACAGTTTATGCTGAGTGAATAAGAAAGATTTTTCAGGTTATGTTACAAAATCCTAAAGTCAAAGTTATAATTATATACATCGAAAGAGGAAAAAGTAGTAACAATCCTACAAATATAACCTTTATTACTCCAGGATAATCCCCAATATGCGGCATAGGAGCAGGAACAAGTGACAGCCATATCCTATGGGAACAAGCTATCCACCATAAACCAGTGCAAGACTACGGGGAGGGAAAAAGGGGCACAAATCTATCTGTTTATCTATCTCATATCTATCTATCTATCTATCTATCTATCTATCTATCTATCTATCTATCTATCTATTATCTATCTATTATCTATCTATTATCTATCTATCTATCTATCTGTCTATTTATCTATCTATCTATCTATCTATCTATCTATCTATCTATTATCTATCTATCTATCTATCTATTATCTATCTATCTATCTATCTATCTATTATCTATCTATCTATCTATCTATCTATCTATCTATCTATCTATCTATCTCCTATCTATCTATCTATCTATCTATCTATCTCCTATCTATCTATCTATTATCTATCTATCTATCTATCTATCTATCTATCTATCTATCTATTATCTATCTATCTATCTATCTATCTATCTATCTATCTATCTATCTCCTATCTATCTATCTATCTATCTATCTATCTATCTATTATCTATCTATCTATCTATCTATCTATCTATCTATCTCATATCTATCTATCTATCTATTATCTATCTATCTATCTATCTATCTATCTATTATCTATCTATCTATCTATATATCTCCTATCTATCTATCTATCTATCTATCTCATATCTATCTATCTATATATCTCCTATCTATCTATCTATCTATCTATCTATCTATCTATCTATCTCATATCTATCTATCTATCTATCTATCTATCTATCTATCTATCTATCTATCTATCTATCTATCTATCTATCTATCTCATATCTATCTATCTATCTATCTATCTATCTATTATCTATCTATCTATCTATCTATCTATCTATCTATCTATCTATCTCATATCTATCTATCTATCTATCTATCTATCTATCTATCTATCTATCTATCTATCTATCTCTCTCATATCTATCAATTCAATTCAATAAAGCTTTATTGGCTTGTCTAAGTAAAACATTTAGCATTGCCAAAGCAAAATAAATAAAAGGTATTGTGGAGGGGGGTTTGATGTGGGAATTAAAGGGGGTGGATGTTGGGTCAAACATTTCTGCCATGGTGTAAAGCAAGCATGTCAAACTCAAAGGCTAACATGGGCCAAAAAAACAAAATTTAAGTTTATGTGGGCCGCATCAAAAAAAAAATAAAAAAATCGTACATTTTCATAGAACAACATTGTTGTTTCATGACTGCTGACCCCCAACATCCCGTTGCCCAATAACACAAGTGAGACCTTTATATATATACAAATATTAAACTTCACTATAAGACGCACCTAGGTTTTTGAGGAGGAAAATAAGAAAAAAATATTTTTAACCAAAAGTTGTGCTTTTGGTGGGCTTTGAATTAATGGTGGTCTGTGCATGACACTATTATGGGGGATCTGTGGATGACGCACTGTCATGTGGGGGATCTGTGGATGGCACTGTTATGGGGGACCTGTGGATGGCACTGTTATGGGGGATCTGTGGATGGCACTGTTATGGGGGATCTGTGGATGGCACTGTTATGGGGGATCTGTGGATGGCACTGTTATGGGGGATCTGTGGATGGCGCTGTTATGGGGGATCTGTGGATGGTGCTGTTATGGGGGATCTGTAGATGGTGCTGTTATGGGGATCTGTGGATGGCACTGTTATGGGGGATCTGTGGATGGCGCTGTTATGGAGGATCTGTGGATGGCGCTGTTATGGGGGATCTGTGGATGGTGCTGTTATGGGGGATCTGTGGATGGTGCTGTTATGGGGGATCTGTGGATGGCACTGTTATGGGGGATCTGTGGATGGCACTGTTATGGGGATCTGTGGATGGCACTGTTATGGGGATCTGTGGATGGCGCTGTTATGGGGGATCTGTGGATGGTGCTGTTATGGGGGATCTGTGGATGGTGCTGTTATGGGGGATCTGTGGATGGCACTGTTATGGGGATCTGTGGATGGCACTGTTATGGGGTGGGGGATCTGTGGATGGTGCTGTTATGGGGGATCTGTGGATGGCATTGTTATGAGGTGGGGGATCTGTGGATGGAACTGTTATGGGGTGGGGGATCTGTGGATGGCATTGTTATGGGGTGGGGGATCTGTGGATGGTGCTGTTATGGGGGATCTGTGGATGGCATTGGTATGAGGTGGGGGATCTGTGGATGGAACTGTTATGGGGTGGGATATCTGTGGATGGTACTGCTATGGGGTGGGATATCTGTGGATGGCATTGTTATGAGGTGTGGGGATCTGTGGATGGAACTGTTATGGGGGGGATCTGTGGATGACACTGCTATATGTCATCCACAGATCCCCCTCATAACAGTGTCCCCCAATACACCGGCCCTCTGCTCACCGCAGTATTTATAAACGTGAATCTTTATCCTGTTATTAAGTTGAACTAACGCTGCGCTCTCCCATGTTCCCATGTTCCCCTGTATCCCCACAGCACTTACGAACACGCTTCCATAGCAGGCAGAGCGGACGGCACCAGTAACGTCACTCACTGACGTCGCGCGTCTGCTCCGCCTGCTTCATTCATAAAGTGGGCGGAGCAGGCGCTCGGCGTCAGTGAGTGACGTTACTGCTGCCGTCCGCTCTGCCTGCTATGGGAGCTTAAGTAAGTGCTATGGTGATACAGGGGGGACATGGGAACATGGGAGAGGGCAGCTTAATAACAGGATAAGGATTCACGTTTATAAATACTTTGGTGAGCGGCGGGGCCCGGTGTAAGAGTACAGTGACTGCACCGGGCCCCGTCCCTAGTTACGGACTCCAGACCCTCCTCTCTCCCGGCTCATACATAGCAGTCTGCGATGCTGCATCTTTGCCGGGCCGCATGTTTGACACCCATGTACTGTAAAGTATATTATTAAAGTCCCTTACCGCGAGATTTACTCCTTCTGGGTTCAGCTCATACACTTTACTATGGAAGTTATGGATCTATCTACCTATCTATCAATCAATCAATCAATCAATCAAGCTTTATTGGCAGGTCTAAAATTATACATTAGTATTGCCAAAGCAGGTGGGAAATAGGGGGTCTCTCTCATATATATATAATCTATCAAATTATCTATCTCTCTATCTCGTATCTATATATCTATCATCTAATTATCTATCTCACATATATCTATCTATCTATCTATCTATCTATCTATCTATCTATCTATCTATTATCTATCTATCTATCTATCTATCTATCTATCTATCTATCTATCTATCTATTATCTATCTATTTATTATCTATCTATCTATCTATCTATCTATCTATCTATCTATTATCTATCTATCTATTATCTATCTATCTATTTATTATCTATCTATCTATCTATTATCTATATATCTATTATCTCTGTATCTATCTATCTATCTATCTATCTATCTATCTATCTATCTATCTATCTATCTATCTATCTATCTATATATCTAATATCTATCTATCTATCTATTATCTATCTATCTATTATCTCTGTATCTATCTATCTATCTATCTATCTATCTATCTGATATCTATTAAAAAAGTTGAAGAGCAGCACACAAATAAAAGCTGGTGCAATTCCTTGAAGCAGACCACGGACCCGGTCCTGTTAGATATATGCAAAAAAGGCCAAGGCAGCGCTCAAATATCCATGAAAAAAAGGGTATTTTATTCGCCCATGTGGTAACAGCAACATTTCAGCTCACTCCGTGGAGCCTTTGTCAAGCCATAATACATAGTGCAAAGTCAAATGCTTATATAGCGTACATAATTAGAAAAGTGATTATACATCAATATCTACAAAAACAGTGTTAAAAACGATGTACAGGAGGATGTGCATAATTATATCTCACTAAAAACAGACAATAAGTCATAAAGTGCTATGTGCCAATGCTGTGTCCATAAATTCATATGATTACAGTGCATAACATTATTACTCAATATCGCAAATCAGGTGTACATGATCGTGTTGATTAAAAACAAATAGTTCATTCAATCGAAGGTTCTCACATGTAGCTTGAGACGGCAGGACCTGGTCGGCGTCCGAGATTACGTAGTGCGCAGGCGTGAAATGCTTCTCATCCCGCGAGACTATCTATCACATAGAAGACACAGGCGCCCACATCCAAGATGGCGACCTCGCACTGAGCGTCAACTGAGCATGCTCCTTCCCAAAGTAAGGTGGAAACAGTCCGTCGATCACATGACGGAGTCACATGACCGCCATTCATACCAGCGGAGAATCCATACTATACCGTTTCTTTAATAATTACTCAGAAGGTGGGAGTCAAACAATGCAAGTTGGGCTAGTGGCATCCCGCCATTGTCACCCTTACAGACATACTCCCATACCACCATGTATCAATAATTGTATATCATATGGTCCACTTGTCATAGGCAGTCACACTTACTCTCAGGCGGCATGACGTCTCCGCCAGGGGTCACCCGTATGGAGGCAGTATGCCCAAATGGGATCCAGGGACGCAGCCGTCACCATAAAGCGACTCTGCATCCCGGTCCCCATCCTGAAATGCCAGCCAACCACACACAGACTGTATATAACCCTAGGGATCCAATACACACAGATACACGACCTCCAACAAGTGGCGATCTGCACTGTGCCAAAGGTCCCATCTTGTAGGAAGGATTGTTGCAAGGTCAGATCTTGTCTGTGACGTCATATGTCTCAATGTGATTACATGCATACAACGTTGTACACAAAAATAAAAAAATAAAATTTTTCACATATCCATAACCACCAGTATGGTCCTGCTGTCTTGTAGCTTCCAAGGAGGTAATTCATTGTTGAACAGGTTTGTATATCCATCTATATAGAAAATAATAACAAAATAAATAAAACATGAATCAATTAATGGAATAAATCCAATGGTTGCACATGTATAAAAACCTATACGAGAGAGGAAAGCACAGTTCATCAGAACCATGGAAGGGAAAGGAAAGAAAAAAGGGCAGAAGTGAGGGAAAGGGAAAAGGAAAAAACAAAACAGGAAAAAATAGGAATAAACAACAGCAGTGAGGGATATTCATCTAACCCTAAATTCCACATTGAGGCCTCTAGGCTTGAGAGTTTGTAACTCAAAGATCCAGTAGAGCTCTCTTCTTTTTAAACGTATAGTCCTATCTCAACCCCTTCTGGACAAAGGCACTTGCTCAAGTACTCTAAATTTCAAATCATGCTCACAGTGTCCTGCATCCTTAAAGTGTTTGGGCACAGGTAAATCAAGCCTCTGTTTTCTTATGGTATACCTATGTTGGTTTAAGCGTGTTTTAACGTCCCAAGTTGTTTCACCAACATACCACAGGTTGCCCGGACATGATAGAGCCAAAATACGTGCTGCAATCGATTCTAGAGGACCCAACATCAGACTTGACCAATTTGTCGCCTAATTTACGACTCCTACGAAAGGAGCACAATGGGGGAACCCTGAACTCCTCTATATTGTCAAACCCACTGGCCAAAAACCGAGCAGTGTTTCCTGACAATGGATGAAACCTGAGGACTATTGATGCTAAAGTCAGTGACAAATGGAATCCTGGGCGACGCAGTCTTGGGCCTCCTTGGATCTCCATTCATCATTCTAGTTTTAGTTTTGCAGATACTATCGGAAATAAGGCTCTTGGGGTATCCTCTAGTCTGGAATTTAGTAGCTATCTCTGTTAATCTAAGGTCCCTGACATCAACTATCCTAGCTACCCGTAACATTTGGCTGAGAGGAAGAGACTTGATCATCGGTCATGGGTGATGACTTTCAAACCTCAAAAGGGTATTTTTGTCAGTAGGCTTCACGTATAGATCAGTGACCAACTCGTGTCCCCTAATCGAAACATCGGTGTCAAGAAACTGTAGCTTGTCTTGTGAGTGTACCAAAGTAAATTTGACACTTGGATCAATGTCATTCAAAAATGAGTGGAAAGCCATGAGGTCCTCTGTGGTGCCCACCCATACCAAAAAAATGTCATCTATATAGCGCCACCACCCCAGCACTTGGCTGAAGTTGCGGCACCCATAGACATAAGACTCCTCGAGGTGGGTCATGTATATGTTTGCATAGGTGGGCGCCACATTGGACCCCATCGCGGTCCCCCTCAGCTGGACATAATACTCATCTTGGAATAAAAAATCGTGTACAAACTACACACGTCAAAAGAAGCCAGAGTGGCGCCCCCAGGTATCCTTAGATCCTTGATTTTAAGAAAAAAAATCACTAGTGTCCCTTATATAGGACCTGGCGGACACTGCAAATGGCCGCAAGATCCTATCCAGGAAGACAGCTAAGTTACAAAATAAAGAACCCCTGCCGGACACAATGGGCCGGCCAGGGGGGGCAAACAGATTTTTATGTATTTTAGGGAGGGTATATAGTATAGGCGTTGTTGGTTTTTCACAAAGTAAATAGGTAAACAATTTCTCATCTATGATGCCGCCAGATTTGGCTTTCATCAACAAATCTTTGAGTTCTTTCAACAGTCCAAACTTAGGGTCATTTTGGACCCGCTGATAAATGTTCACGTCTGCCAGCTGTGACTTAATTTCTTGCACGTAGTAATCTGTGTCCATGACCACAACCCCACCACCCTTGTCAGCCGACTTGATGGTAAGGCTGTGGTCCGAAGCCAGATCACTAGCGGCCTTCAAATCCTCAGTAGTCATATTAGCATATTTCATAGGTCTCAGTGACACATCCTGTCTCAATTTCTTTATATCTCTCCCCACTGCTAAAGTGAAAGCTTCAACAGCAGGATGGTGTATCACAGGGTTAAATTCACTCTTAAGAAATAATCCAGTGCCATGCAAACTTAATTCACTCAACCCCCTTGTCTCAGCCAAGGGTCTGTCCAGCACAGGCCGGACTTAAGGCTGCAAGACTGGGGGTAGGCCTGGCATGACAGGGGTTTGGAGGGAGTGAGTTGGGAGGCTCAGGGTTATGGGGTATTGCAAGGATGGGGGGACGTTGGGGGAGGAGTGTAGGGTTTATAAAGGGCAGCGAGAGGCGGGATCAGGGTCATCTCATGTGGGACAGCAGTCTTGCAGCAGCCCCCTCCCACCCACCCGTTGGGCTGCTGGTTGGGGAAGGGAAGCTAGCGGCAGTCAAGGTTGGTGTGGTTTCTGGGTGGATTTTGGTCCAGCAGGGACGGCATTGTCATAGCGGCCATGGCGGGGGTGGGTCCTTGGAGTTGGTGGTTATGGTGGCTCTGGCGAGATGGGGGGGAGCCAAAGGGGCTCTGGACTCCCCATGTATTGGATGTTGGGGTGGGATTTGGCGGGTATCTTCCCCACGGTTGTTGCCCATGGTTACCGGTTCTGCCTCCGAGCTGGCGTTTATCGGCTGGAGGTAATTTAATTGAGGGCACGGGCTGTTACCCATCAGGTTTTACGGGGCTCCAAGGACCCTCTCCGTGCTGGGCATGTTTCTCTGTGTTCTGGGGAAATTTTTCTTGGGCGGGGGGCCTTCAGGTGGGAAGCCCTTGAATTGGTTATGTTATATGTTATTTATGCTTAAATTATTATTATTAATAAATAAATGGCTGCGGTGGCCAATAAAATCCACCAGAGGAGTTGTGTCTTTATTGGAGAAGGAGGGGAGAGTGTGAGGTAAAACGACTCGACAATACGCTGGACATGTTGCCCAGCAGCCCACACTTTCAACTTGATCATATGATAAAACCTTTGGAGGTCCAATTCAATGTTGAACCAATTTGTTTTAGCAACAGGGCAAAAGGACATACCCTTATTCAACACATCAATCTGGGTATCAGTAAGTCTAACTGAAGAGATGTTTACCACTGTATTTTCTTTTTCACAGTCCTCTTCCTCTGTGTCCTGGACTGCTTTTCCCTTCCTCCATTTGTGCTGGCGTCGCCTATCCGGATTCGACGACCAGGCTGTGGGCGCTCAGTCTGTTGCGGCTCAGGATTTTCCGGTCTCTGGGGTTCCCTAGTTTCTCCAGATATGGGGCCAGTTTGTAGTCTCTCTGCAGGCTCTGGTACACCGTCAGCTTCTGGGATGCTCTCACCTCCTTCCTCCTTTCACTGACGTATTCCTCTTGTCTCTTGTTTACTGTGTTCCTGATCCCGGCTTTTGTGAGGTGGTGTGGGGTGATTATCTGGTCGAAGTGAAATCTCATCTCTGAAAAGGATTTTATGCAGACGGATCTTCGGATCCGTCTGTATGAGAGTAACCTACGGCCACGGATCACGGACGCGGATGCCAATCTTGTGTGCATCCGTGTTCTTTCACGGACCCATTGACTTGAATGGGTCCGTGAACCGTTGTCCGTCAAAAAAATAGGACAGGTCATATTTTTTTGACGGACAGGAAACACGGATCACGGATGCGGCTGCAAAACGGTGCATTTTTCGATTTTTCCACGGACCCGTTGAAAGTCAATGGGTCCGCGGAAAAAAACGGAAAACGGCACAACGGCCACGGATGCACACAACGGTCGTGTGCATGAGGCCTAATAGTGAAAAAACAAAACTTTGGAAAATGCAAGAAGTTCCTCAAACAAACATGTCAGAAAAGGGGCAGCTCCTCTTTAAGAAGTTAACCCCTTAGTGACCAGCCTTACTGACCAAGCGTTTTTCTTCCTTTTTTCATTGTCACCTTCCAAGAGCTCTAACTTTTTTACTTTTCCGTCTATGTAGCTGTATGAGGGCTTGTTTTTATGGGACAAGTTGAAGTTTTTAATGGCACCATTGTGGGGTACACATAACCTTCTGATTAAGGGCTCATGCACACGAATGTGCCGTTTTTTGCAGTCCGCAAATTGCAAAAAACGGATGCCGCCCGTGTGCCTTCCACAATTTGCGGAAAGGAACAGGAGACCCATTATAGAAATGCCTATTCTTGTCCACAAAACGGACAAGAATAGGACAGGACTTTTTGCGGGGCCACGGAATGGAGCAACAGATGCGGACAGCACACAGAGTGCTGTCCGCATCTTTTGCGGACCCATTGAAATGAATGGTTCCGTATACGGAATCAAAATACGACCCGTATACGGAACGCAAAAAACGTTTGTGTGCATGAGCCCTAACTTTTATTAACTCTTTCTAGGAAGGAGATGGGGAAAAAACAGCAATACTGCCACTGAGTTTTTACATTATAAATTTCGCGGCGTTCATTTTTCGCTATAAATAACGTAATATCTTTATACTCTGGGTCAGTATGATTACAGCGATTACAAATATGTATAGTTTTTTTTTAAAAGGAAGAATTTCTTTTTTGCATTGCCACTTGCCAAGACCCATAACTTTTTTATGTTTCTTACTATGGAGCTGATGATTTTTGCAGACTTGTAGTTTTCATTGGTATCATTTTGGGGTAAATTACACTTTTTGATCACTTGTTATTAAGTTTTTTCAGTGGCAACTAAGAATAAATGAGCATTTCTGCCATTAATCTTTTTTTTTTTTTACGGCGTTCACCATAGGGGATAATTTACATGATATTTGTGTAGCGCGGGTTGTTGTGGATGCGCTGATACCAAACATGTGGGGGAGATCTTTGTCATTGAAAAGCATATTTTCAATAGGAAAAAAATCATATCTTTTATTCAAATTTTTTAACTTTTTTTTTACTACTTAATATTCCCACAAGGGGACTTTAACAGGCAATATTTGGATTGCTTTTAAAATACATTGCACTATCCCTATACTGTAGTTCATTGCATTTTAATGTCAGTGCTATACTGACATTGACCAGCAGGCTGTGCCAGAGAGATGCAACCTTCTGGAAAGCATACAAGGCAAGCTTAGGGCCTATACCAGGACCCATCCAGTCTTTCCACACGTCGGCACCCTGAGATCGCATTTGAAGGGTGCCGATGGGAGACAAAGGGAGTCCACCGCTTTACATGCAGCGGGTACCATTGCCCGCCGCATGTAAGGGGTTAGGCAGCCCAGATCGGCACTCCTGTAAGCCGTGTACCGGGGTGGGCTCCCCAGGATACAGTGAAGTCATGAGCAAGGAAAACAACTCCACCCCCAGCTTTTGCCAAAACAGAATTTTACTTAAAAGTGGCAATGAACACAACCACAAATGCCGGGAACATACAATAAATTTACATACACCCAGCCCGAAGGCTGAGACCCTTGTGCAGCACAGCGTGGCGCAGGAGGAAAGCATGGTAAAAAGCGTGGTAATTTACCTACTGGCGGGCATGACTAAACCGCCACACCTTACCTGTTATTACAGGTAAACAAGAACAATTGTCTGGGTGCGTGGTGTGGGCTAGCCTGCGGTGCAGCACAACAGCTCACAATCTTACAGTGCTCTACAGTATTCCCCCTCCCATAACTGGTCCTGTAGGTCGTGCCTGAGTGGTCCTTCTGAGCAAAACGTCAGCCTGGCTTGAGTTTGTGGGATGTTTATTAGCTCTCCGGTGTAAAATGTCTCTTTAAGTTATAAAGTCCTTGCAATGAACAGTAGTAACAATTGCGGCCTGACACAAACAGAGACCCTAACTAACTAACTACAGGCCTGGACTCAGTCTCTAGGCGTCAACAATGTAATGAGGTGCGTGCATGATCTTACCAACCCGCGTATGCTCTGCATCTGCTGGTGACTCTGAACAGAACAAATGCCTTTCCAACAAGCATGCGGTCCCACAGTGTATGTCGCTTTTCTCCTCAGCTCTCATCAGCATTCCTGGAAGCAATCCTTGTTCCTCTGGATAGGATCAGGGTCTTGGACACAATCAGCTTCACTTAGCTGCAGCTCTGGTCATTGAGGGATGCTCCCACACCTGGATGCCGTCGGATCCTCTGCTCACACAGTCTCAGCTTTCTCTAAGATGGCTGCTTCCTTTTCTTCTCCAGACTCTGAAACTCCACCTCTCATGAATATGGAAATATATGCAGCCTGTTAGCTGTGTTTAGGAAACAGCGACATCTTGTGGCCAAACAGCAGAATGTCAGTCCAGATCATTTAATTTATTCTATAGAAACAGTGTTCAGACAATGAGAGCTGTTTCCCCATCTCACACTCCTGCCGGTCCAGGCTGTTAGAGCAGGAGCGCGGGTCTTATCTGAGAGCTGAGCCCCTGCTGTATGCTGCACTGGGGACCTGTGCAGCTCTTAGACTGGGCGGCTCAGCCTAAGGCCCCTTAGTGACCACCATAAAAAGACGTATTGGTGGTCGCTGAGGGGTTAAAACATAATCTCATCCCGCCGGGCCGACATTTCTATAGATTTTAGCAGCTCACTCCCGACAAAGACCCGGTGACTTTCTCTAGTGAAGGAAATCAGCCTAAGCGCTGACAACATTCACCCACAAGTTATAATGTATGTGAAAGAGAAGTCCTTGATTTCAAGGCGCCGTCAAGAACCTCTGTGCTCCACAATAGAGCCCCAAACCGGTTGTGAAATGCAGTTAATTTGAGCGGCGCAGACGAGTGAATAATGATTACGCGCTCATTTCTAACCATCTCAGATCCCGAATTAATTATTTATAAGTCCTGATACTTTTGTATGATTTATTTTGTGCATTTCTTTTGTGCTCACATTGATTGCTTTTTCAAAACCTGCATCATTAATGCAAATACACTGGTAGCGCCTACCTCTATTCAAAGGCACCTTTCCATCGCTTTCTAAAGATTCATCCAACACTTTTCTTCGCCTTGAATTATATTCTATTATGTATTTCTTACGTGTTTTTTTTTTTTAAAGTGCGTCTCAGCAGCAAAATCCTACGACACAAAAAAGGCCTGTCGAGTGGGACTTTATCAAAGTCTTTTCTGAAACTCCAAATGGCGGTTTTTACACAACAAGGCTCGGATTGAAATCGCTGATGATTCCAGGCTTTTGGGTTGAGATCTAAAGCAATGTGTTGTAGTTTTGTTTAAAAAAAAAAAAATGTTGGCTTCTTTAAAGAAAAGCGTCTTATAACAGATGAAAGGGACAGAAAAAATAAAATTCGGATAATTCCAGAAAAATAGTAACAAAAATCCAGACAATATCTTGTATGAAAATGGAAATGTACAGATGTAGCAGACAAAAGAAGAGGGTCAGACAGGATAGGCAGTGAAGCCCACCTGAATACTGCTCCAGAGGATGCAAAAAAACTAATTGTAAGGGGGCAGTAAACTAGAATAAAATATCACTTCTAATTTAACAGGAGATAAAAAAAGCCCCTACAGACAAACAAACATATAAGACACACACACCCTCAGCCTGGTATCAGCCGATACTGTGTAAGGCTGGGGTATCAACGTTGGTGCTAGTGGTGGGCTAGGCAAGAATGAACACGTGAGGGATAGGGTAGGGTATTATCAAAATAAGTACACTGACCCTAGTAAATCCCTACTTGTCCTAGTCCACCCTATTAGTGTATCCAAAGGACGGGGTCCAAAAAAGCCCAGCAAGGGGTGGCCCAGACTGGAGCTCTGATCCTACACTGAAGACCCTAATGCGGCCCTCACCAGTGATTAAAGACCAAGTACATTGATGAGGGCTGTAGAAAAAAGGGGGGTATCCCAAACAGGCCCAATCAAGTGAAACAAGAAAATACTCAAGTGTCCCGACGCGTTTCCTCAACATAAGCCCCAAGATTCTTTAGAGGACACGGGGCGTAGTGACGGTTGCCCCGAACTGGCATATGGCCCAACGGCTATGGAATAACTGTATAATGGCTGCAGTCAGTGTGTAGGCTGAGCCTGAAACACAACAACAAAAGACAGAAAAAAAACACATAAGTATAGTAACTAATCAATCACCACCAAGCATCCAGCATAAGGACGATGGGGGAAGTAACTTACTGTTTGGTGGCTGCGGTCAGCGTATGGCTGTAGACCCCAGTGCAGGAAAAACCCAGGGTAATGGTGTCTGCAGGGGTAGATGAACCGGCAGCATATAGGGCTGAACTGCCCCATTATAAAGGCAGAGGGGCCAGGTGAGACGCATCTCCGGCAATCTCTGTCAGCTGACAGGCGTCTACTAATGACGTCAGAAGATGCGCCTCAACCTAGCGGTCACGTGATCAAAAACACCAAAGACCACGTGACCGCACATGCGCAAATAGACCCGGCCCCATGTGTATACTGGGGCCTAGGTGGAACGCACAGCAGCGGGGAACTTCCGCATCACGTGATCGGACAGAAGGCGCCGACGTTACAGCAGCGTCATACTACCAGTCACGTGATCGGAACTAAACCGGCTGCGCTCGCGCATTGATGCACTTGCAGACAGGTAATATATCAGCAGCCCTGTCAGGGCTATATCTGCTTAGTCCGTCCAACTATAGCACACATAACGCCATGCACATCATCTCCTCAAGATCACAGGGCATCATATGGGGACGCCCCCTACTGGACACACTGATAGAGATATGACCACAGGGAGGAATCAAACCCGGTATAGATTTATGTAGGAGGAGGGAACAAGGAGGAGAAAACTTCTCACTGGTCCTGGGAGACCACAACCCCCAATTACCCTTCTCCAAACATGCTGAGGGATATAACAGTATGTGTAAAATATCCCTCTATATAGACCAAGATTAAAGGGAAATATTATTTAACAGGGAGAACAACCACGGGACCGGGAAGGAACAAATAGGGGTAACAGAAAGCAACCAAAATTCAATTGCTCGTTGAGGCCATAGGGGGTAACTGTTCAAGGTAAATGTCCACGAACATTCTTTTTGCAGAATGTGTTTGTTCCAATCGCCACCTCGCACAGGTTTCTTAACATGTTCAATGGCCATAAAGCTGATGGAAGAGATACGTCCATTATGGGAAGCCTGCACATTGGCGCGCTACGGGAGTGTCCCTGCTGTTTCGGATATCACTAATGTGCTCACCCATGCGCTTACGCAGTTCCCTGAAGGTCTTGTCGATATAGCGCAGTCCACAAACACAGGTTATTAAATAGACCACGCCAGTGGTACGACAGTTTATGAAATCCCGCACGTGGTAGACAGTGTCATTGGGTTCACCCGTGAAAATTTTTCCTTGTGACAAGAAGCTACAGAAGCTACAATGGCCGCACCTGTAGCTACCCGTCACAGGCACGTCCAACCACGTGCGGGACCTCCCAGGAGGGATAAAGTGGCTATGTACCAACCTATACTTTAAATTGTGGCCCCTCCTCAAGGTCACTGAGACAGAAGAATTAAGAACCTCCGCCAAGTTTGGGTCCATCAATAGGGTGTCCCAATGACGTGCCAAAATCCCCCTAACTTGAGATGCTGCCGCATCAAAAGTGCCTATAACCCGGACAATATCTTGTGATTCGTATGCCCTCCTAGTCGTGGGGTGGAGCAACTCCGTACGTGTACGTCCCTTTGTTTTCTGATAGGCCAGTCTCAGGGTCCCATCCGGATACCCCCTCTCCTGAAACCTATTCGTTAGATCCCTGGCCTGGCACTTAAAATCAGTTGGTTCTGAACAGTTACGTTTTAGTCTCAAGTATTGACCGGTAGGTATCCCTCTCTTAAGAGGGACAGGATGACAGCTGTCCCACCTAAGGAGGGAGTTAGTGTAAGTGGACTTCCGGTAGATGGACGTACTTAAACCACCCTTTTCATCCTTGAAGATGACAACATCCAAAAATGGAAGACGGTCCTTGACAATGACTGAGGTGAATCTCAGATTGACGTTATTGACATTCAGCTCAGAAATAAGCCTATCGAAATCGCTCTCTGGCCCGCTCCACAACAAAAATATATCGTCAATGTAGCGGGACCAGAGAGCGATATAATCAACAAACCACAGTGATGGTTCCCCAAACACCACAGATTCTTCCCACCAGCCCAGGAGCAAGTTTGCATATGATGGTGCGCACGAACTGCCCATGGCAGTGCCCCTGAGCTGGTGGTAGATCTGATTGTCAAAAAGGAAGAAGTTGCTGGAGAGTATAAAGTCCAACAGTTCAAGAGTAAAAGCATTAGGCAATGTAAATTGTCGCCCCCTTGTTTTGAGGAAATGGTTGGTGGCCTCCAAGCCCCGATCATGTGGGATTGAGGAATAGAGAGCCTCCACATCTATGGAGGCCAAGAACCAGTGCGGTTCTACACAGATATCTTCAAGTTTGCCCAACAGATCACCTGTGTCCCTCACATAGGAGGGCAATGACAAAACAAAGCGGCGCAGCACCTTGTCCACATAAATCCCACAATTTTGTGACAGGCTACCAACCCCCGAGACGATCGATCGTCCCTTAGTGGGGGAGGTCCCTTTGTGGACTTTCGGTAGGCAATAAAAAGGCTGTTATTGGATGGCGTGGGTAGAGAAAATCAAATTCATCACTACTAATCAAATTGGCGATTTTTGCTCGCTGTAAAATGTGTCTTAGTGTCCCCTGTAACCCACTGGTGGGATTGGTGGGAAGTATCTCATAACCTGTTTCGTCCATCAGGACAGCAAGACACATTTCTCTATATGAATATGTATCCATCACAACGACATTGCCACCCATATCAGAGGGTTTTATTACAATACTCTTATCTGTCTCAAGAGTTTTGATGGCTAACCTCTCTTTACTGCAGTTAAATCTGGGAGGGACCGCACGCAGGGTGGACAGGTCAGAGATAGTGTGTTGTAAAAAGACATCAGCACAGGAAACATCACCCATAGGGGGCATTTTTATGCTCTTATTCTTAAGGGACGTGAAGGGACCCAACCCTTCAGCGTTGGATGGTAAGTGGTCTAGGTTAAAAAGTAAATGGACGTCCTTCAGGATTTCCACAGGGATACCCAATTCACGACTTTCCTTTTTATCTTTCAGTTTATGGAACTTGTGCACAGATGTAGCAGTACTGAATGTGTCACGCAACTGTAGGGTGAGTGCAAGCATGATGTTATGAGATGTGCTTTCTGGTGGGGCTTTTCTATGAAACTACAGTTCCCAGCATTCACGTTTGCTTAACTGTTCTCAAAACCCTAACAGAATTGAATGAAGCATGCTGGGAGTTGTAGTTTAACAATAGCTGGAGGTTACTTATCCCTTGTGTACTATGTAGAAAGAGACATACAGTGCCTTCTTAACAGTTCCATATAGTATAGAGACCATTAACCACATAACACTTTCATAAAGCTGTCTAAATAACAATGCTATACTTTTTTTATGATTGCAGTTTACTCATTTCTGGCTAAAAATAATTTGTTCAATTGGCCTTTAATAAAAACTGTTAACTGTTTTTCTAGCTGTGTGACTGGTACTTTCACTTTGTGCCCTCATCTAACAATAACAAACCTTATCTCTAAACTACTAAGAGGTCATAAACACTTATTTAAAACACATTCTCATCAGTAACTATGAATTGAGCTATAATGAGTGTTTATAATGTCAGAGATCGGAGATAAGGAGTCCGTCTGCTTCTGGTCTGACGGAAAAGACAGAAAATCCAAAGGGTGTAACTAGAGCATCTCAGCTCTGTACAGAAAAAAGGACGCCATATTATTAATAAAGACCAATTAAAAAATATATTTTTAGCTCAAAATGAGTACAATGCAATAATAAAAAATTTGCTCAAAAAGGTGTACATAGCCTTTAACATTCTTATCATTTGGTTAAGGGTGCTAGTTTCTCACAACACAAATCCAGCAGAATATCGCAACATGCTAGTAAAATCCTTGATGGGCTGTAATTCACATCATGACCACTAGGTGGCCATACATAGACACATACAGGCTAGCCATCTTGTGACAGAGTATCACAAAATCATGTTTTTTTTTTCAAAGCTGGTTATCTCTACCCACTCATAGCTGGATATGTTGAGCTGAGAGGAAAGATAAGAAACGACACCTCTGTGAATACCTCCGTAAACTACTCAACTTACACCAATATTTAGTGGCCAGATAACAGTTCTATACATATCCTGGGGATACTACAGTATTTCTCCTTGTAGAGACCACCTGGTAAGAATGAGGAGTCTTAAAGACTATATAAAAGTCCAGGCTGCTGCATGGAAAATCACATGTTCATTGAGGAGGGTAGATATGCAATACCCCAGATGGGGTATCAGCAACCGGTTCTTATATTTTGTATTCATGCCATGTTATGTATCTTCCATATACTTTAGCAATGATAAGGTATGGTTGGCATTAGGAATGGAATGTTCCATTCCTACCCTCTTGGTAAAAGTGTCTGGTCCTACTTCCTACCAGGAAGAAGCGCTCTAGAGAGTTCAAGCGAGATTTAGCTGGGCAAACCTGGAGTGAGAGAGCACATCCATCTGCTCCCGCTCCGAGGGCCCTGGGACTACAAAAACAGCATGTCTTTAAAGAACCACTACTCCAGGGAGACTGTAGGGTCTACAGCTACAGTGTTTACAGTCAGCAGAGTGATCATCACTTCCGCTATACAGACTCTGCTGCAGGTGAGGGCAAAACAAGTTAAGACACCCATCACCACAGTTCAGGACAGGCGCACTTAAAAGCCTGCACATCACAAATGGACACCTATAACCACAAGTACCAGCTTATTGCTGTAAGAGAAGGAAAATCAGGACAGAAAAGGACTACTCCAGGGTGCTATTGTCTGCCATCTTGCCTGCCACCATACCTCATCATCTGAGGATAGAGACATTGCACCTTGTACAGACAACAGCTGAATGTACTGTAACTTATCCTTTGCACTCAGTAAAGAAAAACATTTGTTACTCTTCTGCGTCTGCCTGATTCCTTCACACCACCATTTCACTGCACTGAACTCCAGGGAGCGACGCCCTGAAGGAGTACACTGTGACTTAAAGGGCTTCTGTCACCCCACTAAACAGTTTTTTTTTTGGGGTACTTATAATCCCTATACTGCGATTTATCCATACATAATGTGATTAATCATTTTGGTTCAGTAGATTCTGCTAAAAAAATACTTTTATAATATGTAAATTACCTGTCTACCAGCAAGTAGGGCGGCTACTTGCTGGTAGCAGACACACCCTCCTATCATAATGACGCCCCCTCTGCATGTTGATTGACAGGGCCAGCGAACGGGATCTTTCTCTGGCTGGCCCTGTCTGCTATCAAGATCTCGCGCCTGCACCGTAACGGTATTCAATCGGCGCAGGCGCACTGAGAGGCCGACGCTCGCTCGGCCGCTCCATCCTCAATGGGCCTGTGCCGATGACGTCACATCTACATCCGGCGCAGGTGCATTGAGGATGGAGCGGCCGAGCGAGCGACCTCCTCTCAGTGCGCCTGCGCCGACTGAAGACAGGCACGGCGCAGGCGCCAGATTTTGAATGCAAACAGGGCCAGCAGAGAAAGATCCCGTTCGCTGGCCCTGTCAATCAACATGCGGAGGGGGCGTCATTATGATAGGAGGATGCGGCTGCTACCAGCAAGTAGCCGCCCTACTTGCTGGTAGACAGGTAATTTACATATTATAAAAGTACGTTTTTAGCAGAATCTGCTGAACCAAAATGATTAATCACATTATGTATGGATAAATCGCAGTATAGGGATTATAAGTACCCCCCAAAAAAAAAAAAACTGATTAGTGACAGAAGCCCTTTAATGTGTCATCAGGACCACTAACACTTCCATCCTCAGCACCGGCTCCTCAGAAGTTTCATGAAAAGAGGTGTGTCTGATGACAGTGGGGGGTTTGGCTTTAATAAAAGGGGCTTGTTTGTGCCTCAGCACTCCCCTACCTCCTGGATGCCAACAATGAAAACAGGGCTTCAGATGGCGACTTAGAATTGAAAAATGGCAACAAGACTTTGTAGTCTTGTCGCCATTTGCACCTAGACCCTCTGCTGCTCTGCCTCTTTCACACACAAGTTGAACTGACATGGGACGCGCTGCTGTCAGCGTGTGCCATGTTCTCCTCAACAGCACAGGGGAGAAGGAGGCAGTCCCTCCCCCTGTGCCACTGCTGCCGCTGCCACCAATGGACTGATAGCAGGGAGGAGGTAGGGAGGGGCTGTGGCCACTGCGCCACCAATGAATATAGTTTATACCTGAATACAAACTCAGGCTGCGGGTGCCGGCCATATCCCATACCCGGCACCCAGCCCCTATGACTGCACGCTGCGATCCGCCTGAATTAACCCCTCAGGTGCGGCACCTGAGGGGTTAATTGCGGCGGATCACATTGCGCAGTCATAGAGGCTGGGTATGGAATATGGCAGGCACTAGCAGTCTGGGTTTGTATTCAGGCATAAACTATATTCACTGGTGGCACAGTGCGCCCCCCCAACCCCAGTATTATAAAGTACAATCATTGGTGGCGCAGTGCGCCCCCAACCCCCCTCAGTATTATACCTATTTTAATCATTGGTAGCAGTGGCCACAGGGTCCCCTCACCTCCTCTCATTGGTGGCAGTGGCAGGTTCTGATCGGAGCCCCAGCTGTGTAATCCTGGGGCTCTGATCGGTTACCATGGCAGCCAGGACGCTACTGGCTGCCATAGTCAGCTCCCTGCTGCTGTGTGTACTATGCATAGGGCAGCAGGGAGAGTGTGAGAGCCTATTCACCCTAATAGAGCTCTATGAGGGTGAATAGGACAAGGGATGAAAAGATCCCAGGTTCTGGCCCCTAAGGGGGCTAATATAAAATATATAAACAATAAAAAAAATTATATATTACATATCGCCACGCCCAAAAAAGTGCGAACTATTAAAATATTTAAAAATATCTCCTATGCGGTGAACGCCGTAACGTACAATTTGCCATTTTTTTGTCACCTTGTCCCGACAAAAATTAGGATCGGACTGTTCTATTATGGTCCAGACATTCCATAAAATGCGGAATGCACACAGCTTTTTTGATGTTTGATTTTTTTTGCGTTGTATCGAGTATCACAATACTTTTTTATGGTATCAAAATCGGTATAGTGACAGCCCTAGATAAAACATTATTATTATTTTTTTTAATATACCGTAATTATACAGTATGTATTTTAAATTTGGCGACTAAAAATTTAATTTGGCTCCAAAATTTTGTAGGTTAGGAGCCAATGGCTCCTTGATATTTTTTTTAGTCTGGAGCGCTGGAAACATTGCCAAGTATCCTCTAGACCAGGGGTGGGCAATTATTTTTTCGATGGGGCCACATGAGAAACTGAAAATATTTTGGAGGGCCGGGCCAAAAGGCTAAACTCAATACTGCATAAAATCAATTGTATTTCTTTATAAAAAGCAGTAAATATCATTGTTGGACAACTGGTACGAGTACTTGTTATAGTTAAACAATGAAAAAGTGAGGTTGCCTTACAAGAAAAAAATGTAAATTTATTAAACAAAATTTCCCAAAACAATGAACATTTTTCACTATTTGTGACTCATATTAGTGAAAGCCATTGTCCCCCTGTGAATCCAGCCATTGTCCCCTGTGAATCCAGCCATTGTCCCCCTGTGAATCCAGCCATTGTCCCCCTGTGAATCCAGCCATTGTCCCCCTGTGAATCCAGCCATTGTCCCCCTGTGAATCCAGCCATTGTCCCCCTGTGAATCCAGCCATTGTCCCCCTGTGAATCCAGCCATTGTCCCACTGTGAATCCAGCCATTGTCCCCATGTGAATCCAGCCATTGTCCCCTGTGAATCCAGCCATTGTCCCCCTGTGAATCCAGCCATTGTCCCCCTGTGAATCCAGCCATTGTCCCCCTGTGAATCCAGCCATTGTCCCCCTGTGAATCCAGCAATTGTCCCACTGTGAATCCAGCCATTGTCCCCATGTGAATCCAGCCATTGTCCCCTGTGAATCCAGCCATTGTCCCCCTGTGAATCCAGCCATTGTCCCCCTGTGAATCCAGCCATTGTCCCCCTGTGAATCCAGCCATTGTCCCCCTGTGAATCCAGCCATTGTCCCCCTGTGAATCCAGCCATTGTCCCCCTGTGAATCCAGCCATTGTCCCCCTGTGAATCCAGCCATTGTCCCCCTGTGAATCCAGCCATTGTCCCCCTGTGAATCCAGCCATTGTCCCCCTGTGAATCCAGCCATTGTCCCCCTGTGAATCCAGCCATTGTCCCCCTGTGAATCCAGCCATTGTCCCCCTGTGAATCCAGCCATTGTCCCCTGTGAATCCAGCCATTGTCCCCCTGTGAATCCAGCCATTGTCCCCCTGTGAATCCAGCAATTGTCCCACTGTGAATCCAGCCATTGTCCCCATGTGAATCCAGCCATTGTCCCCTGTGAATCCAGCCATTGTCCCCCTGTGAATCCAGCCATTGTCCAATGTGAATCCAGCCATTGTCCACTGTGAATCCAGCCATTGTCCCCTGTGAATCCAGCCATTGTCCCCTTGTGTACAGAACACCCCCCCGGCCCCCCCATCATATACAGAACACCCCTCCCCCCCCCCCTTGCCTTTAGAAACGTAATGCTCAGAGATGATCAGCCATGTGTTAGTCACACTGACTACACACAGCACAGGGGGAGGCGGCCGCAGCTTCATGCTTGTCGGCTCTGTGACTGTCAGTGTCAGACAGTCACAGCCGATACTATGAGAGCCGCGGGCGCTGCGCTGTTACAGAGAAGGGAATAATTGCGGCCGGCCGGGTCCCGGGTACGGCTCGCACGAGGCACCCCCCCCCCTGCTGTGTCTTACCTAGACAGTACTGCCGCTGACGCTGCCTCCCTGCCACCGCGCCATGCCACACGCAGCACGCCGAGTCGGAAGTCCTCTTCATTCGCGGAGGAGGGGTATCGTTGCTTGGCACGCCTCTGGCTCCGCCCGGGGGGCCGGATTAAAAGGTCCGCCGGGCCGTATACGGCCCGCGGGCCGTAGTTTGCCCAGGTCTGCTCTAGACATACTTCTGGCTCAAGTCCATTCATTCACTGGCCATGGCCAACTGCTGACTAATATGTGCGCCACAGTTCTTCAGTAGTTAGTACTGATGCCTTGCAACACTGGATCCTGGGTTCATATATGACCACCAGTAAGATCTGCATGGAGTTTGCATGTTCTCTCCATGTTTGTATGGGTTTCCTCCAGTTACTCCAAAAGCATCCTGATTGGAAAAAATTTACTTCATTGTACATTGCTTAGTGTATGAGGGTAAATTAAAGGGATTCTTCAAGATTTTGATATTGATGCTTTATTCTCAGGATAGGTCATCAATATCTGATTCATGGCGGTCTGACTCCATGGACTCCTGCCGATCAGCAGTTTGAAGAGGCCGTGGTGCTCATGTGAGCTCCTCACAGCGCTGTACAGTGTATAGTGGCTGTACTTGGTATTGCAGCTCAGACCCATTCACTTGAATGGGATTTAGCTGCACCTAAGCCACATGACAGATGAACGTGACATGGCCTAAGAACAGGCCGCAAGCCTCACAGAAGCTGAGGAGTTGGACCCCCACTGATCAGACATTGATGATTTATCCTGAAGATAGGTCATCAATAGTGTTGAGCGGGAGGTGCCATATTCGATTTCGCGAATATTCGCTTGAATATTCGTCAGAATCGAATATTCGTCATTTTTGCATGTATCGCGATTAATATGCGATTTAATAATTCGCATATTGCGATTTTTAAGATTGGAATTAGAAGTTATAAATTATAACTTCTAATTGCCTTATAACTTAATAATAAGGCAACTTTCCTATTCTTTAATCTTTAATCTTGTAGATCTAGATTTAACCCAAATATAGCGCTATATTCTATGTCTGTATATTAATAAAAGAATCAAGATAGCGAAGTATTCTACATGAACGAAGATAACGAAGTATTCTACATGAACGAAGATAGCGAAGTATTGTAAAATGTAGAATACTTCGCTATCTTCGTTCATGTAGAATACTTCGCTATCATCGTTCATGTAGAATACTTCGCTGTCTTCGTTCATGTAGAATACTTCGCTATCTTCGTTCATGTAGAATACTTCGCTATCTTCGTTCATGTAGAATACTTCGCTATCATCGTTCATGTAGAATACTTCGCTGTCTTCGTTCATGTAGAATACTTCGCTATCTTTGTTGATGTAGAATACTTCGCTATCTTCGTTCATGTAGAATACTTCGCTATCTTCGTTGATGTAGAATACTTCGCTATCTTCGTTCATGTAGAATACTTCGCTATCTTCGTTCATGTAGAATACTTCGCTATCTTCGTTCATGTAGAATACTTCGCTATCTTCGTTGATGTAGAATACTTCGCTATCTTCGTTGATGTAGAATACTTCGCTATCTTCGTTCATGTAGAATACTTCGCTATCTTCGTTCATGTAGAATACTTCGCTATCTTCGTTCATGTAGAATACTTTGCTATCTTCGTTGATGTAGAATACTTCGCTATCTAGGTTGATGTAGAATACTTCGCTATCTTTGTTCATGTAGAATACTTCGCTATCTTCGTTGATGTAGAATACTTCGCTATCTTTGTTCATGTAGATTACTTCGCTATCTTCGTTGATGTAGAATACTTCGCTATCTTCGTTGATGTAGAATACTTCGCTATCTTCGTTCATGTAGAATACTTCGCTATCTTCGTTCATGTAGAATACTTCGCTATCTTCGTTCATGTAGAATACTTCGCTATCTTCGTTCATGTAGAATTGACATCAACGAAGATAGCGAAGTATTCTACATCTTCCTCAATTTAATTTATTATCGCATTAAGCGATAATGACAACTACGTAATTATCGAGTAAGGCGATTTATCTCCCTATGTTTTACTTGATACTTATTATAATTATTCTATTTATAAAAAAAAAAAAGCAAAGTAATATAATCGCATAGCGAATTAAACACAGCTGTCTCTATAGTCAACTTTCCTATTTGATTGCTAGAATTAGCGAAGTTGACGAATATGGAGCTAAAACGAAGATGGAGAATATTTCGTTATCTTCGTTTTGAGGAATATGACGAATACATTCGTCATATTTGTCATCTTCGCTAATTCTACCAAGCCAACCATAGTAAACCAGGTCTAAGTTGAAATCGTAATGCGATTACTTCAAGTTATATTAATCGCATTGCGATTTCAACTTAGCACTGCTATATTCCATATTCGTTCGTTAAATTTGTTAATTCTAGGCTAGAATTAACGAAGTTAACGAATATGGAATATAGCAGTGCTAAGTTGAAATCGCAATGCGATTACTTCAAGTTATATTAATCGCATTGCGATTTCAACTTAATTCTCACATCCGACAATACATTCTAGTATGGAGGCGTTCCCATGGTGATGGGGGCGCTCCATGAGCACGGAAGTCGGCAGAAGCGGCAACGGGCACTGACTGGAGCAGCCAGGAAGCCAGGAATCCTCAGGACAGGTAAGAACTACTTTTGGGAAGTGGGAAAGAAAAAAATATAACAATAAAAAAAAACAAAAAAACTAATATTCGAAATAGCGAATTTATAGCACTATATTCGAAATATTTGCGAATTAGCGAAGTGACGATATTCGCCCAAAAAATTTGCTATTCGAATATTCGCGCTCAACAGTAGTCATCAATATCAAAGTCTTTAAATTGTGAGCCTCATTCGGATTTGTGAGTCTGAGAGGTCTGTACAGGGATGATTATATAAGCAACATAATAAAATAATACTGCCCCCCTATGGACCAGCATAGGAACTGCAATCCCCCATTTCCTTACATACAGTATATGTATTTTAACCATAAGGGCATTAGAACGGTGGAAGCAGGGAAAGATAAATGCATTTCATGGCTTTATCTCACAAAAAAGGTTGAGACAATTACAATACTGTTGTCAAAGTGGTTGTGAAAGAGGCTGAGGTTTCTTTTTAATATCTGAGGATGAGGGACCGAGGAAATGAAAGATGATATCCGCCCTGTCAGCATCTATGGGCTTCATGCTGTTCAATTAAGAAAGTGGCATACAATCATCCTTTAGCACCTTCCCTCCACTCACTCTGTGCATGCAGACAACATCATTTCGGCCATGATGTATCGGCTTCATACAGAAAAAAACATACTTTATGATTAAAATTTGCAGAGATTAGCTCATGCTATGCGGAAGCCAGACCTGTTATCAGGAGACGGTGTTATAAAAACCCCCGGAGCAGAACAAGGGACAGCATCCACCATTGTTATTGAGATTTTTTTTAATATTCCCTGTGTTATTTTTGCTGCAATAACTTCAATTGAATGTTTAATTATTTTAAATTGGTTTTGCTTTTCATCAGATACAATGTTGCGATGAATCTTAAAAGGACAGTAACTATGTGCTCTAAAATTTCCGGGTAGACAGCTGTGCTGACTTTGGACTTGATATAACACAGTGGACCAACAACAGCAGATGACATGGCTCCCCATACCATCAGTGACTGTGGAAACTTCACACTGAATCTCAACCAAATTGGATTGTGTGCCTCTCCGCTCATCTTCCAAACACTGGGACCTCGATTTTCAAATGAAATGCTAAATTTACTGTACTTTCATCTGAAAACAGGAATTTGGACCACTGAGCGATAATCCAGTCCTTTTTCTCCTTAACCCAGGTAAGACACTTCTGACGTTGTCTCTGGGTCACGAGTGGCTTGACACAAGGAATGCAGTTGTAGTCCATGTCCTGGATACATCTGTGTCTGGTGGCTCTTGTAGCACTGACTCTAGCCGCAGTCCACTCCTTGTGTTTCTCCAACCAATTCTTGAATGGCCTTTTCTTGACAATCCTCTCAAGGCTGTGGTTATTCCTGTTGCTTATGCACCTTTTTCTACCACATCTTTTCCTTCTACTCAACTTTTCATTAAAATGCTGGGGTACAGCACTCTGTGAACAGCCTGCTTCTTTAGCAATGACCATTTGTGGCTTACCCTCCTTGTGGAGGGTGTCATTGACTGTCTTCTGGACAACTGTCAAGTCAGCAGTCTTCCCCATGATTGTGTAGCTTACTGAATTAGACTGAGGGACCATTTAAAGGATTAAGAAACCTTTGTAGGTGTTTTGTGTTGATTAGCTGAGTAGAGTGTGACACCGTGAGTGTACAATATTGAACTTTTTCACAATATTCTAATTTTCTGAGAGACTGACTTTTGGGTTTTCATTAGCTGTAAGCCATAATCATCAACAATCATAGAAATAACTGCTTGTGTGTCATAAATCTACAGTGCAAATTATATATAAATTTCACTTTTTGAATTGAATTACTGAAATAAATTAACTTTTCAATGCCATTCTAATTTATTGAGATGTACTTGTATGCAGGTCTGGTACTTATACCATATTGGTACTGTCCATTTGTCTAACCTCTTAAAGACCAAGCCAGTTTTGGTTCTCATCCTTTTTTATCCCGAATCCCGGTTTGTTTATTGCAGGGTGAAGTTGTATTTTATATAGGGTGGAATAGAAAAAAAATATTTTGCTGTTGTTTAATAGGTTTCATTTTTACAGTTTGTTAAAAATGAAGTATAGAAATAACTAGGGATGTCCCGATACCATTTTTTTAAGACTGAGTACGAGTACCGATACTTTTATTTAAGTACTCACCGATACCAATTACCGATACTAATTTTAACAATAAAATACACACACATGTATTTTCTGACTACTGACCAACCAAAAGGCCCAAAAACAGAACTATAACATTCCAAGGAGACATTATACTGTATGGGGGCCACAAAGAGACGTTATACTGTATGGGGGCAGCCACAAGGAGAGGTTATACTGTATGGGGGGCAGCCACAAGGAGACGTTATACTGTATGGGGGCAGCCACAAGGAGATGTTATACTGTATGGGGGGCAGCCACAAGGAGTCGTTATACTGTATGGGGGCAGCCACAAGGAGATATTATACTGTATGGGGGGCAGCCACAAGGAGACGTTATACTGTATGGGGGGCAGCCACAAGGAGACGTTATACTGTATGGGGGCAGCCACAAGGAGAGGTTATACTGTATGGGGGGCAGCCACAAGGAGACGTTATACTGTATGGGGGCAGCCACAAGGAGATGTTATACTGTATGGGGGCAGCCACAAGGAGATGTTATACTGTATGGGGGCAGCTACAAGGAGACATTATACTGTATGGGGGCAGCCACAAGGAGATGTTATACTGTATGGGGCAGCCACAAGGGGACGTTATACTGTATGGGGCAACCACAAGGAGACATTACACTGTATGGGGGCCACAAGGAGATGTTATACTGTATGGGGGCAGCCACAAGGAGACATTATACTGTATGGGGGCAGCCACAAGGAGACGTTATACTGTATGGGGGCAGCTACAAGGAGATGTTATACTGTATGGGGCAGCCACAAGGGGACGTTATACTGTATGGGGCAACCACAAGGAGACATTACACTGTATGGGGGCCACAAGGAGATGTTATACTGTATGGGGGCAGCCACAAGGAGACATTATACTGTATGGGGGCAGCCACAAGGAGACGTTATACTGTATGGGGGCGGCCACAAGGAGACGTTATACTGTATGGGGGCGGCCACAAGGAGACGCTATACTGTATGGGGGCGGCCACAAGGAGACGTTACACTGTATGGGGGCAGCCACAAGGAGACGTTATACTGTATGGGGGGCAGCCACAAGGAGACGTTATACTGTATGGGGGGCAGCCACAAGGAGACGTTATACTGTATGGGGGCAGCCACAAGGAGACGTTATACTGTATGGGGGGCAGCCACAAGGAGACGTTATACTGTATGGGGGCAGCCACAAGGAGATGTTATACTGTATGGGGGCAGCCACAAGGAGATGTTATACTGTATGGGGGCAGCTACAAGGAGACATTATACTGTATGGGGGCAGCCACAAGGAGATGTTATACTGTATGGGGCAGCCACAAGGGGACGTTATACTGTATGGGGCAACCACAAGGAGACATTACACTGTATGGGGGCCACAAGGAGATGTTATACTGTATGGGGGCAGCCACAAGGAGACATTATACTGTATGGGGGCAGCCACAAGGAGACGTTATACTGTATGGGGGCAGCTACAAGGAGATGTTATACTGTATGGGGCAGCCACAAGGGGACGTTATACTGTATGGGGCAACCACAAGGAGACATTACACTGTATGGGGGCCACAAGGAGATGTTATACTGTATGGGGGGCAGCCACAAGGAGACATTATACTGTATGGGGGCAGCCACAAGGAGACGTTATACTGTATGGGGGCGGCCACAAGGAGACGTTATACTGTATGGGGGGCGGCCACAAGGAGACGCTATACTGTATGGGGGCGGCCACAAGGAGACGTTACACTGTATGGGGGCAGCCACAAGGAGACGTTATACTGTATGGGGGGCAGCCACAAGGAGACGTTATACTGTATGGGGGGCAGCCACAAGGAGACGTTATACTGTATGGGGGCAGCCACAAGGAGACGTTATACTGTATGGGGGGCAGCCACAAGGAGACGTTATACTGTATGGGGGCAGCCACAAGGAGACGTTATACTGTATGGGGGCAGCCACTATTATACTGTATGGGGGCAGCCACAAGGAGACGTTATACTGTATGGGGGCAGCCACAAGGAGATGTTATACTGTATGGGGGCGGCCACAAGGAGACGTTACACTGTATGGGGCAGCCACAAGGAGACATTATATTGTATGGGGGCAGCCACAAGGAGACGTTACACTGTATGGGGGCGGCCACAAGGAGACGTTATACTGTATGGGGCGGCCACAAGTAGATGTTATACTGTACGGGGTCAGCCACAAGGAGACGTTATACTGTATGGGGGCAGCCACAAGGAGACGTTATACTGTATGGGGGGGGCCACAAGGAGACGTTATACTGTATGGGGGCAGCCACAAGGAGACGTTACACTGTATGGGGGACAGCCACAAGGAGACGTTACACTGTATGGGGGGCCACAAGGAGACGTTATACTGTATGGGGGCAGCCACAAGGAGACGTTATACTGTATGGGGGCAGCCACAAGGAGACGTTATACTGTATGGGGGCAGCCACAAGGAGACGTTACACTGTATGGGGGCGGCTACAAGGAGACGTTATACTGTATGGGGTCAGCCACAAGGAGACGTTACACTGTATGGGGGGGCCACAAGGAGATGTTACACTGTATGGGGGCGGCCACAAGGAGACGTTATACTGTATGGGGGCAGCCACAAGGAGACGTTACACTGTATGGGGGCGGCTACAAGGAGACGTTATACTGTATGGGGTCAGCCACAAGGAGATGTTATACTGTATGGGGACAGCCACAAGGAGATGTTATACTGTATGGGGGGCAGCCACAAGGAGATGTTATACTGTATGGGGGCAGCCACAAGGAGACGTTATACTGTAAGGGACGGCCACAAGGAGACGCTACTGTAAGGAGTCAGGAAAACAATTTTTGAAGCCCCCCCTCCTCAGTATAATAGTCTTGTGGCCATCATACAGTAATGTATATTTCTTCTTGCCCTAATGCCTGCTTTTAGAGATCAATGTGCAGCTTGCAGGCAGGAAGGGAAGGACCAGGGCCATAGAAGACAGACACTATCACCAGGGACTTGCTCCTGGCAAACACAGCTCTGCTGCAGTGAATGCAGTGGAGCAGACTGATATAATTACAATGTATAGTTATTGCAGGGACTCAGAGAATCGTCTGAGAGTTTATTAGTTAAAAGAATCTAATGAGTCAGAGACTGTGTCACCGAGTCCCTACCAGACTTCCTGCTCTGCTACATGCACCCTGTACACACCCAGCTCCACTACATGCTATGCTAATAATGCCCCCCCCCCCTTCCCCCGGACAGACTTACAGGGAGCCGCAGAGCAGGAAGTCTGGCAGGGACTCGATGACCACGGTCTGTGACTCATTGGATTCTTTTAACTAATAAACTGTCAGACGATTCTCTGAGTCCCTGCACTACGCTCCCTGTGCTGTGAGTCTCTGATTGGTTGGAGGGCGGGGAGGGGCGGGGCGGAGCTAGCTTCCACTGTCGGCTCCTATTACACACTGCCTGCTGCTGCCCTCTGAAGCTGTTAGCTGTGCGAGGTGCAGGTGCAGGGGCAGGCTGCGGACTGACACAGACACATAGAAGCGGCGCACAGGTATCGGCAGTGGTATCGGGGACATTTGCACGAGTACATGTACTCGTGCAAATGCCCGGTATCGGTCCCGATACCGATACTGGTATCGGTATCGGGACATCCCTAGTAATAACCTTATTCAGCAAGTCAGTGTGATTACGGAAATTATTGTTGAGCGAAGCGAATCATTCGAAGCAGAATTTGGTCTGAAGTTTAGGAAATCTTCGATTCACAATGAATCAGAATTTCCTCGCGCTTGGTAACTAATCAGGTTTTCCTAAAATGGCGGTTACATGTGCTACAAAGTGAAAGTAAGAAGCCTAGTAATGCAAGATCACCTATGATACCATGCAGTCAGCCAATCCACAGATAGCCATCCCCTATGATGTCCCCGCCCTATAAAAGACTCACCCCATGCGGTCTCTGCCATTGTCCTGTGAGCTAAGCATAGGGAGAGACGTGGCAAGCGCTCATGCGCTAGGGACAGTGTAGGCGAAAATGACTAATAGAAGAATATTGAAGGGAGAGACTGCAGGGAGAGTGCTGGGAGAATGCTGGGAGAGTGCAGGGAGACTTATTTATTTATTCCTATATTTACTTATTCCTACATCAGCTGTAAACTAAGATATGTAATTCAATATCAATAATATGGAAACCTTTATTATTCCAGTACCAGTCTGCCAACTAATACCATCCAGTCTGCACACCTTAGGGGGTTCAGGTCTTAATGATGACCATCCTCATCTTTTGCTGGCTTTACTAGTTCCAAATCATCCTTCAAAGTCTCCATGTCCTTGAAAAATCAGCAAGATGCAGAGAGAGAAGGAGCTGGATGTTCCTGATGACATATTCTCATCAATATGAGATGATGTGAAAAAGGAGGAAAAGCAGATGGCAGAAGAAGAGCTCCCACCTGTAGGGCAGGAGAGCGCTGGGGTTGGAGAAGTGGGTATACCCCTGTTTAAAGGTTTATTAAAGGTGCCGTGGGGCCATTAACAATGAAGATTGACTTCACAGTGTTAAAGTCACAATAATCTGTACAAAATTTGGCAACTTCACAAAAAAAATCATGCCAAATTTATTTTAATGAAGGCTAGAAAAATTTCTCAGTCCAGGAATTTACGGGCGGTTGAAAACTCTGCAGACACTCTGTTAGCACTATTGCTTATGGCAATATTCTGCTGAAGACATTGTTTGGGTCACCAAGCTGGCATCATTGTTTGTTAGATCACTCAACTGCCATTGGTTCTAGCATGTACTCTGTTGGCAGTATTGTTTTATGTGGACACTGACGAAAGTGCTGGGAGGCACTCTACTTCCAATGATGGTGGTTTTTAAGGGACATCTCTGATGGTGATATTGTTTTCGTAGATCTTTCTTGTGGTATAGAAAAGTATTCTCTGAGTATTATATAATGGCATTATTTATTTGCACAGTATCGTAGTGTTTTTTTTTTGTACTGCATAGTGATATTATTTATACATGCAGTATGACAGAATTATTTATATACACTGTATGGTTAAATTATTATTATTTTCTAATGAGAGCGCTATGTCTATTGATCTACTTGTATGTATGCAAGGCTGCATGAGCATAAATGAAAATGTGGACACCCCCCATTGACAAACTCCTATATATTGTAAGGGGTTCACTCAGCCAAGATACCATGCCTGACTGTGCTGCGTTGTCATGATGACCAGTCAAGCCTTGGCTGGTTGACCTATTAGTGAGGCTGGAAGCCTAATCAATCAGGTTCTTGGCTCAGCATCTAATCCCAGAGCTAGGCGGGGGATTTTTGAGAGATTCTGCTACTCAGTCATTGCCAGCTGCCTGCGAATGTGTAATGTCTCCTGGCTTTTTTGTAGTTTTTCACTTTGTACCTGATCTCTTGATTTGCTTGTTTTCCGGACTAATCCCTTGTCCACTAAATTGGTTTCTACTGGTTCCCCTGCTAGTCTGACTTTGGCTAGTTTCTGGAATAACCCCTTGTCTGCAGTTTTGCCTCTATTTATCTCTCTTAGTTCTGATACTGCTTGTCTACTACTCTTCACACCCGGTTCTTCTAGTAGGTCTGCTTCTAGTGAATTCTTGCATTTTCTACTACCTTACTGTGTGTCCCAAGCAGCCAAGTCTGTCTGGCCTTGTGGCAGGCTGTGGTGAAGATCCTACGGGGTAGCCTTAGCTTTCCACCAACTGTAGTGAGTAAGAAAGACTGGAAGCAGTTTATGAGTTTGCTGCCTGTGGTTCTCGATGGTGACCATAGTATTTTCTTGCATATATACACCTTTTAGCATCTAAAATGTTGAATTTTATAATCTGACCAAAAAAGACTCAAAGAAAAGATGCTTTGGTTTTATATGCTGTTTGACTGAATTGTGGAAACTCTCTAAGTGCCTTGAAATAAATGTGTTTTCCCTCAGTGACCTTCCTTATGCATTTGGACTCTTTTATATTTTCACATAAATGCAGATAAATCAAAGTAATGTTATTTCCCTCGGCTGCAGATTCAGGCCACTTTAGTCTGATCTTTTTTGTACATGCAATGCTTTTTAGTCCAATGTCTACAACAAATGACATTTTATTCCTAGTCCAAAAATGTTATTTCTTAAAAAAATAAAAAGTTTGATGTCCTTGTTGCTGTGAGCAAAGGAAAATAGACATCAAATCCAAATCTCTTAAAGTAGAATTCTACTTTTCATAATGTATAGTAAAACTGGGGAAACAAAATAAAGTACAAACATACAGAGTCCCCAAAATACTGCAGTGCACCAGTAGCAGAAACTAACCATAAAACAGTGTCATAAAGAGATCCCACATAATAGTACAAAGGCTTTGCCCCTGCTATACCATGAACCACAATGTAATAGTCTTTGCCACTTTAGTGGTGGAAGCCACAATATAGGTACAGTACAGATCAAAAGTTTGGACACACCTTCTCATTCAAAGAGTTTTCTTTATTTTCATGACTATGAAAATTGTAGATTCACACTGAAGGCATCAAAACTATGAATTAACACATGTGGAATTATATATATAACAAACAAGTGTGAAACAACTGAAAATATGTCATATTCTAGGTTCTTCAAAGTAGCCACCTTTTGCTTTGATTACTGCTTTGCACACTCTTGGCATTCTCTTGATGAGCTTCAAGAGGTAGTCCCCTGAAATGGTTTTCACTTCACAGGTGTGCCCTGTCAGGTTTAATAAGTGGGATTTCTTGCCTTATAAATGGGGTTGGGACCATCAGTTGCATTGAGGAGAAGTCAGGTGGATACACAGCTGATAGTCCTACTGAATAGACTGTTAGAATTTGTATTATGGCAAGAAAAAAGCAGCTAAGTAAAGAAAAACGAGTGGCCATCATTACTTTAAGAAATTAAGGTCAGTCAGTCAGCATAAAAATTGGGAAAACTTTGAAAGTAAGGGCTATTTGACCATGAAGGAGAGTGATGGGGTGCTGCGCCAGATCACCTGGCCTCCACAGTCACCGGACCTGAACCCAATCGAGATGGTTTGGGGTGAGCTGGACCTCAGAGTGAAGGCAAAAGGGCCAACAAGTGCTAAGCATCTCTGGGACATCCTTCAAGACTGTTGGAAGACCATTTCAGGGGACTACCTCTTGAAGCTCATCAAGAGAATGCCAAGAGTGTGCAAAGCAGTAATCAAAGCAAAAGGTGGCTACTTTGAAGAACCTAGAATATGACATATTTTCAGTTGTTTCACACTTGTTTGTTATGTATATAATTCCACATGTGTTAATTCATAGTTTTGATGCCTTCATAGTCATAAAAATAAAGAAAACTCTTTGAATGAGAAGGTGTGTCCAAACTTTTGGTCTGTACTGTATATTGCTATATATTGTACTCAATGCCAGTCAGCTGCTTTACAATGGTAATGTTCAAACCTTGTTTCCATGGTTTGCTTTATAAAGATAAAGTAGTACTATGGATACAAACCAAAAATGTCCAATACTGACCTTGTGGTTTCATTCCCCCTCTGCCTGCTAAATACCCTGTGGTAAGTTTTAAAATATTTATATGAAAATGCCCTGCAGTGTAGACATGATGGGGGAGATTTATCAAACCTGGTTTAAAGGAAAATTGGCTTAGTTGCCCATAGTAACCTGTCGGGTAGGTAGTGAAAAACACACATCGAGTCCTGACTGGAACCCAGCCCGCTATTCTTGCCTACTTGCAGTGAAAGCCATAAGCAGCAAGTCCGCAACTGGTCGACGTTCCCTGTACTGCTAAGTGCAAGACAAACACACACACACAGAAGGGAGAACACAAAAACGTGGTCGTATGGGAATGGGTTGGAAACAGGCGGAAAATACAGCACCAAATCAGAAAACAAAGGGGAGTCAGAATAGCCAAGCGTAAGTCAGAACCAGACAGGGGTCACAGTACCAAATCACGAGGCAGAGAGAGTGGTCAAAGGCAAGCCAAGGTCAAAACAAATAGCAATCCAATACGCACAGAACGGAACCAGGAGCACAGCAAGGGAGTAAAACCTATAACTGGCAAGGGTGTATGCAGGTCTGGCTCCAGGTTCATGTGGGCCCTTGGGCGATAAAGTCTCAGTGGGCCCCCTTACACAGTTATAACTCTCTAAGTACAGATAATGTAGTAGATATCACCTGCAGTCATATGTAACAGAACAGATAACACAGTCATGGCTATCTGAGTACAGAAAATGTAGTAGTGTTATCTGCAGTCCTATGTAAAACCACAGATGACACTAGTGCTAATAATGTGGTAGTGTTACCTGCAGTCCTACGTAAAACAACAGATGACACTAGTGCTGATAATGTGGTAGTGTTACCTGCAGTCCTATGTAAAACCACAGATAACAATAGTGTAGATCATGTGGTAGTGTTACCTACATCCTTAGTGTGCCTCCCTGTGTCTCTCCCACAGACTCCATACTGGCGGCGCTGCCTCTTCTTCCATCTTCTTCTTCTTGCCCCGCACAGAACGTCCTGTGGGCATGGTGATGGTGACACACACAGGGAGAGACACACACACACACACAGGGAGAGACACACACACACAGGGAGAGATACACACACGGGGACAGACACATACACACAAGGACACACACACTGGCAGGGGCGTAGCTATAGGGGGTGCAGAGGGGCCCAAAAGACCCTTGTGCCACATGAGAAGACACCTGTTTTATAGAAGGTGCATGCTGGTCAAGTTCCACCTCTGGCTGGAGGGAAGGTGTTAGGTCAAGAATTTGGCATGGGGAGGGGGTGCAGTTTAAATTTTTGCCTTAGGCAGCAGGAAGGCAATGTACTTCCCTGCCCCTGGCCACAAAGCAATGAGGGATGGGGGGCCCAAGCTAAACTCTTGCACCAGGGCCCATGAGCCTTTAGCTACGCCCCTGCACACTGGTATGGTCAAATACACACAGGGACAGATTCACACACAGGGACAGACACACACACAGGGACAGACACACACAGGGAAAGACACACACAGACATAGGGAGAGATACACACACGGTGACAGACACATACAGTACAGACCAAAAGTTTGGACACACCTTCTCATTCAAAGAGTTTTCTTTATTTTCATGACTATGAAAATTGTAGATTCACACTGAAGACATCAAAACTATGAATTAACACATGTGGAATTATATACATAACAAACAAGTGTGAAACAACTGAAAATATGTCATATTCTAGGTTCTTCAAAGTAGCCACCTTTTGCTTTGATTACTGCTTTGCACACTCTTGGCATTCTCTTGATGAGCTTCAAGAGGTAGTCCCCTGAAATGGTTTTCACTTCACAGGTGTGCCCTGTCAGGTTTAATAAGTGGGATTTCTTGCCTTATAAATGGGGTTGGGACCATCAGTTGCGTTGAGGAGAAGTGAGGTGGATACACAGCTGATAGTCCTACTGAATAGACTGTTAGAATTTGTATTATGGCAAGAAAAAAGCAGCTAAGTAAAGAAAAACGAGTGGCCATCATTACTTTAAGAAATGAAGGTCAGTCAGTCAGCAGAAAAATTGGGAAAACTTTGAAAGTAAGGGCTATTTGACCATGAAGGAGAGTGATGGGGTGCTGCGCCAGATGACCTGGCCTCCACAGTCACCGGACCTGAACCCATTCGAGATGGTTTGGGGTGAGCTGGACCGCAGAGTGAAGGCAAAAGGGCCAACAAGTGCTAAGCATCTCTGGGAACTCCTTCAAGACTGTTGGAAGACCATTTCAGGGGACTACCTCTTGAAGCTCATCAAGAGAATGCCAAGAGTGTGCAAAGCAGTAATCAAAGCAAAAGGTGGCTACTTTGAAGAACCTAGAATATGACATATTTTCAGTTGTTTCACACTTGTTTGTTATGTATATAATTCCACATGTGTTAATTCATAGTTTTGATGCCTTCATAGTCATGAAAATAAAGAAAACTCTTTGAATGAGAAGGTGTGTCCAAACTTTTGGTCTGTACTGTACACAGGGACAGACACATACACACAAGGACACAAACTGGGACAGTCAAATACACACAGGGACAGACACACACACACAGGGACAGACAGACACACAGGGACAGATACACACACACAGGGACAGATACACACACACACACACAAGGACAGACACACACACAGGAACAGACACACACACAGGGACAGATACACACACAGGGACAGACACACACACACACCGGGACAGGGACAGAGACACACACACACACACACACACACAGTGAAAGACACACACAGGGACAGACAGACACACACACACAGACACACAAACAGACACACACAGGGACACACACACACAGGGACAGAGACACACATATGGACAGACACTTATGTGATGGTGTGGTCGTCAACCAACTTCTATCTAATGTGTGTGGCCACCTTTAGGGGACATTAAAAGGGAATTCCACCTTTAGTTATGCTCCAACCTTTTGTTACCTTCTAATATGACTCCCACTGATTCCCAGTACTGAGGGGACATGGACTGGGGATTAAAAGGGAATTATCAACATGTACCAGAAGGTGGTCTAAACTGTAACCCATTAGGCACTGGCTAGACTGTGGTATGGAGTCTAAGCAATGCCTCAGACACACACAGGGATACACACACACATAGGGGCACAGACACACACACAGGGGCACAGACACACAGACAGGGGCACAGACACACACACACACACACACACACACACAGGGACAGACACACTGCTAGGCCTCACCACATTCCAGCCAGGCTCCTGTCTGTAAAGGAACACAGCCTGACTGCTCCTCTGGCTCCTCCCATACTGGTCACATGGGTGGATGACATCAGGAAGGTCCTTTAGACCGGTAGGAAACTCCATCTACCCTGTTCTGAGTCCTGAGGGCCGCCCACCTCAGCAGTGCACATGGCAAACATTGTCTGCAATGCTGGGGTAAGCTGCCCTAGAATTCAGAACAGGCAGTTTAATAAAGACCAGGACACAGCTGCAAGAGTGAGCGGGCACAGTGGGCTTTCCAGGGAGCAGTGGGCCCCAGCATTTGCCCTGGTGTGTCGGGTGCTGACCTCGGCCCTGGGTGTATGGCGAGCAGGAGATTCTAATAGAGCGCAGAGTCCCTGGATCAGAACCTGATAGGTCCAGGGACCTGGTGTCCCATTGTCCAGGGACAGTAGCCCAGACATAGGCAGGCTGAGTAGTCACTCAGCCTGCATCATAGCCCACACATCTAAAGCAAATGAAACAGTAAACAGTGTGCATTGCTATGGACCCGATCACGTTACCAGGGGCTGTGGCTGCCACCCAGACTGCAGTGCTGGAGCCTGGACAGGTAAGTTGGTGACAGCAACCAATCAGATTTCACCTTTCATTTGCACTTTCAAGGTGGAATCTGATTGGTTGTTGTGGGAAACTAAGCCAGTTTCCACTAGACAAGTTTTGATAAATCTCCCCTTACACGTATAAGTTGTATTATAGTAAGTTTGCGGAAAAAGTTGTTAAAGGGGCTTAAAGGGCATCTGTCAGCAGATTTGTAGCTATGAAACTGGCTGACCTGTTGTATGTGTGCTTGACAGCTGGTGGCAGTTGCAGAGAGAGCAGAGCCTCTAGGTGTAACAGCAACGCCCCCGTTGCTCCTAGAGGCTCAATTGCATATAATAAAACATAATTTTTCTCAGCAATGCGGGCACATAAGAACATGGGACCAACACAGATGTCTTCAGCTGCCAAGTGCACATGTAACAGGTCAGCCAGTGTCATAGGTACAAACCTGCTGACAGATGCCCTTTAACGAACGTGCGTTTAATGGCACCTTCTGATGGTGATATCATAGGGAGAGTTCTGGAAAGTTTCCTGTACCATATGGCAAGATTATTTACTTGTGCAATATGGCAGTGTTATTTATTTGCACTTTATGTTACGGTATGTATACAGTAGGGCAGCATTATCTATTCAGTGTAGATAATATATTACATTGTATAGTTGCATTATAGTAAGTTTTCTTGCAGGAGAATTTGTATAGTTTATGGGGTCGCTCTGCTCACCCTGTTTCTAGGACACACTTTACTGGCAGTATTGTTTATTGGGGGCACTCTGCTGGTAACAATGGTCTGTTTGATGGTGTTTTTCTGATGGCGATATCATAGGGAAAGCTACCATATGGCAGCATTATTATTTACTTTCGCGGTATGACAGTGTTATTTATTTGCACCTCATGTAATGTATACAGTATGGCACTGTACAGGAACATTTTATCTGCTTTAGGCCCCATTCATACAACCATATCTATTTTGCGGTCCGCAAAACACGGATATTAGTTGTATGCGTTCAGCATTTTAGCGCTTCCGCACATTCAGCCCTATGTTAGAAATGCCTATTCTTGAATACTGAGGATGGGGGTCGGAGCCTCGTCCTGGTGATATTTTGACCGAGGAGTTCCTTTACCTCAGGCTCACTCTAGCTGAAGCCTCGGTTTTGTCATTTGGGGTCCTCAAACGGAAACTATTACTGCTGGCTAAACGCATACTGGCTACTCACACCCTATCATTGTGGTTTGAGAAATTAATAGCCAGACTTCCAGTGAGTCATACTCACTAAAACTCATCTCTCTTCTGTATAAACCCATGAAAGCCCCTTTCCCTAATGTAAAACCAGCTGGGTCTGTGGGAACAGGACCTGGGCAGGCAGTTTTCGCCCACCGAAGTATGCAAGCTACTGATTGCCCCTCACAAATTATCTAGATGTGTACATATACAAGAAAACGGGTACAAAGTGCTTTCTCGTGGTATAAGATGTAACTGGCCAGCTAAGACCTGTCCTAGGTTGCAACATAGCTTATATGTTTATACAGCTAAACCTACCAATAACCTTAATACAGTTCCTATGTTTGTGTGTTAAAGACAAAAGCAGAGTTATTTACAGTAACTTCATGTTTGGATGTCATATAACTGTTAAATATATTGTGTTCACTGAAGCAGAAAAAGATAATATGCCTTTAAGATTCATTATATGGATGTGAGGTAATCTCAATGACACAGCAGAAACAACAGAAAGCATAGAGTTAAACTGTTGCTGTTGGGCAGGAGTCTTGACCAATCACAGCCAGCCTCACACACAGTAGGAGTTTTGACCAATCAAAGCCAGCCTCACACACAGCTTGTGTGGGAAATTCCACTATCAAGAGCTGCTGGAATCATTATTCACCAGAGAGAGAAGCTGAACAGACACACACTCCACTAAAAGCTATGGAAGCAGAGAGGCCAAAATAGGTATTTTATATAATGTTCCGACTGTTAATATAGTGATAAGAACTGTATACTGAACCAGTTATATGTGTGTTTACTTACAGTTAGTGTTGAGCGGCAGGGGCTATATTCGAATTCGCGATATTTCACGAATATTTTGTAGAATTTTCGTCATATTTTCGCGAATTTCGAGAATTCGAGATTATTTTATTGAATGCGAAAAATCGGCAATGTAAAAATCGTGTAATGCAAATTCGTAATGCGAAATACAGGCTTGGGTCACTTTGGCTAAGTTTTTCAAGCTGGTATAAGTTTCCTGAGTCAATTCAGACCTGCGGTTTGCTGCGTTTCTGGGTTATTCGGGTCTGTGGGGACCCGATAACCCGGAACAGGATGGTGATCGGTGGTGTGATAATACACACCACCAATTACCATCCTGCGATCCTGAGAGGTGATGGTGACTACATCGGATCTCCAGACCCAGCACCCCCATCTGTGCCCAGCACCCCCCTTCTGACCCTCCACAGTGCCATCTGGCACTAAAAGGTATTTAAGGAAAGGTTAGGGACAGGTCAGGTTAGGCAGGATATTCAGGGAAAGTTTAGTGGAAAAAAAGAAAAGTTTTAACTGTTGCATCACCCTAATCGGGTGTCTGGGGTCCACAGCACAGCTGTGTGACCCTAGACCCCCCAGAGGTTCTGCAGCTTGCCCCCCTGCCCCCCCCCACATACATTTTTTTGGGCCCAAGCAGTTTTTTTTTTTTTTCTGCGTACGCTGACTGCGGCTGGCACTCTTAGCCACCGGCCACTGTTAGCGCATCACACACCCACCGCTGATCAGCTTTGGACGGCTGATCAGCGAGTTCGAAATTTTTTTTTTCACATTTTTTTGCCTTTTTTTTTTTTTTCTGTTAGTTTTAGGGATAAGTCCGCGAACACCCGTGCCCCCACACACACTAAATAAAGATTTCCACACACGCACACACACACTCCCGTATGGCCCGTCGTATGTTCTCGGCCGAGGAGGCATACACCCAGCTTGCCTCTGACTCCGAGAGCTCCAGGGAATCCCATGCTAGGGACCCTGTGGCCCACACTAGTACGAGAAGCTCTGGGGCTCGTACTAGTTTTCCGGCCCACCAGTAAGTCCACCGGAGCCCCCTACCGGTGAACTTGCATGGTGTACTCCAGAGCATTTTGATTTTGTTGGCCAAGCAGGAATCCAGATTCCCACAGTGGGCTTCACTGAATATGACTATTTTAGTCTTTTTTTCAGTGACCACTTTGTGAATCTAATGGTGGAGCAAATGAACGTGTTCACCCAACAGTTTATTGCTCAACACCCGGGCTCCTTTTTGGCTAGGGCTGGTGGCTGGACTCCGGTCAGTGCAGCCGAGATGAGCCAAAAATCATATGTACCCTAAAAAAAATCCTAACAAAACTGCCACCTTATCCCGTAGTTTCCAAAATGGGGTCACTTTTATGGAGTTTCTACTCTAGGGGTGCATCAGGGGGGCTTCAAATGGGACATGGTGTAAATAAACCAGTCCAGCAAAATCTGCCTTCCAAAAACCTCACGGCGCACCTTTCCCTCTACGCCCTACCGTGTGCCCGTACATTAGTTTACGGCCACATATGGGGTGTTTCTGCAAACAACAGAATCGGGGCAATACATATTGAGTTTTGTTTGGCTGTTAACCCTTGCTTTGTTACTGGAAAAAATTGATTAAAATTGAAAATTTGCCCAAAAATCTAAATTCTGAAATTGTATCTCCATTTGCCATTAACTGTTATGGAACACCTAAAGGGTTAACGATGTTTGTAAAATCAGTTTTGAATACCTTGAGGGGTGTAGTTTCTATTATGGGGTGGTTTCTATTATGTAAGCCTCACAAAGTGACTTCAGACCTGAACTGGTCCTTAAAAAGTGTTTTTTGGAAAATTTCTGAAAAATTTCAAGATTTGCTTCTAAACTTCTAAGCCTTGTAACGTCCCCAAAAAACAAAATGTCATTCCCAAAATGATCCTAACATGAAGTAGACATATGGGGAATTTAAAGTAATAACTATTTTTGGAGGTATTACTATGTATTATAGAAGTAGAGAAATTAAAACTTGGAAATTTGCAAATTTTTCAAGATTTTTGGTAAATTTGGTATTTTTTTAATAAATAAAAAAAAAAAATTTTAAATCCATTTTACCAGTGTCATGAAGTACAATATGTACGTTTTGGTGTCCGTCTGACGAAACAATATAAGTCAATGGGGACGGATCCGTTTTCTATGACAAATCGTCTTGGCTATGTTAAAGATAATACAAATGGATCCGTTCTGAACGGATGCAGACGTTTGTATTATCTAAACGGCTCCGTCTGTGCAGATCCATGACGGATCCGCACCAAACGCGACTGTGAAAGTAGCCTTATTTGTATGGTTTCAGTGTGATGATAATGGAACACTTTGAAGGCCTTCGAGCTTATATTTTGTTTTACTGTACAAGACATTATTTCACAGTCTGTATATTTTTTATATGACTAGTAAAAAGATAAATTATAAAAAAAAATAATAATAATATTCTTGTCCACAAAAAACAGATAAATATATAGTAGGGTAGGTTCTATTTATTTTTTTCCGAGCCGCGGAACGGACATCCGAATGTGGGCAGTACACGTGTGCTGTCTCTATCTTTTAAGGCCCTATTAAATGAATATGGTCTACATCCGATCCGCAAAAAATGGGTCAGAAAACACGGTCTTGTCAATGAACCCCTGTAATGAGGCCACTGACTTTGTGCCCTCAGTATAAGGGTGCATTCACACAACTGTATTTTCGGTTCACGTCCGTTCCCAGTTTCTGCAGATCGTACATGGACCTATTCATTGCTATGGGGCTGCAAAAAATGCGGACAGCACACGCATGTCATCCATGTCCTGTCCGCCTCCGTGTGGCTATTCTGCAAATTATAGACCATGTCAATTATCGAACATGTCATTTTTTTCAATGGGGCCTACAAAAACTGCTGGATGCAAACAGACCGCATCCGTATTTTGCAGATCCATGATTTGCGGACTGAAAACTGGATAAGAATCTTGCGAATGGGCCCTTCACCTGTAAACATCCCCTTCAACCAAATCCTGCCTATGCACCTAATAGATGAAAATTACAAGTACATACATATACGTTTTACCTCCTACAAAGCGACTGTGCCGCGTGCTGTAGATGGTAACGTATGGCCGACACTGACCTTACTTAATATTTCATTCCCTTCCCCTGCAGTCAGTTCTAATAGATTAGTACCCTGTTCGCCGAGACGTGGAACTAATATCTCATTCACTTCAAAATGTTTATTTAGAGCAAACCAAGGGTGAAGAAGATAATGTTTAAGGTGTAGGATTTTTATTAATTTCCTTTTTTTTCTCAAATATTGAAATAAAAAAACAAACAAACGTGTCTCTGTAGCCTCGAGCCACCGTGATTCTAAGAAATTGAAAATTGCATCCATTCCCCTTCATAGCCCTGGGGTGATCACAGGAATAGCAACACAAAAATGTAATTTCGAGGGGGGATATATTTCTAATGAAATCACCTGTGATGTAGAATATTCCCACCGCAGCCGAACTGCATGAAGATCATGCTTAAATAAGAAGGAGGCACCTACTGTACCGTTACAATTATTCAACGCTTCAGATAAAAAAAAGAATAAATCATTGCCGATTGACGAGCAATTTAAAATTCAACACTTTGCCACGTTCTGCAGGGCACATGGCACAGACGTCGCTTTTATTAATATTTGCTCCAGCAGAGTGTGTATGTTTTATGCCCAAAGGACCTTCTCGACCCGGTTATTACATTTTCTTCCGTGTACCTGAAAAGCACACACACAAGCCTTCATGTATCTCACGTGGATCATTTCCTTTATGTATATTTTTAAAGAGGACCTATCAGCAGGATCAACTCCATTCAACAAGGTTGATTTCCTGGTAACGGTTGATCCTTCTGATTAAAACGATACCTTTATCGCCTGAAACCGAATTGCTTTTGCAGAGATATATTTCTTAACTAACGAACAATTGTATTTCTGTGTCTCGGGTCCAATTTAAGTGTTTTGCACCCAAAAAAATAGCTAAGTGTCACCGACACAATTAACAGATTGATAAACAGTTGTATTTCTATGTCACAGGGGCAATTTAAGTGTTTTGCACCCAAATAAATAGCTATTTGTCACTGGCAAAATTAACAGACTGAGTAACTATTGTATTTCAATGTCACGGGGCAATTAAATGGTTTTGCATCCCAAAAAATGCCTATGTGTCACCGACACACTTAGGCCTCTTTCACACTACAGTATGTCCATTTCAGTGTTTTGCGTTCCGTTTTTCACGGATCCGTTTTTCCGTTTTTTTGTTTCCGTTGTGTTTCCGTTTTTCCGTTCCGTTTTTCCGTATGGCATATACAGTATACAGTAATTTCATAGGAAAAATTGGGCTGGGCATAACATTTTCAATAGATGGTTCCGCAAAAAACGGAACGGATACGGAAGACATACGGATGCATTTCCGTATGTGTTCCGTTTTTTTTGCGGACCCATTGACTTTAATGGAGCCACGGAACGTGATTTGCGGCCAAATATAGGACATGTTCTATCTTTCAACGGAACGGAAAAACGGAAAAACGGAAACGGAATGCATACGGAACACATTCCGTTTTTTTAGCGGAACCATTGAAATGAATGGTTCCGTATACGGACCGCAAAAAACGGACCGCAAAACGAAAAAAAAAAACGGTAGTGTGAAAGAGGCCTTAACAGATGGATTGACTATTGCATTTTGTGGTCACAGGAGCAATTTAAGTGTTTTGCACCCAAAAATAGCTATGTGTCACCGACACAATTAACAGACGGATTAACTATTGTATTTGCGTGTCACATGTGCAAAGTAGTATTGCACTGACCAAAAATAACCACAGACTGAAAAGCATATTAAGTATGATTAAGTATGGTATTTCTTTGTCACTGGTACAAAGGTGTTGTATTGCACCCACACAAATGCTTACAGGTCACCCACAGACTTATTAAACAAAAAATAATAATAAACCTAATACTGTCCTGTCCCTATACTAGTTAAGCAGAAGTCAGCACACCACCTGATTTGGCGTTTATGCATGCAGGGTCACATGGTGAGCCAGCCAATCACAGCCATGCCAATACTAGGCATGTATGTGATGGCTTCCAAGTGCCCACAGTTTAAACACTTGTTGATTGGCCTGCAGCCTTTAAACAAGCTTTATGTTAACTTTCGCGCCAATATCCTTGTTTGGATTCAGGTACCCAGACACTGTAATGTTCAGTATGAACCCGAACAGGGTGGTCCGGGTTCGCTCTTCACTAGTCATGACAAATGGGTTCTTTTGCTCCCCTAGGCTGAGATTTCCTACAATAAACATCCCAGTGAGTTGAACAGTAAGACACCTTTCTTTCTTGTGTATGGTTGCCAGTTGTGGGTTCCTCTTCTACTATGTGTCTTTTACAAAGTTCCAGCAGCCAAATTCCCTGTCAGTAGTTTCTTCCAGATCTGGCAAGAGACTAAAACTTCCCTATTACAAGCTTCAGCTTGCTTGAAGAGGTCCGCAAATTGCAGGTGCAGGATTCTATCTCAATTTTCTCCTGGGTATAAGGTGTGGCTATCCTCCAAAAACATCAGACTCAAGAAACCCTCATACAAATTGGCACCCCATTTCATTGGTCCTTTTGAGTTGTTGATACAGATGAATTCAGTCTGCTATTTAAGTTGTGCCTTCCTCTTTAGATCCTCCTAATTATTTTCATGTTTCCCTCATCAAGCCAGTCACTGCATTGTGTGCAGTGACCCTTAGTGGTGTGAGGGTGAGATAAAAATAATCCAGGAAGCTGTATTTGTTTCAGCAAGCTGCAAATTGCTAGAGCTGTTGTGTTCAGGCTTTGTTGTGAGTTGGATTTTGTGGACTTGTAGGAGGTAGCTTTGGCAGTGTGGTTTACCCGTCCACGCCCTTACAACCTTGCTCCAGGACAGTTATTCCCCCTGACCTGAGGAGATCCCAGGTGTGGCTACTGGGATCGTTACTGGGAAATAAATAGAGGCCTCAGTGCATCAGTGTCAGACCATGGTGGCTGTTTGGCTGTGTGACTACAAAGCCTGATCTCTCTGACATGCAGAAGGCATGTGCTGGATGAAAAATAAAGCACCACTTGGACTTTTAACCCCTGAAGTCTGAGAATCTGTCATTGCTGACCCCACCACAAGTACACAAATCCCTACTCTATATATACAGTATATATACAGTGTATATATGTATATATATATTTATTAATTTATTTATACAGCAGGTTTTTTTTACGCTCTGTGAGATGCAATTTTTTCCACAAAAAGCGGGGTCGGGTTGGAAATTGCAGTACATCTTATGAAGCAAATACTAGTGAGCCCTTTCGTTATGGAAGTGCTTCCTAGTACACAGTAGACCCGGGAGTGGGTGGTGCATACAGCACTCCTGCTACTGGCTGTACTTACCGCTCCCTGGTCTTCTCTGGGAGCCGGTCTGCACTGTGCAGACATCGTACAGCATCAGGACATAGTGGTAGTGCTCGCACTATGACCTGATGCTATGTGACATTGGATCAATGTGCAGCACGAGCCCAGAGAACTCCAGGGAGTGGTGAGTGCAGGAAGATCTGCTGGATCTGCAGAGTTGGCGGCACATTCCAGAGCTGGAGAGGTAAGTTCATTTATTTATTTTACTGTCTCATGGAGGTCTAATCTGAGGTCTAATGAGGAATGGGGGTCTTATGGAAATCTGATTTGATGTCTAATGACTTATGGGGGTCTGAGATCTAATAATCAATGGGGGTCTGAATTGGGGGTTTGATCTGAGGTCTGATGAGTTTCTGATATGAGATTTAATAGGGTCTGATGTGAGGTCTGAAAGGGGTCTGATGTGAGGTCTAATAATCAGTGTGGGGGGGGGTTGAGCTAAGGTCTGATCAGGTTATGATCTGAAGTCTAAAGAGGAATGGGGGTCTGATCTGAGGTGTGATGGGAGTCTGATGTCTAATAATCAATGAGGACCTGAGTTGGGGGTTTGATCTGAGGTCTGATGTGGGTCTGATCTGAGCTCTAATAATCAATGTCCTGATCTAAGGTCTGATGGGTGTCTGATCTGAGGTATAATGAGGAATAAGTGTTTGATCTGAGGTCTGATGGGAGTCTGAGGTTTAATAATCAATTAGGGTCTGATCTGAAATCTAATAATCAATGGGGGTCTGATATGGTATCTAACAATCAATTTGAGTCTGATCTAAGGTCTGATCTAATGTCTACTGGTGGTCTGATCTGAGGTCTAATGAGAAATTGTAGTATAATCTGAGATCTGAGGAATCGGGGTCTGATCTGAGGTCTGAGGAATAGGGGTCAGATCGGAGGTCTGATGGAGATTGAAGGTCTGATTTGGGGGTCTTATCTGAGGCCTAATGAGGATCAGGGATCTGATCTGAGGTCTGCTGAAAAAAATATTTTTTTTCTTATTTTCTTCCTCTAAATCCTAGATGTGTCTTATGTGTCTTATTATTTTTTGACACATTTTTTTTTACTCTGATATTAATAGTATAGATGTTTTTCGCTGCATCAAATATTCCCATTTCCCTTACATTTCTATCAATAATTAAACAGTTTCTTTTCATTCTGTGCAATCTGGTCAAAAACATTTGCATCCATTAACATTTATGATTATCTTCATAAATCTCCCCAGATTTAGAAATCCAACTCTTGAATCTGTTAGTTGGCACTGATCACTTATTAAGCAGAACACAGCCGCAGTACATCTATAAAATTAGTCTTCTAATCTTTGTAATGTGGACAGATGTTCCGCAACAAAAAAAAAAAAATCCAATTTATCTCGGAGCCTTTAATAGCCTGAAATATTAGTCCTCTGATCATTTATGTACGTTCTGTTGTGATTTCCTATCCAGTAGCATTTTGTGTTTTATTTCAATGCTTTGATTTCCTTTTGCTTTATGACCTGTGGGTGTGAATCCTGTGTAAATGCCAATATTTAATGATTATATTAGAGTAAATGTTTTTATTTAAAACAGTTTAGACCTAAGTTACATTACTACTATAGAGATGACTGAATTACTTTAAATTCATTTTGGATGACTTTAAGTAAACGGTTGGAAGATTTGATTCGGGTGAGAATAAATTTGACCCGAATCAAAAGTGGGCAGAATGCCCTGAAAAGTTGTGTATGACACTTTGAGATCTCCTAGAATTTTTTTCTCTCTTGCCTTTCTCTCTTTTTTTAGACATTTTTCTTTAATCCCTTAAGTATCGGGAGAATTTTTGGTTTTGAATTTTCATTTTCTCCTTCCCACGTTCCTAGAGACATAGCTTTTTAAATTTTATGTTCATATAGCCATAAGAGGGCTTATTTTTTCAGGGATAAGTTTTATTTTTTAAGGGTACCTGTCTATTATGGGAAAAAAAATATTTGTGGGGTTAAATTGACCAAAAAAAACACAATTCTGCCATGTTTTTTACATAATGGCATTCACTGTGCGCTAAAAATGACAAAATATCCTTATTTGGTGGCGATATCAAACTTTTATAGTTTTTTTGTTTTACAACTTTTAAAATAATAAAAACCTTTTGAAAAAATCAAAATTTTCTTAAATCTCCATTCTCTGACAGCCATAACTTTTTTTATATTTCTGTCCACAGAGCTGTATGAGGGCTTGTTTTTGCAGGACACGCTATAGTTTTCATTGGTACCATTTAAGTGGTATGTTCAACTTTATGATTAGGGAAGAGCGAATCAAATTCCTGTGAAGTGAACTCCGTAACGGAAAAAAACCCACACGATTTGCCGGTTTTTTAGTCGCCTTTCCCCCCCCCAAAAAATGGAATGACAGTGATTATAAATAGGGATGAGCGAATCAACTTCGTATGAAACATCCGAAGTCGATTCACATAAAACTTTGTTTCAATACTGTAACGAGCGAGCGCTCAGTACAGTATTAGAATGTATTGGCTCTGATGAGCCGAAGTTATTACTTTGCGAAGTCTCGTGAGACTTTGCATAATAACTTCAGGAATTGATTTATACTGTAAAAAACCATTTCCCGAACTCGGGTTCGGTTCCAAATGGTACCTTGGAACCAAACTCATATTGAAACAAAGTTTTATGCGAATCGACTTCGGATGTTTCATACGAAGTCGATTCGCTCATCCCTATTCATAATCACTGTCATTCAATTTTTTGGGGGGGGAAAGGCGACAAAAAAAAAACGGCAAATCGTGGCAAATCAATTTGTAATGGATCAAATACCTTGGGGAACTTTGGCAAAGTTGTCGAAGCAAATTTTTCAAAACTTTTCTTATCTCTAATTAGACTATAGAAGGCAGGGTTGGACAGGCAAAGGTTTTGTCATAATATAAAATGTGTATGGATAAAAAAAACTGTAGATAATCAGGTCATGGGAAGGGTGACATCAGCAGGAGAGGAGTGTGCAGATCTTGTAGGAGACAGTGACTTGTCTGCTCATGTGATTCTACTAGAAAAGACTCTGTGACAACTGTGACGTTGTCTCGCGGTTGAATGCTACATTTGTCACCCACAGCGAAGGGAAGGGGGTGTGAAACAGAGAGCACCACAGTAAAGCTTCACCTCCTGGACACTTACAAGAGCAAAATTTGGCAGAATAAATCTTCATATTCACATTACTCCTGATGAGAATAGCTCCACAAAAGTTATGTTTATTCTGCTCCCACCAGCCCCTACTTAGTGTTGTCAACATTTTAGCATAGTCGAAACTGATGACAGGCTCCCTTTAAAGTCCCACTCCCATAAAAGTAAAGGTGGTTTCGAGGAGCATAATATGGACTTGTCCATGAGAACTGACAATTATTTTTGTCAACAACAACTATTACAATGTAATAAGTAAAACAAAATATACCCAGAAAATGAATAAATTACAAGGGCTCATTTCTGGAACAATACAGGTGCAGAATTTAGTCATTTATTCGAGACAGAACCCTAGAACTTGTCTTGAGAAACGAAGCAACTGCTGCCTCTACTCTGCCAATTTTCCTGACCTGAAAGCTCAGGCTTATTAAAGCCTCTGTATCACTGCAACAATTGATCCAAGCTGATCTGAACGGTGATGGAATAAAAGGTTTACAAGCCTCAGTAACAATTGACCCATAAAGTGAGTGTTTGTGACGGTTGTAAAAGTTGTATCAAGTTATCGTTCGGGCCTCTAAAAGGACATATTGCTGCAGAGTTATTATCTGGTTATTGTATATTGCTGGTTTTTCCGGCTTGGGTCTGATTTACTACTTCTGTTATATAGATCCTTAACTTTGGATCTGAACATTGGATTGTCTTCATTGCTATGTCTTGGGTGTCCTTTTACTAAGCTTATAGGGGATCATCGCATAGGGGATTTGGCAGCTAGAATGAATCCATCAGGCCTTACGTATGACAATATATGCTTATGTTTTATCACACAAAGTGTTTTCTTGGCTATTAAAGAGGCAGAATTATCTTAAAAATATCTTATTGTCCTAAAAGAGAAATGGGGCTCACAAACGAATTGTCCGGTGTTAGACACAGACATGTTAGGAACATTAAAAGGAGTGAGTCCTCAAGGCTAGGGATGAGCGAACCCGAACTGTATAGTTCGGGTTCGTACCGAATTTTGGGGTGTCCGTGACACGGACCCGAACCCGAACATTTTCGTAAAAGTCCGTGTTCGGGTTCGGTGTTCGGCGCTTTCTTGGCGCTTTTTGAAAGGCTGCAAAGCAGCCAATCAACAAGCGTCATACTACTTGCCCCAAGAGGCCATCACAGCCTTGCCTACTATTGGCATGGCTGTGATTGGCCAGTGCAGCATGTGACCCAGCCTCTATATAAGCTTGGGTCACGTTGCGCTGCACGTCACTCTGCTGATTGAAGCATAGGGAGAGGTTGCAGCTGCGACGTTAGGGCGAGATTAGGCAGATTAACTCCTCCAAAAGACTTCATTCTGTGATCGATCTGCAGCTGTGGATCATTGAAGTGCTAATATTGACTTGCTCACTTTTTTGAGGCTGCCCAGAGCGTTTTTAGATCACTTTTTTTCTGGGGTGATCGGCGGCTATTTCGTGACTTGTGGTGCGCCAGCACAAGCTATCACCAAGTGTATTTAACCATCAATAGTGTGGTTATTTTGTGCTATATCCTACATCAGCTGCAGGCTGAGCCTGTGTCACCGAAGTGCATTTAACCATCAACAGTCTGGTTATTTTTTGGCCATATACTACATCAGCTGCAGGCTGAGCCTGTGTCACTGAAGTGCATTTAACCATCAACAGTCTGATTATTTTTTGGTCATATACTACATCTGGTGCAGGCTGAGCCTGTGTCACCCAAGTGCATTTAACCATCAACAGTGTGGTTATTTTTTGGCCATATACTACATCAGGGGCAAGTTGAGCCTGTCACCCAGCGCCTAAAAAATAGACCTGACATTTCTATTCAACCAAATCTGTACTGTTTTAGCTGGTCAAGTTATTTGTAGTGACCGTAAAAGCACACTTTTTGTTCTGGGTTGAAAAACTATTCCCAAATTTGCCATTCTCAAAATAACTAGTTTCTGGTATATGAGGCCTACTTGAAATCTATCCCAAAAAGGATATCTTACATTGAAGGTGCTGATAGTGTCATTCAGAAAAACCTAAGACACACGCTACCGTGCAGATAGAAGTCTGATTCTGTGATTAAACCTATACCTGTCACACAGCGCAAAAAAAAACAGGCCTCACATCTCTATTCAACCAAATCTGCACTGTTTTAGCTGGTCAAGTTATTTGTAGTGACCGTAAAAGCACATTTTTTTTTCTGGGTTGAAAAACTATTCCCAAATTTGCCATTCTCAAAATAACTAGTTTCTGGTATTTGAGGCCAACTTGAAATCTATCCCAAAAAGGATATCTTACATTGAAGGTGCTGATAGTGCCATTCAGAAAAAGCTAAGACACACGCTACCGTGCTGATAGAAGTCTGATTCTGTGATTAAACCTATACCTGTCACACAGCGCAAAAAAAAACAGGCCTCACATTTCTATTCAACCAAATCTGTACTGTTTTAGCTGGTCAAGTTATTTCTAGTGACCGTAAAAGCACTTTTTTTTTTCTGGGTTGAAAAACTATTCCCAAATTTGCCATTCTCAAAATAACTAGTTTCTGGTATTTGAGGCCTACTTGAAATCTATCCCAAAAAGGATATCTTACATTGAAGGTACTGATAGTGTCATTCAGAAAAACCTAAGACACACGCTACCGTGCAGATAGAAGTCTGATTCTGTGATTAAACCTATACCTGTCACACAGCGCAAAAAAAAAAAGGCCTCACATTTCTATTCAACCAAATCTGTACTGTTTTACCTGGTCAAGTTATTTCTAGTGACCGTAAAAGCACATTTTTTTTCTGGGTTGAAAAACTATTCCCAAATTTGCCATTCTCAAAATAACTAGTTTCTGGTATTTGAGGCCTACTTGAAATCTATCCCAAAAAGGATATCTTACATTGAAGGTACTGATAGTGTCATTCAGAAAAACCTAAGACACACGCTACCGTGCAGATAGAAGTCTGATTCTGTGATTAAACCTATACCTGTCACACAGCGCAAAAAAAAAAAGGCCTCACATTTCTATTCAACCAAATGTGTACTGTTTTAGCTGGTCAAGTTATTTCTAGTGACTGTAAAAGCACATTTTTTTTTCTGGGTTGAAAAACTATTCCCAAATTTGCCATTCTCAAAATAACTAGTTTCTGGTATTTGAGGACTACTTGAAATCTATCCCAAAAAGGATATCTTACATTGAAGGTGCTGATAGTGCCATTCAGAAAAACCTAAGACACACGTTACCGTGCTGATAGAAGTCTGATTCTGAGATTAAACCTATACCTGTCACACAGCGCAAAAAAAACCAGGCCTGACATTTCTATTCAACCAAATCTGTACTGTTTTAGCTGGTCAAGTTATTTGTAGTGACCGTAAAAGCAGACTTTTTGTTCTGGGTTGAAAAACTATTCCCAAATTTGCCATTCTCAAAATTGTGGTGAACGGGAACAATGAGGAAAACATCTAATAAGGGACGCGGACGCGGACGTGGACATGGTCGTGGTGGTGTTAGTGGACCCTCTGGTGCTGGGAGAGGACGTGGCCGTTCTGCCACAGCCACACGTCCTAGTGAACCAACTACCTCAGGTCCCAGTAGCCAGCAGAATTTACAGCGATAATTGGTGGGGCCCAATGCCGTTCTAAGGATGGTAAGGCCTGAGCAGGTACAGGCATTAGTCAATTGGGTGGCCGACAGTGGATCCAGCACGTTCACATTATCTCCCACCCAGTCTTCTGCAGAAAGCGCACAGATGGCGCATGAAAACCAAGCCCATCGGTCTGTCACATCACCCCCATGCATATCAGGGAAACTGTCTGAGCCTCAAGTTATGCAGCAGTCTCTTATGCTGTTTGAAGACTCTGCTGCCAGGGTTTCCCAAGGGCATCCACCTAGCCCTTCCCCAGGGGTGGAAGAGATAGAATGCACTAACGCACAACCACTTATTTTTCCTGATGATGAGGACATGGGAATACCACCTCAGCACGTCTCTGATGATGACGAAACACAGGTGCCAACTGCTGCGTCTTTCTGCAGTGTGCAGACTGAACAGGAGGTCAGGGATCAAGACTGGGTGGAAGACGATGCAGGGGACGATGAGGTCCTAGACCCCACATGGAATGAAGGTCGTGCCACTGACTTTCACAGTTCGGAAGAAGAGGCAGTGGTGAGACCGAGCCAACAGCGTAGCAAAAGAGGGAGCAGTGGGCAAAATCAGAACACCCGCCGCCAAGAGACTCCGCCTGCTACTGACCGCCGCCATCTGGGACCGAGCACCCCAAAGGCAGCTTCAAGGAGTTCCCTGGCATGGCACTTCTTCAAACAATGTGCTGACGACAAGACCCGAGTGGTTTGCACGCTGTGCCATCAGAGCCTGAAGCGAGGCATTAACGTTCTGAACCTTAGCACAACCTGCATGACCAGGCACCTGCAGTGGAGTAAACACCTTAAAAACAAGGAAGTCACTCAGGCTCCCCCTGCTACCTCTTCTGCTGCTGCCGCCTCGGCCTCTTCTGCTGCTGCCGCCGCCTCGGCCTCTTCTGCTGCTGCTGCCGCCGCCTCGGCCTCTTCCTCTGCCTCTGGAGGAACGTTGGCACCTGCCACCCAGCAAACATGGGATGTACCACCAACACCACCACCTGCGTCACCAAGCATCTCAACCATGTCACACGGCAGCGTTCAGCTCTCCATCTCACAAACATTTGAGAGAAAGCGTAAATTCCCACCTAGCCACCCTCGATCCCTGGCCCTGAATGCCAGCATTTCTAAACTACTGGCCTATGAAATGCTGTCATTTAGGCTGGTGGACACACACAGCTTCAAACAGCGCATGTCACTTGCTGTCCCACAGTATGTTGTTCCCAGCCGCCACTACTTCTCCAAGAGAGCCGTGCCTTCCCTGCACAAACAAGTGTCCGATAAAATCAAGTGTGCACTGCGCAACGCCATCTGTGGCAAGGTCCACCTAACCACAGATACGTGGACCAGTAAGCACGGCCAGGGACGCTATATCTCCCTAACTGCACACTGGGTAAATGTAGTGGCGGCTGGGCCCCAGGCGGAGAGCTGTTTGGCGCATGTCCTTCCGCCGCCAAGGATCGCAGGGCAACATTCTTTGCCTCCTGTCTCCTCCTCCTCCTACTCAGCTTCCTCCTCCTCTTCTTCCACCTGCTCATCCAGTCAGCCACACACCTTCACCACCAACTTCAGCACAGCCCGGGGTAAACATCAGCAGGCCATTCTGAAACTCATATGTTTGGGGGACAGGCCCCACACCGCACAGGAGTTGTGGCGGGGTATAGAACAACAGACCGACGAGTGGTTGCTGCCGGTGAGCCTCAAGCCCGGCCTGGTGGTGTGCGATAATGGGCGAAATCTCGTTGCAGCTCTGGGACTAGCCGGTTTGACGCACATCCCTTGCCTGGCGCATGTGCTGAATTTGGTGGTGCAGAAGTTCATTTGCAACTACCCCGACATGTCAGAGCTGCTGCATAAAGTGCGGGCCGTCTGTTCGCGCTTCCGGCGTTCACACCCTGCCGCTGCTCGCCTGTCTGCGCTACAGCGTAACTTCGGCCTTCCCGCTCACAGCCTCATATGCGACCTACCCACCAGGTGGAACTCCACCTTGCATATGCTGGACAGACTGTGCGAGCAGCAGCAGGCCATAGTGGAGTTTCAGCTGCAGCACGCACGGGTCAGTCGCACTGTGGATCAGACACACTTCACCACCAATGACTGGGCCTCCATGCGAGACCTGTGTGCCCTGTTGCGTTGTTTCGAGTACTCCACCAACATGGCCAGTGGCGATGACGCCGTTATCAGCGTTACAATACCACTTCTATGTCTCCTTGAGAAAACACTTAGGGCGATGATGGAAGAGGAGGTGGCCCAGGAGGAAGAGGAGGAAGAGGGGTCATTTTTAGCACTTTCAGGCCAGTCTCTTCAAAGTAACTCAGAGGGAGGTTTTTTGCAACACCAGAGGCCAGGTACAAATGTGGCCAGACAGGGCCCACTACTGGAGGACGAGGAGGACGAGGATGAGGAGGAGGTGGAGGAGGATGAGGATGAAGCATGTTCACAGCGGGGTGGCACCCAAAGCAGCTCGGGCCCATCACTGGTGCGTGGCTGGGGGGAAACACAGGACGATGACAATACGCCTCCCACAGAGGACAGCTTGTCCTTACCTCTGGGCAGCCTGGCACACATGAGCGACTACATGCTGCAGTGCCTGCGCAACGACAGCAGAGTTGCCCACATTTTAACGTGTGCGGACTACTGGGTTGCCACCCTGCTGGATCCCCGGTACAAAGACAATGTGCCCACCTTACTTCCTACACTGGAGCGTGATAGGAAGATGCGCGAGTACAAGCGCACGTTGGTAGACGCGCTACTGAGAGCATTCCCAAATGTCACAGGGGAACCAGTGGAAGCCCAATGCGAAGGCAGAGGAGGAGCAAGAGGTCGCCAACGCAGCTGTGTCACGCCCAGCTCCTCTGAGGGCAGGGTTAGCATGGCAGAGATGTGGAAACGTTTTGTCAACACGCCACAGCTAACTGCACCACCACCTGATACGGAACGTGTTAGCAGGAGGCAACATTTCACTAACATGGTGGAACAGTACCTGTGCACACCCCTCCACGTACTGACTGATGGTTCGGCCCCATTCAACTTCTGGGTCTCCAAATTGTCCACGTGGCCAGAGCTAGCCTTTTATGCCTTGGAGGTGCTGGCCTGCCCGGCGGCCAGCGTTTTGTCTGAACGTGTATTCAGCACGGCAGGGGGCGTCATTACAGACAAACGCAGCCGCCTGTCTACAGCCAATGTGGACAAGCTGACGTTCATAAAAATGAACCAGGCATGGATCCCACAGGACCTGTCCATCCCTTGTGCAGATTAGATATTAACTACCTCCCCTTAACAATATATTATTCTACTCCAGGGCACTTCCTCATTCAATACTATTTTTAATTTCATTTTACCATTATATTGCAAGGCAACCCAAAGTTGAATGAACCTCTCCTCTGTCTGGGTGCCGGGGCCTAAATGTGTGACAGTGGCCTGTTCCAGTGGTGGGTGACGTGATGCCTGATTCTATGCTATGACATGAAGACTTATTCTGTGCTGACATGAAGCCAGATTCTCTGTTACGCGACCTCTCTCCTCTGCCTGGGTGCCTGGGCCTAAATATGTGACAGTGGCCTGTTCCAGTGGTGGGTGACGTGAAGCCTGATTCTCTGCTATGACATGAAGACAGATTCTGTGCTGACATCAGGCCAGATTCTCTGTTACGGGACCTCTCTCCTCTGCCTGGGTGCCTGGGCCTAAATATGTGACAGTGGCCTGTTCCAGTGGTGGGTGACGTGAAGCCTGATTCTCTGCTATGACATGAAGACAGATTCTGTGCTGACATCAGGGCAGATTCTCTGTTACGGGACCTCTCTCCTCTGCCTGGGTGCCTGGGCCTAAATGTGTGACAGTGGCCTGTTCCAGTGGTGGGTGACGTGAAGCCTGATTCTCTGCTATGACATGAAGACAGATTCTGTGCTGACATAAGGCCAGATTCTCTTTTACGCGACCTCTCTCCTCTGACTGGGTGCCTGGGCCTAAATATGTGACAGTGGCCTGTTCCAGTGGTGGGTGACGTGAAGCCTGATTCTCTGCTATGACATGAAGACAGATTCTGTGCTGACATCAGGCCAGATTCTCTGTTACGCGACCTCTCTCCTCTGCCTGGGTGCCTGGGCCTAAATGTGTGACAGTGGCCTGTTCCAGTGGTGGGTGACGTGAAGCTTGATTCTCTTCTATGACATGAAGACTGATTCTGTGCTGACATCAGGCCAGATTCTCTGTTACAGGACCTCTCTCCTCTGCCTGGGTACCTGGGCCTAAATGTGTGACAGTGGCCTGTTCCAGTGGTGGGTGACGTGAAGCCTGATTCTCTGCTATGACATGAAGACAGATTCTGTGCTGACATAAGGCCAGATTCTCTGTTACGGGACCTCTCTCCTCTGCCTGGGTGTCTGGGCCTAAATGTGTGACAGTGGCCTGTTCCAGTGGTGGGTGACGTGAAGCCTGATTCTCTGCTATGACATGAAGACAGATTCTGCGCTGACATAAGGCCAGATTCTCTGTTACGGGACCGCTCTCCTCTGTCGAGGTGCCGGGGCCTAAATGTGTGACAGTGGCCTGTTCCAGTGGTGGGTGACGTGAAGCCTGATTCTCTGCTATGACATGAAGACTGATTCTGCGCTGACATAAGGCCAGATTCTCTGTTACGGGACCTCTCTCCTCTGCCTGGGTGCCTGGGCCTAAATGTGTGACAGTGGCCTGTTCCAGTGGTGGGTGACATGAAGCCTGATTCTCTGCTATGACATGAAGACTGATTCTGTGCTGACATAAGGCCAGATTCTCTGTTACGGGACCTCTCTCCTCTGCCTGGGTGCCTGGGCCTAAATGTGTGACAGTGGCCTGTTCCAGTGGTGGGTGACGTGAAGCCTGATTCTCTGCTATGACATGAAGACTGATTCTGCGCTGACATAAGGCCAGATTCTCTGTTACGGGACCTCTCTCCTCTGCCTGGGTGCCTGGGCCTAAATGTGTGACAGTGGCCTGTTCCAGTGGTGGGTGACATGAAGCCTGATTCTCTGCTATGACATGAAGACTGATTCTGTGCTGACATAAGGCCAGATTCTCTGTTACGGGACCTCTCTCCTCTGCCTGGGTGCCTGGGCCTAAATGTGTGACAGTGGCCTGTTCCAGTGGTGGGTGACGTGAAGCCTGATTCTCTGCTATGACATGAAGACTGATTCTGTGCTGACATGAAGCCAGATTCTCTGCTATGGCATGAAGAGACTGATTCTGTGCTGACATGAAGCCAGATTCTTTGCTATGGCATGAAGAGACTGATTCTCTGCTGATGTGAAGCCAGATTCTCTGCTATGGGACCTCTGTCCAATTGATATTGGGTCATTTTTATTTTTTTTATTTTTATTTTAATTCATTTCCCTATCCACATTTGTTTGCAGGGGATTTACCTACTTGTTGCTGCCTTTTGCAGCCCTCTAGCTCTTTCCTGGGCTGTTTTACAGCCTTTTTAGTGCCCAAAGTTCGGGTCCCCATTGACTTCAATGGGGTTCGGGTTCGGGACGAAGTTCGGTTCGGGTTCGGATCCCGAACCCGAACATTTCCGGGAAGTTCGGCCGAACTTCTCAAACCCGAACATCCAGGTGTTTGCTCAACTCTACTCAGGGCTTGTAGGGCTAGTTCAGATGAATGTAATGATACCTTTCACTTAATGATCCATTGCTTCATTCTGGAGAGAAAGTACTTGTAATTATTCATATGCAAATGAGCTGTTAAGTGCACCAAGGCCATACCCAAATCACTCTGTGCACCCATGCTCCTCCTGTTTCCTCTACCAGCCCCTCCATCTCCTTGATTGACGGAGATGACTATGCAGAATCTTGGCCCTGTCCATCCAGATGTGGCTGGCAGAGGAAGCAGGAGGAGAAAGATTGCACAGTCCTGGAGATCCGTGGTGTCCACACACAGAAAGTTCCTGTATACACAATCAGAGTTATTTCATGTACAGGTTCTCGGGCAGCTGATAATAACGGCCGGTATGAAGACCACCATGGGTTTCTGATACTGCAAGGACCAAGTGAGTATAATTTGGAAGGTTTGGTGAACAACTTCCCTACAGGCAAAACACTAGTTTTTTCTGATTCTTCCCGGGGAGTCACTTCAAAAACTTATTCAGCTTGCAAGATCCTCTATTTATTCCATGACAGAAACACATCTGGCTTCTGCTGCAGTTTGTCAATCTGAATTCAAGGTACCCGCTTAAAGTTTAGCTCCCCACTATGGAGTGGAATTTTGGCAAAGTTGTCGAATCAAATTTTTCAAAACTTTGCTAATCTCTAATTAGACTATAGAAGGCAGGGTTGGACAGGCAAAGGTTTTGCCATAATATAAAATGGGTATGGATAAAAAAAACTGTAGATAATCTGTGGGTCAGATGCAGCCCAGTCACCTAGTCTGATGTTTGTCATTGCAGCCTTCCGAGCTAAGCCATTTAACCCCTTATATGCCACGGACAATAGGGCCAATAGCATATAAACGGTTACAGAGGGAGCTCCCTCTGTCTCCCATTGGCACCCCATTGGGTGCCGATGTGTGTGCACGCAGGCCAGGGCCTAGTGAAGACCCCAGGTCTGCTGCTAGAGTGCCATATGGCTACATAGACGGAAAAGTACAATGCATTACAGCAATGGTGCAATGTATTTTCAAAAGACTGCTTTTATCGTCCGCTTGTGGGACAATTAAATAGTTTAAAAAGTTTTAAAAAAGTATTAAATAAAAATTTCAAGTAAAAAAAAAATATATATTTGAATGGAAAATATTACAAAAATGAAATCTCTGCATATTTGGTATGGTTGCATCTGACGACCCGCACTACGAAGGTAATTTGTTCTGTGCGATGAACAAAAAAGCTAGAATTGAAGATTTTTGCTTATTCACAAAAAACTGAATAAAAAGCAAGAAAAATGTACTCCAAAATGATACCAATGAAAAATACAAGGCTTCTCACAAACATCAAGCCCTCAAACAGCTCCATAGAAAGAAAAAAGAAAAAAGTTATGGGTCTTGGGACCGATACAAAAACATTTTCTTCTTTTTAAAAAAGTATTTTTATTATGCTAAAGTAGTAAAACATAAAGGAAAACTATATGTGCAGTGTCCTGAAACACACCGCTTCCTCTGCCAGCCCCTCCTTCTCCTTGACTGACCGAGATGACTATGCAGAAACTTGCCCAGATGGACAGGGAGCGGCTGTCAGGAAGCAGGAGGAGGAAGGGTGCACAGTCCTGGAGATCCATGGTATGCACACACAGAAGGTCCCTGCATACATGATCAGAGTTATTTCATGTACAGGTTCTCACAAATTTTTTAAAACGGTCGCTATGAAGACCACCATGGGTTTCTGATACTGCAGGGACGAAGTGAGTATAATTTGGGAGGTTTGGTGAACAACTTCCCCTCCATGCAAAACTCTTGTTTTTATAGATTCTTCCATGGGAATTACTTTAAGAACAAATTCAGCTTGCAAGATCTTCCACGTATTCCACAGCAGAAACACCTCTGTTTCCAGCTTCATTCATACAGGCAACATGTCAATAACAGCCATGTTATTTCAGAAGACGTAAAGGTAGGTAGACAATGTCATAGAGAAGCAGGAAATGCTAGCAGAATGCTTGGGTGTATAGGGAGAGGCATTACCAGTAGAAAGAGGGAGGTGCTCATGCCGCTCTAAAGAGCACTAGTGAGACCTCATTTGGAGTATTGTGCGCAGTACTGGAGACCATATCTCTAGAAGGATATTGATACTTTGGAGAGAGTTCAGAGAAGAGCTACTAAACTACTACATGTGTAGTGTCCCACTAGGTAAAGGTGGGCACTACACAAGGGTCAATATGGCCACGTTATTCTCCACCTCCTGTGGAATATGGCCATTGTATTTTATATATTGTTTTATGTGATTTTCCTGTGTATTTCCTGTGTCAGGCCTGTTAGGAGTAGTTCCACCTCCTAGACATTAAAGGGAGCTAGGGAACCCCTAGTATATATATTTAGCCCCAGACAGGAAGAAGGGCAGTGTAGTCCAGGAGGCTAGTGAGTGCAGTCTAGCCTGCCTGAGGTTCCTGAGCAAAGCAAGCTCAGAAGTTTGCCACCAGGAGAGGGTTTTGCCTCCTGAGAGAAAACCTGAAGTTCCCATAACAGAGCAGAGCAGAGCCAGTATTCCAGCCAGGCAAGAGAGCTGAAGGGTAGAAGGATTTATCTGAAAGCAAGGACATATACCTGAGGAAGTTTCCCTAACCAAGGATAAAGCCAACAATAGGGCATACGGGCCTTGGGATAAAGACAGACAGGATTTCTGAGGAAAAGTGCAGCCTGATCTGTTAGTGTGTTAACCCCTTTGAGTATCTTGCAAGAACATTGTGCCTGCCATTTGTATGAGCCTGCTTGTGACTGCTGCTGACATATGGAACTGAACAAAAGACTGTAAATAGTTGATTGTTTCCAGTAAAAGGAAGTTTTGGTTCACCACAACAACGTGTTTCTCAATTATTCCTATCATAAATCGCTGTGCCAACGTTACCGGCACTGGCATCACGAACTTAAAGGGATCTTGCCACCGGCACATTAAACCTGCAACACCCAGGGCACCTCACCTACCATCGGCCTGGTCCCTATATATAGAGAGTGCCCCAGAGCACTACTGTGCCAGCCTCTCCATCACTGCTGTACGCCTGCCCAGGGTCTCCTATGAACTGGGAGTAACCTAGAGCAACACTCGTTTGCCTATTAACCGTAACCTCACCATCTCAATACCCTGCAGGGCTGCGTACTGCACATGGATTGCAGGATAAAACTTACCAGGAAAGATTAAAGGACCTTAACATGTATAGCTTGGAAGAAAGACGAGACAGAGGGGATATGATAGAAACTTTTAAATACATAAAGGGAATCAACAAGGTAAAAGAGGAGAGAATATTTAAAGGCATTCTGTCATGAGATTTTACCACTCAAACCTAAACATATGCTCATGTCCAGACTACTTAAGGTGCACAAGGGGAGGTCCGTTAATACAGGGTGCCCGTCCGCACCCCTCGCCGTCCAGTGCCCAGCGCCGCCTTCTACAGCTCAGCGCCACCTCCACAATCCTCCCCGTCCCTCTGCCAGATCCCTGCGCACTAGGCTCAGCCTGATGCGCCCATGCGGACTCCTGGCAGCAGCTTCGTTGAGCGAAGTGCACATCAGGCCGGCGCATGCGCACTTTGCTCAACGAAGCCGCTGCCAGGAGTCCGCACGGGCGCATCAGGCTGAGCCTAGTGCGCAGGCGCGGGATCTGGCAGAGGGACGGGGATGGATTGCGGAGGCGGCGCTGAGCTGTAGAAGGTGGCGCTGAAGACAGGGAAGACGGCGCTGGGCACCGGACGGCGAGGTAAATTTGTGTTGACGTCACAGATTATTTTGCCCTTCCTCTGATCCGTCAGAACAATAACTACCAAAAAAAGGATCCTGTCTATTGAGCATCCGCCTTCACTCGGTCAGCATTTAGTCAGTAAATTAATCCATCAGTATTGCTAATGCCAAAAAAAACAGGAGTGGTTCCAAAAAAGAGATGACACGTGAATGGAATATTTGTATGTCTTCTGTGTTTTGCAGTGATGAGCAGCAGTGGCAATATTCAAATTTGCGTTATTTTGCGAATATTTGGGCGAAAATTCATCATATATCTGCGAATTCGAGAATTTGTGATCTCGTCATTATTTGCTTCATTGCAAAAATCGACAATCGGAAAATTTGCGATACAAAAATTTGCGATACTAAGATTTGCAATGAACACTACTCCTAAAGTCAAAGATATTGCAGCCTTCTCATTGGCCCACAAGCAAGAAGCAGTAAGGGATCATGGGTTCAGATAAAAAACTAATTTTGAATATTCGCGAATACAAATATATAGCGCTATATTCTAGATATTGGCAAATTCTCGAAATGCCAATATTCGCAATAAAAAATTAAAATATTCGTGATCAACACTAGTGTTTTGTACCCACTCCTAATTTTGGCTACCAAATCATAAGCAAATTCTGATGGGACCATACAGGCCTTACAGCTGCTACACAGACAGGATCCGTTGCGTGTCTCATTTTTCCTTCCTTCTGACAGATCAGAAGAAGGGTCAAATAAATGATGATGTCAACCAGGCCAAAAAGGCAAAATAGTGGCCCAGTCATGAAGTGTGGAGGTGGCAGCAGTATCAGGAGACCACAGAGTGGCAAGGTGACATAGCGTTGAGGTAGCAGCAGCATCAGGAGACCACAGAGTGGCAAGGTGACATAGTGTGGAGGAAGGAGCAGCATCAGGAGACCACAGAGTGGCCAAATGACAGAGTGTGGAGGTGGCAGCAGCATCGGGAGACCACAGAGTGGCAAGGTGACATAGTGTGATGGTGGCAGCAGCAGCAGCATTAGGAGGCCACAGAGTGGCAAGGTGACATAGTGTTGAGGTAGCAGAAGCATCAGGAGACCACAGAGTGACATAGTGTGGAGGTGGCAGCAGCATCAGGAGACCACAGAGTGACCCAGTGAGAGAGTGGGGAGGTGGGTGGCACTAACAGTACCCGCTGACCATGGTAGGTGTAAGAAGGAGAACTTGGCATCAGATGTGTGGCATAAGGCGGGTGGCAGCATCAGAATAGTAGCTGAGGCAGGTAGCCAGATAAAAAACTGTCTATTTTGTCAAGGTATGGGTGAGGCAGCATGGATGATCTAATCTGATGCTTCAGGCATTCGTGGGTGAAAATCCTGGCTGATTTATGTTGACAAAGGACAGTCTCTCCACATTTTGGGTGGACAGGCGTGTTCTTCTTGGGGTAACTATGGCCCCCGCCACACTAAACACCCGCTCTGATGCCACACTATTGGCCGGGCAGGACAGCTTTTCCAGGGCAAACTCGACCAGTTGTGGCCACAAATCCAGTTTGGCAGCCCAATAGTCCAGCAGATCTTCAATGATGGCTGGCAGGGAGCACTCCAATTATTCCACCACCTGCTGGTTCAGGTTCTGCTCTATGTCTAGCTGCTGGTGAGTAGTTTCTTCACTATGTGGGTGAAGAAAGCTGCTCATCAGCGACTCTAGACTCAGGCTGCTGCTGATGTGAACGTGAGCGCAGAGGGCCCCCCCCTCTGATCAGATATGCGAGAGTATGGATGATGGCGCAGATAGGCAGCGTCCAACTCACTACATAGAATGTCTCAGAGGGTGTAAAAAAGGACCATTTTGGACCGGTAATAAGGGTCTAACATGGTGGAGAGCCAGTAGTCATCCCTCTGCCGAATGGTGACTACGCAAGCAAGTGATCATCCATCGGGCCGTTTGCGCAAGTGACTCGGAAGGACTCTCTGCCTCCATCTCCACTGCATACTGCCAGGGTATGTCTGGGCCATCTGTCTCGTCTTCCTCATCTCCCTCTTGCTCCTCTGTCTGCTCCTGCTCCTCCTCTCCTGTCACCTGTGTAGAAAAAACACACATTTTGCTACAGAATGCTTTTGCTCCAATGTCCTCCTTCCCCAGTTCAGCCCCCAGAGGGCTCATGTGGCCATGAGATGTAGGTGCCACGTCTCCAGTCCCTTGACCAGACAGATTTACTATAATCTTTCCAGGATATGAATCAGTGGAATGATGTTGTTCATCCCGTAGTCCTGGCGACTGACAAATAATGTGGCCTCCTCAAAGAGCACAAGCAAATGGCAGGTGTCACGCATGAGCTGCCACTTGCTAACATCGAAGTTACACAAGGGAGTACCTCTGTCCGCCTGTACCATTACAAAATTGTTTATGGCCTTTCTCTGTTTGTACTGTCGGTCCAACATATGGAGGGTGGAATTCCAATGGGTGGAAACGTTGCATATCAGCCTATGTTGGGGGACGCCGTACTGTCGCTGTAGCTCAAGGAGGGTGTGCTTGGCAGTGTACGAGTGGCTGAAGTGCATGCAAAGTTTCCTGGCCATTTTTAGGATGTCTTGCAGATGGATGGAAGACTTCAGGAACGCTTGACTACCAGATTAAACACGTGCGCCATGCAGGGCGCATGGCTCAGCCCTCCTTGACGCAGCGCCGACACCATGTTCTTCCCGTTGTCGGTCACCATGGTTCCAATTTTGAGTTGTTGCGGAGAAAGCCAGGATTCAATTTCTTGATGAAGGACGCGGGGGAGTTCTATCCCTGTGTGACTCCGTTCGCCCAGGCAAACTAGGTGCAGAACAGCGTGACAATGCCGTGCCCTGCACATGTGGTATGCTGGTGGGGCACTGTGAATTGTGCCTGCAGTGGAGGTTGAAGACAAGGTGGAGGATGAGGAGGCAGAGGCGGATATTGTCGCAGGACCAAGAACGTGGAGGCGGAAGCGTTGTCACCTGGACAAGTTGCTGGTTTAGCTGGATAGCAACCACATTTACCCAGTGGGCCATAAAGGACATATATTGTCCTTGACCTTAGTTACAGATCCACACGTCGACTCTGCCGTGCAATTTGGCAGACACCGACAGGCTCAAGGACTGGTCCACCTTCTGTTCAACATATGTGTGCAGGACTGGTACTTGTAATAGGGATCCGAAGGTGCACTCGGTCCCCCATTGCCTGTAGAACTGTTGCTTAGCTTTGGGAATGAGGATCTGTGTTTGACCTCATTCCCAGGGCGGCTTTACTAGCTGGGTGGCTCCCTGCTCCTAGTCTGCCTTGAGCGCCAAGCTGATCACTCGGTGCTCAACTGGTTGGTCTGTCGGTCATGTGACGCTGGCCACGTCACATGACCCTCACTCCCCACTATAAATACAGGCAGCCTGCTGGCCACAGGTTGCCTGTTAATTTAGGTTCCACCTGTGATTTTGTCTTTCCTGGCGTATTTACCTCCTGCTGAATTCCTGAATATCCTTTGCCTGCTCCTTGTGTACTTTGCTGCTCTCCTGGTATTTGACCCCGGCCTCCTCCTGACGATCCTCTGCTGACTCCTTTGGTACTTCACGTCTCTCCTGGTATTTATGACCCCGGCTTCTCCTGACAATTCTCTGCTTGCTCCATTTGTACTTTGTAGCTTTCCTGGTATTGACTTGGTCCGTTCACGTCCTGTTGTTTGTCTGTCTGTCATCCCTGCATTTATTCCAAGTTAGGGATTGCCGTCCAGTTGTCCCCTGTCATTAGGACTCGCGAGGCAAGTAGGCAGGGCCAGGGGTAAGGGTGGAGCGCAGTGGTCACTTCCCTCTCACCTGTGTGTGTGTGTACGCGACCGTTACAGATTAACAGGCCTAATAACCACTGTATAATGAATCCTCTGGTGACCCTGACTGACCATGTCTCTAATCTGACGCAGAGGGTGCAGGAGTTAGGGGAGAAACTCAGTTCTTTTGAGTTAGGGCAAGGTTCTTCCACTCCTCAGGCCTCCAGTCCGCATTTTGAGCCCCAGATTAAGCTCCCAGAACCCTTTTCTGGAGACCGGAAAAAGTTTCTCTCTTTTAAGGAGAGTTGCAAACTTTACTTCCGTTTGCGCCCCGTGTCCTCTGGCCCCGAGAGTCAACGCGTGGGCATTATCATTTCCCGATTACAGGGTGATCCCCAGGACTGGGCGTTCTCTTTACCTGCTGGCGCCAGTTGTTTATATTCTGTGGAGGGGTTCTTTCAGGCCCTGGGTACCCTCTATGATGAACCAGACAGGGCTCTAGTAGCCGAGATGGCTCTAAAGGCACTGGTTCAGGGCAATTTACCAGCAGAGGATTATTGCACCCAATTCAGAAGGTGGTGTGTCCCCTCAGGATGGAACGAACCAGCCCTGAAGAGTCAGTTCAGGTCAGGTCTGTCTGATAAATTAAAGGATCTTCTGGTCAGTTATCAACTTCCAGAGACCTTAGAGGAGATGATGACCCTTGTTGTCCGACTTGACCGATGGGTTAGAGAGAGACGACAGGAACAACAGTTCTCTTCCCAGATGGTGGTCCAGCCAGAGGCCTATCCCAGAGACAATGCTGAGGTCTCCACCGAGGAACCCATGCAGGTTGGCATGACCCGAGGGAATCTTCGCCGCAGACGTGGAGAATGCTTTTACTGTGGAGATCCTGACCATTGGATCAACCAGTGTCCTAAGAAGGTCCTCTCTGTCAAGTCTCCTAAGGCAAGGCAACCTAAAGACCAGGTACACCCTGAATTTTCTAAATGTAAGCTTTCGGTACCCATTACGATTTCTCTGGGAGTAGATAAATGGCCGGGTAAGGCCTTTATTGATTCTGGCTCAGCGGCTAGCTTTATTGACTCTGAGTATGCTGTAAGATTGGGTATTCCTATGTTTGCCTTACCAACTCCTATCCATGTCATGGCTATTGATGCTACTCTTCTTATTGGTGGTACGGTGAGCTTATATACCTCGGAGATTTCTCTAACCGTGGGTGTGTGCCACTCAGAGAGATGTTCGCTTCTAGTCCTGGAGAACCTACCTGCTGAGGTGGTACTAGGGTTGCCTTGGCTCCGACTACATAACCCCACTATAGATTGGTCCAATGGGGAGTTGGTGAGATGGGGGCCTAAGTGTGACTCGTGCTTGTCCGTGGTACAGGCTGGGGTCTCAGTAAAGTCTGATACTTTACCCTCTGTTGTTAGAGAATATTCTGATGTATTCTCATCACCAACCCCGGAGGTTCTACCCCCCCATAGACCTTATGATTGTACCATAGAGCTAGTAGAGGGGGACAAGTTTCCTAAAGGACGAATTTATAATCTTTCTATGCCCGAACGCAAGGCCATGGAAGATTATATTAAGGAGAGCCTTGGTAAAGGGCATATTAGACCTTCTGTCTCTCCTATGGGGGCGGGGTTTTTCTTCGTTAAGAAAAAAGATGGTGGTCTTAGGCCATGTATCGATTACCGGAGATTAAATAAAATCACTGTCCAGAATAGATACTCCCTCCCATTGATTCCGGATTTATTTAACCAGGTTCTGGGGGCAACCTGGTTTTCCAAAATTGACCTGAAAGGGGCATACAATCTAATCCGAATCAAGGAGGGAGACGAATGGAAGACGGCGTTCAATACTCCGGTAGGACACTTTAAATATCAGGTGATGCCTTTTGGACTCAGCAATGCCCCAGCTGTGTTCCAAAACTTCATGAATGACATTCTTAGGGAGTTCTTAGGTAAATTTGTTATTGTCTATCTTGACGACATTTTGATAATCTCTCCTGACTTCGAATCCCATGTGTCTCATGTTAAACAAGTATTAGAGGTGTTGAGGGAGAATCAGCTATCCGCTAAACAAGAGAAATGTGTCTTTGGTGTACAGGAGATTCTGTTTCTAGGGCATGTTCTGACTCCTCACGCCTTCAAGATGGATCCTGGTAAGGTACTAGCAATTAAGGAATGGGTAAGACCTTCATCCTTAAAGGCCTTACAACGGTTCTTAGGTTTCGCCAATTACTATCGTAAATTTATTATGAATTTTTCCGTAATTGCTAAACCGTTGACCGACCTTACTAAGAAAGGGGCGGATTTGGAGAATTGGTCTACTGATGCCATTTCTTCATTTGAAAAATTAAAAAAGGCATTCAGTAGCGCTCCCATTCTGATCCAGCCTGATCAGGAGAAACCTTTTATTGTGGAGGTGGATGCGTCCGAGGACGGCGCAGGAGCAGTCCTTTCACAAGGTCCTGCTAGCCTCACTAATCTGAGACCATGTGCCTTCTTCTCCAGGAAATTCTCTCTCACGGAGAGAAACTACGACATAGGGAATAGGGAGCTGCTGGCCATTAAATGGGCATTTGAGGAGTGGAGGCATTTTCTGGAGGGGGCAAGGCATTGTGTAACTGTTGTCACTGACCATAAAAACCTTATGTTTCTCGAGTCTGCTAAGAGGTTGAATCCCCGTCAAGCCAGATGGGCTCTGTTTTTTACTCGTTTTGATTTTTCCATCACGTTCAGGCCGGGAAGTAAAAATGTGAAGGCGGACGCATTATCTCGGAGCTTCCAGGCTTTTCAACCTACTGAGGTACCACCTGAATCCATCCTACCAGCAAAAATCTTCTTAGCAGCTCTTACCCAGGATATCTCGGCTCGCATTAGGTCTGAACAACATCTGGCACCGGTATCCACCCCAACAGATAAGTTGTTTGTTCCCGTACAATTTAGTCTCCAGCTGTTGGGTGAGTGTCACGATTCTGCCTTTTGTGGACATCCGGGTGTTGAGGGCACTAAGGATCTGGTTTCTAGATCTTATTGGTGGCCCACTCTAACTAGGGATGTCAGGTCCTACGTGTCAGCCTGTGAGGTTTGTGCCAGGTCCAAGACACCTAGGACTCGCCCTGCTGATAACCTACGACCCCTACCCATTCCCAGTAGACCCTGGTCCCATATCTCGATGGACTTTATAACTGACCTACCGCCGGCGGAGGGTAAGACTGTAGTTTGGGTAGTGGTCGATAGGTTTAGCAAGATGGTCCATTTCATTCCCCTGTCTAAACTCCCGAATGCCAAAACCCTGGCGTCTATTTTTGTGAAAGAAATTGTTCGATTGCATGGTATCCTGGAAAATATTGTTTCTGACAGGGGTGTGCAGTTTGTGTCCAAATTCTGGAGGGCCTTCTGTCAAAAATGTAAAATTTCATTGTCTTTTTCCTCTGCCTACCACCCTGAGAGTAATGGGCAGACTGAACGCCTTAATCAGTCTGTCGAACAATTCTTGAGGTCGTATGTTGCTGATGACCAGCAATTATGGGTGAAATTTCTTCCATTGGCTGAATTTGCTTTGAATAACCGTGTCAATTCTTCTGCTGGGGTTTCACCTTTCTTTTGTAACCATGGTTTCCATCCCCGTTTTCATTCTGGGTCATCCGTCTCCTCCTCTAACCCTGAGGCGGATAGGCTCTCCTCTGAACTGTGCACAGTTTGGGCCCGGGTTCAATCAAACTTAGAAAAGGCTCAAAGTTCTCAGAAACTCAAGGCCGACAGGAGACGTTCAAGAAGGGTGAATTTTCAGGTTGGGGATAAGGTATGGTTGTCCTCCAAGAATCTCTCTCTTAAGGTAGATTCTAAAAAGTTTGCTCCTCGTTTTATTGGACCATATAAGATCACGGAGGTGATTAACCCGGTATCTTTTAGGTTGGAGCTGCCCGAGTCATTCCACATTCATAATGTGTTCCATAAGTCTCTACTTAAAAATATTTTGAACCGGTAGTACCATCAAAAGCCTCGCCTCCCCCGGTTCTTGTTAATGATGCTGTCGAGTATGTGGTGTCTAAAATAGTGGATGTCAGGAAGGTGCGTAATTCCTTGCAGTACCTGATTCACTGGAAGGGGTATGGACCTGAAGAGAGATCTTGGGTACCTGCCAGGGAGGTTCATGCTCCTAGACTTGTTCGAAAATTTCATTTAGAACACCCTGAAAAGCCATCGCCTGAAGTCTTGGGTCCGGTGGCCCCTCGTAAAAGGGGGGGTACTGTAACGGGGATCCGAAGGTGCACTCGGTCCCCCATTGCCCGCAGAACTGTTGCTTAGCTTTGGGAATGAGGATCTGTGTTTGACCTCATTCCCAGGGCAGCTTTACTAGCTGGGTGGCTCCCTGCTCCTAGTCTGCCTTGAGCACCGAGCTGATCACTCGGTGCTCGACTTGTTGGTCTGTCGGTCATGTGACGCTGGCCACGTCACATGACCCTCGATCCCCACTATAAATACAGGCAGCCTGCTGGCCACAGGTTGCCTGTTAATTTAGGTTCCACCTGTGATTTGGTCTTTCCTGGCGTACTTACCTCCTGCTGAATTCCTGACGATCCTTTGCCTGCTCCTTGTGTACTTTGCTGCTCTCCTGGTATTTGACCCCGGCCTCCTCCTGACGATCCTCTGCTGACTCCTTTGGTACTTCACGTCTCTCCTGGTATTTATGACCCCGGCTTCTCCTGACAATTCTCTACTTGCTCCATTTGTACTTTGTAGCTTTCCTGGTATTGACTCGGTCCGTTCACGTCCTGTTGTTTGTCTGTCTGTCATCCCTGCACTTATTCCAAGTTAGGGATTGCCGTCCAGTTGTCCCCTGTCATTAGGACTCGCGAGGCAAGTAGGCAGGGCCAGGGGTAAGGGTGGAGCGCAGTGGTCACTTCCCTCCCCCCTGTGTGTGTGTGTACGCGGCCGTTACAGAACTGCCTTTTTGGCAAAGAAATTATGGCTTTGGACTCTCCACCTTTGCTCGGCACAAGCCATCAGTTCTCTGAAAGGTGCAGAGTCCACCACTTGGAAAGGGAGGGACTGCAGTACCAGCAACTTGGCCAGGAGAACGTTCAGCTTCTGCGCCGTTGGATGAGTGTACGCATACAGTTGTCTCTTGGCAATCGCTTCGGTGATCGATTGCTGACGGAATGACTGACTAGGAAGAGGAGGAGCAGGAACATCAGGACTAGCAGATGGTGGGAAGGACAGACAGCTTCCTTCAGCTGAGGTGGTGGAGTCTTGACTGCCTTAAATCGGGTGCATGCCACGGGGTGATGTAGCGGTTGCTGCGGCAGGCTGGATCACTACATTTGAGCCACGGTTCTGCCAGGACACTTTATGGTGACTCTGCATATGTTGACGCAGGGCCATGGTGCCAACATTGGCAGCCTGGCCATGCTTCACCTTCTACCCACAGATTTGACAAATGGCCACGTTTACCCCCTCCGGGGCTTAACAAAAAACTGCCACACCGACGAGTAGGTGATTTTACCCCCAAAACTCTGCACTGACTGACTGCTACCGCCACTGCCTCCGTGAACCACTGCACCACTACTTTCCAGGCCGGTAGGCTCCTGCGAAGCGGGTGGTCTACCCCGGGCACGTTTGGCTCCCGACCTCCCGCTTCTGCCACCCTGCTGACTCCCGGCAACGCTACCAACTTACTCCGCCGCTGCCTCACGTGCAAGCTGCCACCCTCTTCTTCCTATGATGATGAAGCCCCTTCGTCACCCGGCTCCCAATTGCGATCGGCTACATCATCATCGAGTACTGTCTGCATGTCACTGATGTCCTCCTCAGCTGTCTCTGAGCTAGGAGCCTGACCGCTTGCAACACCAGCTCCCACACCACTCTCTTCATCACTACTTGTCTGCTTACCGTAGGAAGCGGGGGATGTTTCCTCCAGATCTTGGTTGGGCAGTAGCTGATGACTGTCCTCTAGTAGCTTGTCCTCGCTGCATAGTGGAGCTGAGCCTACAGTATGTAATACTTTTCTGGCTTAGGGAACAGAAAAGGACTGAGGCAGGTTGAGGACAGGTGAGGGCACACGGCCTGCTCCCGGGCCATGCCAACTAAGGGTTGTGTCTGACAAACCCACCGACACTTAGCTGGGGGTGTCTGATGTCACTTGCGACAAAGACGAAGATCGAGTCAACCATTCAAGAACCGCTGGAGATGGCCTTTCGGTTCGCCCGGCGGTCGTTTTGCGGCAAACTTTGCTCGTTTGTGGTTCGCTGAACGGGCGAACATATGGCGATGTCCGCCGGTGCCATATTCTTTTACATTGTGAAGAACTTTGACCCATGACACATCCATCAGTTGGTACAGGACAGCCAATTGAGATGCTTCAGCACATGGACATACCCCCTACCTTATAAATAAACCTGATCTGGGCGCCATTTTACATTCAGTCTTTTGCCAGTGTAGGGAGAGGTTGCTGTGTGGAGCAGGGACAGACTGTTAGGGACACCAAACGCTAGCTAATAGGGCCACAAAAGTCCCTTAAAGGACTGGTATAGGTGTGCTATCGATAGGTGTGACTTACTGGGGAGTGTAATATACTTATAATATACTTTCTAACATAGAAAGTATATAATAGTGCATTTGTATTGTGCAGCAGTTGTGTGCGGTTCTGCTGTGATACTGCAGCTACACAGAGTGCCAACAAATAATTTCTACTGGTGTGATATACCAGTTGCCCTCCAAACAAACTGATTGAAGCAGGGGTGTGATATACTAATAATATACTGTACTTTTTATATAGTGCATTTGGGTGGTGCAGCATTTGTTTGAGGTTTTGCTGCATTACCTCAGCTCAGAGAGTGACAAATGCCATTGGAACAGTTGCCCCCCCAAAAAAGTGATTGAAGCAGGGGTGTTATATACCAATGATATACTTTCTATATTGTGCAGTTGGGTAGTGCAGCATTTGTTTGTGGTTTAGCTGCGTTACCTCAGCTACAGATAGTGACAAACGCCATTGGAACAAATAATTTCTACTGGTGTAATATACCAGTTGCCCCCCAAAAATACTGATTGAAGCAGGAGTGTAATATACCTTCTTCCACAAATACTGCTCTTCTATAGGGACTTTTGTCACAGGGTCATTTTGAAAATGACGGGCAGAGGAAGAGGCAGGCCATTCCGCAGGTGTGGTAGGGGTCGGGCAGGTGTACCAGGCCGGAGCCTAAGTGGGAAATTTCAGAAGGTGCGTGCGATTACGTCAAAGGACGCACCAGACTTAGTTGAGTGGCTCACTCAGCCTTCCATTTCTGCACCCTCCTCATCCTCTCTATATGCACCCTCTTCACTCTCTGCTGTGTGCACCCCCAAAGAGATCACCACCACCATATCCCCTCCGCTCGAGTCAGAGGAATTTGTTTCCCATCCATTACAAGACCTTACCGATGCGCAGCCATTCTTGGCATCGTATCAGGAAGAGGAGGTATCAACGGTCGCCACCCAGCAGTCTGACAACAATACCCATATCAGCCCAAGGAGGGTGCTCCCCGCTGTTGCTGCCTACTCCGAGATCTCAAATGTCAGTGGTGCTGAAGGGGACGATAATGACGTGACTATGGACGTCACGTGGGTGCCCACAAGAGAGGAAGAGGAGGGGAGTTCAGAGGGAGAGACGGAGCAGCAGATAGGCAGGAGAAGATGGAGAAGCAATCACTTACAGTGCACAGGAGGCAAAAAGAACTGCTAATGTGTCTGGAATGAGCCATTCACCATGCACAGTCACATCTGGCGCTCCCAGGACGCCAGCACATGGCTCCACAGTGTGGGCTTTTTTTAACGTGTCCGCTGCTGACAATAATGTTGCCATCTGCAGCCTCTGCTGTCAATGCATAAGTCGCGGTAAGCCCAACACTCACCTAGGGATGACCGCCTTAATAAGACACCGAGCCCAGTGGGAGCAACACCGTCAGAACCCACAAAGGCACACTTCTGGTGCTCCACATCCTGCCTCTTCTCCTTCTCCTCTTTCCTCCCATTTGTGCTCAACTTCACCTTCCACCGTGCCGTCGTCGCGTTCATCTGGCAAAAGGCAGGCTTCCGTGGCCCAAATGTTCAAGTGAAAAAAGATGATGACGCCGGATATCGCTCATGCCCAACAGCTGACCGCTGGCTTGTCGGAACTGCTAGCCCGCCAACAACTGCCATATAAACTGGTGGACTCAGAGGCCTTTAGAAAATTTGTGGCCATTGGCACACCATAATGGAAGGTCCCCAGAAGGAAATATTTCTCACAGAAGGGCATCCCAGAGCTATATGGCCATGTTCAGCGGCAAGTGAATGTATCTCTGGGACACAGTGTCGGTGCCAAGATACATCTGACCACAGACACGTGGTCCAGCAAACACGGGCAGGCAAGGTACATAACTTTCACTGCCCATTGGGTGAACCTTATGACGGTTGCCAGGCATGCAACCCGTGGTACCCGTGTGGATTTGGTGTTACCGCCACGCATGCAGGCCTGCCTCTTCTTCTCCTCCTCCTACTCCATCCTCCGTCTCCTCCTCGGCTGACTCCTCCTTTTCCACTGCTACCGCCTCTTCCTCTGCGCCCCCCCAAGCTCCCCAGAACCTATTTGACGTGCCAGGTGAGACGTTGCCATGCTGTGCTGTTGCTATTGTGCCTGGAAGCCAAGAGCCACACTGGACCTGCACTCCTTTCAGCTTTGTGGTCACAGACCGATCAGTGGCTAACACTGCTCAATTTGACAGTTGGTAAAGTGGTGTGCGTCAACGGTGCCAATCTGCTGAGCGCGCTGAAGCAGGGCAAAATGACACATGTGCCATGCATGGCACACATCCTGAACTTAGTCGTGCAGTGATTCGTTGCCAAATACCCTGGAGTCCAGGACGTTTTGCGGCATGCCAGGAAAATCTGGCCATTTTGGATAATCTTACACGGCCATGGCTCGCCTTGCTGACGTTCAGCGGCGACACCACCTGCCCGTCAGACGTCTGATTTGTGACTGCCCGACTCGATGGAACTCCACCTTGTATATGCTTGATAGGCTTCTCCAGCAAAAACGTGCAGTTAACGACTACCTGTACGAACTCTGCTTCAGGACAGGTTCTGGGGAGCTTGTTTTTTTTTCACCGCGACAGTGACTGCTCATGCGCGATGCATGCAGACTTCTGCGGCCATTTGATGAGATCACCAAACTGGTCAGTTGCAGCCAGGGCGCCATCAGTGACATCGTACCTTACGCCTTCTTTCTGGAGCGTGCATTGCGTTGTGTCATTGATCAAGCTGTCCAGGAGCAGGAGCAGGAAGATGAGGAAGTCGCAATGCTGGATAAATTCCCAGGGGGGACTACTCCATCTGAAACAAGTCAACAGGAGTCTGAAGAGGAGTCAGAGGAGGATGGTGCCGGGACGGAGGAGGAGCAAGAAGAGCATGCTTTAAATGTTTCTGGGATCCCTGGTGTTGTCTGTGACTGGGGGGAGGAAACCGAGGATGACATTATCCTGGACAATGAGCAGGAGCCAGGCCACTCCACCGCTTCCAGTTTAGTGCAAATGGGGGCCTTCATGCTCCAGTGTTTGAAGAGGGAACCCCGTATTAAAAGCATAAAGGGCAAGGACCAGTACTGGGTGGCAACGTACTTAGACCCCCGGTACAAAAACAAAATAGTCGACATGTTACCAGCATCACAGAGGGCTGTCAGAATGCAGCACTTCCAGGTCTTGCTTTGAGAAATGCTGCATTTTGCTTTTGAGGGCGCTGGCAGAGGAATTTCCACACAGAAAGAGTTGCGGGTACCAATCCAACAGCGCATGCAAAAAGAGGGCGTTTTGAAGATGTTTTTGTCACTTCGGATATGAGATCATTCTTGCAGCCAACCCATCGACAGCCGTCCTCCGGATCCAGCCTTTAGGGAACGCCTAGACCGACAGGTGTCCGACTACATCGGGTTAACGACCGATGTGGATGCTTTGAGAAGCGAGGAACCCCTGGACTACTGGGTGTGCAGGCTTCACCTGTGGCCAGAGCTGGCACAATTTGCCATGGAACTGTTGGCTTGCCCCTCGTCCAGTGTCCTGTCCGAAAGGACGTTCAGGGTAGACGGGAGATTCGAGACCGATAAGCGCACTCGCCTAGCTCACCACAGTGTGGACTACCTCACATTTCTAAAAATGAATGAGGCATGGATCTCGGAGGAATTCAACACATGTGATGACCACATTTAATTGAATTTCCTCATGCCAGCCCACAAATATCCACCACCACCCAGAACAAATATTGGTCCCTGTCTTAAGTAAATACAGTGGCATAAAAGGCCTTTTCTATCTGTTGAATGCCTAATGTTTTGGGCCTCGGAGGAATTCAACACCTGTGACGACCACGTGTTTCAACTATTATCATTATTATAACTATTTTAATTTTTTCAAGAGGGGGATTTTGTTAGCCATGTTTTTAATCCAGTTTTATATTTTTAGTTATTTTAAACATATGTATTTAACCTGTATCTGTACTGGCCTTCAGTAAAATTGATATCCATTGACCGTCAAATAGACCTCCAGCCACATACTTACTTGTTCTTTATGTACACTGAATGCATAATTTTTGAGGCCAGTAGTACACTAGCCTGCTGGAAAATTGATATCCAATGACCGTGTAATCTACCTTCAGCCATTTACTTACTTGTTTTTTTTATTTACGCTGAATGCATAATTTTTGGGGCCTGTAGTACACTGGCCTGCTGGAAAATTGATATCCAATGACCGTGTAATCTACCTTCAGCCACTTGATTACTTGTTCTTTTATGTACACTGAATGCATAATATTTGGGGCCTGTAGTACACTGGCCTGCTGGAAAATTGATATCCAATGACCATGTAATCTACCTTCAGTCATTTACTTACTTGTTTTTTTTATTTACGCTGAATGCATAATTTTTGGGGCCTGTAGTACACTGGCCTGCTGGAAAATTGATATCCAATGACCGTGTAATCTACCTCCAGCCACATACTTGCTTGTTCTTTTATGTACGCTGAATGCATCATTTTTGGGGCCTGTAGTACACTGGTCTGCTGGAAAATTGATATCCAATGACCGTGTTATCTACCTTCAGCCACTTAATTACTTGTTCTTTTATGTCCACTGAATGCATAATATTTGGGGCCTGTAGTACACTGGCCTGCTGGAAAATTGATATCCAATGACCGTGTAATCTACCTTCAGCCACTTAATTACTTGTTCTTTTATGTACACTGAATGCATAATATTTGGGGCCTGTAGTACACTGGCCTGCTGGAAAATTGATATCCATTGACCGTCAAATAGACCTCCAGCCACATACTTACTTGTTCTTTATGTACGTTGAATGCATAATTTTTGAGGCCAGTAGTACACTAGCCTGCTGGAAAATTGATATCCAATGATCATGTAATCTACCTTCAGCCACTTACTTACTTGTTCTTTTATGTACGCTGAATGCATAATTTTTGGGTCCTGTAATACACTGGCCTGTTGGAAAATTTATATCCAATGACCGTGTAATCTACCTCCAGCCACATACTTGCTTGTTCTTTTATGTACGCTGAATGCATAATTTTTGAAGCCTGTAGTACACTGGCCTGCTGGAAAATTGATATCCAATGACCATGTAATCTACCTTCAGCCACTTACTTACTTGTTCTTTTATGTATGCTGAATGCATAATTTTTGGGTCCTGTAATACACTGGCCTGCTGGAAAATTTATATCCAATGACCGTGTAATCTACCTCCAGCCACATACTTGCTTGTTCTTTTATGTACGCTGAATGCATAATTTTTTGGGCTGTAGTACATTGGCCTGCTGGAAAATTTATATCCAATGACCGTGTAATCTACCTCCAGCCACATACTTACTTGTTCTTTTATGTACGCTGAATGCATAATTTTTGGGGCCTGTAGTACACTGGCCTGCTGGAAAATTGATATCCAATGACCGTGTAATCTACCTCCAGCCACTTACTTACTTGATCTTTAGAATAGGAGTTAATTGGCTATATTGAAATTGTGCCTTGTGTGTGCTGCTGCCCCACCTCCTGAGAGGGAAAAGATAATTCTGCCACATTCAAGAGTGGCAGCAGAGACCAAGTCCTGCCAGAGATGGCCAAGAAAAACTCAGATTGGGGAGCCATAATGTTGGGTGACAAGCCCAAAGTGCAGGAGATTGTCTGGGAAATACAGACTGCCAGGAAGAAGCCACAGCTCTGAGCGACCTCATCGCACTGCGCATCAGCCGTTGCAGTGGAAGCAGCTGGAGCTCCTGCTCTGCTGCCCGGAGCAGCGCCTATGGAGGTAGGCCAGGATCAGAGATGTGTTTTGGCCTATGCTGATGACCCCTGGTGATATACCTTTCTGCCATTATCTCTGCAGCCAGAGATACTTCATCCTCGATAGGACTTTCTTTTCCATCCTGCATAACGGAAACCAGACGGATCCGTTATGCTTGCCCATATACCTATTATGACAGATCAAAACGGAATGCCACTAAAGGTTTCCGTTTTGAATTGCGTTAACAATAACAGAATTCGTAACACTGATGTGAACCCGCCTTTACCCTCTCAGGTTAAGCAAAAAAACTATCTGAGATCTTTTACGGTAGGTAAAGTTCCAAGCTAATGTACTCAAAAGCCACCTGCGCTCTTTGAGATGTTTTTGTAACATTTTTAACCCGTTCGCTACCAGCACCGTACATGTACGGCGCTGGAGCGATGTGTAAACGTGGCGCCCACTGCATGTGCAAGCAGGCGCCACGTTTACACATCGCTCCAGCGCCGTGGCCATGGCCAGCAGTTTCAAACAGCAGAGACCTACGGCTAATTACCATGACCGGCAATAATGCAGATCGCGGTAATTAAAGGCTTTAGATGCTATAATCAAGTGAGATCACGGCATCTAAATGCGCAAAAACCTGGAAGCTCGCTCTTCCGGGCTTCCTACCGATGCCCTGTTTGGCCAATGTGGGGATCGGTAGTTGTGCTGAATACTGTAAACCTCGCTGACAAGGCTTATAGTGTTCAATCCGCAATTCTTATATTGGCCACCAGATGGCAAGCCAGGATAAGAAATGCGCAATTTCTAGTGTAAATCTAATTTTAAAAATCCCTGATAGAAAAAAAAAAAATACATTAAAAAACATTATTTATAGGCTCATATATGAGCTTCAAAATCATCACAAAAAATGTTAAGTTTAAATCACCCCCCTTTCCGTATAATAAAAAAAAAAATACCTAAATAACAATAAACATAAACATCTTGGGTATCATTGCGACCGAAAACTCCCATACTATTAAAATATAAAAAGGAAATTCCAATATGTCGAATGGAGTAACGGAAAAAAGTGTCAAAATGGCCAATTTGCCATTATTTCATTGCTTCTCTTACCCCAAAAAATGTAATAAAATGTGATCAAAAAGTCACGCACACTACAAAATGATATCAATAAAAACTAAAGATTGTCCCACAACAAATTTGCCCCTAAACAGCTCAGTAGACATAAATATAAAAAGGTTATGGGGGTCAGAATATGGTGATGTACACATTTTTTTAAATCAAAGTTTACATTAATGTTTACACTATTTAGACATAAAAAACCTATACATATGGGGTATCGTTGTAATCGTACTGACCCAGAGAATGAAGAGCATGGGACAGTTTTTCCATAAACGAAACGCTGTGGGAACAAAACCTGTAAAATGGTGGAGGAATTGTGTCATATTTTTTCCAATTCCACCCCATTTGAAATTTTTTTACCGCTTCCCACTACATTTTATGCCATAATTAATGGTGACATTACAAAGTACAACTTGGCCCGCAAAACATAAGCCCTAATACAGCTATGTGACCGGAAATATAAAAAAAGTATGGCTCATGGTGATGGATCATGTGATGGATCATGTGATGGACCATGTGACGATCGCCATGACGTTATCAAAGGTCCTTTTGACAGAAGAGATGCCGACTCCGCGAACAAGTGGATTAAGGTGAGTTAAATTATTATTATTTTCTTTTTAACCCCTCCAGCCCTATTGTACTATGCATTCTGTATTAAGAATGCTATTATTTTCCCTTATAACCATGTTATAAGGGAAAATAATAAAATCTACACAACATCTAACCCAAACCCGAACTTCTGTGAAGAAGTCCGGGTTCGTGTCTGGGTACCAGAAAATGCAGATTTTTCTCACGCGCGTGCAAAACGCATTACAATGTTTTGCACTCGCGCAGAAAAATTGCGCATTTTCCTTCGACTCACCCGCATCTTATCCGGGCCAAAAACATGACGCCCGTGTGAAAGAGGCCTTAGGTCGCCATCGGGCGGTACTTTATTAACAGCATAACATTGTGTCTGGAGACAATCACATAATGTAGTTGCAATACACAGAATAATGAGCATTATTCCAACAATCACCACCATGTTACACAGATGGGATGAAGATTTTATGCTGGAATGCAGTGTTTTTCCTTTCTTCAAACATAACATTTCTCATTTCGACCAAAACGTTCTACTTTGGTCTCATCTGTATACAAAACATTGTTCCAGTAGTCTTTTGGCTTGTCCAGGTTATCTTTAGCAAACTGGAGGTGGGCAACAATGTTCTTTTTGGAGAGCAACTGCTTTCTTCTTGCAATCTGCCTTGCACATCATTATTGTTTAGTGTCCTCCTGATGATGGACTCATGAATATTAACATTAGTTAGTGTGAGAAAGGCTTTTAGTTGCTTAAAAGTTACCTTTGGTTCCTTTGTGACCCTGCGGACTATTACACACCTTGCTCTTGGTGTGATCTTTGGCCATCGACCCCTCCTGGGGAGGATAATAATGGTCTTGAATTTCCTCAATTTGTACACAATATGACTATGGATTGGTGGAGTCCAAACTCTTCAGAGATGGTTTTGTGACCTTTTCCAGCCTGATGAGCATCAAAGAAAAAAATAAGGGGTTGGGTCAGCACAACCTGCCTGTAGGTGCACATCACTATGGCGAAATACATATACAAACGGAAAATGCAAATGTGATCGCACACTACATCCAGCACTCTGCCCTCCATGCTGGACGAGACATTGGTTTATATTTTGGCCAAAGCATAGTAAGCCACTCACCGCGTCAAGGTTGTCTCATGAGTGGTCCCTAACTCTTGTTCCTACCTGTTCATGGGCCATGACAGCCACATAAAATCCAGGGAATGCAGGTCAGCATGCAAGCCAAGTACACTTTGCTTGTAACCCCGTCCGGTGCCATTACAGCTTTCATCGGATCCAGGGATGCAAGTACCAACATGCATGCTGAACCCACCATATACTTCTCCTGGAGCCAGATGGCTAATGGTAGGTTCTATACAAGCAGACTCAGTTTTATACTGACTTTAAAACCAGCCTCAAGGACAGATTAACTGGTCAGGTGTGCAATGACTCCAAGGAGATCGCCACGCCTCCAATATATACTGATGAGCATCAAGAACGCTTTTTTCTGGTGTTCTCAAAAATCTCCTGTGTTCGTGCCATGATGCTTTTCCAAAATGTATTATGAAGATCAGACTTGATTGATCCCTGTTCTTTAAATAAAATGAGTCACTCTCTCACACTTGATTGTCATCCTATTGATTGAAAACACTTGACTTTAATTTTACCTTCAAATAATCTGCTAATCCTAAAGGTTCACATATTTTGTCACTCACAGATAACTGACAGGTTATAATTATTTAATTGATACAAAACTATAAAAAATTCTGAAGGGTTCACACACTTTCAATCACCACTGTATGGGTATGGCGGTCTACCAACTCTAGATTATGTCAGAGGAAAGAAAGATCAGGGGTCTTGAACTTCAACACCCTGTCCTTTTGTTCTTAACGGAGATAAGCTGCTTCCAGAGGTTTCTGGCAATGTCTTACTCCACTCTATCTTTTCAGAACTGAACCGATAATGTATGTTTATAGAGAACTCAGGAAGAATTGCTGTCGGCCAAACGAACATTCAGTAGACAGCTATTGAAGATGTATGGGTACCAGTAACCCTTCAACCACTAAGCTGCCGGTCCTGTGTAGATACAGTATAAGGAAGCCTGTGCTGTTATCTCAGAGTTCTACAGAAATCCTTTGGTGCGTTTTGCCTTAAACAATATCTTTATACGGCTGATGTAGCAGATTTCATCCCGTTAAGCATTTTATAGTAGGCCATTAAACCAAGTCAATCAGTTGGAATATGTAAACATCTAGTCAATGCTATACTAAAACCATAGAGTGCCGCTTTTAATGAATTCTCGTCTTCTGAGGATAACAAATGAAATTTATTGTCCAGTCTAATGCTTTTCTTTCATTTTATGTAAGGATGTTGGATAAAACTGGCTCTGAGAAGTGAGTGATGTTTATAAATGGAGATGAAATGCCATAAACTGATAGGCCTACTGCTACCGTCTTGTACTTGGGATATTACAGTTTATCGTTATAGACGTAGCATTGTGAGCATTTTGTTGATTTTAGTGTTACATATAGCTGCCATTTAGTGGTTTAATAGGAATTTAAGAAGCTCTGTGTAAAATTTAAGGTAAGATGGAATTTGTACGGCATACATTTTACCCCCAACATAACGGTAAGTTTGGAAATGTGGTAGACAGTCTTTTCATCTACTCAGGTGAATGATATGTCAAGTTTGGTCTATAAAAGGTACTGTAAATTGGTGGAGATGTCACTAATTTAACTGCGGTGTAGAGAAAGGAGGGGTCCCCCACCCCTCCTTTCTCTACACCGCAGTTAAATTAGTGACATCTCCACCAATTTACAGAAAGTGAGCCTCATAGCAACACATCCTCATGCTGTCCTTACCTTTCCGATGTTGAGGGCAAGAAGGGGGAGGGGTGGCCCTGTATGTGAAAGATAGCATAAAATCTAATTTGATCCAAGTTAGCGAGAACAATTTAGAGTCAGTTTGGGTTACCTTGCAGCTTGATAATCATAAGGTAACTCGTGTAGGTGTGATATATAGACCACCTAGCCAAGTCAAAGAATTAGATGATCTACTAGTTGAGGAAATAGCTAAAATGACATTGAAGGGGGAAGTTATCATTATGGGAGACTTCAATCTTCCAGATGTAAACTGGAAAACCAAAAAAACTAGTTCTGCCAGGAGTACAGATATTCTAAATTCCCTACTGGGATTATCTCTACAACAAGTAGTTGAGGAGCCAACCCGGAAGGAGGCCATTTCAGATTTAGTATTCACAAATGGGAATTTGGTATATGATATTACTTTAGGGGAAAGCTTGGGATCTAGTGATCACCAGTCAGTGTGGTTTACTACAAGTACAAGTACAGAGTCACACCACACAAAAACAAAAGTTTTAGATTTTAGAAAAACTGACTTTTCTAAAATTAGATTAGTGGTATACGAGTCCCTATCAGATTGGAACAGTTTCATTGGAGTCCAGGAGAAATGGGACTACTTAAAAGTGGCACTATTGAAGGCAACAGAAATTTGCATTAGGCTTGTCAGTAAAAGCAAAAAAAGGAAGAGACCACTGTGATACTCACCAGAAGTGGCCAAAATCATTAAAAACAAAAAGATAGCATTTAGAAATTATAAAAAAACAAAAAACGAGGATGAAAGGAAAATTTATAAGATTAGGCAGAGAGAGGCCAAACAAGCTATAGGAGCTTCTAAAGCACAGGCAGAAGAGAAATTAGCTCAGTCAGGAAAAAAAGGCTATAAGGCATTATTCAGATACATAAATGAAAAAAGGAAACTAAAACAAGGAATTACCAAATTAAAAACAAAAGAAGGAAGGTACCGTATATACTCGAGTATAAGCCGACCCGAGTATAAGCCGAGCCCCTAATTTTACCCCCAAAAAAAGGGAAAAATTATTGACTCGAGTATAAGACTAGGGTGGGAAATGCAGCTATAATGCAGAGTGTATGTGTATATAATGCACACACTCTACATTATATACACACATCTGCAAGAGGGTGACTCCCTGTATTTAATGCAGAGAGTGTGCATTATATACACACACACTCTGCATTAAATACAGGGAGCCATCCACAGATCTCCCCCCTAAACAGTGCCATCCACAGATCCCCCCTCCCCTAAACAGTGCAATGATGGCACTGTTTAGGGGAGGGGGGATCTGTGGATGGCACTGTAGGGGGATCTGTGGATGGCACTGCCATCCACAGATCCCCCTACAGTGCCATCCACAGATCCCCCAACAGTGCCATCCACAGATCCCCCTACAGTGCCATCCACAGATCCCCCTACAGTGCCATCCACAGATCCCCCTACAGTGCCATCCACAGATCCCCCTACAGTGCCATCCACAGATCCCCCTACAGTCCCATCCACAGATCCCCCTACAGTGCCATCCACAGATCCCCCTACAGTGCCATCCACAGATCCCCCTCCCCGGCGCTCACAGCAGTATATTTAAACTAATTAATAACCTTTAACTGTGGTTATCTTACTTTGTCTTTGCTCCGGTAATACAGGCAGTGCGGGGAGCGGCGCTCACTCACTGACGTCACGCGCCTTCTCCCACTAGGCAGCGCAGGCGCGTGACGTCAGTGAGTGAGCGCCGCCCCCCGCACTGCCTGTATTACCGGAGCTAAGACCTAGACTCGAGTATAAGACGAGGAGGCTTTTTGAGCACAAAAATATGTGCCAAAAAACTCGTCTTATACTCGAGTATATACGGTATATGGAAGAAGATAAAGAACTAGCTGACTGCCTCAATGAATACTTCTGTTCATTTTTTACAAAGGAAAATGAAGGAAAAGGACCTCAGTTAGGAAAGAAGACTAATGAATCTTTTGATGCATGTGTCTTTACAGAGGAAGAGGTTCTAAGTCAGCTGTCTAAAATGAATACAAATAAGTCACAGGGGCCTGACGGGATACACCCAAAGCTATTAAAAGAGCTCAGCGGTGAACTAGCAAAACCATTAACAGATTTATTTAACCAAACACTGGCAACAGGAGTCGTCCCAGAAGATTGGAAATTAGCAAATGTTGTGCCCATTCACAAGAAAGGTAGTAGGGAGAAATCGGGCAACTATAGGCCAGTAAGCCTGACATCAATAGTGGGGAAATTAATGGAAACCATACTTAAGGAGAGGATTGTGGAACATCTAAAATCCCATGGATTAAAAGATGAAAAACAGCATGGGTTTACTTCAGGGAGATCATGTCAAACTAATCTTATTGATTTTTTTGATTGGGTGACTAAAATAATAGATGGATGAGGTGCAGTAGACATCGCTTATCTAGACTTTAGTAAGGCTTTTGATACTGTCCCTCATAGAAGGCTTATCAATAAATTGCAGTCTTTGGGCTTGGACTCCCATATTGTTGAATGGATTAGGCAGTGGCTGAGGGACAGGCAACAGAGGGTTGTAGTCAATGGAGTATATTCAGACCAAGGTCTTGTTACCAGTGGGGTACCTCAGGGATCTGTTCTGGGACCCATATTGTTTAATATCTTTATCAGCGAAATTGCAGAAGGCCTCGATGGTAAGGTGTATCTTTTTGCTGATGACACAAAGATTTGTAATAGGGTTGATGTTCCTGGAGGGATACACCAAATGGAAAAGGATTTAGGAAAACTAGAGGAATGGTCAAAAATCTGGCAACTAAAATTGAATGTTGATAAGTGCAAGATAATGTACCTGGGGCGTAAAAACCCAAGAGCAGAATATAAAAATCGGTGATACAGTCCTAACCTCAGTATCTGAGGAAAGGGATTTAGGGATCGATATTTTAGAAGACTTAAAGGTAGGCAGACAATGTCATAGAGCAGCAGGAAATGCTATCAGAATGCCTGGGTGTATAGGGAGAGGAATTACCAGTAGAAATGGGGAGGTGCTCATGCCGCTCTACAGAGCACTAGTGAGACCTCATTTGGAGTATTGTGCTCAGTACTGGAGACCATATCTCCAGAAGGATATTGATACTTTGGAGAGAGTTCAGAGAAGAGCTACTAAACTGGTACATGGATTGCAGGATAAAACTTACCAGGAAAGATTAAAGGACCTTAACATGTATAGCTTGGAAGAAAGACGAGACAGAGGGTATATGATAGAAACTTTTAAATACATAAAGGGAATCAACAAGGTAAAAGAGGAGAGAATATTTAAAAGAAGAAAAACTGCTACAAGAGGACATAGTTTTAAATTAGAGGGGCAAAGGTTTAAAAGTAATATCAGGAAGTATTACTTTACTGAGAGAGTAGTGGATGCATGGAATAGCCTTCCTGCAGAAGTGGTAGCTGCAAATACAGTGAAGGAGTTTAAGCATGCATGGGATAGGCATAAGGCCATCCTTCATATAAGATAGGGCCAGGGGCTATCCATAGTATTCAGTATATTGGGCAGACTAGATGGGCCAAATGGTTCTTATCTGCCGACACATTCTATGATTTACGCCACCTTGTGATTCTAATGCTTATTGATCCTTTTACACATTTGTAGCACAAAAATAGCCCTGAGGCTTCTTTACCCTTCCCTTATTTTTTAATGTGGGAGTCCCATAGGAGAGGGAACTTTGGGGAGGGAACTACCCATGAAGAAGAAGGTGAGGGCAACCTGATGGGGTTCTCCTACCTTTTTGGACTCCAGGCACCTTTGCTGCCTTTATTGTATGTATGTTGTTTGCTTTGGTTGCTCTACATTACCCTGCCCCTGGGGTTGGCATTGGTTGCCTACTTTTATGGATACTTTAGACATGGGGTGATTTGGGTTCTGCACAGGCTAAACCCTCATAGCAAGTCAAAGAATTATGCAGTGGGTGTGGACCTGCTGTGTCACTTGAACAGATTTCCTAAGGGGTAATCCCAAGGGCATTATCTAAGTGGGACCCTGGTATTTACCCTTTAACCCCTTTACAGGGATCTGGACTTTGCTGCAGGGGAAACACCAGGCCAATACCTCTTGGCGTAGTCTCTGTTCAAGTGACTGCTGTCCCACGGGGTCAAGAGACAGGTGCTGGACACAGAGGAATAAGGCAAAACTATAGTCAGGGATAGGCCAAGGGGACAGGACAGTCAGAGGATGTGCCATCAAGTATACAGTCCAAGGTCAGGGCAGGCAGTTCAGAATCAATACAGAGATCAGACAGAAGTCAGGACAGGCAGTAAAGAGTTTAAAACCAGGAAACGGGTAGGAGTCTGTACAAAGACAAATGGATGTAAAACAGCACATATTAGCAGGAACTAGTAAATGAGAACCTAATACTCAGGCCTCCTTCCACAGGGTGAGGTACCTTAACCCCTTAACGCATCATGGACCCATGTTTGTATGGATCGAGCTGCTGCGATGAGCCTGCCCCATACGCAGAGGGTGTTGGCTCTATCATACAGCAGGCATCTTGCCGCAATGACTGAGAATGGCAATCCCACTGCACCCCATCGTTCAGCGCCACAGATGCCGAGTTCAACACTGATTGAAGCATTTGTGGAGTTAGGCAGTGGGATGTGGCTCCCTCTGTCTTCCAATCGGAGCGCCCACAGTGAAATCTGTAGGTATGGAGTTCATGAGGAGAAATAAAGTACAAAGAGGAGGGTGGGGATGTGGCTGATGAGCAGCAAGACTTGTATGCAGTCTCCATTACCACAGTCTGTCCTCTCCATCCTTTCTGTACTTCTTGTCTCCTCATGGACTCTATTTTCATTTTCTTAATTCTTAATTCCTAGAGAACCCCTTTAAGTCATGTTAAGTCTTTTTTTTCCCAAACCTCAGAGCTCACAATAATACAAACGCCTTTAATGTGAAACCAAATAATGATTTAATATTTTAACATTTTTAATAAAATAAAAAATTAAGAAAAAAAAAGAAAAAAATATCCCAGCAAACTGTGAGTCTAATCTCGAAGGCTGTTTTTCCAACCAAAACAGATTGCTTTAAGTTTCACTGCTCTGCTGCAAGATGCTGCATCTGTTTTATCAGTCAGAAATAAATATCTTTTGTTAATATTTCTGCAGAGCTCTCTTTAAAGTGATTCTTAGCGATACTGTGTTTGATCTACATCCCCGGAGAGCGCAAACCTAGACCTCAAAAAGGGGAGACACGAAAGAATTTGGCAGAGAAATTTTGCTTCAAAGATTAGACCTTTACAATGGCAACCTGATCTACTGCCACACATTTTATCATAAAACACAAAACTCAATCTTGCTTGCTTCTAATTAACTCGTATAATATATAGGTTTCCTGGAGGTGGCTAGGTAAGCGGTATAGACGCTGCGGCAAAGCACACAAAACATTCCCTAAGATGATGAGGAAAACAGATGGCCTGAATTCTGCTCAATGTTATATAAAATAAACAGGCAGGGCCTTTAGAAAGTATTTGTCCCTTTTGTGATTTCTTCAGGAAACACTGAATTCAACGCCTACACAACCCATATGAATAGGTAATTGCTAACTGCCCCCTTTACCTTTGAACAGGCCAAGCACATTGCTACACATTGCCAAACCTGTTGACTTTGGTGGCATCGGCGAACCATCTTATGTGTACGGGGTGCACCTGACTTTCCCCCGATGTTGGATTTCAACATGCCCAGTCCTTTTATTCTCAGAATGATAAGCCACCTAACAGTAAACATAAACGACTGTAACATTTGAAAATTCAACCCAAATGTTTGCAAAAATATTTTTTGGGGGTTCCAAAGAATTCAGATTTTTTTGTGATTTGTTTTGTGATTAGTTTTATAAGTAATAATGGGAGCATGAGAGAGAGCAAAAGGGAGGGGGGAAGAGATTGAAGAGGGAGAAGGAAAGAAGGAGAGAGAGAGTGGGATGAAAGGCAGAAGATGGAAAGGGAAAGAGAGAGGCTGGTTGGGAGAAATAGAGAGAGAGGGAGGAGAGGATGGAGAGGGAAAGAGTGGAGAGAAAGGGAGAGGAAAAGAGAGAGCAGGAGAGGCTGATTGGAAGAAAAGGAGAGAGAAAGAGAGGGAGGGAGGAGAAAAAAGAGGGAAAGGGAGGGAGAGAGAGAGAGAGAGAGAGAGGGGGGGGGGGACTTTTCTAGGCAATCAAGGCACTTGCATTTCAGGTGAAATTTTTTGGGCCCAAAATCAAAATGGATGAAACAATCAGCTAATTCTGCCCTGAATCAAATTCGTTTTACCTTGAAGCCGAAGTTCCGCGTGCTTAGCGGTAACAAATCGATTTTCCCCGAATGCCGGTAAAAATAAAAAATAATATTTCTACCTCCTTCATTTGATCGCGAAGGGCCGGCCGCCACCATCTTGATTGAAGATATCGCACAAAATCCTGTGCACGGTGACGTATGACCACATGATGACTTGGGCCACGTGAGATTTCGCGCTAGATCATCAATCAAGATGGTGGCAGTCGTCTGTTCACGATTAAATGGATAAGGGCGAGTATGATTTTATTGATTTCTTGAAATTTTACACTGTAATATTAATGTCAGATACCGTGACCAGCTACTGTATGAACGCGGCATCTGAGGGGTACAATGACGGGGAGTGGCGCCATCGCCGATCCCTGTCATTGCACCCACTAATTACAAAAAAAATGTGTTTCGTCACGAAGTTAAAATTTTGGTAGAATTTGGCGGAGCAGCCGAATCGAATTTTTGAATACTTCGCTCATCACTAGTGCTAGTGGCGAGATTAGCTGCATTTCAATGGAGATAATCTCACTTTACAGCCTTCAGTAAACCTGAACCATCACTAACAGGAAAATGATTAATGATTAGGGATGAGCAAACCTGAACTTTACAGGTTCGGGTTCAGTATTTGGGTGGTGTAGGAATTCCGTTATGGATTCTGTTATAACGGAATATAACAGAAATCATAGACGGAATGCAAAACGGAAACCTTTAGAGGCATTCCTCTTTGATCCGTCATAATAGAAGTCTATGGGCAGTATAACAGATCCGTCTGGTTTCTGTTATGCAGGACTTTGTTTTCTGCCCTGCATAACGGAAACCAGGCCGATCCGTTATGCTTGGCCATAGACTTCTATTATGGCAGATCATAACGGCATGCCTCCTAAAGGCTTCCATTTTGCATTCCAAATTTCTGTCTAGGAATTCTGTTATATTCCAGAGTCCATAACGGAATTCCTATTGATGATGGAATGACTGTTATACTATCCAGGATAAGACAAAAAATTTAAGAATGGAGAGAATAGACACAGGGAAGAATTAGGAGGTGGGGTTATTTGCTGAGGGTTGGTGATGTCACTGTGAGGGTGTGGTTTTGTGAATGGAACCTAACTATACAGCATCTTTCTACTAATAACAAGAGAGAGTTGATTAGGGACAGATCTTATAACAGTTTTTAGGAAGTAAACAAAACATAAAAAAATAAATATATATATATATATATATATATAGGAATTCAAAAATTCCATGCATTCTTAATGCTTAGTTCTTTAAAATTATGTCTTAAATTAACAATATATCTTATTAATTGCAATAAAATAGAGTAGTGAAACAGAGCGGCACTGCTAAAAGTCTCTATAGTTGATGTAATATTGTACCTTACCTGTTCCCCGCCTTCCAGCTCTGTGGATCCTGCTCTACACTGGACTTCTGGTCCCTGCATGTACACTTCTTCCATGGACGGGATCACATGTGCAACTGCAGTCAATGACTGGTGCTTAGGCACACGTCACCGATGAGTGCAGGAAGTTTACATTCAGCGACCGAAAATGCAGTGAATACAGCCCTGGAACCACAGAGCCGGAACCTGGCAATGGGAAGCAGAGAAGTATAGTTCTCTTCACAGGTCCTGCAATGTGTGTGGCGAATTTTTAAAAAGTACATAATGGACAATCCCTTTAGGCCTCATGCAGACGACCGTTGTTTTATTCCGTGTCCGTTGTGCCATTTTTCGTGATTTTCTGCGGACCCATTGACTTTCAATGGGTCCGTGGAAAACTCGGCTAATGCACCGTTTGCCATCCGCGTCCGTGATCCGTGGTTCCAGTCCGTCAAAAAAATATAACCTGTCCTATTATTTTCCCGGAAAACGGTTCGCGGACCCATTCAAGTCAATGGGACCGCTAAAAAACGTGGAGGCACACAAGATTGTCATCCGCGTCCGCGTCCGTTTTTTTCCTATCATTTGCATGGCAAACTTGACTTAGACTTTTTTTTACTTTCCTTTATGTTTGGTGGTCCTCCAAAAATAAAGGAAGACACACGGAAACAGAAGCGGAAACGGATCACGGAACAACGGAACCCCATTTTGCGGAACGGAACACAACAACGGCCGTGTGCATGAGGCCTTATTCTGAGGATATGCCATCGATATTGAATTGGCGGAACTCTATAGGCAGTTAGGCCTCTTCCTAGGCCTTTGATGGCGAGTTGCATAGGCACAACTCAGTCCCATTCAAGTGAATGGGGCTGGGCTGTGATATCAAATACAAAAGTTATCAAATGGACAGCTCTGTGCTTTGTTTTCTGTGAAGAGGCCATTTGTCCTCAAACAGCTGATCAGTGGGGGTGCCAGGAGTCGGATCACTGATGAACTCATATTGATGACCTATTCTGAGGATAAACCATCAATATGAAAGTCTCCAGAAAACCTCTTTAAGACCCTGAGTAGGGTTCAAGTCATGACTTTGACTAGTCCACTTTTCCAAATTTAGTTTCTTTTAAACCGCTCAGAGATGGACTTGCGTAAGATTGATGTCTCTAACCCAATTCCAAATCATGGTCCAAAGCATGGGGGGCTTGCTATAGGGATAAGTAGGCACTAGCATCATAAATGGCTCATGGTAGTAGGGGGCCCTGCTACAGACATTACATTGAACCCCAGGAGCCCAAATCGTCTTCTCCGGTAAAGAGCCTAACTCCTACTTCTGTCGATTATGGCAACTAGACAGACATAAAAGAAATCGGCAAGGAGGCAAATTTCACAGCACGGAACATTCACATACATGTAGAGTAATGTATCATAAAAATTGCAATAAAGATCATTGTCATAATTATATAATATCCTTCTGTGTGTAATTGTAGATAAATATATGTTTGCCTCTGACCAACCCAGTGTGGAAAATGCAATATTACAATGTAGAAAATAAAATGAAGCACTTTATAAAAATTAGCTAATTAAATCAGTAGGCGAAATAGAATTCCAAGGTGGCAGTAAATGTTCGGAACAGACCGCGTGATACATTGTGTCAATAAAGCCGGGGCCGACTACTGAAGATAGCTCATTATTAAAACAATGACTTATCTGGGCGCTCGGAACATCTTATCATATTTGATATTACCATTCAAATTACTGTACAATGAAATAAAAAGTATGAAAAGCAATAGAACCGCAATCTGTAATTAGGTCTTTTATTTGTTTTTATCTAGAAAATTCCCAGAGAAACTGATTTTTTTTTCTTTCCAGCAAGGCGACTAAACGATTTTATTGCATTACTTTGTGATTTCCAGTATACAAGAAAAATCCAGTACAAATATTTACTTATTTATTGCTTTTAATGCTTTATTTTACATTTTCACAAATTATGTGATTTAAGCTGTTTTTTTTATAGCTTTGTCCAGTTTCTGCTTAAATTTATGAAACGCTGTACACTGACACTGTATAAGTCCAATGCTTACCCCAGCACTACCTACTGTCCATCAGTGCTGTATGTAAACAGACCGCCATGTCCATATCATCCAAGATGGCTGAAGTGACATGATTTTCCCAAGTGACCTCTTCCCTGGCTGTGTCCTATACTGCTTAGTTGCTTTAGGTCACGTGAGGAAGTCACATTTTAGTGTTTAGTGGTTCTGTGTTGTGTCTTGTTTGTGTTAGGGTTAGGTTTTAGGTAAAAGTTGTTAGGGTGGTGGACATGGTTTCAGAAGAAAGTTTGAGGACAGGGCTGGATTCTCCTAGGTCCCATGCATTCTAGGCACAACTGTGACTTAACAAAAAATCTGGTATTTCATGCCAGAGCGATAAGTCATGTACTGTAGCTGCCAGATGGTCAGAGTTAAGACAGATGACATATGACTTTAATCCAATAAACACTACAGGTCAGGACTAAACCTGACATCTATTCACATCTATGACCAACCCGGACACTCATACATTTCCAGGGCCAGCACTAACATCCAAACACATTCAGGACCAACCCTGACATCCCTACACATCCTAGTCCAACTCTGACATCTATGTCCAACCATGACATTTCCACACATACTGGACCAACCTAGACATCCTTACACATCCTTGGACAACCCTGACATCCATGTACATTCCAGACAAACCTGAACATCCCTACACATCTACGTCCAACAATGACATCCATACATACTCTCAACCAACCGTGTCATCCATACACATTCCAAATTAAATTTGTCAGCTATCTATTTTGCTTTATGATAACCCTTCTATATATAAGGTTTTGGAATACAGTAATTGAGATAAGCTCTTGATATCATGATGTGTGAATAAAAAACATACAGGTGTGTCTGCTTTAGAAGAAGTATATCCATGGACACTTTATGAAGTAGCTCCCGTCTTGGGCACTTTAACGGCCTCCAGTCATCTGGGAAATCTTGCCACTAGTGTTGATCGCAAATATTCTAATCGCTAATTTTTATCGCGAGTACTGGCACTTCGAGAATTTGCAAATGTGTAGAATATAGTGCTATATCTTCGTAATCGCAAATATTCTAGATTTTTTTTCCATCAGTACCCATGATCCCTCACTGCTTCTTACTTGTGGGCCAATGAGAAGGCTGCAATATCTTTGACTTCGCCCAAATATTCGCAAAATATTGCAAATTCGAATATTGCTCTTGCCGCTCATCACTGCTTGCCACTAGATTTTAGAAATATGGCTGCTCAAATTTTCATATATTAATCCTTAAGAGTACAGTAAGTGATGCCAGGTCATACAGTTTGGAGTGTAATAAGCTTCCTAATTGATCTCAAAGGTGTTTAGGTCAAAACCTTGTGAAAAGAAATCCAGATTTTACTCCTGAAACTGGACTTATTGTGCTTTTGTGAAAGGGGCCATTGTCAAGTTGAAGAGGAAAATGTAAAAAACTAAAATGACAACACGCACATACATCTAGCGTGCATATGACTGTATATTGTACCATTAAACACTGATAGTTTATAAGATAAGTGATAAATATTAGATTGGTGGTGATGGTCTGACTGGTCATTAACTGGTATTCACTAGAAGAATAGAAGTATTCAGCTGTTTCCTTATGTCCCATAGACTGATACGAAGAGAGCCATTTCTCAATTTCTATCATCCACACCATGGTCATTAACAGTGCCCATAGATGGTAAACGGGAACGCTAGCAGCTCAGTGATATGTGCAGGACATCCTGCCTCCACATATGTTCTTCTCATGGCAAGGCTTCCCTACTGGCATTTTTCTGCAGGATAATGGTCGCCCAAACACAACAAAGGTTTCCCAGGAATGTCTCCGCCAGATTACAACACTCATTGCCTGCCTGGTCCCAGCAGAGACACCAGCCTCAGCAACCCATGATTGTGCAGGATCTACAGGCCTAGTTGTAACATCTGTGGGCAAATGTGCCGCCAGATACCATAAAGATCCTGTATGTATCCATGCTGAACCGTATCTCATCTTGTATCCAGGCTGGAGGCCGTATCTCATCTTGTATTCAGGCTTGAGGACATATCTCATCTTGTATCCATGCCGAATATTATCTCATCTTGTATCCAGGCTAGAGGCCATACCTAATCTTTTATCCAGGCTAGAGGCCATATCTCATCTTGTATCCGGGCTAGAGGCTGTATCTCATTTTGTATCCAGGGTAGAGGCCGTATCTCATCTTTTATCCAAGCTAGAGGCCGTATCTCATCTTGTATCCAGTCTAGAGGCAGTATCTCATCTTGTATCCAGGCTAGAGAGATTATCTTATCTTATATACAGCCTAGAGGCTGAATCTCATCTTGTATCCAGGCTAGAGGCCGTATATCATCTTGTATCCAGGCTAGAGACCGTATCTCATCTTGTATCCAGGCTAGAGGGAGTATCTCATCTTGTATCCAGGCTAGAGGGAGTATCTTATCTTATATCCAGCCTAGAGGCCTTATCTCATCTTTTATCATGGCGTAAGGCACCCAACAGGGTCCTAGTGCCTCCTTTCAACTTTACAGTTTTCCCCAAAAACTTCTCCTTTAACTCTAATATTGTAATTATTTTCATTAGTGATGAGCAGAGTTTTGAAAAATTCAATTTAGCAGCTGTGCCGAACTTCGTCAAGAAATTCGATCCATTACAAATTATATTGTCACGAATCGCTTTCCATTGTATGGTGATCTCGCCGCCCTTGTCATTTAACCCCTCAGATGTCGCGTTCAACTCTGATTGCAGCATCTGAAACTCACATTCAGGTGCTCAGGGGGTCGCAGAGAGGCCGTCCGGTCCCATCTTGATTGAATAAAACCTGCCAAAGGAACTGAGGTGAATGTGATGATGTCACCACATGATCACGCTGGGCATGCGCAGTGACATCATCAGTGATGACGATACCGTGCGCGACCAGCGTGATCATGTAGTGATGTCTTCATGCCCGCCGGTTTTATTCAATCCAGACAGAGAGGACGGCCTCTCCACAATCAAGTGGATGATGTGAGTACAATTTTTTTTATTTTCAGCCACCATTTTAGGAAAACTCGATTCATTGCAACAAAGCACAAGGAAATTGGGCTTGGCAGCAAATCAAATTCCGCTTCATATGCTTCAATTCACTTAATACTATTATTATTATTATTATAATAATTATTTTTATTATTATGTATTAAAGCGCCATTGTAATCACTTACATATATCATCATTACATTGACACATAGGTTTCATTCCATCAATTCCTACTTGGTGCATTCATTTATATAATGTATATAATGTCTAGTGTTGAGCGTGAATATTCCAAAAGCGAATTTTTATCTCTAATATCGCAATTTCGATAATTTGCAAATATTTCGAATGTAGTGCTATATATTCGTTATATCGAATATTCGTCATTTTTTCCATCTGAACACATGATTCCTCCCTGCTTCTTGCTTTTGGGTCAATAAGTCATTGGCCCACAAGCAACTTAAGCAGGGAGGAATCATGACTTCAGATGGAAAAAAATGACAAATATTCTAAAAAACGAATAAATAGCACTATATTGAATATAGTGCTATATAGTTGTCTTTTAGAATATTCGCATATTTTTTTCCATCTGAAGTCATGATTCCTCCCTGCTTAAGTTACTTTTGGGCCAATCATGTGTTCAGATGTAAAAAATGACGAGTATTCCAAAAATGAATGTACAGCACTATATTCTATAGTGCTATATATTACTTTTTGACCCACAACTGTATTGATCGCGTAATATTCGCATATTATGAGATCATTACCTTGCCAACTTTCGAGTAAAAAAAAAAGAATTTATTGATACCTTGGAACCAAAGCGTAGTTGGGTTTCCAGTTTTAAAGTGGTTTTCCACTTTAAAAATCTACTACCGTAGTTATACAACGAAGTATCGCACAAATTCGCAAATAACTAATTTCAGCTCATTGGAGACCATACATTTTAACAGATCTCCGTACAGTATTCATCTGAAGTTTTGAACGAAGCGACCTTGGATGAAGTATCTGAAGCTCGCTTCGCTCATCACTAATCCCAGGCTGTAGATGCAGAAAGTTATAAGGAAAGTAATATACTGTATGAGAGGTTATAAAAGGGCAAAAAAACTTCACAAAGTTTACCGGTTAGAACTCACAATATAAAAGATCTTCCTTTTATGTAATTGGTTCTGCGACCTTGATAGCTCTGTATCGTAGGGCTGTGATCTCACTGTTCCTCTAGTTCCCCTTCTCATACTGTTTTCCTGCATCCATCTTAGCCAGCAGCATTTCATTCTTCCTGGAACCGGATCAGAATTGTATCTTGACAGATAATTTACACCTTTTCTTTACAGTTATTTATCGCCAAATCCAAGTCCACGTCATTGTGCCTGGAACGTTCTTTTCTAGAATGTCTCAAACGCCAGTTTTATATGATACATAATCTGCAACGATAGATAAGTCGGCCAGAATTAATTTAAATGAGGTTCAGTCTCGGTTCAGTAATTTATCTTCTGCTCGCTATGGCAGCAAATATATCAATCTATACTTTATAGGATGCTGCCTGGAGATACATGGTGACAAGCGACTCGTTGCAAACTTTATGGTAGATTATCGCTGTTATCCTTTTAGCTGCTGAGCAGGGAAGATTTATTTGGCTACAATGCATATTTTACAGGAAGAAAGATAATAACAAAACAGGTAAAACTAATATATAATACAATGTGATGTAGTAAAACACATACCAAAATAACAATAATTTAATGTGAAATAATATAATACAAGAAGCCAACTAACTCGTCACAGGGAACTACAATAAGGAATAGGCTTGAACGAATCTACCTTCAGATCATACATCCAAAGATGATTTGTTCAAATACATTAAAATGTATTGGCTCAGTGGAGCCAAAGTTCTTCTCGCCCAAACTCGCGTGAGACTTCGGTTAATTCCTACTTTATAGATATCTACTGTGGTAATGGGAAAGTAGTGGAGCGAGTGTATAGCTCACCCAGGTTCCTTAGCGGAAATCCAGAAAGATGCATTTGCTTTAGCAGAGCATAGTCTTCTGAAGCTCTTTCTTTAGGTTTAGATGACTGGATTTCTTTGAAACTGGGAGATAGGTTTGGTAGTGGGATTTCCCAGTCCACACCCCTCCATTACAGGTTTTTCCCCTAGCCCCAGGTGAGGCCTGTAGGGATCATCACTGGGGAAATAAAGCAGACCTCAGAATGACAGCCTGGAGAGCTGACCTGTGTGGTTAGAGCTTGCTGACTGGTTGACCGTGAGGCTGAGTGAAGCCTGATCTTCCCTGGTGTGAACGGTGTATTAGGTAGAGCCCAGACGGGCAGGTATTTATTTTGTTTTATGTTACAGTATGTTATGCTGGTGCTATAACTTTACCGCTCCGAGTGACGCTATAACTTGGATGTTACTCTGTTATGCGGAAGTGACCAGATAAAGCACAGTTTGGACTTGAAATCCTGAAACCCGCTGTCTCCGTTAAAATCTGTCATTGCCAACCCCACTACGAGTACAGATCCCTACACTGCGTATTAAAAAGCAATTCAAAATAGCAATCCGAAGTGGGCTTTGGTATCGAGGTACCAGCCATTACCAAAGCCTAGTTCGGATTGCTATTTTAAATAGTTCAATAAGCAGATATGAATACATTAGGGATTAACTAAAGTCTTGTGCGACTTCGGGCGAAACGACTTTGGCTCCATGGAGCCAAGACATTTTAATGCTGTACGGAAATGCAACAGGCGCTTCCCCCTAGGGCCCTTTAAGAGTAACAAGTACTTGTTTTTGTGATGCCAGTTAGTGATGTAATAGATGGTACCCAGGTGTAAGAATACCAGAGTTGTGTAGAATGGCCTAAAGGGCCCTTAATGTTGGTGCACGTGTCACGGTGCTCCTACCTGGATACGCTGGACCCCAGGTGTTGGCTCCGAAGCAATGAAAAGGGGGGTTGTTGATGAAGGGGATGGAGAAATAAATTGAGTCCAGACCTTGTGATGAAGTTGATAACAGCTTTAGGGCTCTTTCACACGAGCGGATGCCGTGCAAGTAATCCGCTGCGTGAAAGAGTGCCAAGCCCCGCTCTGGACAGCAGAGACACGGAGCATTTACATGATTGATAATGCTCCGTGCCTCTCTGTGATCTTTTTACTACAAAATCACAGTGAGATAAAGTTGTCACTGTGATTTTGTAGTAAAAAGATCACAGAGAGGCACAGAGCATTATCAATCATGTTAATACTCCATATCTCTGCTGTCCAGAGCGGGGCTTGTCACTCTTTCATGCAGCGGATTCCATGCACGGGATCCGCTCGTGTGAAAGAGCCCTTACTCTCAATAAACGTCTCTCCAATCGGTTTACAGACTTTATCTTGGTTCCCAGCAGGCGTTAGCATTAACTCTAGCAGGCAAACAAACTCAACTCTGCTACATTTGTTGCTCTCTGGCACTGCTGTGCTGACAAGCTTTCTGTAGAACTTTGCTTCTTACTTTATACTGCAACTTCTCTCTGTAGTCTGACTTTAGATCAGTACCAGGGATATTTTCCTCCTGGCTTCAGAGGCTCCAAGCTGTGGCCTCAACATCCAGCAGAGCTGAAGGTGCTCTAGCTGGCTTAAGCAGGACACGTCCATTAGGGACGTGGACCTGCTTCCTTTCCCTAACAGGGGGTACTCTTCACTGACCTCTCACTAACTAAACTCCTCCTTAGAGGGATAATTAGTATGCAAAGAAGGTTCCATCCTCTGCAAATGTAGCTCTGCCATGCTTGCTGCCACCTTCTGGTGAACCAGGTACTGTCACGGTACCTCCCATGGCAGAGGTGAGAAGATCTGAGAGACTGGCGGCACGTGAGGTTATCTGACAGTCTCTCTGTTCTCACCTTGCAGTGTTGTTTGGTAACGACCACACCTCTTGTCAGGTGCAGCTTGTGGTCATTACTAAGGCTCTATTTAGTCCTGACTCACACTGCTTACCATGCAGTTGATATTTACTGCTTGGTGTTGATTGAGCTGGTGTGTTGTTACTTTGGATCTCCTGATCCTCCATTCTTATTTAAAGATAAGTTTTAAGGCCGATTTATTGGCCTGTATTTGTGGGAGGGGCTATGCCACGCTATTTAGGCTCGTTTCCGCCTCCCCTACATCCTACGTCTGCTCAACACAGATCGTGGCCATATCCGTGTGCGTCTGGTCGGTTGCTTTACTGCTCCCTATCCACACTGTGCGCTGTCTCCACCGTTTTCGTGTCTAACTCGGTCGCCCGCCTTCCAGGTAAGTTGCCGCCTCAGTCAGCAGCCCGTTGCTCAAAGTCCGGCCGGCAGCGCCGACTCCCCAGGTAAGGGGGAGTCAAGCTGCACCGGAGCGAACTGCCTGGATGCATCGGCTCCCACGCGCCAGTTTAGGCAGGGTGCAGGGGTCAGCGTGGTCCCGAATTTTTTCGCAAATGTCTGGCACAGGCCGCTGTGCCATTAGTGAGGCATGTTATTTGATCGGGTTTGTTGTACTTACCTCGGTGTCCTCTCCGTCTGGTGTCCTATCCTGCAGTCACCGGCCGCTTGCTTCAGTTCAGTCGGCGTCCCGAGCTCCTTCCTGTTTGGCTCCATTCGCCCCCGGTGGCCACAGCTGAGAATGCAGGACTCAATACACAGGGTGTAGCAGGTCTTGTGAGTGAGCACCCTCTGGTGGTCACTCCTGCTACTGCAGAAAAAAAAAAAAAAAAAAGGGGGGTGTCTCACATTGGAGAGGTTGAATTGGCACGATGGTGTGCGTGTATGTGTATATGTATATATATGTATATATATGTATGTGTGTGTATATATATATATATATATGTGTATTACGGATGAAACAAACTGCCCTGCACACTTTATTAGGTATGTTCAGTCACCTCTAGTACGCATTCACTACGTCATTTCGTTTCCAAACCTCCGTAGTTTACGCATCGTACGCACGTTTTGTTCGTCAATCTCGTTCACATCTCCAGTCGTGTTCAGCCGTTCCTTGTCTGTTTATGTATGTTTTCTCCATTTTCTCTCCAGGGACGTTGCTTCTTTTCAGGTCCACCGTCATTTCCAACAGGTAGTACAGGGCAGCTTTCAGTGCTAGTTTCACCTTCTCATTTTCGTTGTCTAAAAAAAAATAAAAAATCTCACGGTTTTATTTAGATATTCTCTTTATTCCCACTATTTGCTTCTTCCGCGCTGTGGGTAAGTCAGCTCAGTTTGTCGGTGGCGGTATTCATTGATTCACGGGGTTACGTTATTCACGTTGGCATGCCTACGCACTCCACGTCGTTCGGTGGTAGCATTGTCACTGGTGTCCAGTCCCGGGTCCCGTGTTGTGCCTCATTCTCACGTACTGTATCCACAGGATCATGTCTCTTGCCTCTGACATCATGGAGGCCTCGGTCAATGAAAATACCGCCAGGTTGTCCGAAGCGGGTAGCATCCCGTCACTACGGAGTTGGACCATACCGAGGTTGATGGAAGAGCTGTCCAAGAGGGGTATCCCATTTACAGCATCAGCCAGAAAGGCGGAATTATACCGCCTTCTCATGTCTTCTGCGAGTCCTCAACGTCAGGAGGAAGTCTCGATGGCCACAGTCCAGACCTCGCTCGCTCAGATTCATCTCATGCTAAATAATCTTACATCATCAGTCACGGACATCCAATCCAGACTGGACACAGTCGAGTCCCGGGGTGCCGTTCTCACTCCTCCGGGTCCAGAGTTGGCTATCCCGTCCACATCCGCAGCGGGGTGTACCGGTACGACAGTCTCGGTTCCTAATATCACCCCCGCTCATTTCATACCGGCCAACATCAGAAAAGATATTCTGGAAGGCAGGGACGTCAATTTGGCTTCCCTGTTGATTGCTACTCGGGATTTCTCTGACAGCAAAGTCATCGCGTGCGGTGATGTCTCAGTAGTACTCAGGGGCCGCGATCTCAGGCTTAACAGGAAGCTCACCATCCCGGAGTTCCTTTTAGCTTTCAGCCTGTATAGAGACGTGATTTGTTCCGTACGGCCCGACCGCAGGGAAGAGTTAGATCTTTATTTGTTTAGAGTGACCGAATTAGGGTACAAATATGGTGGTAGTTCGTTCTACGACTATCACTGCTCTTTTTCAGCTAAGGCTGCTGCGGCCCTCAGTCAATTTCAGTTTCTCACAAATTGGGCTAATATCGACACTGAGATATTTTGCAGACACTTTGCTGGTCTTAGAGCTCCTGCTTGTTCTCTGTGTCAATCCATCTACCACACAGCAGAATGGTGTCACAGGGCTGCCTCAAGTGCCGATACTAGCCCTCCCGCACAGCCGTCTAGGCACCCTGATCCCCAGAATACCTCAGGTTTAGTCGACAAATTGGGAAGGCCCATTCAATATCTCGGCAGATCACAGATCTGCAATAATTTCAATTTTTCCTCCTGTAATTATAGTCAGTGTAGGCTGTTAAATGTTTGTGTGAATTGTTTCAGAGCCCATCCCAAGTTAGTCTGTACATTAAAAGCAGATAAGTCGTATCTGAGTGTCCTTAACGTTGATTGTCTGCTGCACTTCCTACGCAACCACCACGACCCTAGCTTCGTACAGTTCCTCATGCCAGGGTTTAGATCAGGTTTCCACACTGGCCTAATCGCCTTACCCGAATCGTCTTACGAGTGCCGGAATTTATTGTCAGCAGAGCTTCACCCTCAGGCAGTGGATGAACTGATTTCCATCGAGTTGACTAAGGGGTTCCTAATAGGCCCCTTTTCTTCTCCTCCTTTTGCGCGGTGGAGAGTCAGCCCCATAGGCGTAGTCACAGGCAAATTCAGTAACAAACAAAGGTTGATTATTGACTTGTCAGCCCCACACGGTCACTCCACCCCCAGCATTAACTCTCTCATACCCTCCGAAGAAGTCAGCATGAAATACTCCTCCATAGATCAGGCCATCGCCCTTATACTGCAGTTACGACGTAACTCTATTCTGTCAAAAGCTGATATATCCGATGCCTTTAAGCTACTCCCCATCAGTCCCACTCTGTGGCAGTGGCATGGTATAAAGTGGAGAGATCCTTATTATTTTGCCTCTATGCTCACTTTCGGTTCAAAAAGCAGTCCTTGGTTGTTTGACAAACTGGCCCAGGCTCTCCACTGGATACTAGTCAACGAGTTCCATTGTAGTTTTGTTATTCATTACTTAGACGACTTTCTGTTGTTGGAACGCCCCGAGTCCAATCCAATAGCACTGCAGTCGCTGCTGAACTGTTTTCACCAACTTGACATTCCCGTTTCCCCAAAAAAGGTTGAAGGTCCGTCCCCAGTTATTACTTTCTTAGGTATCATTCTGGACACGGTAAACATGGTCGCTAAATTACCGGAAGACAAACTGGACAGGATTAGGTTCACCCTCCACAATTTCACACAGACCAGAACCATTAAAAAAGTTGAATTACAGTCTCTTTTAGGCATGTTAAATTTTGCTATGAGAGTCATGCCCCAAGGTAGGCCATTCGTGTCACGACTACTAGCTCTCCTTCCTTCAGCTCCCTCCCAAGACAGCCTCGTATGCCTTGACGATCAAATAGTAGCCGACTTAGCCATGTGGGACTATTTTCTCAGTAGCTGGAATGGTATTTCTCTCCTCATCCCGGTGGTGTCCAATAGTTCCCCTATAGTCTTCTCTGATGCAGCTCCCAGTTCTGGATTCGCAGCCATTTTTGGCACACATTGGCTAGCGGACGTATGGCCTGACGAAGTCAAGACACTGCCAGGGTTTCTTCAGTCTTCAGCTTCCTGTGAGATTTACCCCTTGGTCGCAGCCGCTCATGTGTGGGGTCGTGAGTGGACCGGTCACACGGTATTGTTCATTTCCGACAATGCAGCAGTTATGGATATCCTAAACAATGGGTCGGCTAAATCCCCGCAGGTGTTGCCCTTCCTCAGACGGCTAGTGCTTTTTTCATTACAATACCAGTTTCGCTACATATGCTCACATATATCAGGACAGAAGAATGTCGCAGCTGATGCGCTGTCTAGAGCTAATTTTGGCCTTTTCTCGCAGGTATTTCCCGACGCAGACGCCAGCGGAGCCACAGTCCCTCCGTTCCCTTCTCTGGTTTGGACATAAACTCTCACTTAGCCGCAGCTCGTTCTCTACTGGCCAAGTCCCTGTCACCCAACACGGCCAGGGCTTATCAAACAGGTTGGAGAGCATTCCTTAAATTTCAAGACCAATTTCCCCAAGGCGTCCTCGGTTTTACCGACTAAATCCTGGCATTCATTGGTTATTGTCACTCTGAGTTGAATTTGTCACACTCCACAGTTAAGTCTTACTTAGCCAGTGTAGAGCATTTCCGAGCCTCCAGTCAACCAGAAGCTCCCTCACTGTTCTCCATTCACGTAGTCAAGGCTACACTTAGGGGACTTGAGAAATGCAATCCTAACACGCGGCCGGGCCGCCAGGCCGTCACCGAGCAAATATTTCGTCAGTTGTCTGACATGTTAGACCGTAGCCCTTTCGGAGCCCAGCAAAGTTTAGTGATAAAAGCAGCCATATACCTGGCTTTCTATGGCTTCCTGAGACCAGGGGAATTTACCTCAGCCCGTAGCAGCTGCAGGTATCTGACTGTCGGACAACTGAAGACTGACACTGACAATTTCATTCTCTCGCTCGTGTGCACCAAAACTTCACAGACAGGCCCTCCTACCCAGATCACGTACTACCCAACCACTCACCGCTGGTTCCCCGTTCAAGTGTTACACAAATTGTTAAGCACTATTGACAGTTCATCACCTCAGAGGCCACTTTTGCCGTTCAATGCAGCACACCTCACGAGCTCCCAATTTGTTTCACATGTCCGCTCCCTGATGGCCAACCTAGGCTTAGACCCGGCATCCGTCTCCGGCCACTCCTTTCGGATCAGCGCCGCTTCTGCAGCATCCAAGAACCGAGTTCCTGCTCATGTCATCAGAAAGTTAGGGCGCTGGCACTCCTCCTGTTATTCCCGATACATACCTCACCCGAACATTGAAATGTCTCACGCCTGTCAGAATCTTGTACTATAAATGCGGTTCGTTAATAAAGTTTTCTGGTAGCTTGCTTTTGGCCTCCTTCAGTCATCTCTACGACGTTTCGGTTAACTGTTTAGTTAACTACTAGTTAGGGTCCCGGTTCAGGGGTAGCCCCGACCACAAGTTTTAAGGCCGATTTATTGGCCTGTATTTGTGGGAGGGGCTATGCCACGCTATTTAGGCTCGTTTCCCCCTCCCCTACATCCTACGTCTGCTCAACACACCCACCCTTCCCACCCTCCTTTTCAGCATCTCACCAGGGGATGGCCTCCTTCAGTCATCTCTACGACGTTGCGGTTACGGCACAAATCAAACCGTTTAGTTAACTACTAGTTAGGGTCCCGGTTCAGGGGTAGCCCCGACCACAAGTCCATTTAGTTTTGCATTTTGTTGTTTGCTTGTGTGTGTTGTTTTCTAGGCCTCAGGGAGACGCTGGTTCCTTCATCTGGGAAGGAACCAGTAGTCTCATTCCCTGCCACTGTTCCTTGGGCTTCCAGGGTCTCCAGGGCTAAGGTTCCGGTGTATGAGTATTTCCACCTTCAGGGTCTACTCATACTGGCAGGAGTCAGGGGGAGGTCTAGGGATTCCTAAGAGGTCACTATACCTCTTCCCTAGCTTTGAGGCCTAGAATCTGGTCTATTCCCTTCTGTGTGTATTCTGGTGTTATCCCTTTCCCATTAGGTGTGACAGGTACATTACATGAACAAGAACAGTTGCATAAAAATAGCAATGCACATTGCAGTGGACTGAAATAAATGCATAAGAATACACTGTGTTAGCCCATAGAAGACAGTAAAGGGGTACCGAGTGGTAATGGCACTCTGGGTCTTTACACATATTTGCCATTTTAGGAGATACACAGCAGGGAGTATAACAGATACAGGACCCTGCTAGATATCGCATGTATAGTGTGCAGCAAAAATAGACTACTTAAAAGGGTTGTCCCATGAAAAAATTATCTACATTTTCCAAACCAGCACCTGGATCTGAATACTTTTGTAACTACTTTGCACGGGTAGATTTCATCTACTTCATTTAAAGGGAACCTGTCACCTCAAAAATGCATATAAAACCGCCAGCATTACCTCATAGTAGCCCCCAGTCTGTTAATAATCATATGTTTGATCTGTTAGTCTGATGCTCCATAGGTTTAAACAACGATGTTTTGAGCGCTATCAGCACTATCTTGCCGGTCAACTTGAAGTCAAGGGGTCAGCGGCTTCCTTGCCTTGCTTCGAGAGATCGAGGCGGAACTTAGCGCAGAGAAAAAAGAGCATAGGACCCATTGAATAGAGGGGCAGAATTATGAATATACTAGATGTGTTACACCATATTATTATACACTAGAGTGGGGGTCAATATGATGTGGTGATGTCACCTGAGCCGGGGGCATACTATTTAGACATATCCAATTATAATACTAGATAGGATCGCATAAGTCTCGCGCATACGCGGTGCGTTCCTTGGTAAGGTGCGATCCTGTCTCCGGCTGCCGCTGTTAGCTGGGTTCTAGCGGCGCACTGTGCATGCGCGAGACTTATGCGATCCCGGCCGCACTGCAGGCTGTCAATCTAACAAAAGAGGGGATGGTTAGGGGGCGTGCTTACCTTGACTTGAAGCAATGGAAGCCACTGCTCCCTTGACTTCAAGCTGACCGGCAAGATAGCGCTGATGGCGCTTAGAACATTGTTTTTTGAACCTATGGAGCATCAGACTAATGGATCAAACATATGATTATTAACAGACTGGGGGCTACTATGAGGTAATGCTGGCAGTTTTATATGCGTTTTTGAGGTGACAGGTTCTCTTTAATGTTTCTGTGTGTCGTTAAAAGAGATCGACAGTATCCCCCATAACAGTGACCTCTACAGCACCCCGTTCCTTTAACAGTGAACTTCACAGTCCCCCACCCCTTAACACTGACCCCCCTAAAGTGCCCCACCACTTTAAAATGGACCTCCATAGCAGCCCATCCCCTTAACTTTGACCGCTCCTTTAACAGTGAGTTTCTCAGTACCCCGCTTCCTTAACAGTGACCTCACTGTACCCTGCTGCCACAGCAGTTGCCCCTTTAATAGTGGCCCCTGCCCCCTTAACAGTGACCTCCACAGTGTCTGCCCCTATAACAGTGACCTCCACAGCGGCCTGCCCCCTTAACAGTAACATCCACAGTAAACGCCTATTTAACAGTGACCTCCACAGCGCCCTGCCCTTTAATGCTAGGGCTACACGAGGACATGTGTCATGCAACATTTTGTCTCAACAATTTTTATAATGATAGGCTATGGTGTCGCACTGCGACAGGTACCATGCTGCGACTATGATGCGACAGTCGCAAAAAATCCATCCAAGATGGATTTTTCTGCGACTGTTGCGTCGCAGCATGTCACATGTATTAGTGCAACACCATAGATTATCATTATAAAAATTATTGCACGACATTGGTGCAACATCAATGTCGTGCGACACATGTAGCAGTGTAGTTGTGCCCTTTGTCACAAAGGCTTTGTGTCATGCGACTTATTGTCGCGCGACACATGTCGTCGTGTAGTCCTAGCCTAAAGCTGACCTACAGCAGTGAAGAAAAATGGCTGGGTTGTTATGGAAACCTGGAGTAAAACTGTGTGTATGTGGAGACTAAGAGCCTGTGAGCTTCTATTGGCTCATAAGGGACATGTGACCATGTGTATGGCAGTTGGGATATGAAGAGAGAGACTTGCAGGCTTACAATGGCGTGCTTAGGGGGGGCAGTCCGCCCCGGGTGTCAGGCTGTCAGCTATACAGGGGGGTGCTGCCTGAGCAGCAGCACCTGGCCTAATGTCTCTGCAAGGAAGAAGAGCTGTGATTCTCTTAGGAGAAAAGACCTTTGATGATATCATCACCATGTGACCAGTAACATATCGATATTACTAGTCACATGGCTATGAGGTAATCAAAGGTCCTTTCTCTCTACCAGGAGTGTTGCTGCAGACGTTTGCCATAATTGTGGAGCTTTTTTTTGTGTGAAGATTACATCAGGAAAAGGTGACAGGGGCTGTTATGCTATTATACTGTATAGTGTGGGGTGCTATACTGCCCTACAGTCGTGGCCAAAAGTTTTGAGAATGACATAAATATTAGTTTTCACAAAGTTTGCTGCTAAACTGCTTTTAGATCTTTGTTTCAGTTGTTTCTGTGATGTAGTGAAATATAATTACACGCACTTCATACGTTTCAAAGGCTTTTATCGACAATTACATGACATTTATGCAAAGAGTCAGTATTTGCAGTGTTGGCCCTTCTTTTTCAGGACCTCTGCAATTCGACTGGGCATGCTCTCAATCAACTTCTGGGCCAATTCCTGACTGATAGCAACCCATTCTTTCATCATCACTTCTTGGAGTTTGTCAGAATTAGTGGGTTTTTGTTTGTCCACCCGCCTCTTGAGGATTGACCACAAGTTCTCAATGGGATTAAGATCTGGGGAGTTTCCAGGCCATGGACCCAAAATGTCAACGTTTTGGTCCTCGAGCCACTTAGTTATCACTTTTGCTTATGGCACGGTGCTCCATCGTGCTGGAAAATGCATTGTTCTTCACCAAACTGTTGTTGGATTGTTGGAAGAAGTTGCTGTTGGAGGGTGTTTTGGTACCATTCTTTATTCATGGCTATGTTTTTGGGCAAAATTCTGAGTGAGCCCACTCCCTTGGATGAGAAGCAACCCCACACATGAATGGTCTCAGGATGCTTTACTGTTGGCATGACACAGGACTGATGGTAGCGCTCACCTTTTCTTCTCCGGACAAGCCTTTTTCCAGATGCCCCAAACAATCGGAAAGAGGCTTCATCGGAGAATATGACTTTGCCCCAGTCCTCAGCAGTCCATTCACCATACTTTCTGCAGAAGATCAATCTGTCCCTCATGTTTTTTTTTGGAGAGAAGTGGCTTCTTTGCTGCCCTTCTTGACACCAGGCCATCTTCCAAAAGTCTTCGCCTCACTGTGCGTGCAGATGCGCTCACACCTACCTGCTGCCATTCCTGAGCAAGCTCTGCACTGGTGGCACTCCGATCCCGCAGCTGAATCCTCTTTAGGAGACAATCCTGGCGCTTGCTGGACTTTCTTGGACGCCCTGAAGCCTTCTTAACAAGAATTGAACCTCTTTCCTTGAAGTTCTTGATGATCCTATAAATTGTTGATTGAGGTGCAATCTTAGTAGCCACAATATCCTTGCCTGTGAAGCCATTTTTATGCAACGCAATGATGGCTGCATGCGTTTCTTTGCAGGTCACCATGGTTAGCAATGGAAGAACAATGATTTCAAGCATCACCCTCCTTTTAACATGTCAAGTCTGCCATTTTAACCCAATCAGCCTGACATAATGATCTCCAGCCTTGTGCTCGTCAACATTCTCACCTGAGTTAACAAGACGATTACTGAAATGATCTCAGCAGGTCCTTTAATGACAGCAATGAAATGCAGTGGAAAGTTTTTTTTGGGATTAAGTTAATTTTCATGGCAAAGAAGGACTATGCAATTCATCTGATCACTCTTCATAGCATTCTGGAGTATATGCAAATTGCTATTATAAAAACTTAAGCAGCAACTTTTCCAATTTCCAATATTTATGTAATTCTCAAAACTTTTGGCCACGACTGTACTGTATACTGTGGGGTGCTGTATATTGTGGAGTGCTATACTGTATACTGTGGGGTGCTGTATATTGTGGTGCTCTATTGTATACTGTGGGGTGCTGTATACTGTGGGGTACTGTATACTGTGGGGTGCTGTATACTGTGGAGTGCTGTATACTGTATACTGTGGGGTGCTATACTGTATGCTATAGGATGCTATATTGCATACTGTGGGGTATGATATACCGTGGGGTACTATATACTGTGGGGCGTTGTATACTGTGGGGTGCTATACTATATATTGCATACTGTGGGGTACTATATACTATAAGGTGCTATACTGCATACTGTGGGGTGCTGTATACTATAGGGTGCTATACTGCCTATTGTGGGGTGCTGTATACTATAGGGTACTATACTGCATACTATGGGGTGCTGTATACTATAGGGTGCTATACTGCATACTGTGGGGTACTGTATACTATAGGGTGCTATACTGCATACTGTGGGGTGCTGTATACTGTGTATTGCATACTATGGGGTGTGCTGTATACTGCGGAGTGTTGTACGCTATACACTATGAGGAGCTGGGGGTGTTATATGATAGACGTCAATTCAACAAATCTGACCTAGATAAATGAAGGGTATTAGGTTCTCCTAAATAAAAACTGGCCCCCCTATGGCCGATAGCCCCCAATTTACATTTATCCTATAATCTGTAATAATAATTCCACATTATTTCATTAAAAGTCCTCTGACCACTAAACACTGGCGAGCTATCGTAGTGTATTATTCTGCGTTCACTCCTGCACCAGGGATGTGGTTCTGTGTCACCACTCGTCCCTCTATTGCTTCCTTTTCATTGATTAATCACATTGATTATATGGTTTAGGGTCAGCACTGACGATAACTGTCCTTTAAAATCGCTTCATACGCTGCCCCCAAAATGTTTGCCAGATCCCTGGCATCCTCAGGGGTAATGGGCAACAACACTATATATGTGGCATAGTTTTCTTTAATATTTGCCAGAAAAAAATAAACATGGGGCACAACGGGAAAAAGGGGACGGTCGGTGCAAATGGACAGAGGAGGCCCAAGATGGGTAAACAGCCCCCAGCCTATGATATACTTTATCCGCCCCTGCGTGCACGCTCTCACGCCTATCTCACTTATCTCACTTGTATGCTCGCCGCCGGCCACCTTCAGTGCTCCTGAGCAAGAAAATGGCTGTGCTGTGCGGCCTGTGCCTTCTAGTGAAGTGACCACCTCACCAGTGTTGTGTGTGTCTGCAGATACACTGCCGCCGAGCTGAGCCTGCAAAAAGCACTGTGGTGTGTGGCAGTTAGGAGTGGTGCAGACAGTCACTGTGGCAGAACAGTGTGCAGGCAAGAGGCAGCAGACTAGACAGACTAGAGAGGTATTTTTTCAGTTAAGGTCCTTGCTGCCTTGAATTTTCAATGGGGGGAGGGGTGTTGAGGAGTCACAAGGCTGCTGCGAGCCAGTGCCAGGGCAGAAATTGACATGGGGCCCAAATATGGATGGGAAAGCACCAGGCTTATTAACCTGTAGGATACCAGTGCCGTTCCTGTACACGCCCCCCTGCCGTGCTAAACACACATTCAGATAATACACTGGCCGCAGGGCAGGCCAGCATCTCCAAGGCGTAAAGGGCAAGCTCAGGCCATGTGCCCAATTTGGAGACCCAGAAGTTGAAGGGGGCAGACCCGTCATTTAGTACGTGTAGGTGTGTGCACACATACTGCTCCACCATGTTGGTGAAATGCTGCCTCCTGCTAAGACGTTCCATATCAGCTGGTGGTGCTGGTTGTTGTGGCGTGCTGACAAAGCTTTTCCACATTTCAGCCATGCTAACCCTGCCTTCTGAGGTGCTGGCGGTGCCCCAGCTGCGTTGGCGACCTCTTTCTCGTCCTCTGCCTTCGCCTTGTGCTTCCACTGTGCCCCCGCTGTCAGGTGGGAATGCCACCAGCAGCGTGTCTACCAGCGTACGCTTGTACTCGCGCATCTTCCGATCACGCTCCAGTGACAGAATTAAGGATGGTACGTTGTCCTTGTAATGGGGATCCAGCAGCGTGGCCACAAAGTAATCAGCACAAGTTAGAATGTAGGCAACTCGGCGGTCGTTGCGGAGACACTGAAGCATGTAATCGCTCATGTGTGCCAGGCTGCCCAGAGGCAACAAAAAGCTGTCCTTTGTGGAAGGTGTATCGTCTGTGTCCTCTGTATCCCCCCATCCACGCACCAGTGATGGCCATGAGCTGGTCTGGGTGCCACCCTGCTGTGAACATGGTTCCTCCTCCTCCATCTCCTCCTCCTCATCCTTCACCACCTCATCCTCCAGAACTGTGCCCTGGCTGGACAATTGTGTACCTTGGGTTTGTGGGTGCAGGAACCCACCCTCAGAGCCACTTGGGAATGACTGGTCGGAAACCCTACGAAATGATCACTCTTCCTCCTCCTCCTCCTCCTGTGCCACATCCTCTTCCATCATCGCCATGAGTGTTTTTTCAAGGAGGCATAGAAGTGGGATAGTAACGCTGAGAACAGCGTTATCGGCACTGGCCATGTTGGTGGAGTACTCGAAACAGTGCAACAAGGAACACAGGTCTTGCATGGAGGCCCAGTCATTGGTGGTGAAGTGGTGCTGTTCAGCCGAGCGACTCACCCGTGCGTGCTGCAGCTGAAACTCCACCATCGCCTGCTGTTGCTCGCACAGTCTGGCCAGCAAGTGCAAGGTGGAGTTCCACCTTGTGGGCACGTCGCATATGAGGCGGTGAGCGGGAAGGCCGAAGTTACGCTGCAGCGCTGACAGGCGAACAGCAGCAGGGTGAGAACGCCAAAAGCGCGCACAGACGGCCCACACTTTATGCAGCAGCTCTGACATGTCGGTGTAATTTTTAAAGAATCTCTGCACCACCAGATTCAGCACATGCGCCAGGCAAGGGATGTGCGTCAAATCGGCTAGTCCCAGAGCTGCTACGAGATTTTGCCCATTATCGCACACCAACAGGCCGGGCTTGAGGCTCACTGGCACAAACCGCCCTGCAATCCTCGGTGGTGGAAGGACATGTGCCAAACTGCTATCCGCCTCAGGCCCAGCCGCCACTGCATTTACCCAGTGTGCTGTTATGGAGATATAACGGCCCTGACCGTGCTTACTGGTCCACGTATCCGTAGTCAGGTGCACCTTGCCACAGATGGCGTTGCGCAGTGCACACCTGATTTTGTCCCCTACTTGGTTGTGAAGGGAAGGGATGGCTCGCCTTGAAAAGTAGTGGCGGCTGGGCACGACGTACTGTGGGACAGCCACCGCCATAAGGCCTTTAAAACTATCCGTCTCCACCAGTCGGAATGACAGCTTTTTAAAGGCAAGTAATTTAGAATGCTGGCATTCAGGGCTAGGGATCGCAGGTGGGTAGGGGGGTACTTCCTCTTCCTCTCCAGCGTTTGGGATATGGAGAGCTGAACGCTTTCGTGGGACATTGTGGAGATGCTTGGTGACACAGGTGTTGGTGTTGCTGGCAGATCCTCTGTTTGCGGGGTGCCAGGTGGCACTGTCAATCCAGAGGTGGATGAAGAGGCCGAGACTGCAGCAGAAGAGGAAGCAAGAGGAGCCAGAGACCTTTCTTGGTTTTTGATGTGTCTACTCCACTGCAGCTCGTGCTTTGCACTTAAATGCATGGTCATGTAGGTTGTGCTCAGGTTGAGAACGTTTATGCCTCGCTTCAGGCTCTGATTGCACAGCATGCAAACCACTCGTGTCTTGTCGTTAGCACATTGTCTGAAGAACTGCCACGCCAGGGAACTCCTTGGAGGTGGCTTTGGTGTGCTCGGTCCCTTGCTGCGGTGGTCAGTAGGAGGCGTACTGTCTAGAGAACGGCCGCTCCGCTTTTGCGCCCTGCTCCCTCTTCTGCTGTACTGGTGGCTCTGTGCGTCCACCACCTCTTCCTCCGAACTACATCGGTCACTTGCATGACCTTGATTCCATGTGGGGTCGAGGATCTCATCGTCCTCCACATCATCTTCCACCCAGTCTTCACCCCTGCCTTCCTTGTCGGTCTGCACACTTTCAAAAGCCCCAGCAGTTAGCACCTGTGTTTCGTCATCATCCGAGACGTGCTGCGATGGTCCTCCCATGTACTCATCTTGAAAAATAAGTGGTTGGGCATCGGTGCACTCAATCTCTTCCACTTCTGGGGCAGGGCTAGGTGGATGGCCCTGGGAAACTTTGCTAACAGAGTCATCAAAAAGCAGAAGAGACTGCTGCATGACTTGGGGCTCAGACTGCTTGGCTGATTTGCAAGGGGGTGAGGTGAAAGACTGATGGACATCGGCTGCAGGTGCCAACTGTGGTCTTTTAGCAGGAGACTGGGTGGGAGACAATGTGAAGGAACTGGATCCACTGTCAGCCACCCAATCTACTATCGCCTGTACTTGTTCAGGCCTCACCATTCATAGAGCAGCATTAGGCCCGACCAAATACCACTGCAGGTTTTGTCGCCTACTCGCACCTGAGGAAGGGGTTTCACTTGTGCGTGTAGCTGGCACAGATCGACCACGTCCTCTCCCTGCAACAGGAGCTCCACCAGCAGCACCACGACCTGGGACACATCCCTTATTTGACGCACTCCTCATATTTTTTAAATTTAGGATCTTGCCCTAAATGGGTGTTTAATTAAGAGTAGAATAGAACGACAGTATGTCAATAAAAGATTTTTTTGCCCAAAATGGATGAATTTCAAATGCCTAATTCAGACCCCTGTATGTATAGGGGGATCACACATGCCCTGAACCTCTGTAGGCCTGAAGTAAATATATATTTGCACAAAATGGCTGTATTTCAAATGGCTGTATTTCAAATGCCTAATTCAAACCCCTGTATATATAGGGGGGATCACACACGCCCTGAATCAGTGTAGGCCTGCAGTAAATATATCTTTGCACAAAATGGCTGTATTTCAAATGCCTAATTGAAACCCCTGTATGTAGAGGGGGTATCTCACGGGGCCTGAACCAGTGTAGGCCTGAATTCAATATTTCTTTGCCCAAAATGCCTGTATTTCAAATCCCTGAATCAAACCCCTGTATGTAGAGGGAGTATCGCACACGGCCTGAACCAGTGTAGGCCTGAATTCAATATTGGTGCACCAAATGGCGGTATTTAAAATCTCTGAATGTAACCCAAATGTATTAAAGGTGTATCTCACAATGACATCTGCATCAAAGGCTGCCAACTAAATTTTTTGTGCCCAAATTACTGTTTGTTTAAAAACTGAATTTGACAGCAGTATATAAGCTTGTAATTTCACACGTGAATAGTGTTTTTTGTCAAAAGAGTCTGTTTTTAAAACCCCAGAAAAATGATGGGTGTATTTCTACCTTAAATTGCACACTGACTAATACAGATGTTGTAGATTGCCAAAAAAGTATTTTTTTACTAACAGAATATGAAAGCTGTAGATATTAAACTTGAATTCAACACTTGCAGATTTGGAAAATACAGTTTTTTGAAAAAAAAAAAAAAAAATGTGTGTTTTTCAAACTCCAGAAAATGATGGGTGTATTTTTACCTTAAATTGCACACTGACTAATACAGATGTTGTAGTTTGCCCCCCAAAAATGGTGATTTGCAATGTCCGAAAGCTCAGATGCAGTGCTGGTGCACTGAGCATGCATAAAATGGCCGCCGCCGCCACCCACCTAACTAACAGAATTCTAAAAGTTAGTATTTTTTGGTCAATGAGCTCAGGGCAGGGTAAAACGATAGTGCCCTGCACCCACACAACTATTTCTCTGTAGATCGCTGAGTTAGATTCTCTCCTATTCTCTCCCTGAAATCACAAGTCCAGCAGCATCCTCTCCCTACACTTGTAACAGCAGAGTGACGTGCAGCGCTATGTGACTCAAGCTTAAATAGAGGCTGGGTCACATGCTGCTCTGGCCAATCACAGCCATGCCATTAGTAGGCATGGCTGTGATGGCCTCTTGGGGCAAGTAGTATGACGCTTGTTGATTGGCTGCTGTGCAGCCTTTCAAAAAGCGCCAAGAAAGTGGTGAACACCGAACCCAAACTTTTACGGAAATGTTCGGGTTCGGGTCCGTGGTCCGAAAATCCTAATGTTCGGGTTCGGTTTTGGGTTCGTCAACCCTACTCTTTAATGCATTCCTCATCTTAAATAATTGTGCCTTCAGAAGAATGAATGCTAACTACCCCTTTTTTTGGATCCTGATTAGAGATCACCCTAGCTAGCATTTTCCCTGGGCGACCTAATTCAGAAAAATATTTTTGTCCCCTAAAAAAAAGCCTTTGCTGGACCTTATCCAGAAGAAAGTCCGAAAAAGCCTGACTTGTCCTCTGCATAATTTCCTTAGTTTGTTCTGTGTTCTTACTGGAAAACTCATCCACAGCCGCTGCTTCTTGCAAGTCTCTCTCTTTCTTAGCATAAATTTTTCTTAAATTAGAGATATTACTAATAAACACCCTCCTCATAAAGGCCTTAAATGCATCCCATACCAAATGGGTCCTTGCTGAGTTATAATTACTATCCCAAAATAATTCTATCTCCTGTTTGATCAATTCATGGTTGTCCATTATAAAAATCCAATGAGGGTTCAATCTAAATTTATTATCCACCATACATAACGCCATGGAAAGAGGTAAATGATCGGATAGAGACCTAGCCTCATATTTTATACATTTTATATATTTCAAATAGTTTTTATTAATCAGGGCTAAATCTATCCTAGACATTGTCCTCCCAGATTTACTAACACAGGAATATACTCGCCTACCCTTCCCTAAATATCCCCATATATCGACAAAGCCAGATGCCTGACAAAAACGGGACAAAGGAGACCCTTGACGCGGGATATACGTATCTCTCTCCATGGAAACCCTATCCTTTTCTGGATCAATAACACAATTAAAGTCCCCTGTCACAATGACAGGGCATTCAGGCCACTGGTCCATAAAAGTTAGTAAACAGTTCAGTACCTGAAGAGAAAAAGCGGAAGGAATATAAATAAAAGTAAAAATGCATAGTTTCCCAGATAAGTTTCCATAAAGGAAAACAAATCTCCCCTGCTTATCGATGGAGGATGCCCGGCAGACAAAATCAATCCCTTTGTGAATTATTACTGTTACTCCTCTGGAATAACTGGTAAAAGTAGAATGATAGGTCTGCATGGCCCAACCCCCACCGAGTCGAGGTATCTCACCCTCAGTAAAGTGGGTCTCCACTAAGCTGACAATCGCTGGAAGATGTCTCAGAACCTGATCACAAACTGCCTTTTTAATTTATCACCAAGTCCCCGGACATTCCAGGTTAGGATCCTAACCAACATCAATCAGCCCAAAAAAACGAAAACCTAGGAGACTCATCGCAACCCACCCCGCAAACTAGATACCCCCACACCCCTCCAGCTCTTGATCCGCCACCATCTTAGGACAGATCTCTCAACTGAGACCACCTCTCCTCATCCCCACCCCCATCCGCTGCAATGGAAAAAAACTAAAAAGATCAGATGTTATTCTGATCAAGCCAGTCTACCACAAGGTCAGGAGTATCAAAAAAGTGAGTCCCACTATTAAAGATTATCCGCAATTCCGCAGGATAGAAAAAGGAATATTTAATGTTCTTTTCACGAAGGCGTCTTTTAAACTCGGAATAACTGCGTCTCTTTCCTTGAATATCCTTAGAAAAATCAGGAAAAAAGGACAGTCTATTTCCATTGTATAGAATAGGGGGGCACTCCCTTGCCCTTCTCAAGAGCATGTCCCTATCTCGTGAAACAAGTATCTTCACAAGGAGTGTCCGCGGGTACCTTCCAGGAGTTAGTTTACCCCCTGGAACCCGATGGGCCCTTTCCACAAAAAAATAATGGATAGAAATTCTCCCTTCCAAACCTCTCCAGAATTAAATTGTGTATCATATCACCAGGATTGTCCCCTTCCATGCCTTCAGCTAGGCACACAATTTTCACATTGCATCGCCTAGACCTGTCTTCCAGATACGCCATCTTTTTAAGGTGTTACCCTCAGATCTCAACATGAGGATTTCCGTTTTAAGCATTTTAACTTCCTTCTCCAGGACCTCCACAGTTTTTTCTATGGTAGTTACTCTGTCCCGTATTTTGGAGACATCATCTTTTATCAGAACCACATCAGTCTGAATTACCCCAAGTTGAGTTAAGATATCTTTTATTAATTCTCCATTTTTTTTAACCGCGCTCAAGATTTTATTCAGTGGTGAGGATTCATCTTTGGACAAGATATTTACATAATATCTCTCCGCCCCTACCTCGTGATCCGATACTTCATCCATTCTAAATCCACCTTTTTATTCCACTTCCAAATCATGCGACCCTTTTTGTCCCGCTCTTGTAGTTACAACCTTTGGAGACTTCAAGAATTGTTAAATTTTGTCAGATTCTGCCAATTTCTGGCCTGTTTTGGCAGATGTATACTCAGAAGAACACTTAATTTGCTTAGGGGCCATTTATTTATTTATTTTCCCTTCTTTCCCCCCTTTTTTTTCCTTTCTATTCTCCTCTTCTTTCCTCTCTTTTTCTTTTTTCCCTTTCCCTTTTCTCTCCCTTCTCCTCCCTCTCCTTTTTCCCTTCTTTCTTTCTTTCTTTCTTTCTTTCTTTCTTTCTTTCTCTTTTTTTGCCCTTCCTCCTCCTTATTTTTTCTTTTCTCTTTCCCCTTCCCCTCTCTGCCTTCTCTACCTTCTTATAGTCATCACCGCAGGTCCTTTTGCAGGTCCTACATAAAGAAGAAAGAAGACGATACCACCTGCGCGATCAAGTAGATGAGGGGAGTTAATTTTTTTATTTTTTAACCCCTCAATGGACATTTTAGTTACCATTCTGTAGTAAGAATTCTAATATTTTCCCTTGTAACCATGTTAGAAGGGAAAATAATACAGTAAATTTACTTTAACGGGGTCAGGGGATGCTCATCACTATTTAGTAACATCATCTCCTAGTAACCATGCGTGAAAATCGCACCGCATCCGCACTTGCTTGCGGATGCGATTTTCATGTAGCCCCATTCATTTCTATGGGGCCTGCGTTGCGTGGAAAACACAGAATATAGAACATGCTGCGATTTTCACGCAACGCACAAATGATGCATGAAAAACATTGCTCATGTACACAGCCCTATTGAAATGAATGGGTCAGGATTCAGTGCAGGTGCAATGCGTTCACGTCACGAATTGCACCCGCACAGAATACTCGCCCATGTGCAAGGGGCATTAATGTTTCTGGCACAGTCACAGGTCACAGTAGAGTAAGGGAGCATGGCAGCAGGGGTCACTTCGAGAGGCCTGAGCTCCCAGAGTCAGCTAGCATTCGTGTCTTGATCAGTAACCCAGCGGTTCTTGAATGGTTGACTCGATCTTCCACTTCGTCGCAAGTGACATCAGACACCCCCAGGCAAGAGTCGGTGGGTTCGTCAGACACAACCCTTAGTTGGCATGACCCGGGAGCAGGCCCTGTGCCCTCACCTGTCCTCAACCTGCATCTGTCCTTTTCTGTTTCCTCAGCCAGAGCGGTATTATATGCTGTAGGCTCAGCTCCACTATACAGCGAGGACGAGCTACTAGAAGACAGTCAGCAGCTATTGCGCAGCCAAGATCCGGAGGAGACATCCCTGCTTCTGTAACGCTCCAGAGTGGCATTACCACTTCTGCATCCTGCTACTATCTCTAATGGGCTAATAAAGCATCATCTTATGTATTTTGTTCAGGTCCTATAGACTGTACATTTCCTATTTTGCAACTGTTATGTTCACATGTAATGTGCCTGGTTCACTAGCATCTAGCAGCAAACATGGCAGAGCTACAGTTAGGTAGAATGGAGCTTTCTATTCCATTCTAAACCCCCCTACAGGAATGGGACCAGTTTCTAGGAGCAGTCTAGCTTACCCCCTGCTAGGGGAAGAAGGGTGTGCTGGGAACATTGCTGTTAGACATGCCCAGGCAAAGCCATGCCAGCCAGAGAACCTTCAGCTCTGCTGGATGTGGAGGCTACAGCTTAGAGTCTCAGGAGCCAGGAGGAGAGTTCCCCGGCATACTTAAGATACAGACTACAAAGAGAGAAGTTGCAGCATAAAGAAGAAGCTAAGTTATACAGCAAGCCTGTCAGTACAGCAGTACAGGGAGCAACCAATGTAGCAAAGTTGAGTTTTCCTGCTAAGTTTAATACTAAAGCCTGCTGGGACCAAGATAAAGCTTGAAGATTGTCTTGGATGAACATTTACCAAAGTAATGCTGCTATTTAACTTCATCACAAGGTCTTTCTTTCATATCCCTCAGCTAATCCCTCCTAATTGTCTGCTTCTCAGCCAACGCCTGGGGTCCAGCCATATCCAGGTAGGAGCACAGTTACACTCACATTATACAACATAAAGGGAAATTTTAGGCCACCCTATACCACTCAGCCATTCCTACACCTAGGTACCACCAGCAATCACTAAAGGGGCCCTGGCCATTGCTGTCTGCGTTGCACTTCCTCCGATAGACGGGCAAGTAGTGATGAGGAGAGTGGTGTTGTAAATGGTCAGGCTTCTGGCTCAGAGACCGATGAGGAGGACATCAGTTACTTGCAGACAGTACTCGATGATGATGTAGCCGATTGCAATTGGGAGCCGGGTGATGAAGGGGCTTCATCATCATCGGGAAAGGAGGGTGGCAGCTTGCGCGTGAGGCAGCGGCGGAGCAAGCAAGTCGGTAGCGTGGCCGGGAGTCATCAGGGTGGCAGCAATGGGAGGTTGGGAGCCAAACGTGCCCAGGGTAGACCACCTGCTTTGCAGGAGCCTACCGGCCTGGAAAGTAGTGGTGTAAGGGTTCACAAAGGCAGTGGCGATAGCAGTCAGTCGGTGCAGAGTGTTCGGGGTAAAATCACCTACTCGGCGGTGTGGCTGTTTTTTGTTAAGCGGCGCCAGTGGAGGTGAATATGGCCATTTGTCGAATCTGTGGGCAGAAGGTGAAGCGTGGCCAAAGTGCCAATGTTGGCACCACGGTCCTGCGTCATCATATGCAGCCTCACCATAAAGTGGCCTGGGAAAACAGTGGCTCCTATGTGGGGGTCCAGCCTGCTGCAGCAACCATTGCATCACCCACTGGCAAGCACCTAATTTCAGGCAGTCAAGGCTCCACCACCTCAGCCGAAGGGAGCTGTCTGTCCTTCCCATCATCTGCTGGTCCTGATGCTCCTCCTCCTCCTCGTAGTCACTCATTCCGTCAGCAATCGATCACAGAAGTGATTTCCAAAAGACAACAGTATGCGTGCACTCATCCAATAGAGGAGAAGGACTTTGGAGCACAAGCAATGTGTAGCAAAATGGGTGGTTTTTCTATACAGGTGACAGGAGAGGAGGATCAGGAGCAGTCGGAGGAGCAAGAGGGAGATGAGGAGGACGAGGCAGATGACCCAGACACACAGTGGCAGTATACAGTGGAGATGGAGGCAGGGAGTCCCTCCGAGTCACTTGCGCAAATGGCCCAATGCATGCTCAATTGCTTGTGCAGTGACAGCCGAATTGTCACCATTCGGCAGAGGGATGACTACTGTCTCTCCACCATGTTAGACACTCGCTACCAGTCCAAAGTGGGGGCCTTTTTTACATCCGCTGAGAGGGAGGACAAACTGAACTACTATAGAGATATCCTATGTAGTCAGTTGGCCGCTGCCTATCTGCGCAATCGTCCATCCTCTCGCAGAGGAGGCTCTCTGCGCTCACGTTCCACTGCCATGGCTGCTGGGGGGTGGGGTGGCAGGAGCAGTACCAGCTCTATTAGCAGCAGCCTAAGTCTACAGTCGCTGATGAGCAGCTTTCTTCACCCGCATAGGGAAGAAACTACTCACCAGCAGCTAGACATAGAGCAGAACCTGAACCAGCAGATGGTGGTATACTTGGAGTGCACCCTGCCAGCCGTAATTAAAGATCCGCTGGACTATTGGGCTGAGTTTACCCTGGAAAAGCTGTCCTGCCAGAGGTGTGGCATCAGAGCGGGTGTTTAGTGCGGCAAGGGCCATAGTTACCCCAAGGAGAACTCGCCTGTCCACCCAAAATGTGGAGAGACTTACCTTTGTCAGGCGTGTATCAGCCAGTATTTCCACCCACCAATGCCTGATGCATCAGATTAGATCATCCATGCTGCCTTGCCCAAACCTTGACAAAAGAGACCAGTTTCTTCTGGCTACCTGCCTTAGCTACTATTCTGATGCTACCACCCATTTGATGCCACACATCTGATGCTAAGTTCTCCTTCTTACACCTACCATTGTCAGCGGGTACTGTTAGTGACACCCACCTCCCAACTCTGTCACCGGGTCACTCTGTGGTCTCCTGATGCTGCTGCTACCTTAACACTTTGTCACCTTGCCACTCTGGGCCTCATGCTGCTGCTACCTCAACGCTATGTCACCTTGCCACTCTGTGGAATCCTGATGCTGCTGTCACCTCCACACTCTGTCATTGTGCCACTCTATGGTCTCCTGATGCTGCTGCCACCTCCACATTATGTCACCTTGCCACTCTGTGGTCTCCTGATGCTGCTGACACCTCCACACTATGTCACCTTGCCACCCTGTGGTCTCCTGATGCTGCTGCCACCTTCACACTATGTCATTGGGCCACTCTGTGGACTTCTTATGCTGTCCCCACCCTCCCCACTCCATGACTGAACCACTATTTTGCCTTTTTGGCCTGGCTGACATCATCATCATTTATTTGACCCTTCTTCTGATCTGTCAGAAGGAAGGAAAAATGAGACACACAACGGATCCTGTTTGTGTAGCAGCTGTAAGGCCTGTATGGTCCCATCAGAATTGGCTTATGACTTGGTAGCCAAAAGCAGAAGTGGGTACAAAACACAGAAGACATGCAAATATTCCATTCAAATTCCATTCATCTTTGAAAATTTTTAATATTGGATCCGTTATTCGGATGATAGCGGATGAGACGGTTATTTTACTGGATTATTTTACATTGTGAAAAACTTTGACCCATGACATACCCCCTACCTTATAAATAAACCTGATCTGGCCACCATTTTACATTCAGTCTTTTGCCAGTGTAGGGAGAGGTTGCTGTGTGGAGCAGGGACAGGCTGTTAGGGACACCAAACGCTAGCTAATAAGGCCACAAAAGTCCTTTTAAGGACTGGTATAGGTGTGCTATCGATAGGTGTGACTTACTGAGGAGTGTAATATACTTATAATATATTTTCTAACATAGAAAGTATATTATAGTGCAATTGTATTGTGCAGCAGTTGTGTGCGGTTCTGCTGCGATACTGCAGCTACTCAAACGCTATTGGAACAACTAATTGCAACTGGTGTGATATACCAGTTGCCCCCCAAAAAACTGATAGAAGCAGGGGTGTCATATACCAATAATATACTTTCTATATAGTGCATTTAGGTACTGCAGCATTTGGTTGCGGTTTGCCTAATTTTTGGGGCCTGTACTGGCCGGCAGTTACATATTAGTCCTGTGACCGCCTAATGTACCTCCAGCCACAGAATCCAAAGTTCTTTGCTGTCAGGTGAATGCCTATTGGCAAATTTTTGGGGCCTGTACTGGCTGACAGTTACATTTTTTATCTCTAGACACATAATCACACCCCTGTCTCACTCCTCTGCCTCTCATTATGGTGGCGTATGAACCGCATTCACTATAAGGACCTTTTAATGTCACAGGGTCATGTGACTGTGTCCCCCACCTGGTGCTGTTCCCCCCACCCCATACTGTGCCTCTCACCCCATACTGTGCCCCCTTATACCCTGCATTGTGCCCTCTTACCACACCCTGTGCAGTGCCCCTAGTCATTCCCTGTACTGTGCCCTCTTATACCCTTTTATCCGGTCCCGGTATGGCGGTGTTATCCGGTCACTGTACAGAGGTGTTATCCGGTCAATGTATGGCGGTGGTATCCAAGAACTGGACGGCCATAACTGTATCCCTTTCCCTGCCCATGCCATCCTTTTTTATACCTGGCAGAAAAATATGCAGATTGTGATGCTAAGGACATTTGCGCCACAATCTGTGTCAGAAATTCGCCTAGCATAGACGTATTTCTATATAATAAATGAACCCCAATTGTATTATTATTTGGGGTAGGGCTAATATCTTTATATTATATACATTCTAGTGTATTATACTGTGCCCTGTATTTCCCAGTAGAAAATGATCCTTGGGAAGCACAGTCCTCACCCCTGACCACCAGGACCAGGTAGCGCTCTGTCAGTACATGGCGGCCTCCCCTCTCTGCTCCGCTGTGTACTGGGGCTTATTCTGACACTAGGGCTGGGTTCACATCCCATTTGTGCCATCCATTTAATCCATACCAAAAATGTATGCGCTAACAGATGCCTCAGACTGATGCCGTACAGTGGCGTCCGTTCACCATACAGTTACATGGTACAATTTTTTTTTAACGTTAACGTATGCATTTTTTTAATGGACTCTGCAGGATACAAAAAACGTGAAGTGCTGCACATTTGTATACATCAAACCGATAGGAAATAAAAAATTTCTAGGCTCCAGCAGGGCACATTTTTGAGAGTTTCCTTTGAAGACGCATACAAATGGCCTCTGATTAAAATACATATTTTTGGTGGTAATTTTTGCCAATGACCCCCCTCTGGTATATCACTGTCCATGTTGTGGGACTATTTCTGCACTTCTAGTAAGTATTGGCTGGCTGCAAATATGAGCTGAAGGTTTTTCAGGTTCGCCTGCCATTAAAGTGAATGGGGCCTGCCGCGAACTTGCAGTTCGCGAACATTTGATCGCTTTTGCGCGATCGCGTTCGCGAACCGTCGCAGCCGATGTTCGTCCATCACTACTGCAGGATAATTAAGATGGCGTATCCCACCACAGCCCATAAGCCCCGTAGGTTGTAGCCTGAAATGACAAAACGGATCAATCAAATTATGCATCTCACTCATTTAGGAGAAGATTGCTTTCACAATTAATTTCCAGGATAATTTCGAATCTGCGCTTTCCTATTATCCTGTCATTTGACTCCCTGTATAATTCAAAGAATTAATCATGGGGGGAAAAAAAAGATGTTTTCAGCCAATGTAACAAATCTTGGTGCGGGTGTTACATGTTGTCTGATTGCCTGAATTCATTTTAGGTCTTAATTTGTTCATCGTGTTTTTCATCAACTACAAAGAGTTTGTGAGCGCCTACAGTGCAGGAACTTTAATAAATGCCTTAACACAAAGCTACACGATACTACATCAACAGTCACATAGGGGAAAACATATGTCAGCACTTTCGTGTCACCACCATCTTTATCACCCCCTACATGAGGAAAAGAACAATAACGTTTTACCCGCACTCAGCCAATACAGGAAGAGCTGCTTGTAATAATGAACAGCAGCTTCTTCCTGCGCAGCAAAGAAACGGTTTACTGTTTTTGCGATTATTTTTGTATGTTTGAGAAAAAAATGGTTTTTTTTTTGTCATTTTTGGGAAAAAAATGAAAGCAAAAACTGCAACAAAAAGCAATTACAAAATTATGTCAAAAAGTAAGGAAAACATTGCATTAAATGGGTTATCCTATGAATTTAAAACCCTTTTTAGGGCTTATGCACATGACCATATCGCCATGGTGCCCGTATTGTAGCCATTGACTTGAATGGGTCCGCAACCTGCCCGATATGACTGAAGGACTTCACCTATCTTTTGCGGAGTGGAGCCACAGATCAGAAGCACTACGAAGCGCATGAGCCCTTACTCACTTATCTGGAGGACTTTCTTCCCTTCATGTGGGTGGGCAGCAGCTTTCCCATAATGCATTGCAATAAGCTCATTTTCCTCCCCTGCATAGAAAATATCACATGTCCATCACATATGGCCCAAGAGATACATAAGGTACAGTGGGGAAAATAAGTATTAGATACACTGGTGATTTTTCCCACCTATAAACAATGGAGAGGTCTGAATTTTTATCGTAGCTACACTTCAACAGTGAGACAGAATATAAAAAAATTTATAATTTTTTTATAATTTTTTTTTTGCATGAACTAAGTATTTGATACAATAGAAAAACAAAACGTAATATTTGGTACAGAAACCTTTCCTTGCATTTACACAGATAAGACATTTTTGTTGTAGTTCTTGTTCAAGTTTGCACACACTGCAGGAGGAATTTTGGCTCCTCCATATAGATCTTCTCCAGATCTTTCAGGTTTTGGGGCTATCGCTGGGCTACATTGAGTTTCAGTTCCCTCCAAAGATTTTCGATTGGGTTTAAGTCTGGAGACTGGCTAGGCCACTCCAGGACCTTGCAATGCCTCTTACGGAGACACTCCTTGGTTATCCTGGCTGTGTGCTTCGGGTCATTGTCATGCTGGAAGATCCAGCCATGACCCATCTTCAATGCTCTGACTAAGGGAAGGAGGTTGTTGGCCAAAATCTTGCGATACATGGCCCCCATCCATTCTCCATTTAATACGGTGCAGTCATCCTGTCCCTTTTGCAGAAAAGCACCCCCCAAAGTATGATGTTTCCACCCCCATGCGTCACAGTTGGGATGGTGTTCTTGGGGTTGTACTCATCCTTCTTCTTCCTCCAAACACGACGAGTGAAGTTGATACCAAACAGTTCTATTTTAGTCTAATCTGACCACAAGACCTTCTCCCATGCCTCCTCTAGATCATCCAGATGGTCACTGGCAAACTTCAAATGGGCCTGGACATGTGCTGGGCTGCTGGCATGAGCAGGGGGACGTTACATGCCCTGCAGGATTTTAATCCATGACGGCGTAGTGTGTTACTAATGGTAATCTTTGAGACTGTGGTACCAGCTCTCTTCAGGTCATTGACCAGGTTCTCCCATGTAGTTCTGGGCTGATTCCTGACCTTTCTCAGAATCATCCTTACCCCACAAGGCGAGATCTTGCATGGAGCCCCAGACTGAGGAAGATTGACAGTCATCTTGTGTTTCTTCCATTTTCTAATAATTGCGCCAACAGTTGTTGCCTTCTCACCAAGCTATTGTCCTGTAGCCCTTCCCAGCCGTGTGCAGGTCTACAATTGTGTCCCTGGTGTCCTTAGACAGCTCTTTGGTCTTGGCCATGGTGGACAGGTTGGAGTGTGATTGATTGAGTGTGTGGACAGGTGTCTTTTATACAGGTAACGAGTTCAAACAGGTGCAATTAATACAGGTAATGAGTGCAGAGTAGAGTGCTTCCTAAAGAAAAACTAACAGGTCTGTGAGAGGCAGAATTCTTGCTGGTTAGTAGGTGATCAAATACTTATTTCATGCAATAAAATGCAGATTCAGTATTTAGAAATCCATACAATGTGATTTTCTGGATTTTTTTAGATTCTGTCTCACACAGTTGAAGTGTACCAACGATCAAAATTACAGACCTCTCCGTTCTTTGTAGGTGGGAAAACTAGTAAAGTAGCCAATGTATCAAATGCTTATTTTCCCCACTGTATATCAGGATAAAGATAAAGGTTTATACTTCTATGGCTTTAGAAGCAGGGATGAATGAATGGTGTCTGGGCCGCTTCACCTGCTTCTCTATGAAATCACTACATCAGCACTGAGAGGAGGAAGGGAGCAGGGAAGCTACTGTACTGAGCATGTTAGTCCATCACTGAATGCAGAAGAAGATGGATCAGAAGGATAAACAGCAGGGGGCGCCGACAGAGAGGAAAATGTTCATAACAAATAGAACAATATTTATAGTACACGTATATTGTAATACCACTTCATTTTCAGTGCACATAGAAATACTAATTTTGGGATAACCTGTTAAAAGAAGACCTCTCCACTCTCCTGATCTGTGTATTTTAGTACAATACTTGTATTTTTCATGAAATAACAATTCTGGAGGTGTTTCTGTGTTTTTGTCCTAGAAATCTATGACAACTGGGTGTTACCATTTGGGGGGGGGGGGATGTCTTTGCACATTTAGGCACTCTCCAACCAGTGCTGGCAATCTCATATTGCGTTGGCACATGATCTTTTGACAAGGGGAATGGTAACACCCAGTTGTCTTTTTATGCATACATTTCTAGAAAGAATAACAGATAAAAAGCACAAAGCACCCTTAGGGCTCATGCACAAGACTGTTAGGTGTTTTGCGGTCTGCAAATTGCAAATCCACAAAACACGGATACTGGCTGTGTGCATTCTGCATTTTGTGGAATGGAATGGTTAGCCGCTAATAGAACAGCCCTATCCTTGTCAATAATAGGACATTTTTGCGGAACAGCCATACGGACATGGAATGCACACAGAGTAATTAGAATTTTTTTCCCTTCCCCATTGTCAATGGTTCCACATATAGCATAGTAACATAGTACATAAAGCCGAAAAAAGACATTTGTCCATCCAGTTCGGCCTGTCATCCTGCAAGTTGATCCAGAGGAAGGCAACGAAAAACTGTGAGGTAGAAGCCAATTTTCCCCACTTAAGTGGGAAAAAAATTACTTCCCGACTCCAATCAGGCAATCAGAATAACTCCCTGGATCAACGACCCGTCTCTAGTAGCTATAGCCTGTAATATTATTACGCTCCAGAAATACATCCAGGCCCCTCTTGAATTCCTTTATTGTACTCACCATCACCACCTCCTCAGGCAGAGAGTTCCATAGTCTCACTGCTCTTACCGTAAAGAATCCTCTTCTATGTTTGTGTACAAACCTTCTTTCCTCCAGACGCAGAGGATGTCCCCTCGTCACAGTCACAGTCCTGGGGATAAATAGATGATGGGATAGATCTCTGTACTGACCCCTGATATACACTGCTCAAAAAAATAAAGGGAACAATTAAACAACACAATGTAACTCCAAGTCAATCACACTTTTGTGAAATCAAACTGTCCACTTAGGAAGCAACACTGAGTGACAATCAATTTCACATGCTGTTGTGCAAATGGGATAGACAACAGGTGGAAATTATAGGCAATTAGCAAGACACCCCCAATAAAGGAGTGGTTCTGCAGGTGGTGATCACAGACCACTTCTCAGTTCCTATGCTTCCTGGCTGATGTTTTGGTCACTTTTGAATGCTGGCGGTGCTTTCACTCTAGTGGTAGCATGAGACGGAGTCTACAACCCACACAAGTGGCTCAGGTAGTGCAGCTTATCCAGGATGGCACATCAATGTGAGCTGTGGCAAGAAGGTTTTCTGTGTCTGTCAGCGTAGTGTCCAGAGCATGGAGGCGCTACCAGGAGACAGGCCAGTACATTGGGAGACGTGGAGGAGGCCGTAGGAGGGCAACAACCAAGCAGCAGGACCGCTAACTCCGCCTTTGTGCAAGGAGAAACAGGAGGAGCACTGCCAGAGCCCTGGAAAATGACCTCCAGCAGGCCACAAATGTGCATGTGTCTGCTCAAACGGTCAGAAACAGACTCCATGAGGGTGATATGAGGGCCCGACGTCCACAGGTGGGGGTTGTGCTTACAGCCCAACACCGTGCAGGACGTTTGGCATTTGCCAGAGAACACCAAGATTGGCAAATTCGCCACTGGCGCCCTGTGCTCCTCACAGATGAAAGCAGGTTCACACTGAGCACATGTGACAGACGTGACAGAGTCTTGAGACGCCGTGGAGAACGTTCTGCTGCCTGCAACATCCTCCAGCATGACCGGTTTGGCATTGGGTCAGTAATGGTGTGGGGTGCCATTTCTTTGGAGGGCCGCACAGCCCTCCATGTGCTCGCCAGAGGTAGCCTGACTGCCATTAGGTACCGAGATGAGATCCTCAGACCCCTTGTGAGACCATATGCTGGTGCTGTTGGCCCTGGGTTCCTCCTAATGCTAGACAATGCTAGACCTCATGTGGCTGGAGTGTGTCAGCAGTTCCTGCAAGATGAAGGCATTGATGCTATGGACTGGCCCGCCCGTTCCCCAGACCTGAATCCAATTGAGCACATCTGGGACATCATGTCTCGCTCTATCCACCAACGTCACGTTGCACCACAGACTGTCCAGGAGTTGGCAGATGCTTTAGTCCAGGTCTGGGAGGAGATCCCTCAGGAGACCGTCCGCCACCTCATCAGGAGCATGCACAGGCGTTGTAGGGAGGTCATACAGGCACATGGAGGCCACACACACTACTGAGCCTCATTTTGACTTGTTTTAAGGACATTACATCAAAGTCGGATCAGCCCGTAGTGTGTTTTTCCACTTTAATTTTGAGGGTGACTCCAAATCCAGACCTCCATGGGATGAAAATTTTGATTTCCATTTTTTAATTTTTGTGTGATTTTGTTGTCAGCACATTCAACTATGTAAAGAACAAAGTATTTCAGAAGAATATTTAATTAATTCAGATCTAGGATGTGTTATTTTTGTGTTCCCTTTATTTTTTTGAGCAGTGTATTTATACATAGCAATTAGATCTCCCCTCAGTCGTCTTTTTTCTAAGGTGAATAACCCTAATGTTGATAATCTTTCAGGGTGCTGTAGTTGCCCCATTCCAATTATTACTTTAGTTGCTCTTCTCAGAACCCTCTCCAGCTCTGCTATGTCTGCCTTGTTCACAGGAGCCCAGAACTGTACACAGTACTCCATGTGTGGTCTGACCAGTGATGTGTAAAGTGGTAGGACTATGTTCTCATCACGGGCATCTATGCCCCTTTTCATGCAACCCATTATCTTATTGGCCTTGGCAGCAGCTGCCTGACACTGGTTTCTACAGCTTAGTTTGCTGTTTATTAAAATTCCTAAGTCCTTTTCCTAGGTCAGTGTTACCCAGTGTTTTACCATTTAGTATGTACGGGTGACTTGCATTATTCCTTCCCATGTGCATAACCTTACAATTATCAGTGTTAAACCTCATCTACCACTTATCTGCCCAAGCCTCAAATCTATCCAGATCCCTCTGTAGTAATATACTGTCCTCATCAGTGTAAATTACTTTACACAGTTTAGTGTCATCTGCGAAAATTGATATTTTACTATGCAAGCCTTCTACAAGATCATTAATAAATATATTGAAGAGAATAGGGCCCAATACTGACCCTTGAGGTACTCCACTAGTGACAGTGAACCAATCTGATATGACCTGCAAAAAAACCTGAATGGACACGGAAAAATAAATATGTTGATGTGCATGAGCCCTTAGGTGCCTTCACACACTGCGGATTTTGTTGAAGAATTTTCTGCAACTGAAAATCAGTTCCATTCACCTGAAAGGGTCTTGTAGAAATCCACGTGGAGAGAGCAGGGTATAACAGGGTAAGATTTGAGTCTAGGGAAGGCCCTTTCAGGTTCACTGCCTTTATGTGTGATATTTTGCACCCTTATAGTTAGTACATTTTTATCATTATTAATTGTTTTGAGAGGAATTTATTAAGGGTGGTATATCATGCTCCAGTCATAATCAGAAGCTCCTCACATTTTAAAAAAAACTGGCAAAAGCAGCATAAAATGCTAAAATGCTGTGCAACACAATTTGCACCTTTTTTATGCCAGAAAACTGTTGTAAATTCTATTCTTAGGCTACATGCACACGAACGTTGTTTGTTTCCGTGTCCGTTCCATTTTTTTTGCGGATAGGATGCGGACCCATTCATTTCAATGGGTCCGCAAAAAATGCGGACAGCACACCGTGTGTTGTCCGCATCAGTATGTCCGTTCCGTAGCCCCGCCAAAAAAAATAGAACATGTCCTATTCTTGTCCATTTTAGGCATTGTTACAATGGATCCGCAAAAACAAACGGATGGCATACAGATGTCATCCGTTGTTTTTTTTTTGCGGATCCACAATTTGCAGAACGCAAAACACATACGGTCGTGTGCATGTAGCCTTAGTGTTGTAAAAAGAGTGAAAAATAAAACAAAATCCCACATTTTAAAGAATTTCATTTTTCAAGATGAGTAATAGATCTATAATAAAATTTGGAATTGCATTCACTGTGATATAGCATGTGATCTTTATGGTGTTTCAGGTCGGGGTTAGGGTTATGGATATGGCTGGTCATGAATTTTTCATTTATTTTATTGATATTGCTTTTTTTCCTATTTCATTTTTCATTTTTTTGGTCTTTTACAAAAGACTCCCAAGACGTTTAAAATCTATCATTCATATATTTTTACACTATCATTTTCCCATGTAGCTGCAGAAACCATAACTATCCCCATTACAGGAGAAAAATAATCTGAGTAAGGCCTCATCCACACGGCCGTTGTGCGGCCGTTCTGTGCATTGGGGACTGCAATTTGCCAGTCAACTTGAATGGGTCCGTGATCCGTCTGCACCGCAAAAAAATAGAACATGTTCTATTTTTTTGTGGTGCGGAGCCACCGACAGAAACACAATGGAAGCACTCTGTAGTGCTTCTGTGGGGTTCCGTGCCTCAGTTCCGCACCGCAGCTTCGGATTGCGGACCCATTCAAGTGAATGGGTCTGCATCCGTGATGCGGGGAGCATGCGGCCGGTGCCCGCATATTGCGGACCCGCTGTTTGTGGGCCGCAATAGGGCCACAGCCGGGCAATGGCTGTGTGCATGAGGCCTAAGGGCTCATGCTCACAAACGTATTTTCTTTCTGTGTCCGTTCCATTTTTTTTGCGGACCGTATGCGGAACTATTCATTTCAATGGGTCCGCAAAAAAAACGGAAGTTACTCTGTGTGCATTCCGTTTTCGTATGTCCGTATTTCTGTTCCGCAAAAAAATTAAACATGTCCTATTATTGTCCGCATTACGGACAAGTATAGGACTGTTCTATTAAGGGCCATCTGTTCCGTTCCGCAAAATACGGAACGCACGCGGACGTCATCCGTATTTTTGGCGGATCCGTTTTTTGCTGACCGTAAAATATATATACGGTCATGTGCATAAAAGAGTGATCCAACTGCTCTGATATATGAAAGGATGCCCTGTGATCACGTGATCAGTGTTTTGATTACTAGAAATAAGCAAATGGATTCAAAATTATGGAAATTCAAGCCAAATTTTTCAAATGTTGTGCGATTCGATTCGGGAGAAAGAGACTAATTCAGACAATCAAAGCACTTTCAAATAAGGTCAAATTTTTTCAGACCCTAATCGAATCAGACCAGAATAAGACCAGAATCACATTATAAGAAATTTGCTGATAGCCAGTTATTATATTATATATTTCCGGCCACCACTAGTGCTGTGCACGTAGCAATCAAGAAAGAGGAAGGGGTTGAAAAGTGGCCTTTACTGCTGCTCTGACCCACTTGGTACATCAAGGCATTACAAGAGCATCCATTCAGCTGAATGGAAATTATTCAAGTCTCTGGTACAGTGCCCCCAGCAGGGTATGTTAGTGGCTACCTTTGGCTATAACAGTGAATGCCTATGGAGGATGGCAATTGTAGACTGCCCTACCAGTGTTGAGCGAATCGAACTCCAGGAAAATTTGATTCGCCACAAAGTCAAATTTCCTCGTTCTTTGTGGTCAGGAATCGATTTTCCACGAATGACGGTAAAAAAATTAAAAAAATAATAAAAATCATACTTACCTCATCCGTTTGAGCATGAAGAGCCGGCTGCCCCCATCTTGATTGAAGATCCTGTGCACGGTGACTAGAGTTGAGCAAGCCTTTTTTTTCCGCTCAACTCTAACGGTGACGTATGACATCACCACACCGTCTGACATGGTGACATGGTTATCACGGGCCGTGCGAGATTTCACGCTGGATCTTCAATCAAGATGGCGGCGGCCGGCTGTTCGCGATCAAATGGATGAGGTAAGTATGATTTTATTTATTTTTTATTTTGCACTTTAATGTTAATGTCAGATGCCACGATCAGCTATGAACGCACCATCTGAAGGGTACAATGACAGGGAGCAGCATAATTGTCGTTCCCTGTCATTGCACCCACTACTTACAAAGAAATACTGTTCGTGACAAAGTAATTCATCAAAAAGCTAATTTTTTCGTAAAATTTGGCGAAGCACCCGAATAGAATTTTCCAATGCTTCGCTCATCTCTACCTACCAAGTTCTCTGTCATAATTTGTATTTATGGGCAGGGCTAAATGCGTCTTGGACGTGGGTAAGGCATGCCGAACCTGAACTATGGCTGAGTTGTGCCGGAAGCCACGGGCGTGGGTAAGCCTGGAGAGGGCGTACCCTATTGGAGTGTGTGAAAAAAGGGGTGGGAGGGAGGGGCAAGTGAGACACACCACCTGAGGGAAGGAATTGGCAGGTATATATAGGGAGCTAACGCCCTGCCCACAAATACAGGCTGAAATCAGCCTTAATACTTATGGGCAGGGCTAAATGCGTCTTGGACGTGGGTAAGGCATGCCGAACCTGAACTATGGCTGAGTTGTGCCGGAAGCCACGGGCGTGGGTAAGCCTGGAGAGGGCAAAAAGACAAGTACGCTATGTTGTCTACACTGGTTTATTCATATTCTTCCAGCCCGCATGACCTATAACGCCAACGACTGAAAAGCTTGAGAAATTTCCCGGTGTGGATTCGGAATGTATCTGTTGAAGCAAGATGACCTCCAGCGCCCCATGGATCGAATAACGTGAGCGGGGACTTGGTGTTTCGAAGCTGACGATGCCGTCCCAATACGGAACGAGTGACCCGAAATGGCTCCTGGGTCGTACCCCAGACCTGCCGCCAGAGAGCGGATGTGGGACGTGAATTGGTTTGAAGTGAGGGGTTTGTTCTTGAAGGGCAGGAGCAGACTGTCAGGAGGCGCTGTCTGCAACAGGGACAATAATTTATTGAGGATCTGGACTGGACACCAATTATTCCGGGTAGGGAAATATTTAATTTCCGTGGATGGCCCTGTCTGGTTTGTTTTGGTTGACGGAATGCTGAGTACATAATAGTTATAGTGCCACGACAGTTGTTCTTTGCGAAGACCGCCGGGTCTCGGAGAGCTGCCAGTGAACTCTCCTGGCAGGAGGAAGCCGTAAAAACTTAGAACATAGCCGCTTGGATGACCGTGCTGGTCAAGGGCCAAAAAGGATCGCCGTCCAGGGCAGAAGACAAATCCCTGAACAGCTTGCCGAACACCGGCTGTCTGCGGGTGGCAGCCTGTTTTGCATTTTCCTGTATTCCCCTGAGGGCCGCCTTGATGACCTGGTTGGACAAGATAGAAGAACAACCCGGATTACTGAGCATAAAATGGAGTTGAAGGCCTGCTAGGTATAATTTGATAGTATTATATGAGAGCTTTTGTTGGGAATGGCAGAAGGCTATGAACGCCAGTAAGTAAGATATTTCGTCGCGGCCGCCCTGAGAATAGAGAAGTCTAAATCTCTCAAACGCTTTCAACCCCGCTTTATAATTCCTGGACATATTTGGGGCTAATGATTGTGTTATGAGGTGTTTTGCTGTTGAGATCAGAGATTCTAATCCATCACTGGGGTGTTGTATGCTGGGATTGTGGCACCCGTGGGGTCCGCGTCGGGCATCTCCTTGCGGGGCTTTGCCTGCTTTTAGAATGATAATGGCCGGAGACGCTTCTAGGAATCTGGGGGAAACATAAAGTAAACTGAATAACGTACCCGTGGGGATAGGATAAGGACCGTGAGACCCCTTGACCATCCGGGAGACTCCTAACTAAGAACCGAGCCCGGATGGCCTGGAGTGGGGTGTGGCGGACTCAATATGACATATGGCGTGGAAACAACAATGGCTAAATTGAAGGTCCAGTTGTCGCCCAGCATTTGGCTCATCCTGGCGGGACCCAGAGGCAAGATAAATGATGTGACATGGTATCAGTGGTAGCTGAACCTGGACGATCTAGGTGACATACACTGTTAAGTTGGCCTGGACTATCCAGGTGACATACAACATTAAACTCGGCCTGGACGATCCAGATGACATACAACGCTAAAGTTGGCCTGGACGATCCAGGTGACATACAACATTGAACTCGGCCTGGACGATCCAGGTGACATACAACATTGAACTCGGCCTGGACGATCCAGGTGACATACAACATTGAACTCGGCCTGGACGATCCAGGTGACATACAACACTGAACTCGGCCTGGACGATCCAGGTGACATACAACACTGAACTCGGCCTGGACGATCCAGGTGACATACAACACTGAACTCGGCCTGGACGATCCAGGTGACATACAACGTTAAAGTTGGCCTGGACGATCCAGGTGACATACAACATTGAACTCGGCCTGGACGATCCAGGTGACATACAACATTAAAACTCGGCCTGGACGATCCAGGTGACATACAACGCAAAAGTTGGCCTGGACGATCCAGGTGACATACAACATTAAACTCGGCCTGGACGATCCAGATGACATACAACGCTAAAGTTGGCCTGGACGATCCAGGTGACATACAACGCTAAAGTTGGCCTGGACGATCCAGGTGACATACAACACTGAACTCAGCCTGGACGATCCAGATGACATACAACGCTAAAGTTGGCCTGGACGATCCAGGTGACATACAACACTGAACTCGGCCTGGACGATCCAGGTGACATACAACGTTAAACTCGGCCTGGACGATCCAGGTGACATACAACGTTAAACTCGGCCTGGACGATCCAGGTGACATACAACGTTAAACTCGGCCTGGACGATCCAGGTGACATACAACATTAAACACGGCCTGGACGATCCAGGTGACATACAACGCTAAAGTTGGCCTGGACGATCCAGGTGACATACAACGCTAAAGTTGGCCTGGACGATCCAGGTGACATACAACATTAAACACGGCCTGGACGATCCAGGTGAAGTACAACATTGATCTTGGCCTGAGTGGTCCAGGCGACAGATAATTTAATTACGCAGTATATGTGGTAACTAAACTGATCGCGCGCCACTGACGAATCTTCCCAGCCAAATCTGCGTTTGGAAAACGGGGAGCCTGCCACGCGCAATTTTGTACCCCTGGCACCTGCTGGCAGAGTGAATCCCTGCCTCCATGCCGAGACACAATTCTGACCTGCAGGGACCAAGTAGCTTACTGGCCCATGTGCTGTTGATTAATATATGTAAATACGCACACCAAAATTGCCCCTGACACAGGCTGGAAGCTGGGCTGCCGCAGCTTGGCGTAACGCCGGCAACAATGCCCACTGCTTTCCACCTGTGCCGCCTCTGCTATATAGCGTCTCTGCTGGGGCAATGATTTAATTATCCCTTTTTTTTTTTTTTTTTTTTTTAAACTGGGGCGGATATTTCCGAATGGACATGTGGCGCGCTCATGGCCGCTGCAGGGAGGGGAAGGGGGACCCCCGTGCCTGCGACCCTGCTAGGACTGGGATGTGTGGTCCCCAAGTGCGAGCCTGGAGTGGACGGACGTGTGTGCCTTTCAAGGGGAACCTAGACTTGTACTCTTTCCCTAACTAAACATAGCTACCCCCGACTGCCCATTTCCTGCCACCGTAGGAGCTCCGGAAGGCAGAGCGAGCGGTGGACGTGTACAGGAGGGTCATTTCTTCGGCGCTCGGCTGAACATGCCTGTGGAGGCCCGGCGGTCACGTGTGCGTTCCACCGTGAACCACACGCCATCCGCGAGAAGGGGAGACCGACCCGTGGCCGCAAGTATACGGCACGCTCCATTAGACAAGTACTTACCTGGTGACAGACCGGAAAAACAGTTTAAGTATTGCACTATACCGTGTAGCGAACCGAAACTTTTGAAACAACCGTGATGCTTGCACGTGCCGGCAGCTGGATGTGGCTCCTCTTGAGAACGAAAACTTCTCTCAGGAATGTCGCACTGTGCAGAGAATCGTACTGAAGAGAAAAAACAGACGTGAAGCTTGCTGGGCAGCTAGGTGTGGCTCTTCCTACAGATGCAAGTGAGACACACCACCTGAGGGAAGGAATTGGCAGGTATATATAGGGAGCTAATGCCCTGCCCACAAATACAGGCTGAAATCAGCCTTAATACTTATATAACATGTTCTGCAAAACTTTACAACAAACAGATGAGTGAATCAATCAAATGTGATTCCAGTTCGATTCGGCCAAATCAGTCAACTGATTTGATTTGGCGCCGAATCAGTTATGACAAAACCAGAAGTGCTCCAACGGCCTGAAAATTTGTGTGTTACCTCTCAATTTTCCTAAATCTAAACACAGAAAATTTGGATTCCGATTTAACTCAAATTTTCTCATTTAGAATCCATTTTCTCATCTTGTGTAATAAACTAATTAATAATTAAAACAAGGAGAGTAAGGAGTCTCATCACAAGAGCTTACAATCTATGAGAGAATAGGGGTGAGACAAGAGTTAAAGGAAACCTGTCACCTTGGATATGCCATTTAAACTGGCCATAGTACCTTATTCATATGCTCATGGAGGTCTAGAAGTAGTTCTAGTTGTGGTTTTCTAACTAGTAAATGAGCCAAAAATCCACTTTTAATCTTCTTCCTGCTATATGAAAATATGTCTGTTAAAGTCAAGGAGGCCGGCAGTTTCCTCCTCTGAGTAAAGGTTTCCCTCCTGGCCCCCTGCAGCTTGATTGATGTTCTATCAGGCAGGGAACATCATCTCCAGGTCTCATTAGATCCTGTGTAGTCTCCGTTGCTATACTCTCCTGCACATGCAAACATGGTTGTACACAGGGGTCAAGTCCTGGGGAAAAAAGTGTGGGAACTCACCCAAGATCCACTCCACCCCCCCCCCCCAAAAAAAAAAAAAATATATATATTTCGCTGAAAATTCAGTGCAAAATTTATTGTAAAGTGCCAGTTTACACAAACAACTGCAAAATTAACATGAAATAAACATGGAGATCCCAGTGCCAGCTGCCTTGCTGGTGGACGATTGGCATATACTTCTGCTGTGGCCCACAGCATAAGTATATGCCAATCGTCCACCAGCAAGGCAGCTGGCACTGGGATCTCCATGTTATTGGTCAGTTAATACATCAGGGACCCCCTGGCATGGGGCCTGGGCATAGCTAAGTGCAAACTGGGTGATCCATAGGCAGGACCGGGTGGCTGCCCTCATCCACCAGCCCATCCCTAATGCCAGTCAATACCCCCTTAGGAAATCTCTCATCAGATGTGAGAGCAGCAGCGATCGATCAGCCAGGATTAATGTGCACAGTGGGAGGCCTCGCTTAGGCAAGTGACAAACTGCCCCCCTCATTCTTAGGCAAGTGACAAACTCAGCTCTGCTACATCTACAATGAGCAACTACAACAAATGTAATGCCAAACTGCAGTTCCTCTATGTGATGCCTTGGATAGCTTCCACTGGACCCACAGGCTGTGGGTCCAGTGGAAGCTATCTGAGGCATCACAATCGCATAGAGGAACTGCAGTTTGGCATTACATTTGTTGTAGTTGCTCATTGTAGATGTAGCAGAGCTGGGTTTGTCACTTGCCTAAGATTGAGGAGGGGGGGGGCAGTTTGTCACTTGCCTAAGGCCAGGGTAAGGGGGGCCTCCCACCCAGGCTGTGCACATTAATCCTGGCTGATCGATCTCTTCTGGCCTGCTGCTGTGCTGCCTGCAGTCACATCTGATGAGAGTACTGACTGAGATAAAAGAGGGGGTATTGACTGGTCTGGTCTGGGGCTGCTGGCCACCGGCGCTCCCACCAGGCGGGTTAGGGCCCCCGGACTCATTCAGGGACAGTCACAAGACACTTAGACTGGCCTGGACCGGACCACCAGGACCCCGGTCCGGTCGGATGGTCCAGCCACGCTCACCTCAGCAGACAGTCAGGCAGGGGCGTACACAGAAATCATTGGGCCCCATAGATTTTATGCCTTGCAGGATAGAAGGAAATCTGAGTGACATTACATGATGTAATAGCACCCAGCTTTTCTGCTCTCCTGCATGGCACATGTGGAGAGACATGAGAAAGCTGAGTAACACAACCCTCATATCTTCTCATGCCTCTGCACTTGTGCCATGCAGGACATCAGGAAAGCTGAGTCACATTACATAATGTAGTGACACCCAGCTTCCCTCCTGTTCTGAATGGCATATGTGCAGAGGAATAGCCTGGGAAAGACCTTGCCCCCTTCCACACACACACACCTCTGCACTGTCCTCACCTACAAGTCCTCACTTACTTCATTACTGGTTGTGGCAATCCAGAGGAATCAGGCGGGGCGGAGCTAACAGACAGGAGGCGGAGCTAGGAGGCGGGGGTAGCAGACGGGAGACAGTTAGGAAGATAGACAGGGGCGGGGACTCTCCTCCACTGCAGGGCCCCCCCCTTCCTCACGGGCCCCATAGCAGCTGCGTGGTCTGCCTATATGGTAGGTACGCCGCCAGGCAGTCACAGGCTCAGGATAGGAGGAGGGGAGCTCTCAGCCAGGAGGGGGGGGGAGTCAGTCAGTGAGTCTTCCGTCCTCAACTGAAGCCGCTCCCCTTCCCTCCTCACTTAGCCTGCCCTGCACAGTGCGAGTCACGCAGGGCCTCGCCTCCGCTCCGCCCCCTGTGAATCTGATTTCACCGCTTCCCCTCCTGGTCCTTTTGGCCTGAAAGGGAACGGCGTTCCTGCCATGAAAAAAGTGCAGGAACGCCGTTCCCACGCGTTCCCCCTTGACTCGACCCCTGGTTGTACATCCCCGGGCTTCAAATCTTCACTTCACATTCGTCGGATTGCTGTTCTCATGAAGGTTTTTGTGCATCACTGCTACAACCATGTTTACTGGTGTCCGGTGGAGACATTATTAGTAAACCCTTGATGTGTGGTAGATCATTATCCTCCGGAAAAATGCCAGTTGGAAGCCATGTCATGAGAGGAACACATGTGGATGCACATACTGTATCGCTGAACTATTAGTGTTCCTCGTATCACTACTAGGGGTGACCGATTGTCGCATGGGATGGCCCTCCAACATCTCATCAAACCAGCATTTTGGGAAGTGTGTCACTCCACAGCAAAGGCAAGATAAAAGAGCTCATCAGGAGGCATCCATACTCAAACTTAAACATCGTTGGATCCCAAAGAGAATTTTTCACGTTCATGACACTACTGCAAATGAAGGCAATGGTCTCTTACTGTCAATGGCAGTACAATAATGGGCACCGTGACACCAAATTTCCTTCTGCTAAGTATCTGGAAATGGTCTGGGCAGAGACAGGGGTGTGTAATGAGAGTGCCAACCATTGTCTGGATGGTGGGAAACAAAGCCGTGGGAACTGCTTGTGCTTGTCGGCAGATCAAATGATCCTTTTGACTGGTAATCTGTTTAGGCCGTTGGAGCCTGTTTGCCATGTGTGCATGCCCTCATGTAACCACTGCTCCCAATAGTTCCTAATGGCTAGGTCAAAATGGCCTAGATTCTGGGCGATCCTTTGAAATGACAAATCATGTTTATTCCCTTCTCAAATTATTTCAACTGGGCAAAATGTCTTTGAGTATGTCATAGAGGTGTGTCTAGCAGTCAAGGGTCTGTCAACCAGAGATACACTACCCAAAAGTAACCTCTGAGAGCCTTTTTGTAGGGCAGTGGGAAGAAGCCCTTTTGTGTATGAATGTAATGGACCTACCTAAAAAGATTGGCAGGTTTAAAGCTCTGTATGTAGGATATGAAACTGATTGTCCAGGGTAGTACATTCCAAAGAACTACTGCAGTAGTACATTCCAAAGAACTACTTTAATAGGGTTTCCAATAGTAGGCAAATTAATGGAAACCCTATTAAAGGATAGGATTGTGGAACATCTAAAATCCCATGGATTGCAAGATGAAAAACAACATGGGTTTACTTCAGGGAGATCATGTCAAACAAATCTTATAGATTTTTTTGACTGGGTGAATAAAATAATAGACGGTGGAGGTGCAGTAGACATCGCATATCTAGATTTTAGTAAGGCTTTTGACACTGTCCCACATAGAAGACTTATCAATAAACTGCAGTCATTGAGCATGGACTCCCATATTGTTGAGTGGATTAGGCAGTGGCTGAGTGACAGACAGCAGAGGGTTGTAGTCAATGGAGAACATTCAAAACAAGGTCATGTTACCAGTGGGGTTCCACAGGGATCTGTACTGGGACCGATTTTGTTTAATATCTTCATAAGTGATATTGCAAAAGGCCTCGCTGGTAAGGTTTGTCTTTTTGCTGATGACACAAAGATAGGTAACAGGGTTGATGTTCCTGGAGGGAAACGCCAAATGGAAAAGGATTTAGGAAAACTAGAAGAATGGTCAGAACTCTGGAAACTGAAATTTAATGTGGATAAGTGCAAGATAATGCACCTGGGGCGTAAAAACCCAAGGGCAGAATATAGAATATTTGACACAGTCCTGACCTCAGTATCTGAGGAAAGGGATTTAGGAGTAATTATTTCAGAAGACTTAAAGGTGGGAAGACAATGTAATAGAGCAGCACGAAATGCCAGCAGAATGCTTGGATGTATAGGGAGAGGTATAAGCAGTAGAAAGAGTGAAGTGCTTATGCCGATGTACAGAACACTGGTGAGACCTCACTTGGAGTATTGTGCGCAGTACTGGAGGCCATATCTCCAGAAGGATATAGATACTCTAGAGAGAGTTCAGAGAAGAGCTACTAAACTAGTACATGGATTGCAGGATAAAACTTACCAGGAAAGGTTAAAGGACCTTAATATGTATAGCTTGGAAGAAAGAAGAGACAGAGGGGATATGATAGAAACTTTTAAATACATAAAGGGAATCAACTCGGTAAAGGAAGAGAGCATATTTAAAAGAAGAAAAACTACCACAAGAGGACACAGTTTTAAATTAGAGGGGCAAAGGTTTAAAAGTAATATAAGGAAGTATTACTTTACTGAGAGAGTAGTGGATGCATGGAATAGCCTTCCTGCAGAAGTGGTAGCTGCAAATACAGTGAAGGGGTTTAAGCATGCATGGGATAGGCACAAGGCCATCCTTCATATAAGATAGGGCCGGGGGCTATCCATAGTATTCAGTATATTGGGCAGACTAGATGGGCCAAATGGTTCTTATCTGCCGACACATTCTATGTTTCTATGTTTCAGCATGAGGAAAGTCTTGGAAATGGGAGGTTCAGATTACAGAGGATGCTTGTCTTAGAGCTTTGTGGGAGATAACCCCTTAAGGACCTACCACACCTTTTGTAAACTGGAAGTGCTAAACCAACATGGCCAGCAGAAATAGACAGAGAACCAAGGAGGCTGCAGAACAGAAAGCAGTGGCACCAGGGAAGGTGAGCAAACAACAGTACCTTCTAGTGATTACATGAAATTGTTCTAACACTGGGATAGTCTTCATTCATGGTTGTACTGTATATAACCCCAAAATCATTTGTAAATTGGATGTTTACATCATCATTCATCAGCAGCTTCTACTGAACTCTAATCTCTGAGCAATTACTTTTATTTTACAGAAACAAATCTTTTGTAGAGTGACACCTCAAGTATCACAGAATAGTAATGACTTCATCGCACCTACATGCTCCTCGCTCGCCTTATCTTTCACTTCTCTTTCACTTCTCCTCATTATCATGCCATGTTACACTCAGCTTTAATTCTCCCAAGTCTCCGGGAGTTGGTAAACTTTACTTGTTGAATATGTATAAGCAGAAGTTGGATATATAAATGCTGTAATGTTTCTTGAGAAAGAATGAGTTAGAGTCACGTTACAGTGAATACAAAAAATTACTAGGGACGTGTATACATCGCAGTATTGGAATCGCACCTATTAAATCAACCTGTCCATATTGGTAGGATTACAAATTTACCAGGGTGGTCTCATGAAGACAACACCTGTCCATATAACATAGTAACATAGTTTATAAGGCTAAAAAATACATCTGTCCATCCAGTTCAGCCTGTTATCCTGCAAGTTGATCCATCCTTTTGGCCAATAGGGCAAAAGGATAGGATGGAGGTCAACATCTTGGGACCATCCTCTATGACCCGATCTGTACAAGTGTCTCTCCATTCTTGTGGACCTGAGCCATCTTCATATTTCATGGACAGCCAAACTTTTCCTGGAAGCCTCCAAAATGTTTAACTAGACCCCCTCAGTGATACTACTTGTTTGCAAGAGGTGGTGGGAGTAGGACCCGGGTCAATCAGCAAATCTCTAAGGATGGTGCGTTTTGAAAGGAACAACCCTATAGGTACATAATAGTCCAAAACTGCTACAGTGGCCCCTTTTAAGGAAAATTTACATATCCCCTCCCCTTTTGTGATACATTTTGGGGAATATTCCTTTGAAGAACAATATGTCCCATTCACACCACTGGACGCAGACTGACCAATTGTATAGTGGTGGCAGTGGTTGAGCACCAAAAATTGATTTACATCTCAGCGGTCTTGACTGGTAGAGCCATAGTATGCCCAACAGACCCATAAACTCTTCCCATACACTTCCATTAAAGAGGTTGTTTCATCATAGAAAACCGCTTAATGGTATGACACCCCCTGATTTTACTAGGAAAAGCCAGGGTATACCCAACAAACCCATACACTCTACCCTTAAATTGGCATTAAAGGGGAAATAAACCCTTAAAGATATGACACCTATGATTTCACTAGAAAAAGCCATGGTATACCCCAAAAACTCATACGCTTTTCCCTAGAATTCCCATTAAAGAGGTTATTTAATCATAGCAAACCCATTTAAGATATGACACCCCTTATTTTACCAGGAAGAAAAACAATGCTCTGCAGCAACTACTCCTAAGAAAATGTAGCGTTCCTATGAATCATCATCCAAATAAATAAAATTGATAGAGGTTGTCTTGATGGGACCGACCCATTAAATAACCACTGACTCTGACTTGGGTAATAAAATAACGCAATGATCTAGTTACCTTGCAAATTTGGACAGGTGTATGTAAGAGTGCACTACAAATCTCAGTGAATGGCCCTCATTGTCGTCCCTTTTACGTTTGCCACATTTTAAGCCTACTAAAAGTCTTTAGAATTACATTTATAAGCAGGCTTTACATACAGCTATCTGACACTGGCTCGATATAATAAAATTTACACTTGATTGCTTTGCATTTTAAGATCCAGGGTGGCGTAGTAACATTCTGTGTTCAATCACTATCCATGAAAGTGACTAGAGATGAGCGAATTTCTCAAAAATTAAATTCTGCCGGTTCACAAAATTTTTCGAAAAAATTTGGTTTGATCAGAATTTATTTGCGGCGAATCGCGTTAAAAAAACTGCTATTTCCTGGCTGCAGAGAGCCTGTATAGTGGTGTAGAACACTGTGCCTGTATAGTGGTGTAGAACACTGTGCCTTGCAGTAACACGCATAGGGAGTCTGATCTGGTAGTGAAACAATACTGTGAGTCAGTATGACATAGAGATGACAGGCGTCGCTCTTAGAATCACTGCACACTTCACTTATTTGGGCAGTCACGGGGAGAGCAGTCTTTTACAAGGGGCAAAAGGGGAAGCTGCCCCGGGCCCAGTTGCTCCTGGGGGGCCCAAGGCAGCTGCCTCTTGAGCACTACTAGCCACTGCCCCGGGTGTCAGGCTGTCAGCTACACAGGGGGGTGCTGCCATGCCTGCACTCCAGGCAGCGAACTGTGAGAACTGTGATTCTCTTAGGAGAAAGGACCTTAGATGACATCATCACCATGTGACCAGTAACCTAGCAATATTACTGGTCGCATGGCTATGAGGTCATCAAAGGTCCTTTCTTTCTACCAGGAGTGTTGCTGCAGGAGAAGTTTGCCTTAACTGTGGAGCTTTTTTTGTGAAGATTACATCAGGAAAAGGGGACATGGGCTGTTATGCTAATATACTGTAAGCTACTGTATACTGTGGGGTGCTGTATACTGTGGGGTGCTATACTGCTCTACTGTATACTATGGGGGGCTGTATACTGTGGGGTGCTGTATATTGTGGGGGGCTGTATACTGTGGGGTGCTGTATAGTGTATAGTTTGGGGTGCTGCATACTGTATACTGTGAGGTGCTGTATATTGTGGGGTGCTGTATATTGTGGGGTGCTATGCTGCTCTACTGTATACTGTGAGGTGCTGTATACTGTGGGGTGCTATACTGCTCTACTATATACTGTGGGGTGCTGTATACTGTATAGTGTGGGGTGCTGTATACTATAGGGTGCTATACTGCATACTTTGGGTTTCTGTATACTATAGGGTGCTATACTGCATACTGTGGGGTGCTGTATACTATAGGGTGCTTTACTGCATACTGTGGGGTGCTGTATACTATAAAGTGCTATACTGCATACTGTGGGGTGAAGGGGTGGACTGTAACGCTAGGGTGAGCTGAGCCCCGGTCTCCTTCCTGCAGAGCGGTGCCCACTTCCAGCCCTAAGCCCAGCTTCCCAGAGCACTGATCCTGAGCCGCTGCAGTCTTCAGAACTGGAAGTATTTACAGTAATTCACTGTACTCTACGAGGTGTGTGGATTTTTTGTGTGTGTGTTGTGGTAGAGGCCGTGATTGCATACAAGGGTGTGGGAAGGCGGGATCCAGGGGGCCCAAGTAAATTTTTGCCCAGGGTCCAATCAATATTAAAGGCGGCCCTGGTCACAGGATCAAAACTGACCAAATAACTTAACTAAGGTCAATGTTAGCGTCAAGAAGAACCGTGCTCCTTTTACACCATCGTCAGCTGATTCCACATAGATGTCTACAGAACCTGTTCTATTAAACGCTTATACAAGAAGAGCCCCCCTGACAGAGTGGAGAGAGTGTCAGCAGTAAGGGTCCATTCACACGTCCGTAGTGTATTGCGGATCCGCAATACACCCGGCCGGCACCCCCATAGAACTGCCTATTCTTGTCTGCAATTGCGGACAAGAATAGGACATGTTCTATTTTTTTCTGGAGCTGCGGAACGGAAGATCGGGGCCGCGCTCTGGAAATGCGGATGCGGAGAGCACATAGTGTGCTCTCCGCATCGATTCCTGCCCCATTGAGAATGAATAGGTCCGCACCCGTTCCTGATATTGCAGAACGGATGAAGACCCATTCCACGGACGTGTGAATGGACCCTAAGTTTGTGTTGATGTCACTGATTGATTTGCCCTTCCTCTGATCCGTCCGAACAATAATAACCCCCAAAAAATGGATCCTGTTTGTGGAGCATCCGCATTCACTTGGTCAACATTTTGTCAGTAATCCATCAGTATTGCTAAAGCCAAAAAAAAAAAACAGGAGTTGATCCAAAACAGAGATGACACGTGAATGGAATATTTGCATGTCTTCTATGTTTTGTACCCACTCCTGCTTTTGGCTACCAAATCATAAGCCAATTCTGATGCAAAAAAGGGACCATGTCATACAGGCCTTACAGCTGTTACACAGACAGGATCCGTTGTGCGTCTCATTTTTCCTTCCTTCTGACAGATCAGAAGAAGGGTCAAATAAATGATGATGTCAGCCAGGCTGAAAGGCAAAATAGTGGCCCAGTCATGAAGTGGGGAGGGTGAGAACAGCATGAGAATTCTATAGAGTGGCCTTATGACATAGTGGTGAGGTGGAAGCAGCATGAGGAAATCACAGTGTGGCCCAATGACAGAGTCTGGAGGTGGCAGCAGCATCAGGAGGAGGCCACAGAATGGCACAATTATAGTGTGGAGGTGGCAGCAGCATTAGGAGGCCACAGAGTGGCACAATGACAGAGTGTGGAGGTGGCAGCAGCATCATCAGGAGGCCACAGAGTGGCACAATGACAGAATATGGAAGTGGCGGCAGCAGCAGCATCAGGAGGAAGCCACAGGCAGGTACAATGACAGTGTGGAGGTGCCAGCAGCATCAGGAGGCCACAGAGTGGTAAGGTGACAAAGTGTGTAAGTGGCAGCAGGATCAGGAGACCACAGAGTGGCAATGTGACATAGTGTGGAGGTGGCAGCAGCATCAGCAGACCACAGAGTGGCAAGGTGACATAGTGTGGAGGTGGCAGCAGCATCAGGAGACCAAACAGTGACCCGGTGACAGTGTGTGGAGGTGAGTGGCAATACCAGTACCATCTGAAGATGGTGGGTGAAAGAAAGAGCACTTGGCATCATATATGTGGTATCAGGTGGGTGGCAGCATTAGAATAGAAGCTGAGGCAGGTAGCCAGAAGAAACCGGTCTCTTTTGTCAAAGTGTTGGTGTGGCACCATGGATGATCTAGTCTGATGCATCAGGCATTGGTGGGTGAAAATTCTGGCTGATCCACACCTGATTCATCTTAACAAAGGTCAGTCTCTCCACATTTTGGGTGGACAGGCGAGTTCTTCTTGGTGTAACTATGGTCCCCGCCGCACTAAACACCCATTCTGATGTCACACTACTAGCCGGGCAGGACAGCTTTTCCATTTTGCTACACATTGCTTTTGCATTAATGTCCTCCTCCTCCTGTTCAGCCCCCACAGGGCTCATGTGGCCGTGAGATCTAGGCGCCACGTCTACAGTCCCCTGACCAGCTAGATTTACCAGCATCTGTTCCAGGACATGAAGCAGTGGAATGACGTTGTTTATCCTGCAGTCCTGGCGACTGACAATGTGGCCTCCTCAAAGGGCCTGAGCAAACGGCAGGTGTCATGCATGAGCGGCCACTGGCTGATATCGAAGTTACATAGGGCAGTACTCCTGTCCGCTTGGATCATCAAGAGATCGTTTATGGCCTTTCTCTGTTCGTATAGTCGGTCCAACATATGGAGGGTGGAATTCCAACGGGTGGAAACGTTGCACATCAGCCTATGTTGGGGGATGCCATTCTGCCGCTGCAGCTCAAGGAGGGTGTGCTTTGTGGTGTATGAGTGGCTGAAGTGCATGCAAAGTTTCGTGGCCATTTTTAGGATGTCTTGCAGATGGGTGGAAGACTTCAGGAACCGCTTGACAACCAGATTGAACATGTGCATAATGCAGGGCGCATGGCTCAGACCTCCTTGACACAGAGCCGACACCATGTTCTTCCCGTTGTCAGTCACCATGGTTCCGATTTTGAGTTGTCGCGGAGAAAGCCAGGATTCGACTTCTTTATGAAGGACGCGGAGAAGTTCCTCTCCTGTGTGATTCCATTCGCCTAGGCAAACGAGGTGCAGAACAGCGTGACACCGCCGTGCCCTGCACATGTGGTATGCTGGAGGGGCACTGTGAATTGTCCCTGCAGTGGAGCCTGAAGACACGGTGGAGGATGAGGAGGCAGAAGCGGACATTGTCAGAGGACCAACGGCGTGAGAACGTGGAGGCGGAAGCGGCATCACCTGGCCAAGTTGCTGATGTGGCTGTGCAGGAACCACATTCACCCAGTGGGCCGTAAAGGACATGTATTGTCCCTGACCGTAGTTACAGTTCCACACATCGGCGCTGCCGTGCACTTTGGCAGACACCAACAGGCTCAAGGACTGGCCCACCTTCTGTTCTACATACGGTACAGGTGCACGGCTGGTACTGCCTTTTTGGCAAAGAAATTATGGCTTGGGACTCTCCACCTCGACTTGGCACAAGCCATCAGTTCTCTGAAAGGTGCAGAGTCCACCACTTGGAAAGGGAGGGACTTCAGCACCAGCAACTTGGCCAGGAGCACATTCAGCTTCTGCGACGTTGAATGAGTGCACGCATACTGTTGTCTCTTGGCAATCGATTCGGTGATTGATTGCTGATGAAATGACTGATGAGGAGTAGGTGGAGGAGCAGGAGCATCAGGACCAGCATATGATTGGAAGGACAGATGTAACACCCCACAGTGTTGTTACCACTTCTTCACCTTGCTGCTGTCTTTATTGGTCTAACCTCTTGTCATCTTGTGAATTTTATTCCAGGTCCTCCACACTGCATTTCTAATGTTATATAACTGTTAATGTAATGTGCCTGGTTCACCAGCAGGTGGCAGCAAATATGGCAGAGCTATCTTAGATGGAATAAGTCTTTTTTTTTTTCACAAATACACGCCAAAAAGGGCTTTAGAGCATTTAACTGCACCGCTGAACGGCAAATATATATATTTTTTGCCACTAATAAATGCCAAAAAAGGCTGTAATTTTTGTCACTTCACCACACAATGGCAAATACTTCTTTTTGTACCACTAATACACACCAAAAAGGGCTTTAGAGCATATAACTGCACCGCTGAACAGCAAATAATATATTTTTTTTGCCACTAATACACGCCAAAAAGGGCTTTAGAACATTTAACTGCACCGCTGAACGGCAATTTATTTATTTTTTTGCCACTAATACACGCCAAAAAGGTCTGTAATTTTCTCACTTCACCACACAACGGCTAATAAGCCCTTTTTTCACCCACTAATACAAGCCAAAAAAACAAAACGCTTTAGAACATATAACTGCACCGCACAAGGGCAAATAAGACGTAGAAATATTTCCTTGTAATAAACCCTGTTAATGGCTGTATCAAACAGCACTTGCACCCCAATAACAAGAACGGTTTGCTGGAGTTACAGAGCTGTATAATGGCAATTTGGATCCACAGACTGTCCCTATTACCCAGGCTATAACCTCCCCTACTGAACCCTTTTCAACATAAATGCTGTGGAATGATTCCTCCCTATCCTTTCCCTGAACTTCTATACAGCAAAATAAAAGTTTTAAAGTCTTTCCTAGCACTGTCCCTAGCGCCTGCTGACGTCTCTTCCTGCACTAAGCACACTGGAAAATGGCAGAATCCAAGATGGCTGCAGCTATTTATAGGGCTGTGACATCACAGGGCTGGCTGGCTGCTGATTGGCTGCATGCATGGCATTGTGGGTGATCCCTCGTTACCAGAGTTCCTTGCTCCATGTCCTAACATGTGCAGCAGCCATTTTAGGAAAAAAATGTGATTCGTTAGGCTACTTTCACAGAGTGATCCGGCAAGCAGTTTCGGTGCTAATCAAATTTTTCCTGAAATTCGGATCAAATTCCACTTTGTCAACTTCGATTCGCTCATCTCTAAAAGTGACCTAATGCAAGAAGGAAACATGAATTGATGTAGTTTTTGTGTTTTCTATTAGACTTCTAACCATATGAAGTCATAGCCGCTCTTTTTTCATATCCTTCCATCTGTTTTGTTGTAGTCACTTTTTTAAATGGCCACAGTGAGGAAACACTTTCTACTTAATGACAGGTTCTAAGAATAGAGTAGAGAGGAGTACAATCACTTTGACAAGCAGCGGGAAGTAACATGAGACACGAGAACAGCTTGAAGAAAAGGGGGAATTTTATAGAAAATCATTCGGTATGTGAAACATGAATGGTTCAAGAGACCCAAGTACTTCAATTAATACAAATGAGACTTTACAGAAAGCTATGGCTAAAACAGAATAAGCTTTTGGATTACTGGATTATTGCAGCAGCGTTCAGCACATATGTGTTTTCCCTGCAGATATTAAAGTGACTATTTAGTCATGACTACGTGACATGACTATATTAAGGACTGCAAGATTAGACTTAAAGAGCTTGGTTTAATAGGGTTGATGACGCTGAGTTAAAATTACATATTTCTTTCCTTACTAAGGTTAATAATGGCCGACATATATAAATTTTTATATTTGTCTAAATTATGTATTTGGAGCACCAGGGGGCTGACCATAGCACTAGGAGCACCGTTAGCACAATGACTTCTGTGCTCTCTGTACCTACCCCCTCCCTTTTGAGTGACAGGGCTGGACAAGATGTGTTCTTGCATCGCCTTGGATCAGTGACTCAGCACTTTCTCAGTGAATCAGATGTTGCTTCTTGGGCTTGGGAAGCAGTGGAGGATTCATTGCCTAACTCAGTGGCTGAGTGCCTGCGCAGAGGATCTGATGAGTGCTGCTTTCCATGATCATCAGAACCACTGCACAAGCACCGAGTGACTGAGCTTGAGTCTCTTAGCACTTCCTCTTCACCCCTCTCCTCCTCATAGACATCTATGGGATTATATAATCTGAGCATCCATTAAGCAGGCAGCTTGTTTTGGTTTTAATAAGATGGGTTTACCACACATTTCAGAGAGTGTTTCAGCTATTACTCTGGAACCACTGTGTCATCCAACAGATTTGCCGTTGGGCTAATCCTAAGGGTGTTATCCTTGAAGTCTCTTGGTATTCACCCTTTTACTCCTATACAGATATCTGAACTTTGCTGCAGGAGAGTAGTGATGAGCAGCAGGGACAATATTCGAATTTGCAATATTTTGCTAATATTTTGTAGAATATTCGTCATATATTCGCAAATTCGAGATTATATTCTTGATTGTGAAAATCGGCAATGTATTATTCGCGTAATGCATGCGAAATACCGGCGTGGGGTAGGCAACTTTTCTATTGGTTGCTTGGGATGTTGCTAAGCTGTGACAAAGCCTTCTCATTGGCCCACAAGCTAGAAGAAAGGAGGGATGATCACCTGTACTGTGTTAAAAAAAAACTAAAAGAAAAAATGAATATTCGTCATTACGAATATATAGCACTATATTCTAAATATTCACGAATTCTCGAAGTGCCGATATTCGCGCGAAAAATTTGCTTTTCGAATGTTCGCGCTCAACACTACAGGAGAGACACAAGGCTGATAACTGCTGGAGAAGTCTCTGCGTGGTTGACAGCTGACCAGGCAAAATCATAGTCAGGGAAAGGCGGAGGATAGAGCTGGCAGAGAATGTGCAAAGCAGTAAACAGTCTGCTGTCACAGCAGGTAGCAAAGAGTACTGATCAGGTCAGACAATGGTGGGTAAGAATCCAGTAATCAAGCAGAAGTTAGTACATGGCAGACAATCAGATACATCACAACTTTGCAGGAACTAGCAAGCTTAGATAACCTATTGTTCAGGCACCTTCCTATAGCAAAAGGTGTCTGTCATGCACTTACATGTCTGCGCTCCCGCAACAAGTCTGGCCACAATATGGTGGCATCGCAGGTGTCGCTCTGTTGATATGGCAACTAGCCCCACTAATGGTGGGGCTGCATCAGATAGCCAGAAAGCTGGAACAATCAGGCTCTGTGCTAGTGTCACATGTTTCAGGAGGCATGTGATGCTGACTCAGAGCCTGATTGGTCCAGTGGGCTGTTTAAATAGGCAGCTGCAGGCAGAGGTGCCTGTGATTGGTGTTCTATGCCTCATAGTTAATACGGTTGAAAAAGACATAAGTCCATCACTAGCTAGCTGTGTGTTTGCTACTTTGGATCAGTGACCTTTGCCTGCTGACTTTGTCATTGCTTCTGATTATTGATTTTGCCACTGACGTGGCCTCCTGGTATTTTACTCTGCTAGTTTGTGACCTCGCCTTTGTCTGCTTTGTCTCTGAAATTATCTCCTGGTTTCACTTTGCTGTATCTGATTTTGGTTCCTGATCTGGTCCTTTCGATTTTCACCTTTTCCTGTCTTGCTACTCTTTTCCCATTTTGGTTTAATCATTTGTGCCTGTCCACTCCGGCAAGGCGATCTGTTTAGGATGGGAATCTATGCTAAATACTACCTATTTTGTTGCCAGACTGGCCTCCATGAAATTTAGTGAATTCCCTGAATTTAATGGAGGCCAGTCTGGCACCAAGTGAGGTAGTAGTATTTAGCATATATTCTTGTCCTAATGAGATCACCTTGCTGGAGCAGACAGGCACAAATGATTTTGTACAAAATGTATTTGCCAAGGATCTCACATGTATATAATCAGCATAGCATTAGCACTAGTATTGTCTATAGTGAGTATGGCACTATTTTATATATATTTTCATTAGTGTTTTCTGAGTGCTGTGGCATTGTGTGTTTTTTTTGTTTTTGTTGCAGTGTAGGAACAGTATACGAGCCCCTTACTCTCAAATAGCTCATATAGCCTCCAGTAATCCTTCAGTAATTGTGAGCCATGACATTCATGTGCTCAGTCTCTTATATACAATCTAATGGATAGTAGGAAGCTAGGTTTAAAATGACAGCGGTCCTCCCTACTTGCTGGGCATAGGTTGCACATCTGATATATTTGAGCATGTTGCACACAAATTAAAGTGTATCTCTATATAGTATAGTATAGTCAGCAAGAACATGTGTGTCGTGACTTACTTTAGGGACAGAGAATCAATGTTTAAAAAGGTTTCCAAAAAAAAAATAAAAACTTTATCATCTACCTATAGTACATAACTTTATTACCGTATTTTTCGCCCTATAAGACGCAGCTAGGTTTTTGAGGAGGAAAATAAGAAAAAATATATTTTGAACCAAAATGTGTGCTTTTGGTGGACTTTGAACTAATGGTAGCCTGTGGATGACACTATTATGGGGGATCTGTGGATGACACTGTTATGGGGGATCTGTGGATGACACTTTTATGGGGGATCTGTGGATGGCACTGTTATGGGGGTCTGTGGATGGCACTGTTATGGGGGTCTGTGGATGGCACTGTTATGGGCGTCTGTGGATGGCACTGTTATGGGGGCATCTGTGGATGGCATGACACTGCTATGGGGGGATCTGTGGATGACAGATAAATAGCATCTTATGCTATGTGTCATCCACAGATCCCCCCCATAACAGTGTCCCTGTGTATTGTGAATGACCCCCAATACAGGGGGTGGGGGCTGCATCTACACTAGTTTTGTAATGGCAGCAGGGCCCAATGCAGTCATTATATTATATTGCATCGGGCCCCGGTCACTGTACTAATCGTATCTAACTGCAGGCAATGTTTAAATATAGAATATCTACAATCCAGCAGCCTGTACTTACGTCCATAGCAGGTAGCAGGCAGGAGGCAGGAGACTGGGCTGGAGGGCGGGCACTGGCAGCGTGACTTACTACGTCTCGCGCCCGCGCCACCTGCTTCATTCATAAAGTGGGCGGAGCAGGCGCGTGACGTAGTGAGTTGCGCTGCCAGTGCCCGCCGGCCCAGCCTCCTTCCTTCTACCTGCTACGGACGTAAGTACAGGCTGCTGGATTGAAGATATTCTTTAGTTAAACATTGCCTGCAGTTAGATACGATTAGTACAGTGAGCGGGGCCCGGTGCAATAGAATACAATGACTGCACCGGGCCCCGCTGCCATTACAAAACCAGATGCCGGCCCTCAGACTCTCCTCCCTCCTCGCTGATACACCTCCGGCTGCGCTGTGCAGCATGCGGTCGGCGGTGAATCAGTTTAAATGGCAGCATTCGCCCCAAAAGACGCACTGCCATTTACCCCCCACTTTTTGGTGGGAAAAAAGTGCGTCTTATAGGGTGAAAAATACGGACTCACACAATTACTAGAATGGTGGTCCCTAGTCCCCCATTCCTTAAAACCAATGTAAGAAGATATTTTAATGCAGGGACAGTCAAAACGGTGCTTTGCTGCTCCATTCATAGTCTATTGATAAATGCCTTTTCTGATGAAAAAAAACAACTTTAGGGGTTGCATTACCCATTCATTCCAACAAACTTAGACCCTAAAAGCGACCCAGGATATATTCAAAAGTACTTCAAAAGGGGGAGCTGCGTTCACAGTGTTCTTAAAGTAAGTGACCAAGTGAATTTATTGAGATAGCGTTGGGGTGTGCTGCAACCGCCCGGCAGCTTAGGGTACTTTCACACTTGCGTTTTTCTTTTCCGGCGCTGAGTTCCGTCACAGGGGGCTCAATACCGGAAAATAACTGATCAGTTTTATCCCCATGCATTCTGAATGGAGATAAATACGTTCAGGATGCATCAGGATATCTTCACTTCATTTACTGAACGGCATTTTGGACGGAGGAAATACAACAGCATGCTGCGGTATTATCTCCGTCCAAAATTCCGGATCAGTTGCCAGAATGACGGCATTAATTTACATTGAAATGTATTTGTGCCAGATTCGGCATTAAAAATACCGCAATGCCAGATCTGTCCTTCTGGTCTGCTCATGCGGTAAAAATGTGAAAAAAATATATAACGGATCCGTTTCTCTGGATGACATACGGATAGACGGATCCGTTCTTGCAATGCATTTGTAAGACGGATCCGCATCCAGATCCATCGACAAATGCTGTCCGTTTGCATGCAGATTGCCGGATCACTCTGCCGCAAGTGTGAAAGTAGCCTTAGAGAGATATTCAAGTGCAAAGGAGATAGTAGTGATGAGGGACAGTTAGTGATAATGCTATAAGCTTAGGCTCAGTAAGATAGGTTCAGAATCAGCATCAATACCTTAGGGTACCTTCACACTTGCGGCAGAGTGATCCGGCAAAACTTATGCCAACTGATGGCATTTGTTAGGCCTCTTTCACACTTGCGTTGTCCGGATCCGGCGTGTACTCCACTTGCCGGAATTACACGCCGGATCCGGAAAAACGCAAGTGTACTGAAAGCATTTGAAGACGGAACCGTCTTCCAAATGCGTTCAGTGTTACTATGGCACCCAGGACGCTATTAAAGTCCTGGTTGCCATAGTAGTAGTGGGGAGCGGGGGAGCAGCATACTTACCGTCCGTGCGGCTCCCCGGGCGCTCCAGAATGACGTCAGAGCGCCCCATGCGCATGGATGACGTGATCCATGCGATCACATGATCCATGCGCTTGGGGCGCCCTGACGTCACTCTGGAGCGCCCGGGGAGCCGCACGGACGGTAAGTATGCTGCTCCCCCGCTCCCCGCTACACTTTACCATGGCTGTCAGGACTTTAGCGTCCCGGCAGCCATGGTAACCACTCTGAAAAAGCTAAATGTCGGCTCCGGCAATGCGCCGAAACGACGTTTAGCTTAAGGCCGGATCCGGATCAATGCCTTTCAATGGGCATTAATTCCGGATCCGGCCTTGCGGCAAGTGTTCCGGATTTTTGGCCGGAGCAAAAAGCGCAGCATGCTGCGGTATTTTCTCCGGCCAAAAAACGTTCCGTTCCGGAACTGAAGACATCCTGATGCATCCTGAACGGATTTCTCTCCATTCAGAATGCATTAGGATAATCCTGATCAGGATTCTTCCGGCATAGAGCCCCGACGACGGAACTCTATGCCGGAAGACAAGAACGCAAGTGTGAAAGAGCCCTTAGACTGATCAGGATCCTGATCAGTCTTAAAAATGCCTGATCAGTCAGAAAAATGCATTGAAATGCCGGATCCGTCTTTCCGGTGTCATCCGGCAAAATGGATCCGGCATTTATTTTTTTCACCGGATCTGGCATTCCGGTATTTTGAACTAATACATTCCTATGGCATTCAGGCAAGTCTTCCGTTTTTTTGGGCGGGAGATAAAACCGTAGCATGCTGTGGTTTTATCTTCCTCCTGATCAGTCAAAAAGACTGAACTGAAGACATCCTGATGCATCCTGAATGGATTGCTCTCCATTCAGAATTCATGGGGATAAAACTGATCAGTTCTTTTCTGGCATTGAGCCCTTTTGATGGAAATCAGTTTCAGAAAAGAAAAACGCTAGTGTGAAAGTACCCTAATATAACCTATCACTAACTGATAGTGTGCAAATGGCAACAATTTAATAAGGATTATATATCTAGTTATAACACAGTTACCAGTTAATTGTTAAATACTGATGCATCTATTATAGCCATTGCACATCTATCTAAGGGGATATGAAGTAAATATCCCTGATGATATCCTATAGCATGCAAATAATTTACAGTAAAAATAAAAGACTCACATGGTCACCTTTCAAATTTTAACTTTTACTTTATTGGGCAATTTTGTGATTCTTAAAGTGAACAATAAATGTTATGTTTTAAATAAAAGAAAAATGACCTAAAACAGGAATTGGGTAGCCTTTGGCTATTGAATTGAATATTACCCATCCATAACACACAGATCAGAATGTATCTAAATGAAAAGCAATTCCAAGTTGGTGCACTGGATTCAACCATGTAATACCACATTTTCCCAGTAGTGGCCACTGTAGTGGAAATGTGTGGGCAGCTGTGGTTTCTCTGACAGCCGATCACCAGGGATTTCAGGAACCAGCCCCTCCATCACCAAAAAAAAACCAAATGTATAACTAGGTGCACACTTTAAAACAACTCAGCTCTACTACATCTATATATAAAAATACTTGATGACAAAATAAAATTTACCGTAAAGCTGCATAATCTAAAAATATGCTCTACACATCATAGATATAAATCCCACACACTCTGATTCATCCTGTACTTCTTTTATTTTTCCTGCTTGTGGCTTTTAACTTTCCCCCATCTAATCTCCGGAGTTGATATCAGTCATATATTTGTTACACAAGTTATAAAATATACATTAGTGATGTTGCCTGAACGTTATTGATTTACACAGCTTGAGTTTAATAGATCTAAATCCCCCATTAGAAGACTGTAACAATTATTCACTGCTTCAAAGTCAAGAGTATTTCTTTTCAAAGGGACACAAATTTGCAGTTTATTAACCAATACAAAGTATTCAGAGGTTAATTCCACCTTCCTGCAACTTTGTAATTATTAAAACCATGAAGCTTGTAAAATGTGTGATTGCTTTTTTTTCTGTATTTGCTAATGGATATCACATCCACTGGCGCGCTTGAATTCCACTATTTTCATATCCCGCATTAGACATTATGAGAAATTAATACTCTACCTGCATTTTAAGTGCTCTTGGTCTAATCCCCACTGGTGATATACAATAATACAAGCCGCGTACATTTCCACTTTCAGGAAGATATGCTACAATTAGGCAACGACAAAGATTGAAGGGAAATGGTGAGATGTCTTGGGAGTCAGGAGTATAAAATATTTTTTATATCAGATCGTAAAATCGTAGCAAAATTCACTGCTCCTTCAAGGTCAGTCATTAAAAGGGAAACCATCAGGATGCAGCTGTTTATAGGCTTGTAACGTGTACCGCTGTTTTAGCACATATACGTTAACCGTTGGAGGATCGCATTTTAACTCTGCGGCTAGGCTAGACGGAACAGCTGCCATTACCTTGGTTAATGGGAGCTGTGACTCTTGTAAAGCCCTGCTCACTGCTCCTCCCCTCCAGGGGGAAGCCATCAAATCAGAATAGAGGGGGCGGAGCAAGGTGGCGTCAGCTGACGCTAATTTGTTGTAAAAATAAGAATATTCTATATCTTTAAATATAATTGTTCTTGCCCTTAAGCCCATTACGGTAATGTGCAATTGTAACCATCAAGCCTGCTGTGCCTTGGACAAGTAGTCTGCAATAGTAAAATCTAGAATCCACTTTGGTGAAGAAATTAAAATGCAAATTGGTCATCCATGATCAAATGGAAGAGGAACCCCTCTAAGGCTGAGTTCACACTTCAGTTATTTGGTCAGTTATTTCTATCAGCTGTTGTGAGCCAAAACCAGGTGGGGTTTGATCCTTATCTTTGAGAAGGATTGTCTTCTCATTTTGGCTCACAATAACTGATGGAAATAACTGAAGCGTGAACTCAACCTAACAACTTATATACAGGGTTTGTTTGGGAAGGGACGTGAGAGGAACCTAAGGACACTACCCTTTCAGTAGACTGGTGTAAATTTTACATTTCCACTGTTGTTACTGTCACAGAGTCCTCTCAATCACTCCCTGAGCAGTGGAGGGCGGTAACAGGAATTGACACTTCTGTTTAGCTTTCTGTAAGAGAGGAAGCCTCAGTAGAGCCTGGAGAGTTGAGTAACAGTAGACAACATAGATGATGACCCTAACCCTTTGTTACTATAGACCACTAAAGATGCTGACATTAGCCCCTTCATTGTCCTAGACCAGTAGATATTGTAGGAAGGCACAAGGGTCCGTCATTGACGGAAGGTACGTGTCACCGAGGTTCCTGGCCTCGGTGAGATAGGAACCGGTTATTTTGTGTGTCAGCCGCAGCTAGTGCTCGCTGACACCGTTTTTTTCTTAGTGTGGCTGAAAAGCCGATCCGGGCCGGTTCTTATTGGGAGCAACCAAAGAGCAGGGTGGGTGGCTGTTCCCCACGTCCAGTAGCTCAGCTGGGTGTGGAATGAACCTCCAGGTGAAAGTGGAGCTCTATGTTTTGGGAGCTGAGGAGTTCTACCATACTACAAGGCTGAGAGCTGCATGAGAGCGGCCAGCTGGAAGCCAGGCACCCTAAAGCCTGCTGTGGACTGCCAGGTGACGTGTTTCTTTGACTTCTATGGACTTTTTGCTGTGTGAATTAATGCAGTACGCCAGTCCTGCAGGGTGAGCGAATGTGAGGTCACGGGTTAATAGGCAGACCAAGGGTTGCTCTTGGTACTCACAGTTTGTAGAAGACCCTGGGCAGGCGTACAGCAGTGATGGAGAGGCTGGCACATAGATCCTCTGGGGCACTCTCTGTATGTAGGGACCAGGCCGGATGGTAGGTGAGGTGCCCTGGGTGTTGGAAGTTTAGTGTGCCTGTGGCAAGATCCCTTAAAGTTTGTGACGCCAGTGCCGGTAACGGTGCCACACCGATTTGTTGTAGGAATAATTGAGGTACACAAAGTTGCAGTGAACCAGAACTTATTTTACTGAACAGTCTTCAGTTAGTTCCATATGTAAAAGGTTGGTAACAGGCAGGCTTCACATAAATGGCAGGCAAAGTCTTTGCAAGATACACAGAGGGAATAACACTTACAGATCAGGCTGCACTTTCCTCAGATCCTGTCTGTCTTTCTCCAAGGCCCGTAGGCCCTATAGCTGGCTTTATCCTTGGGTAGGGAAAACTTCCTCTGTTATAAATGCTCTTGCTGTAAATATCCTTCTGCCCTTCAGCTTTCTACTTGGCTGGAATACAGTGGCTCTGCTCTGTACTTTTCAAGGTGCTAGATATCTTCAGGAGGCAAACCCTTCTCCTGGAGGCAAGCTAGGAGCCTGGGCTATCTAGCTGCATGTCAGAAGCTGCTTCTCAGCTACTCTCTGGCTAAGGTGCACACTTGGCTTCTGAACACTCAACTACCCTCCCTGAACAGGACCTGACTATATATACTAGGGGGTTCCCTAGCTCCCTCTACTGCCTAGGAGGAGGAACTACACCCCTAACAGGCCTGGTACACAGGAGATAATATGACAACATACATTAAAATGCAAGATAAAATACCATAACTATGTTCCACAGGAGGTGGAGAACAACGTGACCCAATTGACCCTTGTGTAGTGCCCACATTTACATAGTGGGACACTACATTAACACGAGGATTCCTGCAGTGTGAATTAACACCAGGGCCCTGCCTAGTATTGTGTTTTTTTCCTGCCTTTTTTGTGTGAATAAACACTGACTTTTGTTTATCAACCATGGTTTTGCCTCTGTATTGCGTATGCTTACCCTGCCTACCAGAGAAAATCCCTACAATATGTTGTCATTAGCCTATTTTTTCCCAAGACCACCATGGCTGCATAACACCTTCTTCACTCTATACCACCAGGGAGGTCAGCATTAATCTGTTACTGCCCTAAACCACCAAGGATATTTTCATTAACCCTGTTACAGACCAAAACCATCATGGATACTTGCTTAAACCTTCCCTACCTAAGATCACTAGGTATAATTACATTAGTTCCTTCACTGAACTAGAACACCAGGCATTTTGACATTGACTTCTGTGTCTTATTCTGTAGGGAATTAATCCCATCCCATCTGGGCATGATAAGGACAGCCCATTCAGTATATATTGTGTAGTTCTTCATTTGCGCTGTGGCTACAGGGAAATTGCTCACTTGCTGTTCTCCCACAGACTGGGGCTACCAGTAGTTGGACACCCTGTACTGACCCTTCCGGAAAAACATTGCTTTAAAGGGTTAGGCCCATTGCACACATTGGTGTCATATTGCTAGGATATGACACCAACATCAGATAGATGAAGGCTCCACCTCTGGGAACCACACCCAATCATGTCCACCCTTCATTTACTTATATGGGAGTACCATAAATAGCTGAGTGCTGATTAGGCTACTTCCAGATCTCCCATAGAGGTGAGTGGAGAGGTGGCCACACCTGCTCAGTATGCTCTCTATTCATTTTTATGGGAGTTTCAGAAATATCCGAGTGCGTTCGCTTGGCTGTTTTTTGCACTCCCATAGAAGTGAATGGAGAGCACACCGCAAATGTGCTGTGCACTCTCCTTTGCTTTGGGTGCCGGTTCTAGAGTTGGTGTGGGTCCAAAAGGTGGGACCTGCACCTATCTGATATTCGTGGCATATCCTACAATGTGCCACCAATATGTGAAATGGGCCAACTCCTTTAAAGGGGTCCCATAATTAACTTTTGTTTTTATCTGCTCTAATTCGCTCCATATTTATACCCATTATACTACCTATTTATACCTGTTTTTCATGTCAACGCTTTCTTTCCCCTGTTCTCGGCATCATTGCATTCTGGCAGAATGTTTACATGCAGAACTTCCTGTTTTCATCAGCTTGCTGCTGAGTTTTCTAACCAAACCCAGCATGCTTTGCTCTGTAATGTTTCACAGGGTTTTCTTTGCCTGCCTTGCAGTCTCCTCTGCAGTACTCACACGGCCTATACCTCTCCTCTCAACATTATGTGAAGCAAGTCCTGAGAAACAATACAGAGCAAAACATGCTGTGATTGGTTAGGAACACCCATCATGAAATTGAAGACAACAGGAAGTTCTGAATGTAAACATCCTGCCAAGATGCAGTGATGTGGAGAACAGGGGAAGGAAAGTGCTGACATAAAAGATTACCGATGGGTATATAAATATGCAGTGTTTGGGGTACTGAATGCACATAAAAAAAATCATTATAGGACAGGAGAACCCCTTGCAGATGGTAAAGGGTTAAATGTAAAAAAATACAGCTCAAAATATTGTTTTCTGTGTCGCTTCTTTGCATTAACTTGCAACTGTTTGATTTCGCTATCAAGGGAATATGATAAGTGTCAGCTCAGCCAGACTCACGCTGCACAAGTTATCTTGTTTTATACCAATTCTCCGGAGAGAAAAGCTGAACAAAACGAATTCTGTGAAAATATATCCAAACAGAAAATCCCACCCCACTCAACTTCTAAAGCCCCATTGTCCAGGGCTGAAAATCCCAATAATGACACAAACACTACAAATGAACCGTATTTATATGAATTGCTTTAACCACACATTTACTATATCTCCTGCTTTGACCATTTGCAGGGTCTAAAAAATAAAAACTGAAAAAGAGCGGGAGCCCATAGAAACCTTGCTGCTCTCATTGATTTGAAGGTAGAATAGACCAAATTAAGAGAACAACAGGAGTTACATGTGCTGCCGTTCTGTACCCAGCAAAGCCATTTATCACAACATGAAAAATTTTCCATTTCAAAAGAACTTGCTCGAGCAAAAATAAGCAGCGGCTGGAATTATATATTAGCTGCTGAACAACACGTCCTAGTTTTTGAAGGTGAAAGCAAACAATTCAAGAGCTGCAACAAAAGAAAAAGAGCTCTACAAATGTTTAAATTGTTAACGACATTTGAAGATAATGTCAGAGTCGGAGGGTAACCTCAGCGCTTGCTTTTTTTCACCTTTTCGATGTGGTTATTTTTGGTGCACACTGGTCTATGGCTGTTTTTTTTCCCATTGTAGTGAAGTTCTATATTAGTCTACCACATTCCACTATTGGAGAGTCTAGCTTAAAAGCCTGAGGGTTGAATAGTATATAGAAAAGAGAAGATGACTAAGGAATGAGTCTCACATTGTATCAGTAAAAGAAAGAGACGTGTCTAACACAAGGAATTGTTTATGAATGGCCCCTTTTTTGCAGGCACTGAAGAAGGGGCAAGTACCCCGAAACGCGTTTGGTGAGGAGCCCCCCGGAACAACCCCAAGGAGTACAGTACGTGCTTGAACTATCCAGAGCCGTGCGGCAATTCAAAGTCTTTGGAAACTCCGTGCCTTACTAAACCCCTGATACGCCGGGACCTACAAGCGCAAACACACGAGGAGTGTGTCGCATAACATACCGACGAGGGGAAAAGCATCTTGTGTCCCAGCGCTGACCGGCTTCCTGCTACTACGGAGCGGCAGCCAGAGGACCGCAAAGGCACAGAGAAAAGACACAGTATCTTTCAGTTGCTACAGCAGCAGCTGATAACGACAATTTGTTTCCAAGTTTATCTACATAAGGAACCGCACAGCACAGTGAGTATTAGCGGGACGCCGCAAGTATACTCACTTAAGTGAATTCTGCTTTACCACAGTTACATTATCCTCCTGCAGTGAATCAGGACTGTGAACTTTATAGTACTTGGTTAAGCTAGCCACTACATTAGCTCAAGCCACCAGCTGGGCTTTACTTCTATTTGTTCTAACTTTCATATGGACTGATTTTTTACCATCCCCAGCCTATCCACCATTGGTCCTAATATTTATTCTATATCTATATATTTTATTGTATCCATGTGTTCTTATATTGCTTGACTGTATTTTATATGTGTTTTTTAAAATAATTGATTTTATTTTACCTTACATGTCCTTGAATAAAATATATGATTCTACATAAGTGAGTGTGCCCAGTATACTTTTTAACATAAGAGATTTTATTTGTCTGAGTATACATCTATGATAGAAAATTCAATACTGTATAAATAAAAAAAACAGCAGCACTAATCAAGAAGATATTGTGGGTGCAATTCCTCCAGGCTGTAGGTTGTTGAGCCCATATACATCCAAAATATAGCTTGAGGCACACTCCAAAAATAGTGAAAAATGGTGGGCCACTTTATTCACACAACTAATTCAATACTGTATGTACGAGTTCCAGACTGTTACAGTAGAGGCAGAGGCTTACCAGGTTCCCTACAGGGGAAAGGGAAACACATTTGAGGCTTCAGTGAGCCCCCACCCAAGAAGACAGGCACGCACCTGTCTAACGGTCATTAGAAATTGGTACACTGAGTAAATTAAATAAATGAATATATATATACATACAAACACACACACAGTGCAATAAAAACCAATAAACAGTTGACGCATGTGTTTTAAGGTATTAAAGGCAGAGATTGTTAAGAGCTCTTTTGCTTCCTTTCTTCACGGAATTCCAGAGGGGCATGTATGGCCTATAAGTCTCTTCACGACAATTAAGGCACTCTCTCTCCAAGGAGAGATAGTACTCCCCAAATTCTCTCATTGGAGTCATTTACTTTCTTTCATCTTTTCGATTTGGTCCAGACCACCATGATAACTTCTTCCAGCTATGACTTGTTTTAGCAAGAGACATCTCTGGCTTCTCACTTTTCCAGCATCTGCCATGGCTTTCCCCTACACAAACCCCCCTTCCTGCTGACTGCTGCCCCATCTGCCCCGTTAACTGCCCCCCAATACAGTACATCATAAATAGCTCCATATTCTCAACAAGATCCCCTAATGAGTGCTGCAACTGAGTGTGAATATGGTCATCATCAGCGTCCTGCAGACTCTGATACAGTTGAGAGTGGAACTCACCTGCGGGGCTGCCTCTAAAGCTTCACAGGGTCCTAATCCATAAATATGCCCACTGCCTTCTTGAAACAGCTAGTAGCTGTATATATACCGTATGCTACATGTACTCTATGGCAGTATTTAGTCAATATTGTAAAATGGTATGTTTATGAATTCTATAGTAGGATTAAAGGGGATGTCCCATGAAAAATATTGCACAGTTTTGAAACCAGCCCCTGTATCTGAATAGTTTTGTAATTGCGTGTAATTAAAAATTTTGTATAGCCACTGAGTTATTCAATAAAATGTATCTGTATACAGCGCCACCCGCTGTTTGTCCTTTTCCCTATTTATTTTATTTATTTTCTGTTAGAAGCTGTGGCAGTTACAGGGAGAGAGCTGCAGTAGAAAGAACACACCCACTGAAAATAATCTAGCAGAGCAACTGGAGCAAGGGATATTGAGATCTTTGGATCCATGGGAGGTACAGGGCTGTTTCCAGCTTTGTTAGAAAGATATTGTCATGTACTATATGATGCCTGATTTTTATGTTTTACATCAATCATGGCATAACCCCTTTAAAGGGACATTGTACAGTTGTATTACTTATGATCCAGTCTTTCATTATAGTCACAGCTCCTCCTCATTTCTATCCTCCCAGCTGCTGAAGCTATGATGTAATAGTTTTGGATGTACCAATGATGTCCTGTATACTCCGCTTGACTGCTGCGGTCAATCACTGTCCTCAGCATTAGGCCTCCTGCATACGAACGTGTGCTTCCAGTTACCGTATTGCGGATTGCATTTGCGGATCCGCAATACACGGGCGCTGTTCTGTGGCCATTCCGCATCACGGATGCGGACCCATTCACTTCAATGGGTCCGTAATTTCGTAAATCCAGAGATGCGGAATGGTGGGGAACGGAAGCATGAAACGGAACCCTACAGGAGCACTACGGAGTGCTTCCGTGGGGTTTCGTCCCGTACTTCCATTCCACAAAAAGATAGAACATGTCCTATCTTTTTGCGGAACGGCCGGTGTCATTAAAGTGAATGGGTCCGCGATCCGCTGCGGCTGCCCAATGGTCGGTGTTCGTGCATGGTGGCCCGCATTTTGCGGGCTGCAGCACGACCACGGGGCACACATGTTCGTGTGTAGGAGGCCTTACACAGCACGAGTCCTTTTGAGGTGAGTGATTGGCTGCAATGGTCATGTGCAGTATACGGGCACATCGCCAATGTAGTCATGAAAATAAAGCCTGGCAGAGGTAATTAGAGTGGTGGTCCTGGAGCAAAGAGGGTATGAAATGGAATTTTTTATTATTTTTTTCATTTTCCCATGCAATTTTTTTTTAAAACTTGGACAGTCCCTTTAAAGGGAACCTGTCATGTGGATATTTGATTAGAATCTAACTAATTATATACAATCATTAACTACTAAAAAGTGCCTTAGATGTATTCACTTACTGGTGTGACAGATGGTTACCTCATAATATACACACAAAAATGCCACATGCCACATGCTAATGAGCTGATTTGAGTCCAGCGTGATGTCATTGAGTCCAGCGCTTATTTAATTCAGAGCTATAGCTACTCCCCTGCCCACCTGCTGCTGATTCATATTGAAAATAACTGTCACTCAGCAGCAGGTGGGCGGGGAGAGCCAGGAGCTCATGAATATTCAGGACTCCTCATTATGAGCTGGAGCTTTTCAATACAAGATGTTGGCAGATTGACTGGGTCAATTAAAGAAAGTTAGGACACCATAAAACTGGTGACAGGTTCCCTTTAAGTCAGAGCACTCTATTGATGTTCAATGAGCCGCCCCCCCAGGGCCGATCGTGTCCCAGGCTCCGAAGCAATAAAGGAAGTGTTGTAGGAGGTGGAAAATAAGTTGAGTCCAGACTTGGTGAAAGTTGACCAGTTTTACTTGAATAAACTTGCATCCAGACAATATTCAGTCTTTCTCTTAGTTCCAGCAAGTTTTGGTGTAAACTGGCAGGCAAACTTTCTCTGCTGTGCTAGACTCTGTCTGTATCTGTAAGTAGTCATGGTGCTCTATGAGCTGCTTCCCTTAAGGGACTCCTGCTGCAGGAGGGGCGGCCATTCCCCTCACTGCACCATCTTGACTCGGCTGCTTCCAACTTCTAGACTCTAATAGACTAGACTGACTATAGCTTCCTGCAACTCATCCCTTGGTGAGAAGCGAGACTAGTCCACTTCTGCCCAAAAGGGGGAGAATGGAATGGAATGGAATTCTGTCTAAAGATTTGTCTCTGCCACCTGCTGGTGAACCAGCCACATTTATGAACATAACAGCTACATAGGAATATTATGAATGCACGGTGTAGGAGGACCTGGAATAAATACGCAGATGACATTATTGTTTAACCATTAGAGACAGTAGCAGGGTGTAGGAATGGTAGTGCCCGCTCTGGGGTACTACACATGCTCTGTGATCTGTGTAGAGGTTAGGCCTCTTGCAGACGGTCCGCAATGCACAGGCACTGACCCTGGGCCAGCCGCATGCGGATCGCGACCCCATTCACTTGAATGGGGTCCGAGATCTGTCCATTCCGCAAAAAGATAGGATAAGTTCTATCTTCTTGCAGAACAAAAGCATGGAACACCACAGAAGCACTCCGTTGTGCTTCTGTTCCGTTCCGCATCTCCGGATTTGTGGACCCATTGAAGTGAATGGGTCCGCATCCGTTATGCGGATTGAACGCAGCCAGTGTCCCGTGTATTGCGGACCTGCCATATGCAGGTCACCATACGGCCACAGGGGACACACAGTCATGTGCAAGAGGCCTTATTGTGCTGGGAGAGGGAGTATGGAGGATAAAGTTAGCTATCTCATTGTCTATTGTTGATGGTGAGAAGATGGTGGTAATCTGCTCCTTATCATTGTATACTACTGTAATTATTATTTTTGGTGAGTTTTTGATGAGATCTATAGTCATGGCCAAAAGTTTTAAGAATTACATAAATATTGGAAATTGGAAAAGTTGCTGCTTAAGTTTATATAATAGAAATTTGCATATACTCCAGAATGTTATGAAGAGTGATCAGATGAATTGCATAGTCCTTCTTTGCCATGAAAATTAACTTAATCCCAAAAAAAACTTTCCACTGCATTTTATTGCTGCCATTAAAGGACCTGCTGAGATCATTTCAGTAATCGTCTTGTTAACTCAGGTGAGAATGTTGACGAGCACAAGGCTGGAGTTCATTATGTCAGATTGATTGGGTTAAAATGGCAGACTTGACATGTTAAAAGGAGGGTGATGCTTGAAATCATTGTTCTTCCATTGTTAACCATGGTGAACTGCAAAGAAACGCGTGCAGCCATCATTGCGTTGCATAAAAATGGCTTCACAGTAGCCACAATATTCTTGCCTAAGATTGCACCTCAATCAACAATTTATAGGATCATCAAGAACTTCAAGGAAAGAGGTTCAATTCTTGTTAAGAAGGCTTCAGGGCGTCCAAGAAAGTCCAGCAAGCGCCAGGATCGTCTCCTAAAGAGAATTCAGCTGCGGGATCGGAGTGCCACCAGTGCAAGAGCTTGATCAGGAATGGCAGCAGGCAGGTGTGAGCGCATCTGCATGCACAGTGAGGCGAAGACTTTTGAAAGATGACCTGGTGTCAAGAAGGGCAGCAAAGAAGCCACTTCTCTCCAAAAAAAACATCAGGGACAGATTGATATTCTGTAGAAAGTTTGGTGAATGGACTGCTGAGGACTGGGGCAAAGTCATATTCTCCGATGAAGCCTCTTTCCGATTGTTTGGGGCATCTGGAAAAAGGCTTGTCCGGAGAAGAAAAGGTGAGCGCTACCATCAGTCCTGTGTCATGCCAACAGTAAAGCATCCTGAGACCATTCATGTGTGGGGTTGCTTCTCATCCAAGGGAGTGGGCTCACTCACAATTTTGCCCAAAAACATAGCCATGAATAAAGAATGGTACCAAAACACCATCCAACAGCAACTTCTTCCAACAATCCAACAACAGTTTGGTGAAGAACAATGCATTTTCCAGCACGATGGAGAACCGTGCCATAAGGCAAAAGTGATAACTAAGTGGCTCGGGGACCAAAACGTTGACATTTTGGGTCCATTGCCTGGAAACTCCCCAGATCTTAATCCCATTGAGAACTTGTGGTCAATCCTCAAGAGGCGGGTGGACAAACAAAAACCCACTAATTCTGACAAACTCCAAGAAGTGATTATGAAAGAATGGGTTGCTATCAGTCAGGAATTGGCCCAGAAGTTGATTGAGAGCATGCCCAGTCAAATTGCAGAGGTCCTGAAAAAGAAGGGCCAACACTGCAAATACTGACTCTTTGCATAAATGTCATGTAATTGTCGATAAAAGCCTTTGAAACGTATGAAGTGCGTGTAATTATATTTCACTACATCACAGAAACAACTGAAACAAACACCTAAAAGCAGTTTAGCAGCAAACTTTGTGCAAACTAATATTTGTGTCATTCTCTAAACTTTTGGCCACGACTGTACACTTACCTATGACATGGATTTATACCGGTTGCACTACTGTGCCAATCATACAAAATACAATCTACACATTACATGATAGTCCTAAATAGAGTTGAGCGAACACCTGGATGTTCGGGTTCGACGAGTTCGGCCGAACTTTCGAAAAATGTTCGGGTTCGGGATCCGAACTCGACCCGAACTTCATCCCGAACCCGAACCCCATAGAAGTCAATGGGGACCCGAACTTTTGGGCACTAAAAAGGCTGTAAAACACACCCGGAAAGGGCTAGAGGGCTGCAAAAGGCAGCAAAATGTAGTTAAATCCCCTGCAAACAAATGTAGATAGGGAAATGATGACTTAACATAAAATAAATAAAAATTAACCAATATTAATTGGAGTGAGGTCCCATAGCACAGAATCAGGCTTCAAGTCACCCACCAATGGAGAAGGTCACTTACTATTATTTTGACCACAGCACCCAGACAAAGGAGAGAGGTCCCACAGCAGAGAACCAGGCATCATATCACCCACCACAGGAGTAGGCCACCATTTAGTTACTTTGACCCCTACACCCAGACGGAGGAGAGAGGTTACACAGCAGAGAATCAGGCATTTAGATCACCCACCACAGGAGTAGGCCACCATTGAATCAGACCCCGGCAACCATGTCAGATGGCACAAGCATAAGCTTTATATCAATCAGCACAGGAGAAGGCGACTTTGACAGACTTTGACCCCTACACCCGGACGGAGGAGAGAGGTTTCAAAGCAGAGAATCAGGCATTTAGATCACCCACCACAGGAGTAGGCCCCAATTTAATGGGACCCCGGCAACCATGTCAGATGGCACAACCATCAGCTTCATATCAATCAGCACAGGAGAAGGCGACTTTGAAAGACTTTGACCCCTACACCCAGACGGAGGAGAGAGGTTTCACAGCAGAGAATCAGGCATTTAGATCACCCACCACAGGAGTAGGCCCCCATTGAATCAGACCCTGGCAACCATGTCAGATGGCACAACCATCAGCTTTATATCAATCAGCACAGGAGAAGGCGACTTTGAAAGACTTTGACCCCTACACCCAGATGGAGGAGAGAGGTTTCACAGCAGAGAATCAGGCATCATATCAACCACCACAGGAGAAGCCACCATTTAGTTACTTTGACCCCTGCACCCAGGAAGAGGAGAGAGGCACCACAGCACATATTCTGGCATCATATCAGCCACCACAGGAGAAGCCACCATTGAGTTACTTTGACCCCCGCACCCAGGAAGAGGAGAGAGGCACCACAGCACATATTCTGGCATCATATCAGCCACCACAGGAGAAGCCACCATTGAGTTACTTTGACCCCCGCACCCAGGAAGAGGAGAGAGGCACCACAGCACATATTCTGGCATCATATCAGCCACCACAGGAGAAGCCACCATTGAGTTACTTTGACCCCTGCACCCAGGAAGAGGAGAGAGGCCCCACAGCACATATTCTGGCATCATATCAGCCACCACAGGAGAAGCCACCATTTAGTTACTTTGACCCCTTCACCCAAACAGAGGAGAGAGGTTCCACATCAGAGAATCAGGCATCATATCAACCACCACAGGAGTAGGCCACAATTTAATGGGACCCCGGCAACCATGTCAGATGGCACAACCATCAGCTTCATATCAATCAGCACAGGAGAAGGCGACTTTGAAAGACTTTGACCCCTACACCCAGACGGAGGAGAGAGGTTTCACAGCAGAGAATCAGGCATTTAGATCACCCACCACAGGAGTAGGCCCCCATTGAATCAGACTCTGGCAACCATGTCAGATGGCACAACCATCAGCTTTATATCAATCAGCACAGGAGAAGGCGACTTTGAAAGACTTTGACCCCTACACCCAGATGGAGGAGAGAGGTTTCACAGCAGAGAATCAGGCATCATATCAACCACCACAGGAGAAGCCACCATTTAGTTACTTTGACCCCTGCACCCAGGAAGAGGAGAGAGGCACCACAGCACATATTCTGGCATCATATCAGCCACCACAGGAGAAGCCACCATTGAGTTACTTTGACCCCCGCACCCAGGAAGAGGAGAGAGGCACCACAGCACATATTCTGGCATCATATCAGCCACCACAGGAGAAGCCACCATTGAGTTACTTTGACCCCCGCACCCAGGAAGAGGAGAGAGGCACCACAGCACATATTCTGGCATCATATCAGCCACCACAGGAGAAGCCACCATTGAGTTACTTTGACCCCTGCACCCAGGAAGAGGAGAGAGGCCCCACAGCACATATTCTGGCATCATATCAGCCACCACAGGAGAAGCCACCATTGAGTTACTTTGACCCCCGCACCCAGGAAGAGGAGAGAGGCACCACAGCACATATTCTGGCATCATATCAGCCACCACAGGAGAAGCCACCATTGAGTTACTTTGACCCCCGCACCCAGGAAGAGGAGAGAGGCACCACAGCACATATTCAGGCATCATATCACACACCACAGGAGAAGGCCTCTTTCAGTGATTTAGGCCTTTGGACCCAGACAGAGGAGAGAGGCACCACAGCACATATTCTGGCATCATATCAGCCACCACAGGAGAAGCCACCATTGAGTTACTTTGACCCCTGCACCCAGGAAGAGGAGAGAGGCCCCACAGCACATATTCTGGCATCATATCAGCCACCACAGGAGAAGCCACCATTTAGTTACTTTGACCCCTGCACCCAGGAAGAGGAGAGAGGCACCACAGCACATATTCTGGCATCATATCAGCCACCACAGGAGAAGCCACCATTTAGTTACTTTGACCCCTTCACCCAAACAGAGGAGAGAGGTTCCACATCAGAGAATCAGGCATCATATCAACCACCACAGGAGTAGGCCACAATTTAGTTTATTTGACCCCTGCACCCAGGAAGAGGAGAGAGGCCCCACAGCACATATTCTGGCATCATATCACACACCACAGGAGAAGGCCTCTTTCAGTGATTTAGGCCTTTGGACCCAGACAGAGGAGAGAGGTCAGAGATTAGCTTCATATCCCCCAGCACAGCAGAAGACCGCTTTATTTGACTTAGGCCTCAGCACCCAGACAGAAGACAGAGGTAGCATGCAGAGGTTATGGCTTCATGTCACCCGTTAGTTTAACCGGCCACTTTCATCTGGTTAGGCCCCGGCGCCCAGACAGAGAAGAGTTTCATTCAACTGTGGGTTTCATAAAATTTGTATCAAATAAAGAAGTGGCCCGTAGCACAACAAGACATGTTTTAGGCAGTTAATAAGGACTACTTTGCACAAGGGAGGGACAGGTCCTGTGGGATCCATGCCTGGTTCATCTTTATGAAGGTCAGCTTGTCCACGTTGGCTGTGGACAGGCGGCTGCGCTTGTCAGTAATGACGCCCCCTGCCGTGCTGAATACGCGTTCAGATAAAACGCTGGCCGCCGGGCAGGAAAGCACCTCCAAGGCATAACATGCTAACTCTGGCCACGTGGACAATTTCGAAACCCAGTAGTTGAATGGGGCCGAACCATCCGTCAGGATGTGGAGGGGTGTGCAGACATACTGTTCAACCATGTTAGTGAAATGCTGCCTCCTGCTAACACGTTCCGTATCAGGTGTCGGTGCAGATAGCTGTGGCGTGGAGACAAAACTTTTCCACATTTCTGCCATGCTAACCCTGCCCTCAGATGAGCTGGCCGTGACACAGCTGCGTTGGCGACCTCTTGCCACTCCTCTGCCTTCACCTTCCACCTGTTCCCCTGTGACATGTGGGAATGCTCTCAAGAGCGCCTCTATCAGCGTGCGCTTGTACTCGCGCATCTTACGGTCGCGCTCCAGTTCAGGAATTAAAGTGGGCACATTGTCTTTATACCGGGGATCCAGCAGGGTGGCCACCCAGTAGTCTGCACACGTTAAAACGTGGGCAACTCTGCTGTCGTTGCGCAGGCATTGGAGCATATATTCGCTCATGTGGGCCAGGCTACCCATGGGTAAGGACAAGCTGTCCTCTGTGGGAGGCGTATCGTCATCGTCCACCGTATCCCCCCAGCCACGCACCAGTGATGGGCCTGGGCTGCCACCCCGCTGTGAACTTGCGTCATCCTCGTCCCCCTCCACCTCCTCCTCCTCCTCGTCCTCCAGTACAGTGCCTTGGCTGGCGACTTGTGAACCTGTCCTCTGCTGCTTAAACAAACCTCCCTCTGAGCCACTTCGAACAGACTGGCCCGAAAGTGTTAGAAACGAGCCCTCATCCTCCTCCTCCTCCTCCACCTGGGCCACCTCCTCTAACATCATTGCCCTAAGTGTTTTCTCAAGGAGACATAGAAGTGGTATTGTAACGCTGATAACAGTGTCATCGCCACTGGCCATGTTGGTGGAGTACTCGAAACAGCGCAGCAGGGCACACAGGTCTCGCATGGAGGCCCAATCATTGGTGGTGAAGTGGTGCTGTTCGGCAGTACGACTGACGCGAGCGTGCTGCAGCTGAAACTCCACTATGGCCTGCTGCTGCTCGCACAGTCTCTCCAGCATGTGCAAGGTGGAGTTCCACCGGGTGGGCACGTCGCATATGAGGCGGTGAGCGGGAAGGCCGAAGTTCCGCTGTAGCGCAGACAGGCGAGCAGCGGCAGGATGTGAACGGCGGAAGCGCGCACAGACGGCCCGCACTTTATGCAGCAGCTCTGACATGTTGGGGTAGTGGTGAATGAACCTCTGCACCACCAAGTTCAGCACATGCGCCAGGCAAGGGATGTGCGTCAAACCGGCTAGTCCCAGAGCTGCCACGAGATTTCGCCCATTATCGCATACCACCAGGCCTGGCTTGAGGCCCACCGGCAGAAACCACTCGTCGGTCTGTTGTTCAATACCCCGCCACAACTCCTGTGCGGTGTGGGGCCTGTCCCCCAAACATATGAGTTTCAGAATGGACTGCTGACGTTTACCCCGGGCTGTGCTGAAGTTGGTGGTGAAGGTGTGTGGCTGACCGGATGAGCTGGTGGAAGCAGTGGAGGAGGAAGCCGAGTAGGAGGAGGAGGCTACAGGAGGCAGAGAATGATGCCCTGCGATCCTAGGGGGCGGAAGGACGTGCGCCAAGGAACTGTCCGCCGGGGGCCCAGCCGCCACTACATTCATCCAGTGTGCAGTTAGTGAGATATAGCGTCCCTGGCCGTGCTTACTGGTCCACGTATCTGTGGTTAGGTGGACCTTGCCACAAATGGCGTTGCGCAGTGCACACTTGATTTTATCGGACACTTGCATGTGCAGGGAAGGCACGGCTGTCTTGGAGAAGTAGTGGCGGCTGGGAACCACATACTGCGGGACAGCCATGGCCATCAGCTGTTTGAAGCTGTCTGTGTCCACCAGCCGGAATGACAGCATTTCAAAGGCCAGCAGTTTAGAAATGCTGGCGTTCAGGCCAAGGGCTCGAGGGTGACTCGGGGGGAATTTGCGCTTCCTCTCTAAGGTTTGAGATATTGAGAGCTGAACGCTGCTGTGTGATATAGTGGAGACGCTAGTTGACGGTGGCGGTGGTGGTGGTGTCGGTGGCACATCCTCTGTTTGCTGCTCGGCAGGTGGCAACATTCCTCTCGAGGCGGAAGCCGAGGCAGCAGCGGTAGAGGGAGCAGGGGGAGCCTCAGCGAGTGCCTGGTTTTTAAGGTGTGTACCCCACTGCAGTTCATGCTTTGCATGTAGATGCCTGGTCATGCAGGTTGTGCTGAGGTTCAGAACGTTAATGCCTCGCCTCAGGCTCTGATGGCAGAGCGTGCAAGTCACTCGGGTCTTGTCGGTAGGACATTGTTTAAAGAAGTGCCATGCCAGGGAACTCTTTGAAGCTGCCTTTGTGGGGCTGGGTCCCTGTTGGCGATGTCCAGTAGCAGGCGAACTCTGGGGGCGGCGGCTCGTCTGCTTTGGCCCCCTGCTCCCTCTTTGGCTTCGCTGTTGTCTCGGTCTCACCACTACCTCTTCCTCTGAACTGTGAAAGTCATCGCCACGACCTTCAGTCCATGTGGGGTCTAAGACCTCATCGTCCTCTGCATCGTCTTCCACCCAGTCTCCCTCCCTGACCTCCTCCTGTTCAGTCTGCACACTGCAAAAAGACGCGGCAGTGGGCACCTGTGTTTCGTCATCATCAGAGAGTCGGTGACTCTGCTGTGGTGGTATTCCCATGTCCTCTTCATCTGGAGACATAAGTGGTTGTGCGTCAGTGCATGGTATGTCTTCCTCCACTGGGAAAGGGCTAGGTGGACGCCCCTGGGAAACCCTGGAAGCAGAGTCTTCAAACAGAAGAAGAGACTGCTGCATAACTTGTGGCTCAGACCGTTTCCCTGATATGCTTGGGGGTGATGTGACAGACTGATGGGCTTGGTTTTCAGGTGCCACCTGTGCGCTTTCCGCAGAAGACTGGGTGGAAGACCATGTGGTGAACGTGCTGGAAGCACTGTCGGCCACCCAATCGATTAATGCCTGTACCTGCTCAGGCCTTACCATCCTAAGAGCGTCATTGGGCCCCACGAGATATTGCGGTACATTCTGCCGGCTAGTTGAGGGAGTTCGTTCCCTACTGTGTGCGCCTGGGGCCGAACGGCCACGTCCTCTACCAGCAACAGAGGCTCCACGGACACCACCACGACCGCGTCCTCGTCCCTTAATAGTATTTTTCTTCATTGTTGCGATTCAACTCGCACCACAATGAAATATATTATTTTTTATAAGCAAAATCCCCTCACTGGAATACTTTCAGTCTTTTGACTGTATGGATTACAGATGGAATGACTGTTATATGTGAGTACCGCTTTCTTTGACAGATTCTAGTATGGGTACATATATGTTTTCCCAACCCCAGCACATTAGTTTGCTAATTCCAGATGTATGAAACGCAGGCCTAACTGTATCTAGTATATTGAACGCCAGATAAACTAACTTGGCCTTTTTTAAATAAAAAAAATTCCCTCACTGGAATACTTTCAGTCTTTTGACTGTATGGATTACAGATGGAATGACTGTTATATGTGAGTACCGCTTTCTTTGACAGATTCTAGTATGGGTACATATATGTTTTCCCAACCCCAGCACATTAGTTTGCTAATTCCAGATGTATGAAACGCAGGCCTAACTGTATCTAGTATATTGAACGCCAGATAAACTAACTTGGCCTTTTTTAAATAAAAAAAATTCCCTCACTGGAATACTTTCAGTCTTTTGACTGTATGGATTACAGATGGAATGACTGTTATATGTGAGTACCGCTTTCTTTGACAGATTCTAGTATGGGTACATATATGTTTTCCCAACCCCAGCACATTAGTTTGCTAATTCCAGATGTATGAAACGCAGGCCTAACTGTATCTAGTATATTGAACGCCAGATAAACTAACTTGGCCTTTTTTTAAAAAAAAAAATTCCCTCACTGGAATACTTTCAGTCTTTTGACTGTATGGATTACAGATGGAATGACTGTTATATGTGAGTACCGCTTTCTTTGACAGATTCTAGTATGGGTACATATATGTTTTCCCAACCCCAGCACATTAGTTTGCTAATTCCAGATGTATGAAACGCAGGCCTAACTGTATCTAGTATATTGAACGCCAGATAAACTAACTTGGCCTTTTTTAAATAAAAAAAATTCCCTCACTGGAATACTTTCAGTCTTTTGACTGTATGGATTACAGATGGAATGACTGTTATATGTGAGTACCGCTTTCTTTGACAGATTCTAGTATGGGTACATATATGTTTTCCCAACCCCAGCACATTAGTTTGCTAATTCCAGATGTATGAAACGCAGGCCTAACTGTATCTAGTATATTGAACGCCAGATAAACTAACTTGGCCTTTTTTAAATAAAAAAAATTCCCTCACTGGAATACTTTCAGTCTTTTGACTGTATGGATTACAGATGGAATGACTGTTATATGTGAGTAACGCTTTCTTTGACAGATTCTAGTATGGGTACATATATGTTTTCCCAACCCCAGCACATTAGTTTGCTAATTCCAGATGTATGAAACGCAGGCCTAACTGTATCTAGTATATTGAACGCCAGATAAACTAACTTGGCCTTTTTTAAATAAAAAAAATTCCCTCACTGGAATACTTTCAGTCTTTTGACTGTATGGATTACAGATGGAATGACTGTTATATGTGAGTACCGCTTTCTTTGACAGATTCTAGTATGGGTACATATATGTTTTCCCAACCCCAGCACATTAGTTTGCTAATTCCAGATGTATGAAACGCAGGCCTAACTGTATCTAGTATATTGAACGCCAGATAAACTAACTTGGCCTTTTTTAAATAAAAAAAATTCCCTCACTGGAATACTTTCAGTCTTTTGACTGTATGGATTACAGATGGAATGACTGTTATATGTGAGTACCGCTTTCTTTGACAGATTCTAGTATGGGTACATATATGTTTTCCCAACCCCAGCACATTAGTTTGCTAATTCCAGATGTATGAAACGCAGGCCTAACTGTATCTAGTATATTGAACGCCAGATAAACTAACTTGGCCTTTTTTAAAAAAAAAAAATTCCCTCACTGGAATACTTTCAGTCTTTTGACTGTATGGATTACAGATGGAATGACTGTTATATGTGAGTACCGCTTTCTTTGACAGATTCTAGTATGGGTACATATATGTTTTCCCAACCCCAGCACATTAGTTTGCTAATTCCAGATGTATGAAACGCAGGCCTAACTGTATCTAGTATATTGAACGCCAGATAAACTAACTTGGCCTTTTTTAAATAAAAAAAATTCCCTCACTGGAATACTTTCAGTCTTTTGACTGTATGGATTACAGATGGAATGACTGTTATATGTGAGTACCGCTTTCTTTGACAGATTCTAGTATGGGTACATATATGTTTTCCCAACCCCAGCACATTAGTTTGCTAATTCCAGATGTATGAAACGCAGGCCTAACTGTATCTAGTATATTGAACGCCAGATAAACTAACTTGGCCTTTTTTAAATAAAAAAAATTCCCTCACTGGAATACTTTCAGTCTTTTGACTGTATGGATTACAGATGGAATGACTGTTATATGTGAGTACCGCTTTCTTTGACAGATTCTAGTATGGGTACATATATGTTTTCCCAACCCCAGCACATTAGTTTGCTAATTCCAGATGTATGAAACGCAGGCCTAACTGTATCTAGTATATTGAACGCCAGATAAACTAACTTGGCCTTTTTTAAATAAAAAAAATTCCCTCACTGGAATACTTTCAGTCTTTTGACTGTATGGATTACAGATGGAATGACTGTTATATGTGAGTACCGCTTTCTTTGACAGATTCTAGTATGGGTACATATATGTTTTCCCAACCCCAGCACATTAGTTTGCTAATTCCAGATGTATGAAACGCAGGCCTAACTGTATCTAGTATATTGAACGCCAGATAAACTAACTTGGCCTTTTTTAAATAAAAAAAAAATTCCCTCACTGGAATACTTTCAGTCTTTTGACTGTATGGATTACAGATGGAATGACTGTTATATGTGAGTACCGCTTTCTTTGACAGATTCTAGTATGGGTACATATATGTTTTCCCAACCCCAGCACATTAGTTTGCTAATTCCAGATGTATGAAACGCAGGCCTAACTGTATCTAGTATATTGAACGCCAGATAAACTAACTTGGCCTTTTTTAAATAAAAAAAATTCCCTCACTGGAATACTTTCAGTCTTTTGACTGTATGGATTACAGATGGAATGACTGTTATATGTGAGTACCGCTTTCTTTGACAGATTCTAGTATGGGTACATATATGTTTTCCCAACCCCAGCACATTAGTTTGCTAATTCCAGATGTATGAAACGCAGGCCTAACTGTATCTAGTATATTGAACGCCAGATAAACTAACTTGGCCTTTTTTAAATAAAAAAAATTCCCTCACTGGAATACTTTCAGTCTTTTGACTGTATGGATTACAGATGGAATGACTGTTATATGTGAGTACCGCTTTCTTTGACAGATTCTAGTATGGTTACATATATGTTTTCCCAACCCCAGCACATTAGTTTGCTAATTCCAGATGTATGAAACGCAGGCCTAACTGTATCTAGTATATTGAACGCCAGATAAACTAACTTGGCCTTTTTTTAAATAAAAAAAAAATTCCCTCACTGGAATACTTTCAGTCTTTTGACTGTATGGATTACAGATGGAATGACTGTTATATGTGAGTACCGCTTTCTTTGACAGATTCTAATATGGGTACATATATGTTTTCCCAACCCCAGCACATTAGTTTGCTAATTCCAGATGTATGAAACGCAGGCCTAACTGTATCTAGTATATTGAACGCCAGATAAACTAACTTGGCCTTTTTTAAATAAAAAAATAAATTCCCTCACTGGAATACTTTATGGCTTTTCACTGTATGGATTACAGGTGGACTGGTATTAGTAGGGGTGACACAAGCACACCCAAGTCCCTGATGTAGGATTTCTATGGCACAGACCACTATTACAAGTGATTAATGGACGTTGGGAGAGATTGTGCTGCAGCACTAGTCCCAAGATGGCCGCCGCCTATCAGCCCAGTAACATGTGCCACAAAACGGTCTGCACAACCTTTAAAAAAAATAGCCTTGGACTGTGCTGCTAAATCGCTATTGGTCTGAATCCCAGGTGTAGATGTCTGACTTGTTTGGAGCTTTGGAATGCACACTGTGGCAACTTCTGCTGCAGCACTACAAGTCGCAAAATGGCGGCCGGCGGTCAGCCCAGGTACATGTGGATGGAAAAATCACTCTGGCCACTCTAAAAATAGCCAATCCCTATCAAAAAAGCAGCTCAGCTGCAGTTGTTCAGATGAATCACAGGTGGAGGAGAGAAATTTGCTTCCAGTTATTCAATTATCCCTGCCTATTCTCGCCCTAGCATCAGCTGCGTCTATCCCTGTTCTATTCACATCGGGAGTGAGCACGTCCCGACGTGCGCACAAGCTTATAAAGAGGCTGAGTCACATGCTGCACTTGGCCAATCACAGCCTTGCCAAAAGTAGGCATGGCTGCGATGGCATCTTAGGGCAAGTAGTATGATGCATGTTGATTGGCTGCTTTGCAGCCTTTCAAAATGCGCCAAAATACATGCCGAACGACGAACCCGAACTTTTACGAAAAAGTTCGGGTTCGGGTCCGTGTCACGAACACCCCAAAATTCGGTACGGACCCGAACTATGCTCGAACTGTTCGCTCAACACTACTCATGATCCTAAGCATACCACCTCATCAGTGAAGCATGGTGGTGGTAGTGTCATGGTGTGGGCATGTATGGCTGCCAATGGAACTGGTTCTCTTGTATTTATTGATGATGTGACTGCTGGCAAAAGCAGCAGGATGAATTCTGAAGTGTTTCGGGCAATATTATCTGCTCCTATTCAGCCAAATGCTTCAGAACTCATTGGACGGCGCTTCACAGTGCAGATGGACAATGACCCAAAGCATACTGCAAAAGCAACCAAAGAGTTTTTTTAAGGGAAAGAAGTGGAATGTTATGCAATGGCCAAGTCAATCACCTGACCTGAATCCGATTGGGCATGCATTTGACTTGCTGAAGACAAAACTGAAGGGAAAATGCCCCAAGAACAAGCAGGAACTAAAGAAAGTTGCAGTAGAGGCCTGGCAGAGCATCACCAGGGAGGAAACTTCAGGCTGTAATTGACTGCAAAGGATTTGCAACCAAGTATTAAAAAGTGAAAGTTTGATTTATGATTATTATTCTGTCCCATTACTTTTGGTCCCGTAACAAGTGGGAGGCACATATGCAAACTGTTGTAATTCCTACACCGTTCACCTGATTTGGATGTAAATACCCTCAAATTAAAGCTGACAGTCTGCAGGTAAAGCACATCTTGCTCATTTAATTTCAAATCCATTGTGGTGGTGTATAGAGCCAAAAATGTTAGAATTGTGTCGATGTCCCAATATTTATGGACCTGAGTGTATCTGGCCATAACTACTGTGAGGGGGACACATATCTGGGCATTACTACTGTGAGGGGGATATATCTGGCCATAACTACTGTAAGGGGGGCATATATCTGGCCATAACTACTGTGAGGGGCCACAAGGAGGACATAACTATTTTGAAGGGACCACAAGGTGGGCTTAATTACTGTGAGGGGCCACAAGGTGGGCATTAGTACTGTGTAGTAGCACTTAGGGGAAATGTATGCTATACATTGGCATTGGCATGGCTCAGTGTTACAGGCCAGCACAGCTCCCCCTGCTGGTGATTTGACAGGGGCAGTCACCATCCCTTCCTTATGTGATTATTCTTTTTTTCTCTATCACCACAGGGACCTTGTTCTGGATCCAGCGGACATCACGCTGATGCCAGCGACACCCTGGATGAGGTAGGACCAGATTTTATTAGTTAGGACTGTGTGAGTGTAATCATGCATTGGGCTTAGGACTCTTTCACATGAGCGGATGCCGTGCGGGTAATCTGCTGCTTGAAAGAGAGCCAAGCCCCGTACTGGACAGCAGAGACACGGAGCAGTAACATGATTGATAATGCTCTGTGCCTCTCTGTGATCTATTTGCTACAAAATCACAGTGAAAACTTTATCTCACTGTGATTTTGTAGTAAAAAGGTCACAGAGAGGCACGGAGCATTATTAATCCCAGGGGGCCCAAGTAAAATCTTGCGGCGGGTCGGGGGGGGGGCGACAGGGAGGGGGCCCCATGGATCAGTTTAGCACCGGGGCCCCATGGTTTTTGTGTACGCCACTGACTAGTCCTGAGGATAGCTTCTCAACATCAGGAGCCTGAAAGCCCCTTTAAAGGTCTTGGGGAAAAAAACTATGAATTTTAATGTCCTGAAAGTCAAAATAACGAGTTAATAGAAGACCGTAAAAATGAAGACCGCAGCTCAGTCCATCACACAGAGCTCGTCTCCATAGTAAATGTGCAGCTTGTTCTACAGACGTATTTCTAGAACTGAGAGCTGCAGCTCCAGGTTTTCATTTGTGAAGCAGTGGACGTTAGATATAGCTTATGATAAGAGATTATATACTTGTGCGATGTTGATTAATGCATATCAAGGCGACCGCTCCCTCCCCGCCACGTCCCTCCCTTCCGGCTAGTGCAGCAGTAGTGTGCTTTTCGAGGGAGCCGTATAAAATATAAAACGCTATCAGACTATGGATTTGTCAGATGAGCGGTGATGGATCACAGGGAGCGTGGAGTTATTCACTTTCCATCTATCACCATGTGAGCCCAGGGCTGGAGGAATTTTTTCGGCACTCATAAGATCCTTTGTCCTCATCGTGTCACAGTTCAGTGATAATCCTATATGATTGAATTGTGTAATATACAGAAAACTAACTTCATCCTTGATATTACATTGAGTTCACATTAATAAGTAGAGATGAGAAGAGATAATTATAGCGCTGCGATCTCCCTCCATTAACACGTCGGGTGGCTTGGCCGGTTTATTATGACTTACTTGTGTAGCTTGAAAGCAATTTATTTGGTGTAATTATATGTGCATAGTAGGTGATAATAAATAGAGGACATCCTCTACCCACAGGGAGAGCAGGATTCATTAAAATTCTTCGACTCCAGTATATACATGTATTTTGAAATGATATGATAAAGGGATTTTAAATACAAGCTTATGCAGTGGCCTGGATTGAGGTGGCCCTCAACACTACACTGGGTCCACCAGTCACTATGTGCTGCTGCTCCCTGGAAGTGATGGTAAGGCTTGGTTCACCCCAATGAGAAATAGTTCCAGAGGGACAGAGTTTGCAGTAGACCACTGTGCTTTTTTACTGGAGGAACTCAAGTGCAAAACGATATAGGCAAGGCACTAAGCTGGCTTCTGCAGTCTTCCTCCTTGTAGAAGAAGGTTCTGTGGTGAGGAAAGACCTGAGCTAGCTGCCCTTCTCTCTCTCAGAAGGCTGGTACCCTGGCCAAAGGACTGGTGGCCCGGCGTCTGCGGCTCAGTCGTTGGGCAGGGTATCCCTCTCTCAGCATCTTCTTATGGTCACTCATGCAGTCTGGCAGAGTCTCTCCTGGGCTCTGATGGCTCTACTTTTATACAGCCTCTAACTGATCTAGAACCTTGCAGTGGGAGAATCACAACCTTTCAGTTCAAGGCTGCCATAGACTTGTATTGGGTCTCAGAGCTAATCTAGACAGTCAAAAGTTAACTGTGTCTGGATTTTCTCTCCAAAGCTCAGTCCCTTATGACAGCAGTGGAAAGTTAATAGCTTCTCAGTGCACACATTTCCAAAGTCTTGTAGGCTGTACATTAACCCTTTACACAATTCGGTGCAAATACAGTGCAATGGGTTGATGGCGTTGCATAGCAGGAAGGGGGGCAAATGTCCACACACATCCAGACTCCAAAGTACCCTTGCTCTAGAGCACTACACTTAAAAGAAGTTGTCCGGGGAAGAGGGGGGCTGGTTAAAATGTTTTTAACTCCTTAAGGATCAGGCCAATTTTCTTTTTTGAATTTTGTTTCTCCTCCCCACCTTCCAAGACCCATAACTTTTGTACTATTCCATTCACACACCCATATGAGAGTTCATTTTTAACAGGGGAAGTTGTATTTTTTAATTGTACCATTTTAATTAAATTAAATTGCAATTTAAATTGCAAAGTCAAACAATTTACATGCTGCAGATTATAAAATCTGCATGGTAGGTTAATTTCCGCATGGAAAATATACGTAAAGTGTACATGACATTTTTCAAATATAATTCATTTTGCTCATACTGTATTACACTGCGTTTTTCAGCATGAAAGTAAACTGTGCGTAATCCACAACATATGCAGGTGGCCGTAGCGTACATGCACATGGCAGCATAGTTTATGTGGATTTTGTTGCGGATTTTGTCCCAACCTCAAACAAATGAAATATTATGGATTTGAAATTGATTTCAAATTTCCACACCGTGTAGGTGAGATTTTGGTATAGTATTATGCTATGGATTTTTAGCATGCAAATCATGTGTATATACCCTAAGGATTTCCTGCGACTTGGGATTTCTTGTTGGAGCCTCAGTCTAAGGGCTCTTTCACACGAATGAATTCCATGTCGGTAATTCGCTGCGTTAAAGACAGCCAAGCCCCGTTGCGGACAGCAGAGACACGGAGCAGTAACATGATTGATAATGCTCTGTGCCTCTCTGTGACCTTTTTGCTACAAAATCACAGTGACAACTTTATCTTACTGTGATTTTTTAGTAAAAATATTACAGAGAGGCAAAGAGCATTATCAATCATGTCAATGGTCCGTGTCTCTGCCGTCCAGAACGGGGCTTGGCTCTCTTTTACGCAGCAGATTACCCGCACGGCATCCGCTCGTGTGAAAGAGCCCTACAACTTTTGCTATAGGTCATTCATAAGTAATGTCCCAGCAGGATTCATTTGAATCCAGGTGACTTAATACAATCATAGACTGAGTGATGGGTTCCATGTCGCCCCGGCTAATCATTTACATTTAAAATGGTGTATAGCATTGCGATTCATGTCATTTCCAATCCTTGATTAGATTTTTTTGTTCTGTTCTGCCAAGCCAAAGCATGTGTAAAGACAATTAAAAGTTTCAGATGGAAGAGGGTTTTAATTACTCTTTGAATTCGGTGGAAAATATATCACAGCTGTTCATCTCCAAATGAGGAACCTGAAATTTGCATTTTCACAAAAAGGTGATTCATTGCAAATTCCAGATCTAGGAAAATAATTTTGTCACTCTTGCTAATTATTCAAGGTTTAATTAAAAGTAACTGCCTTGTGCCGTATACCTAATCATTAGCTCGAATGGAATATGCCAACCTGTTCGTAGGTTCTCACATCTAAGCCTTAAGACGACCTTAAGATGAATTCTCAAATATAAAATTCATAAAAATGCAAAAATACTACTTTGAAAATAAAGGGGTCACTTGGGTCATGGTCACATGGAGCGACCAGGCTGCACCTCGGATGCAGCCATATGAAAAACAGCCTTATCATATTAACTAATTAGAACCACTTGATTATTTCATCGTAAATAGCAAGACGGTTTTGTACGTCATTAAAGGCTATGTACACCATTGGGGCAGATTTTTTTTTATGACTGCATTTTACTCATTAGGGGCTAAAAATCATTTTTTCATTTAGTCTTTATTAAAAATATTGAGCCGTTCTGTTGTAAAGGGTTAACTGCTTTACTAGCTGTGTGCATCCGATTTTTACTTTCACTTTGTGTCGGTCATCTAATTACCCTAATCTCTTAATTGCAAGAAACTTCACTGAAATAATTATGTCGCAACTAGTTATTTAAAAAAGTTAGTTACCCATAAAACATCACTTTTATTAATAAAGACTAAAAATATTCCCACATCAAAAACCTTAAATTAAATATATAGAAAGATATTGTAAAGGAGGCAAATAACACAATATAGGGGTATATTATAATAGGCATCAATTGTTACCACATATGTGGTTACTCACGATACTTTGGACCTCAGTAGTGGAGGGATTGTATTCGCCAGGTCACTCTATGGATGTACTTGAATATCAATTGCTGCAGCGCTATTCCATAAATCCTTGCACCATTCCGGGGGGGGGAGAACAGGCGATGACTGGATCAATTCCGCTTATATGCCACCGGATTCTGTCCCTACTGATCTGTACTGTCCCTGCCTAAAAGCTGAGTAATCGCCCCGAAAGGGGCAGCCACACTTATCGGTGGCTGTTTCCTCTCCTAGAAATCCCTACCAGTCAAAAAATCCCATATACGATGCTGCCTATGTATCAGGGTAAGCTTCCCCATATAGCCTGATGTCTCTAAATGACAATAAATCCCGACGCATTTCCCCTATATACAATAAGTCAGTTCATCAGGGGACCATTCTGTAAGGTGCACAATGGCACTAAGATGGAGTAGCCAGTGGATGTACTGACCAGCAGCAAGGGACAAATTCCCACCGCCGGTTTAAATATCCTTCCACCTATCCAATGCCGCAATCATGTGTCCCGATCCACTGTGCATTCGTCCGCAATATGCGCACATACCCACTGCGCATGCGCCCGGTTAGAAATTGTGCTCCTGGCAAGTGGCGTCAAACCGCTATACTGCGCATGGGCCAATCTAAAGAATATCCCTAGTGCATGCGCTCGCCCAGGAGCTAAAATATACATTATCCTGGTAGGTAGCGTCCACTCAGGAATTGACTGATGGCAAGGTTTTGCAGTACTGGGCATGCGCCCGACTCAGTAATACCCTTTACGCATGCGCCCACTAAGAATTAATGAATACATATTTCCGGAATGTAGCATAAACTGGCAGTATTGCACATGCGTAAACTTTAGGAGTATCGTTGAATGAGATGCAATTAAGCGCCCATTTAGGAGACTGTGGAGCAATTAACCACTTCCCGCAACTGTAACGCCGAAAGGCGTCATTGCGGCGGCTCCCCCAGGCTACGCTAACGCCGATTGGCGTCATCTCGCGTGAGCCGAGATTTCCTGTGAACGCGCGCACACAGGCGCGCGCGCTCACAGGATCGGAAGGTAAGCGAGTGGATCTCCAGCCTGCCAGCGGCGATCGTTCGCTGGCAGGCTGGAGATGCGATTTTTTTAACCCCTAACAGGTATATTAGACGCTGTTTTGATAACAGCGTCTAATATACCTGCTACCTGGTCCTCTGGTGGTCCCCTTTGTTTGGATCGACCACCAGAGGACACAGGTAGCTCAGTAAAGTAGCACCAAACACCACTACACTACACTACACCCCCCCTGTCACTTATTAACCCCTTATGAACCCCTGATCACCCCATATAGACTCCCTGATCACCCCCCTGTCATTGATCACCCCCCTGTCATTGATCACCCCCCTGTAAGGCTCTATTCAGATGTCCATATGATTTTTACGGATCCACTGATAGATGGATCGGATCCGCAAAACGCATACGGACGTCTGAATGGAGCCTTACAGGTGGGTGATCAATGATGGGGGTGATCACCCCATATAGACTCCCTGATCATCCCCCTGTCATTGATCACCCCCCTGTAAGGCTGCATTCAGATGTCCGTATGATTTTTACGGATCCACTGATACATGGATCGGATCCGCAAAACACATACAGTCATCTGAATGGAGCCTTACAGGGGGGGGATCACCCCATATAGACTCCCTGATCATCCCCCTGTCATTGCTCACCCCCCTGTCATTGATCACCCCCCTGTAAGGCTGCATTCAGATGTCCGTATGATTTTTACGGATCCACTGATACATGGATCGGATCCGCAAAACACATACGGACATCTGAATGGAGCCTTACAGGGGGGTGATCACCCCATATAGACTCCCTGATCATCCCCCTGTCATTGATCACCCCCCTGTCATTGATCACACCCCTGTAAGGCTCCATTCAGACATTTTTTTTGGCCAAGTTAGCGGAAATTATTATTTTTTTTCTTACAAAGTCTCATATTCCACTAACTTGTTTCAAAAAATAAAATCTCACATGAACTCACCATACCTCTCACGGAATCCAAATGCGTAAAATTTTTTAGGCATTTATATTCCAGACTTCTTCTCACGCTTTAGGGCCCCTAGAATGCCAGGGCAGTATAAATACCCCACATGTGACCCCATTTCGGAAAGAAGACACCCCAAGGTATTCCGTGAGGGGCATATTGAGTCCATGAAAGATTGAAATTTTTGTCCCAAGTTAGCGGAAAGGGAGACTTTGTGAGAAAAAAAATATATATCAATTTCCGCTAACTTGTGCCAAAAAAAAAAAATTCTATGAACTCACCATGCCCCTCATTGAATACCTTGGGGTGTCTTCTTTCCAAAATGGGGTCACATGTGTGGTATTTATACTGCCCTGGCATTCTAGGGGCCCTAAAGCGTGAGAAGAAGTCTGGGATCCAAATGTCTAAAAATGCCCTCATAAAATGAATGTGGGCCCCTTTGCGCATCTAGGCTGCAAAAAAGTGTCACACATGTGGTATCGCCGTACTCAGGAGAAGTTGGGCAATGTGTTTTGGGGTGTCATTTTACATATACCCATGCTGGGTGAGATAAATATCTTGGTCAAATGCCAACTTTGTATAAAAAATGGGAAAAGTTGTCTTTTGCCGAGATATTTCTCTCACCCAGCATGAGTATATGTAAAAAGACACCCCAAAACACATTGCCCAACTTCTCCTGAATACGGCGATACCACATGTGTGACCCTTTTTTGCAGCCTAGGTGGGCAAAGGGGCCCACATTCTAAAGAGCACCTTTAGGATTTCACAGGTCATTTACCTACTTACCACACATTAGGGCCCCTGGAAAATGCCAGGGCAGTATAACTACCCCACAAGTGACCTCATTTTGGAAAGAAGACACCCCAAGGTATTCCGTGAGGGGCATGGCGAGTTCCTAGAATTTTATATTTTTTGTCACAAGTTAGCGGAAAATGATGATTTTTTTTTCCCTTACAAAGTCTCATATTCCACTAACTTGTGACAAAAAATAAAAACTTCCATGAACTCACTATGCCCATCACGAAATACCTTGGGGTGTCTTCTTTCCAAAATGGGGTCACTTGTGGGCTAGTTATACTGCCCTGGCATTTTAGGGGCCGAATGCGTGAGAAGTGGTTTGAAATCAAAATCTGTAAAAAATGGCCGGTGAAATCCGAAAGGTGCTCTTTGGAATGTGGGCCCCTTTGCCCACCTAGGCTGCAAAAAAGTGTCACACATGTGGTATTGCTATACTCAGGAGAAGTTGGGCAATGTGTTTTGGGGTGTCATTTTACATATACCCATGCTAGGTGAGAGAAATATCTTGGCAAAAGACAACTTTTGCCATTTTTTTATACAAAGTTGGCATTTGACCAAGATATTTATCTCACCCAGCATGGGTATATGTAAAATGACACCGTAAAACACATTGCCCAACCTCTCCTGAGTACGGAGATACCACATGTGTGACACTTTTTTGCAGCCTAGGTGGGCAAAGGGGCCCACATTCCAAAGAGCACCTTCAGGATTTCACAGGGCATTTTTTACACATTTTGATTTCAAACTACTTACCACACATTTGGGCCCCTAGAATTCCAGGGCAGTATAACTACCCCACAAGTGACCCCATTTTGGAAAGAAGACACCCCAAGGTATTCGCTGATGGGCATAGTGAGTATATAGAAGTTTTTATTTTTTGTCACAAGTTAGTGGAATATGAGACTTTGTAAGAAAAATAAATAAAAAAATAAAAATCATCATTTTCCGCTGACTTGTGACAAAAAATAAAAAGTTCTATGAACTCACTATGCCCATCAGCGAATACCTTAGGGTGTCTACTTTCCGAAATGGGGTCATTTGTGGGGTGTTTGTACTGTCTGGCCATTGTAGAACCTCAGGAAACATGACAGGTGCTCAAAGTCAGAGCTGCTTCAAAAAGCGGAAATTCACATTTTTGTACCATAGTTTGTAAACGCTATAACTTTTACCCAAACCATTTTTTTTTTTTACCCAAACATTTTTTTTTTATCAAAGACATGTAGAACAATAAATTTAGAGCAAAATTTATATATGGATGTCGTTTTTTTTGCAAAATTTTACAGCTAAAAGTGAAAAATGTCATTTTTTTGCAAAAAAATCGTTAAATTTCGATTAATAACAAAAAAAGTAAAAATGTCAGCAGCAATGAAATACCACCAAATGAAAGCTCTATTAGTGAGAAGAAAAGGAGGTAAAATTCATTTGGGTGGTAAGTTGCATGACCGAGCAATAAACCGCTAAAGTTGTGAAGTGCCGATTTGTAAAAAAGGGCCTGGTCACTAGGTGGGTATAAACCTGTGGTCCTTAAGTGGTTAAATTGCGCACAATATACTCACTAAAAAGGTTACCCCAAAAAAAGGGGAAGAAGGGGGGAAGGGTTTAGGATATAATGCATATAAATAAAGGCCAAGGTGGCTTTTACATATAGTCCATAATGTATGTCTGGCCTTCTTTAGAGAAACACTGGCTCATTGTGGATCAGTAAGATTTGGGATGGGTAAATGGAGAACCCTGCTAAAAAGAAGTCAGGGGTCTCCAAACAGATAAAACTCATCCCCATTGTGTCAAAATTTTGGGTGTTAGACCCATTCATGATTATACACACCACATTTTACCGGCCATTTTGTTATTATTTTTTGTGGCCATATAGTAAAACCTACTCAAGATTTGATTAGAGAGTCGTGAAATTATCAAAGAAAACTAATAAATGACAATGTTTCATTGAAGGCTGAGTTCACATCAGTGTTCAGCCTTTTTGTTCTCCTACTCCATTATAGGGGCAGGAAAAGCAGAAAAGACAGATTCGGCATATAACTGAGCCAAACGGAGCCTACAGACCCCATAGACTTTAATGGGGTCCGTTAGGTTTATGCTCGGAAGATGATTTTGGAGCAGAGACAAAAGTAGTGCATGCAGGATTTTTATCTCCGCTTCAAAAATCTTCCTCTGGGCGGAAACCTAATGGACCCCATTACAGTCTATGGGGTCCGTAGACTCTGTTCGGCTCAGTTATGTGCCGAATCCGTCCTTTCTGTTTTTCCTGCCCCTATAACGGAGTAGGAGAGCGGAAAGGCTGAACGCTGATGTGAACTCAGCCTGTGGGTGACCGATTTCAATCTGAACATTCATTCGGCTTCTTTCTGAAGAACCATTTTCTCTAGATCTCCACCCCTTGGAGATGGGCGGACTCTTTCTATTACACAGAACTTCAGAGATCTAGGGTCACCAGCATGTATTTCATGTATGTGTCTAGAGATTGGAGTATCTCTTTTATGTTTAATATCACCTAGGTGATCTCCTATTCGTCTCTGCAGTTCTCTCACGGTTTTACCCACATACTGTAGAGGACATGAGCCTGTGCACAGGTACACCACTCCCGTGCTTTTGTAGTTGACAAAATCACAGATCTCATATACCTTTTGGGTAATAACACTTGAGAAGCTCTTCGAGGCATGCACATAAGGGCACGCTATACATCCCCCGCACCTATACATCCCACAGGGTCTTTTTTTCAGCCAAGTTCCCTGTTTTTTTGAGGGTAGGTAGTGACTGTGGACAAACTGATCTCTCAATGATCTCACTCTCCTAAAAGTGATAGCTGGATAATCTGATTACATACTGTACCTTATGTCTGGGTCCATTTTAAGGAGATCCCAATATTTTGATAAGATCTTCCGCACCTTTCTACTCCGATCATCATAGGTCCCTATGATGCGCATAACATGCTTTCTGTATATATCCATATTCTTACTCATCTTAGACTCTATTAAGCATCATTTGTGGGTATTCCCTTCTAATAAATCTGGCCTGTAGATCCTTGGACTGACGGTGGAAATCCTCCTTATTAGAGCAGTTTCTACATATATGCAGATACTGTCCTTTTGGTATACAACATCGTAAGCTAAGGAGATGATGGCTATCCCATCTCAGAAGTCTACTTGTAGCATTGGGTTTTCTATAAGTCTGAGTTCATATAGTACCATTTTGTAGCATGATGTCAAGGTCTAAGAATGCCATATGTCTATCATCTAGCTCATAGGCAAAGTGCATCCCAATGTCATTCACATTGACTGTCTTGATAAACTCTAAAAAGGTGTGCCTGGAGATGCTCCAAAGTATGAAAATATCATCTATGAAGCGGCTCCAGAACACAATATATGGTGTCCACATGTTATACTCCATGAACACCGTAGTGTCCTGCCACCAGCCCAGGAAAAAATTTGCTTAAGTAGGCGCACAGTCACTTCCCATAGCAGTGCCCCTGAGCTGATGGAAGAACTTGGAGCAAAACAAGAAATAGTTATGTCTCAAGACAAACTCAAGAAGTTTCAACACCAATTCATTATGTGGGATACAGTGGGTGCCTTGTGTCCTTAAAAAGAATTGTACTGCTAATAAGCCTTTGTCATGAGGGATGTTACTATACAAAGCCTCCACATCAATACAGGCTAAAAAGGTATTTTGTCCTCCATCACCAGGCCATCTAATTTCTTCAACAGGTCAGTGGCATCCCTGATGTAATTTCCTAATACTTTATCAACATAGATACCCACATTTTGTTAGACAGTCAATCCCTGCTACTATCAGGCACTCCTTCAAGGGATTAAGGCCCTTGTGGATCTTAGGTAGCGAATAGAACATGGGTATCTTAGGTTTTACATTAAACATAAATCTCATTTCATCCTTAGAGATCAGTTGAGCATCTAAGGCTCACTCCCATAAGAATCTTTTCTAGCTCAGATTGAAACTCATTAGTTGGATCACCCATAAGTTGAATATAAAAAAGTCTGTTACTTAAAATTGAGTTACACATCTCAATATTAGTGATGAGCGGGAGGTACCATATTCGATTTCGCGATATTTCGCGAATATTCGAATGATTATTCGCATCATTTTCGTTGAAATCGAATATTCGTAATTATTTTATTTTTCGCAAATAATATGCGAATAAATTTTTCGTACAAATTTTTTTCCTGTATAAGGCAACGTTCCTATGACTATGGCTAGGCTAATATGTGTATTTTACGAAATTTCTTAATACTGCTCTAACTTCGGCTTTTAGAATATTCGTAATATTCTAAAAGACGGAGTTAGAGCAATATTACGAATATTCTAAAAGACGAAGTTAGAGCAATATTAAGAAATTTCGTATAATACACATAGATTGTAATTTAGCTAATATAGTGCTATAATCCTTTTTTTTTTTCTTATCTAATTTTTTTGGCCTCTTCTGAACTTCAGTTTTTGGAAAATATGTACACTATTAAAAAAATTACTTTAGCAGTATATTAGCTAAATTACAATCTATATGTGTATTTTACGAAATTTCTTAATATTGCTCTAACTTCGTCTTTTAGAATATTCGTAATATTGCTCTAACTCCGTCTTTTAGAATATTACGAATATGCCGTATTTTTCGAATATAGTGCTATATTCTTGATTTTCGTATATAGCACTTTTTTCGAAAAATTTCGAGTCATTTCATCAGTCAAGTATTACTATGCTTATTGCTAATGCTTAAAGCTTGTGTGCGGATCGCATGTTGTAAAGACGTTTTTTTTTCGCAAAGGCTAGGTTATGTTCCATGACAAGCAACCGTGCCGAGAATTCACTTGACATGTAAAAAGTGTTAAGTTACTCATATAATTTTGACTCTTTCTTATATTGTATGCGAAAATTCGCTACCATTAAATTCGTAAAAAAATTCTGTTCGTGTAATGGTTAGCTGGCTCTTCCCAATACTCATAGAATTTTGACTCTTTCTTATATTGTATGCGAAAATTCGCTACCATTAAATTCGTAAAAAAATTCTGTTCGTGTAATGGTTAGCTGGCTCATCCAAACTACTGTTAGCTGCTTTTGCTTACAGCTTGTGTGGGATTTATAATATGTGAGTTGTTCTATATTTCTATTATTTTATTAGCTTAAAAGGAAACGAAATTTCGTTTTAACGAATATAGAGGCAAATATTCTTATTCTTCGCGAATTCTCGAAGTTGCGATATTCGCGATAAAAATTCGCAATTCGAATATTCGCGCTCAACACTACTCAATATATTGTGGATGATCTAAAATTACTAAATTCCCCCCTTATCTGAGGCTTTTATTATGATGTTCTCATCTGATTCCAATGCAATCATGGCCCTAATTTCAGACTTGGTGAGGTTTGGTGCCTGGTCTACATCTTTATACTCTAATTTCTCAAGTTCCTTAGTAACAATGCCAAGAAATTAGTATATAGTGTTGGTCTGGATTTCGTACTTTTGGGTTTAACCACCTCCGGACCGCCTAACGCAGGATCGCGTTCCGGAGGTGGCAGCCCTGCGCAGAGTCACGCATATACGCGTCATCTCGCGATGGCCGAGATTTCCTGTGAACACCAGGCACGCGCACTCACAGGAACGGAAGGTAAGAGAGTGGATCTCCAGCCTGCCAGCGGCGATCGTTCGCTGGCAGGCTGGAGATGTGTTTTTTTTAACCCCTAACAGGTATATTAGACGCTGTTTTGATAACAGCGTCTAATATACCTGCTACCTGGTCCTCTGGTGGTCCCCTTTGTTTGGATCGACCACCAGAGGACACAGGTAGCTCAGTAAAGTAGCACCAAGCACCACTACACTACACCGCCCCCCCCCCCCGGTCACTTATTAACCCCTTATTAGCCCCTGATCACCCCTGATCACCCCATATAGACTCCCTGATCACCCCCCTGTCATTGATCAACCCCCTGTAAAGTTCCATTCAGACGTCCGCATGATTTTTACGGATCCACTGATAGATGGATCGGATCCGCAAAACGCATACGGACGTCTGAATGAAGCCTTACAGGGGCGTGATCAATGACTGTGGTGATCACCCCATATAGACTCCCTGATCACCCCCCTGTAAAGCTCCATTCAGATGTCCGCATGATTTTTACGGATGCACTGATAGATGGATCCGATCCGCAAAACGCATCCGGACGTCTGAATGAAGCCTTACAGGGGCATGATCAATGACTGTGGTGATCACCCCATATAGACTCCCTGATCACCCCCCTGTAAAGCTCCATTCAGATGTCCGCATGATTTTTACGGATGCACTGATAGATGGATCCGATCCGCAAAACGCATCCGGACGTCTGAATGAAGCCTTACAGGGGCATGATCAATGACTGTGGTGATCACCCCCCTGTCATTGATTACCCCCCTGTAAAGCTCCATTCAGATGTCCGCATGATTTTTACGGATGCACTGATAGATGGATCGGATCCGCAAAACGCATCCGGACGTCTGAATGAAGCCTTACAGGGGCGTGATCAATGACTGTGGTGATCACCCCATATAGACTCCCTGATCACCCCCCTGTAAAGCTCCATTCAGATGTCCGCATGATTTTTACGGATGCACTGATAGATGGATCCGATCCGCAAAACGCATCCGGACGTCTGAATGAAGCCTTACAGGGGCATGATCAATGACTGTGGTGATCACCCCATATAGACTCCCTGATCACCCCCCTGTAAAGCTCCATTCAGATGTCCGCATGATTTTTACGGATGCACTGATAGATGGATCCGATCCGCAAAACGCAACCGGACGTCTGAATGAAGCCTTACAGGGGCGTGATCAATGACTGTGGTGATCACCCCATATAGACTCCCTGATCACCCCCCCTGTCATTGATCACCACCCCTGTCATTGATCACCCCCCTGTCATTGATCACACCCCCTGCCATTAAACACCCCATATAGACTCCCTGTAAGGCTCCATTCAGACATTTTTTTGGCCCAAGTTAGCGGAATTATTATTTTTTTTTTCTTACAAAGTCTCATATTCCACTAACTTGTGTCAAAAAATTAAATCTCACATGAACTCACCATACCCCTCATGGAATCCAAATGCGTAAAAATTTTTAGACATTTATATTCCAGACTTCTTCTCACGCTTTAGGGCCCCTAGAATGCCAGGGCAGTATAAATACCCCACATGTGACCCCATTTCGGAAAGAAGACACCCCCAGGTATTCCGTGAGGGGCATATTGAGTCCATGAAAGATTGAAATTTTTGTCCCAAGTTAGCGGAACGGGAGACTTTGTGAGAAAAAAATTAAAAATATCAATTTCCGCTAACTTGTGCCAAAAAAAAAAAAATTCTATGAACTCGCCATGCCCCTCATTGAATACCTTGGGGTGTCTTATTTCCAAAATTGGGTCACATGTGGGGTATTTATACTGCCCTGGTATTTATACGCCCCAAAGCGTGAGAAGAAGTCTGGTATCCAAATGTCTAAAAATGCCCTCCTAAAAGGAATTTGGGCACCTTTGCGCATCTAGGCTGCAAAAAAGTGTCACACATCTGGTATCGCCGTACTCAGGAGAAGTTGGGGAATGTGTTTTGGGGTGTCATTTTACATATACCCATGCTGGGTGAGAGAAATATCTTGGTCAAATGCCAACTTTGTATAAAAAAATGGGAAAAGACAACTTTTCCCATTTTTTTATACAAAGTTGGCATTTGACCAAGATATTTATCTCACCCAGCATGGGTATATGTAAAATGACACCCCAAAACACATTCCCCACCTTCTCCTGAGTACGGCAGTACCAGATGTGTGACACTTTTTTGCAGCCTAGGTGGGCAAAGGGGCCCATATTCCAAAGAGCACCTTTCGGATTTCACAGGTCATTTTTTACAGAATTTGATTTCAAACTCCTTACCACACATTTGGGCCCCTAGAATGCCAGGGCAGTATAACTACCCCACAAGTGACCCCATTTTGGAAAGAAGAGACCCCAAGGTATTCGCTGATGGGCATAGTGAGTTCATGGAAGTTTTTATTTTTTGTCACAAGTTAGTGGAATATGAGACTTTGTATGAAAAAATAAAATAAAAAAAAAATCATCATTTTCCACTAACTTGTGACAAAAAATAAAAAATTCTAGGAACTTGCCATGCCCCTCACGGAATACCTTGGGGTGTCTTCTTTCCAAAATGGGGTCACTTGTGTGGTAGTTATACTGCCCTGGCATTCTAGGGGCCCAAATGTGTGGTAAGGAGTTTGAAATCAAATTCTGTAAAAAATGACCTGTGAAATCCGAAAGGTGCTCTTTGGAATATGGGCCCCTTTGCCCACCTAGGCTGCAAAAAAGTGTCACACATCTGGTATCTCCGTACTCAGGAGAAGGTGGGGAATGTGTTTTGGGGTGTCATTTTACATATACCCATGCTGGGTGAGAAAAATATCTTGGCAAAAGACAACTTTTCCCATTTTTTTATACAAAGTTGGCATTTGACCAAGATATTTATCTCACCCAGCATGGGTATATGTAAAAAGACACCCCAAAACACATTCCCCACCTTCTTCTGAGTACGGAGATACCAGATGTGTGACACTTTTTTGCAGCCTAGGTGGGCAAAGGGGCCCATATTCCAAAGAGCACCTTTCGGATTTCACAGGTCATTTTTTACAGAATTTGATTTCAAACTCCTTACCACACATTTGGGCCCCTAGAATGCCAGGGCAGTATAACTACCCCACAAGTGACCCCATTTTGGAAAGAAGAGACCCCAAGGTATTTCGTGATGGGCATAGTGAGTTCATAGAAGTTTTTATTTTTTGTCACAAGTTAGTGGAATATGAGACTTTGTAAGAAAAAAAATAAATAAAAATAAAATCATCATTTTCCGCTAACTTGTGACAAAAAATAAAAACTTCTATGAACTCACTATGCCCATCAGCGAATTCCTTAGGGTGTGTACTTTCCGAAATGGGGTCATTTGTGGGGTGTTTGTACTGTCTGGCCATTGTAGAACCTCAGGAAACATGACAGGTGCTCAGAAAGTCAGAGCTGCTTCAAAAAGCGGAAATTCACATTTTTGTACCATAGTTTGTAAACGCTATAACTTTTACCCAAACCATTTTTTTTTTACCCAAACATTTTTTTTTAGCAAAGACATGTAGAACTATAAATTTAGAGCAAAATTTCTATATGGATCTCGTTTTTTTTGCAAAATTTTACAACTGAAAGTGAAAAATGTCATTTTTTTGCAAAAAAATCGTTAAATTTCGATTAATAACAAAAAAAGTAAAAATGTCAGCAGCAATGAAATACCACCAAATGAAAGCTCTATTAGTGAGAAGAAAAGGAGGTAAAATTCATTTGGGTGGTAAGTTGCATGACCGAGCAATAAACGGTGAAAGTAGTGTAGGTCAGAAGTGTAAAAAGTGGCCTGGTCTTTCAGGGTGTTTAAGCACTGGGGGCTGAAGTGGTTAAGATTGGTAAAAGGACCCAAACTCCTGTCCTTTTCCCCCTCATTTAATAATTCAGCTAGAAGTATGGTACTAGGAAGATCCTCCACTGGGATTCCCAGAAACTCTCATTCATGTCATTGTTTATAAAGAGGTTGTGCCACTTCAATTTATGACAAAATAAATGTATGTCTGGATCAACTTGCAGGATGACAGGCCGAACTGGATGGACAAATGTCTTTTTTCGGCCTTATATACTATGTTACTATGTCCTTAACCCAATGAAAAACATTATACTTTGTAGTGAAAACAAAAGAAATACCCTTGGAAAGGATACTGATCTCATCATTAGAGTTTTCTACCTGATAGATTAATAATCTGTCCCTCATCTGCTGCCGTATCTGCCTTTCTACTTTTCTGTTCAGGACCGATCCCTGACATGATACGGGGTTACCCCCCAGAGTCCAAAAAAAAACTGATGACCCAGAGTATTTTGAGGGATGTGGGGAGTCCAGGTTTTCTGGTACAACTCTGCTTTGTGACCCTCATCGTCCAGGTTCTATGTCATGGCGCGGTGTGGGTGGTAAACTCCACACCGAACACAGGAGGGAAGGGAAGAGGTACTAGGACTGGAAACTAGGGAAAGGGGAAAGGTCACCATCTAGTGAATCCCTAAACTGAGCCCTGACTACTATAAGTATGAACAGACCTTAATGGTAGGAATGTTCTTTCGCAGGAACCTAGAGCCCAATCAGACCCTAAAGGACCCTGGAAATAGGGTCAGGAAAAAAGATGACCTGTTCCTTTCCAGCTGAAGGAACAGGAGACTCCCTCAGGCCTAATAGCAAAAGATAGGGGAATACAACAAACAAGGAATAGGGAAAAGACACTTAAATCCGAAGTACGCAGACGAGCAGGAACTCAGAGGAGAACCAAACACCAGCACTTCCACAACCAGAAGGAGGTATCAACCACATAGCATGATGGGTGAGGCCAGACTAAATAGAGGAGTGGGAATGACCACTTAATCTACACCTGAGACAAGATGTGTGGTCATAACTAGGGATGAGCGAACCCGAACTGTATAGTTCGGGTTCGTACCGAATTTTGGGGTGTCTGTGACACGGACCCGAACCTGAACATTTTCGTAAAAGTCCGGGTTCGGTGTTCGGCGCTTTCTTGGCGCTTTTTAAAAGGCTGCAAAGCAGCCAATCAACAAGCATCATACTACTTGCCCCAAGAGGCCATCACAGCCATGCCTACTATTGGCATGGCTGTGATTGGCCAGTGCAGCATGTGACCCAGCCTCTATATAAGCTTGGGTCACGTAGCGCTGCACGTCACTCTGCTGATTCAAGCATAGGGAGAGGTTGCAGCTGCGACGTTAGGGCGAGATTAGGCAGATTAACTCCTCCAAAAGACTTCATTCAGTGATCGATCTACAGCTGTGGATCATTGAACTGCTGCTATTCAATTGCTGTATTAGTGGTTTCTGCTGTATCAGGCCTACTTTAAATCTATCCCTAAAAGGGTATATTAGATTCAAGGTGCTGATAGGGTCATTCTGAAAAACTTCACACACACGCTACAGTGCAGATCCAAGTCTAATTCTGTGATTAAACGTATACCTGTCACCCAGCGCCTAAAAAAATAGGCCTCACATTTATGTTCAGCTAAATCTGTCATTACTGGTGTGCGTGTATTAGTGTAATACGGTACCTAAATAGATAGCCAGATAGTGTTAGGTGTCTGTAAAAAAAGGCCTGAATTTGAATTCAATACATTGGCCCGAATAATATTTTTCTTATTGTGGTGAACGGTAACAATGAGGAAAACATCTAGTAAGGGACGCGGACGCGGACGTGGACATGGTCGTGGTGGTGTTAGTGGACCCTCTGGTGCAGGGAGAGGACATGGCCGTTCTGCCACAGCCACACGTCCTAGTGTACCAACTACCTCAGGTCCCAGTAGCCGCCAGAATTTACAGGGATATTTGGTGGGGCCCATTGCCGTTCTAAGGCTGGTAAGGCCTGAGCAGGTACAGGCATTAGTCAATTGGGTGGCCGACAGTGCATCCAGCACGTTCACATTATCTCCCACCCAGTCTTCTGCAGAAAGCGCACAGATGGCGCATGAAAACCAAGCCCATCAGTCTGTCACATCACCCCCATGCATATCAGGGAAACTGTCTGAGCCTCAAGTTATGCAGCAGTCTCTTATGCTGTTTGAAGACTCTGCTGCCAGGGTTTCCCAAGGGCATCCACCTAGCCCTTCCCCAGGGGTGGAAGAGATAGAATGCACTAACGCACAACCACTTATGTTTCCTGATGATGAGGACATGGGAATACCACCTCAGCACGTCTCTGATGATGACGAAACACAGGTGCCAACTGCTGCGTCTTTCTGCAGTGTGCAGACTCAACAGGAGGTCAGGGATCAAGACTGGGTGGAAGACGATGCAGGGGACGATGAGGTCCTAGACCCCACATGGAATGAAGGTCGTGCCACTGACTTTCACAGTTCAGAGGAAGAGGCAGTGGTGAGACCGAGCCAACAGCGTAGCAAAAGAGGGAGCAGTGGGCAAAATCAGAACACCCGCCGCCAAGAGACTCCGCCTGCTACTGACCGCCGCCATCTGGGACCGAGCACCCCAAAGGCAGCTTCAAGGAGTTCCCTGGCATGGCACTTCTTCAAACAATGTGCTGACGACAAGACCCGAGTGGTTTGCACGCTGTGCCATCAGAGCCTGAAGCGAGGCATTAACGTTCTGAACCTTAGCACAACCTGCATGACCAGGCACCTGCATGCAAAGCATGAACTGCAGTGGAGTAAACACCTTAAAAACAAGGAAGTCACTCAGGATCCCCCTGCTACCTCTTCTGCTGCTGCCGCCTCGGCCTCTTCTGCTGCTGCCGCCGCCTCGGCTTCTTCCTCCGCCTCTGGAGGGACGTTGGCACTTGCCGCTAAGCAAACATGGGATGTACCACCAACACCACCACCTGCGTCACCAAGCATCTCAACCATGTCACACGGCAGCGTTCAGCTCTCCATCTCACAAACATTTGAGAGAAAGCGTAAATTCCCACTTAGCCACCCTCGATCCCTGGCCCTGAATGCCAGCATTTCAAAACTACTGGCCTATGAAATGCTGTCATTTAGGCTGGTGGACACACACAGCTTCAAACAGCTCATGTCGCTTGCTGTCCCACAGTATGTTGTTCCCAGCCGGCACTACTTCTCCAAGAGAGCCGTGCCTTCCCTGCACAACCAAGTATCCGATAAAATCAAGTGTGCACTGCGCAACGCCATCTGTGGCAAGGTCCACCTAACCACAGATACGTGGACCAGTAAGCACGGCCAGGGACGCTATATCTCCCTAACTGCACACTGGGTAAATGTAGTGGCGGCTGGGCCCCAGGCGGAGAGCTATTTGGCGCACGTCCTTCCGCCGCCAAGGATCGCAGGGCAACATTCTTTGCCTCCTGTCTCCTCCTCCTCCTACTCAGCTTCCTCCTCTTCTTCTTCCACCTGCTCATCCAGTCAGCCACACACCTTCACCACCAACTTCAGCACAGCCCGGGGTAAACGTCAGCAGGCCGCTCTGAAACTCATATGTTTGGGGGACAGGCCCCACACCACACAGGAGTTGTGGTGGGGTATAGAACAACAGACCGACGAGTGGTTGCTGCCGGTGAGCCTCAAGCCCGGCCTGGTGGTGTGCGATAATGGGCGAAATCTCGTTGCAGCTCTGGGACTAGCCGGTTTGACGCACATCCCTTGCCTGGCGCATGTGCTGAATTTGGTGGTGCAGAAGTTCATTCACAACTACCCCGACATGTCAGAGCTGCTGCATAAAGTGCGGGCCGTCTGTTCGCTCTTCCGGCGTTCACACCCTGCCGCTGCTCGCCTGTCTGCGCTACAGCATAACTTCGGCCTTCCCGCTCACCGCCTCATATGCGACGTGCCCACCAGGTGGAACTCCACCTTGCACATGCTGGACAGACTGTTTGAGCAGCAGCAGGCCATAGTGGAGTTTCAGCTGCAGCACGCACGGGTCAGTCGCACTGCGGAACAGCCCCACTTCACCACCAATGACTGGGCCTCCATGCGAGACCTGTGAGCCCTGTTGCGCTGTTTCAAGTACTCCACCAACATGGCCAGTGGCGATGATGCCGTTATCAGCGTTACAATACCACTTCTATGTCTCCTTGAGAAAACAGTTAGGGTGATGATGGAAGAGGAGGTGGCCCAGGAGGAAGAGGAGGAAGAGGGGTCATTTTTAGCACTTTCAGGCCAGTCTCTTCGAAGTGACTCAGAGGGAGGTTTTTTGCAACAGCAGAGGCCAGGTACAAATGTGGCCAGACAGGGCCCACTACTGGAGGACGAGGAGGACGAGGATGAGGAGGAGGTGGAGGTGGAGGTGGAGGTGGAGGAGTATGAAGCAGGTTCACAGCGGGCTGGCACCCAACGCAGCTCGGGCCCATCACTGGTGCGTGGCTGGGGGGAAACACAGGGCGATGACGATACGCCTCCCACAGAGGACAGCTTGTCCTTACCTCTGGGCAGCCTGGCACACATGAGCGACTACATGCTACAGTGCCTGCACAACGACAGCAGAGTTGCCCACATTTTAACGTGTGCGGACTACTGGGTTGCCACCCTGCTGGATCCCTGGTACAAAGACAATGTGCCCACCTTACTTCCTACACTGGAGCGTGATAGGAAGATGCGCGAGTACAAGCGCACGTTGGTAGACGCGCTACTGAGAGCATTCCCAAATGTCACAGGGGAACCAGTGGAAGCCCAAGGCGAAGGCAGAGGAGGAGCAAGAGGTCGCCAACGCAGCTGTGTCACGGCCAGCTCCTCTGAGGGCAGGGTTAGCATGGCAGAGATGTGGAAAAGTTTTGTCACCACGCCACAGCTAACTGCACCACCACCTGATACGGAACGTGTTAGCAGGAGGCAACATTTCAATAAGATGGTGGAACAGTACCTGTGCACACCCCTCCACGTACTAACTGATGGTTCGGCCCCATTCAACTTCTGGGTCTCCAAATTGTCCACGTGGCCAGAGCTAGCCTTTTATGCCTTGGAGGTGCTGGCCTGCCCGGCGGCCAGCGTTTTGTCTGAACGTGTATTCAGCACGGCAGGGGGCGTCATTACAGACAAACGCAGCCGCCTGTCTACAGCCAATGTGGACAAGCTGACGTTCATAAAAATGAACCAGGCATGGATCCCACAGGACCTGTCCATCCCTTGTGCAGATTAGACATTAACTACCTCCCCTTAACAATATATTATTGTACTCCAGGGCACTTCCTTATTCAATCATATTTTTATTTTCATTTTACCATTATATTGCGGGGCAACCCAAAGTTGAATGAACCTCTCCTCTGTCTGGGTGCCGGGGCCTAAATATGTCACAGTGGTCTGTTCCAGTGTTGGGTGACGTGAAGCCTGATTCTCTGCTATAACATGAAGACTGATTCTGTGCTGACATGAAGCCAGATTCTCTGTTACGGGACCTCTCTCCTCTGTCTGGGTGCCGGGGCCTAAATATGTGACAGTGGCCTGTTCCAGTGGTGGGTGACGTGAAGCCTGATTCTCTGCTATGACATGAAGACTGATTCTCTGCTGACATGAAGCCAGATTCTCTGTTACGGTACCTCTCTCCTCTGCCTGCGTGCCTGGGCCTAAATATGTGACAGTGGCCTGTTCCAGTGGTGGGTGACGTGAAGGCTGATTCTCTGCTATGACATGAAGACTGATTCTCTGCTGACATGAAGCCAGATTCTCTGTTACGGGACCTCTCTCCTCTGTCTGGGTGCCGGGGCCTAAATATGTGACAGTGGCCTGTTCCAGTGGTGGGTGACGTGAAGCCTGATTCTCTGCTATGACATGAAGACTGATTCTATGCTGACATGAAGCCAGATTCTTTGTTACGGGACCTCTCTCTTCTGCCTGGGTGCCTGGGCCTAAATATGTGACAGTGGCCTGTTCCAGTGGTGGGTGACGTGAAGCCTGATTCTCTGCTATGACATGAAGACTGATTCTGTGCTGACATGAAGCCAGATTCATTGTTACGGGACCTCTCTCCTCTGCCTGGGTGCCTGGGCCTAAATATGTGACAGTGGCCTGTTCCAGTGGTGGGTGACGTGAAGCCTGATTCTCTGCTATGACATGAAGACTGATTCTGTGCTGACATGAAGCCAGATTCTCTGTTACGGGACCTCTCTCCTCTGCCTGGGTGCCTGGGCCTAAATATGTGACAGTGGCCTGTTCCAGTGGTGGGTGACGTGAAGCCTGATTCTCTGCTTTGACATGAAGACTGATTCTGTGCTGACATGAAGCCAGATTCTCTGTTACGGGACCTCTCTCCTCTGTCTGGGTGCCGGGGCCTAAATATGTGACAGTGGCCTGTTCCAGTGGTGGGTGACGTGAAGCCTGATTCTCTGCTATGACATGAAGACTGATTCTCTGCTGACATGAAGCCAAATTCTCTGTTACGGGACCTCTCTCCTCTGCCTGGGTGCCTGGGCCTAAATATGTGACAGTGGCCTGTTCCAGTGGTGGGTGACGTGAAGCCTGATTCTCTGCTATGACATGAAGACTGATTCTCTGCTGACATGAAGCCAGATTCTCTGTTACGGGACCTCTCTCCTCTGCCTGGGTGCCTGGGCCTAAATATGTGACAGTGGCCTGTTCCAGTGGTGGGTGACGTGAAGCCTGTTTCTCTGCTATGACATGAAGACTGATTCTGTGCTGACATGAAGCCAGATTCTCTGTTACGGGACCTCTCTCCTCTGCCTGGGTGCCTGGGCCTAAATATGTGACAGTGGCCTGTTCCAGTGGTGGGTGACGTGAAGCCTGATTCTCTGCTATGACATGAAGACTGATTCTGTGCTGACATGAAGCCAAATTCTCTGTTACGGGACCTCTCTCCTCTGCCTGGGTGCCTGGGCCTAAATATGTGACAGTGGCCTGTTCCCGTGGTGGGTGATGTGAAGCCTGATTCTCTGCTATGACATGAAGACTGATTCTGTGCTGACATGAAGCCAGATTCTCTGTTACGGGACCTCTCTCCACTGTCTGGGTGCCGGGGCCTAAATATGTGACAGTGGCCTGTTCCAGTGGTGGGTGACGTGAAGCCTGATTCTCTGCTATGACATGAGGACTGATTCTCTGCTGACATGAAGCCAGATTCTCTGTTACGGGACCTCTCTCCTCTGCCTGGGTGCCTGGGCCTAATTATGTGACAGTGGCCTGTTCCAGTGGTGGGTGACGTGAAGCCTGATTCTCTGCTATGACATGAAGACTGATTCTCTGCTGACATGAAGCCAGATTCTCTGTTACGGGACCTTTCTCCTCTGCCTGGGTGCCTGGGCCTAAATATGTGACAGTGGCCTGTCCAATTGATATTGGTTAATTTTTATTTTTTTTATTTTTATTTTAATTAATTTTTTATTTTTATTTTAATTAATTTCCCTATCCACATTTGTTTGCAGGGGATTTACCTACATGTTGCAGCCTTCTGCAGTTCTCTAGCTCTTTCCTGGGCTGTTTTACAGCCTTTTTAGTGCCGAAAAGTTCGGGTCCCCATTGACTTCAATGGGGTTCGGGTTCGGGACGAAGTTCGGGTCGGGTTCGGATTCCGAACCCGAACATTTCCGGGAAGTTCGGCCGAACTTCTCGAACCCGAACATCCAGGTGTTCGCTCAACTCTAGTCATAACCAGCAACAACACAGAAACAAGTGAAGCCAAAGAGGCTGTCAGATCACATCACATGCAGCAAGTCTCTTAGATCTTCTGACCCCTGTCACAGGAGAGACCGTGACAATCTACTTCTGGTACGACCACCCCTACCTCCTCAAGATTTAAATTTACTTGTGGATAATTGTTCTGTATAAGAGGTTTCTACTTCAGACGAGGACATTTCTGCAACTGATGGAGTGTTCTTTTTCTCTATGAGATTTAAATATGCTCTCGTATTGCTCTCTTATTAATCCACATCCATGGACTATATCTAAATGCCACCTTGGCCTTTATTTATATACATTATATCCTAAACCTTTCCCCCCCTCTTCCTCTTTTTTTGGGGTACCCTTTTTTAGTGAGTATATTGTGCTCAATTTAATTGCTCCACAGTCTCAGTAACTTAAATGGGCGCTTAATTACATCTCATACAACAATACTCCTAAGGCTTACGCATGCGCAATACTGCCAGTTTATGCTACATTCTGGGAATATGTATTAATTAACTCTAGAGCGGGTGCATGCCCAGTACTGCGAAACCTCGCCATCAGTCAATTCCTGGGTGGAAGCTACTAGGATAACGTATATTTTAGCTCCTGGGCGAGCGCATGCGCTATGGATATCCTTTAGATTGGCGCATGCGCAGTATCGCGGTTTGATGCCACTTGCCAGGAGTACAATTTCTAACCGGGCGCATGCGCAGTGGGTATGTGCGCACATTGCGGATGCATATGCAGTGGATCGGGACACACGCCAATTGCGGCAATGGATAGGTGAAGTATATTTAAACCGGCGGTGGGAATTTGTCCCTTGCTGCAGGTCAGTACATCCATTGGGAACTCCATCTTAGTGCCATTGTGCACCTTACAGAATGGTCCCCTGATGAATCGACTTATTGTATATAGGGGAAACGCGTTGGGACGTATTGTAATTTAGAGACATCACGATTACAGTTGAGCGGACACCTGGCTGTTCGGGTTCGGCAGGTTCGGCCGAACTTTAAAAAAAAGTTCGGGTTCGGGACTCAAACTTGACCCCGAACCCGAACCCCATTGAAGTCAATGGGGACCCAAACTTTTGGCCACTAAAATGACTCTAAAATAGCCCTGGAAAGAGCTAAAGGGCTTCAAAAGGCAGCAAAATGTGCTTAAGAGCATGGCAGATGCTCTGCAAACAAATGTGGATAGGGAAATGAATTAAAATAAAATAAAAGACCTTAAAAAAATAAAAATTAGGAATGATCTAGGAGGAAGAGGTTGAGAAGGCGGTGAATGGGTGGATGTGGCGGTGTAGGCTCTAGTGGCGGTTTTGGTGGAAGCGGCGGCGAAGGAGGAATAGGTAGCCAACACAGATGTGTGTTATTTTGCATTTTACATAGGGGTATCCCCCAAAATATTGGGACATATAAATAAAAAAAAAAGGAATAAGTGCACTTGAGTACAAGGCTGTTAGAACTGTCTATTCTGCACAAGGTACAGACAAGTCTTGTGGGATCCAGGCCTGGTTCATTTTATTGAACGTGAGCTTGTCCACGTTGGCTGTGGACAGGCGGCTGCATCTGTCTGTAATGACGCCTCCTGCCGTGCTAAATAGTTCAGAGAGTACACTGGCTGCAGGGCAGGCCAGCACCTCCAAGGCATACAGGGCAAGCTCTGGCCATGTGGACAATTTGGAGACCCAGAAGTTGAATGGGGCAGAACCATCAGTCAGTACGTGTAGTCGTGTGCACAGGTACTGTTCCACCATGTTGGTCAAATGCTGCCTCCTGCCAACACGCTCCATATCAGCAGTTGGAGCCGGTTGTTGTGGCGAGATGACAAAGCTTTTCCACATGTCGGCCATGCTAACCCTGCCTTCTGAGGTGCTGGCGCTGACACAGCTGCGTTGGCGACCTCTTCCTCCTCCCTTGCCTTCGCCTTGTGCTTCCACTTGTCCCCCGGCGTCAGTCGGGAATGCTCTCAGGAGTGCCTCTACCAGCGTGCGCCTGTAGTCGCGCATCTTCCTATCACGCTCCAGTGAGGAAATTAAGGACGGCACATTGTCTTTGTAACAGGGATCCAGCAGGGTGGCCACCCAGTAGTCAGCACACGTATCCCCCTAGCCGCGCACCATCGATGGGCACGAGCTGCGTTGGGTGCCACCCTGCTGTGAACATGCTTCATCTTCCTCCTTCTCATCCTCCTCATCCTCCTCCTCCTCGTCCTCCAGTAGTGGGCCCTGGCTGGCCAAATTTGTACCCGGCCTCTGCTGTTGTAAAAAACCTCCCTCTGAGGCACTTCTAAAAGACTGGCCTGAAAGTCTTAGAAATGACTTCTCTTCCTCCTCCTCCTCCATCTGGCCCACATCCTCTTCCATCATCGCCCTGAGTGTTTTCTCAAGGAGACATAGAAGTGGTATTGTAACGCTGATAACGACGTCATCGCCACTGGCCATGTTGGTGGAGTACTCGAAACAGCGCAACAGGGCACACAGGTCTCTCATGGAGGCCCAGTCATTGGTGGTGAAGTGGTGCTGTTCCGCAGTGCGACTCACCCGTGTGTGCTGCAGCTGAAACTCCACTATGGCTTGCTGCTGCTGCTCGAACAGTCTCTCCAGCATGTGCAAAATGGAGTTCCACCTGGTAGGCATGTCGCATATGAGGCGGTGAGCGGTAAGGCCGAAGTTACGCTGTAGCGCAGATAGGCGAGCGGGGGCAGGATGAGAACGCCGGAAGCGCGCACAGACGGCCCGCACTTTATGCAGCAGCTCAGACATCTCGGGGTACTTGTGAATGAATTTCTGCACCACCAAATTCAGCACATGCGCCAGGCAAGGGATGTGCGTCAAACCGGCTAGTTCCAGAGCTGCAATGAGATTTTGCCCATTATCGCACACCACCAGGCCGGGCTTGAGGCTCACTGGCAGCAACCACTCGTCGGTCTGTTGTTCTATACCCCGCCACAACTCCTGGGCGGTGTGGGGCCGGTCCCCCAAACACATCAGTTTCAGAATGGCCTGCTGACGATTACCCCTGGCTGTTCTGAAGTTGGTGGTGAAGGTCTGTCGCTTACCGGATGAGGAGGTGGTAGAAGAGGAGGAGGAAGCCGAGTAGGAGGAGGAGGCAACAGGAGGCAAAGAATGATGCCCTGCGATCCTTGGCGCCGGAAGGACGTGCGCCAAACAGCTCTCCGCCTGGGGCCCAGCCGCCACTACATTTACCCAGTGTGCAGTTAGGGAGATATAGCGTCCCTGGCCGTGCTTACTGGTCCACTTATCTGTGGTTAGGTGGACTTTGCCACAGATGGCGTTGCGCAGTGCACACTTGACTTTATCCGATATTTGGTTTGTGCAGGGAAGGCACGGCTCTCCTGGAGAAGTAGTGGCGGCTGGGAACGACGTACTGTGGCACAGCAAGTCCGTCTCCACTAGCCTGAATGACAGCATTTCAAAGGCCAGCAGTTTAGAAATAATGGCATTCAGGGCAAGAGATCGAGGGTGGCTAGGTGGGAATTTACGCTTTCTCTCCAAGGTTTGGGAGATGGAGAGCTGAATGCTTCCGTGTGACATGGTGGAGATGCTTGGTGACGGAGGTGGTGGTGTTGGTGGCACATCCTCTGTTTGCTGGGTGGCAGGTGCCAACGTTCCTCCAGAGGTGGAGGAAGAGGCCGAGGAAGCAGCAGAAGAGGGAGCAGGAGGGGCCTGAGCCCTTTCTTGGTTTTGAAGGTGCTTACTCCACTGCAGCCCGTGTCTTGCATGAAGATGCCTGGTCATGCAGGTTGTGCTAAGGTTCAGAACGTTAATGCCTCGCTTCAGGCTCTGATGGCACAGAGTGCAAACCACTCAGGTCTTGTCGTCAGCAAATTGTATGAAGAAGTGCCATGCCAGGGAACTCCTTGAAGCTGCCTTTGGTGTGCTCGGTCCCTGGTGGCGGTGGCCAGTAGCAGGCGAACTGTCTTTGCCACGGCTGTTCTGCTTTTGCACCCTGTTCCCTCTTTTGCTGCGCTGTTGGCTCGGTCTCACCACTGCCTCTTCCTGCGAACTCTAAAAGTCACTGGCACAATCTTTATTCCATGTGGAGTCTAGGACCTCATCGTCCCCTGCATCGTCTTCCACCCAGTCTTCCTCCCTGACCTCCTTTTCGGTCTGCACACTGCAGAAAGACGCAGCAGTTGGCACCTGTGTTTCGTCATCATCAGAGACGTGCTGAGGTGGTATTCCCATGTCCTCATCAGGAAACATAAGTGGTTGTGCGTCAATGCATTCTATGTCTTCCACCCCTGGAGAAGGGCTAGGTGGATGCCCTTGGGAAACCCTGCCAGCAAAGTCATCAAACAGCATAAGAGACTGATGCATGACTTGAGGCTCAGAGAGGTTCCCTGATATGCACGGGGGTGATGTGACAGACTGATGGGCATGGGTTTCAGGCGCCACCTGTGTGCTTTCTGTTGAAGACTGGGTGGGAGATATTGTGAATGTGCTGGATCCACTGTCGGCCACCCAATCGACTATCACCTGTACTTGCTCAGGCCTTACCATCTTTAGGACGGCATTAGGCCCGACCAAATATCTCTGGAGATTCTGGTGCCTACTGGGACCCGAAGTAGTTGGTTCACTAGGACGTGTAGCTGGGCCTGAACGGCCACATCCTCTCCCTGCAGCAGTGGCTCCACCAACACCACCACCCCGACCATGGTTAGTGTTCCGCCAAGCAAGAAATTGAAAACAAAGGGAACAATATATATGGGCTGGTTAATATGACAGATTACCAGCTAAATAGATTTATTTCAGCTACTTCTAAATAGGTTCGGTCACACACAGATAGTGTCACAGTGGTGTATATGGGCTGGTTAAAATGACAGATTCTCAGCAAAATAGCTTTGGTTCAGCTACTTCTAAATGGGTACGGTCACACACAGATAGTGTCACAGTGGTGTATATGGGCTGGTTAATATGACAGATTCCCAGCAAAATAGATTTTTTTCAGCTACTTCTAAATAGGTTCGGTCACACACAGATAGTGTCACAGCGGTGTATATGGGCTGGTTAAGATGACAGATTCTCAGCAAAATAGCTTTAGTTCAGCTATTCTAAATGGGTTCGGTCACACACAGATAGTGTCACAGCGGTATATGGGCTGGTTAATATGACAGATTCCCAGCAAAATAGCTTTAGTTTAGCTACTTCTATATGGGTACGGTCACACACAAATAGTGTCACAGCGGTGTATATGGGCTTGTTAACCACCTCAGCTCCCCTAGCTTGATCAGACCACTTTTTACAATTCTGCACTACACTATTTCCACGGTTTATTGCTCGGTCATACAACTTACCACACAAATGAATTTTACCTCCTTTTCTTCTCACTAATAGAGCTTTCATTTGGTGGTATTTCATTGCTGCTGACATTTTTACTTTTTTGTTATTAATCGAAATTGACCGAAATTTTTGCAAAAATTACATTTTTCACTTTCAGTTGTAAAATTTTTCAATTAAAACTACAATTCTATATAAATTTTTCTCTAAATTTATTGTTCTAAAATGTCTTTGATAAAAAAAATGCAATAAGTGTATATTTATTGGTTTGCAAAAAAGTTATAGCGTTTACAAACTATGGTACAAAAACGTGAATTTCCGCATTTTGAAGCAGCTCTGACTTTCTGAGTATCTGTCATGTTTCCTAAGGATCTACAATGCCCAGACAGTAAAAACACCCCACAAATGACCCCATTTTGGAAAGTAGACACCCTAAGGTATTCGCTGATGGGCATAGTGAGTTCATAGAAGTTTGTTTTTTTTGGCACAAGTTAGCGGAAATAGATTTTTTTTTGTTTTTTCTCACAAAGTCTCCCTTTCCGCTAACTTGTGACAAAAAGTTCAATCTTTCATGGACTCAATATGCCCCTCAGCGAATACCTTGGGGTGTCTACTTTCCGATATGGGGTCATTTGTGGGGTGTGTTTACTGTTCTGGCATTTTGGGAGGGACTAAATTGTGAGCAACCCTGTAAAGCCTAAAGGTACTCGTTGGACTTTCGGCCCCTTTACGCACCTAGGCTGCAAAAAAGTGTCACACATGTGGTATCGCCGTACTCAGGAGAAGTAGGGCAATGTGTTTTGGGGTGTATTTTTACATATATCCATGTGGGTGAGAGAAATATCTCTGTAAATTGACAACTTTGTATTAAACAATTTAAAAAGTTGTCATTTATAGAAATATTTCTCACACACAGTATGGGTATATGTAAAAATACACCCCAAAAAACATTGCCCTACTTCTCCTGAGTACGGCGATACCACATGTGTGACACTTTTTTGCAGCCTAGGTGCGCAAAGGGGCCCAAATTCCAATGAGAATCTTTACGATTTCACAGGGCATTTTTTACGCATTTGGATTCCAAACTACTTCTCATGCTTTAGGTCCCCTAAAATGCCAGGGCAGCATAAATACCCCACAAGTGACCCCATTTTGGAAAGAAGACACCCCAAGGTATTCCGTGAGGGGCATGGCGAGTTCCTAGAATATTTTTTTTTTTTGGCACAAGTTAGCGGAAAATTATTTTTTATTATTTTTTTTCTCTTACAAAGTCTCATATTCCACTAACTTATGACAAAAAATTACATTTTACCTGAACTCGCCATGCCCCTCACGAAATACCTTGGGGTGTCTTCTTTCCAAAATGGGGTCACATGTGGGGTATTTATACTGCCCTGGCATTTTAGGGGCCCTAAAGCATGAGAAGAAGTCTGGAATATAAATGTCTAAAAAATGTTACGCATTTGGATTCCGTGAGGGGTATGGTGAGTTCATGTGAGATTTTATTTTTTGTGGAATATGAGACTTTGTAAGAAAAAAATTAAATAAAAAATCAATTTCCGCTAACTTGTGACAAAAAAAAAAAAATAATTCTAGGAACTCGCCATGCCCCTCAAAAGTGATCTTTATAGTGCCTCAGCGATTTTACGGTGTTTTTGCAGTGATCAGAAAAAAAACATTTCTGTCACTGCGGTGGGGCGGACTGAACGCAAGTGTGCGCACAAGATCAGGCCTGATCGGGCGAACACTGCGTTTTTTGAAGAGCCTATAGAACATGTCCTATTCTTGTCCGCAATTGCGGACAAGAAAAGGCATTTTCTATATAGTTCTGGCAATGTGCGGATCCGCAAAATGCGGAAAGCACATTGCCGGTGTCCGTGTTTTGTGGATCCGCGGTGTCCGTGTTTTGCGGATCTGTGGATCCGCAAAACACATATGGACGTCTGAATGGAGCCTTACAGGGGGTGATCAATGACAGGGGGATGATCACCCCATATAGACTCCCTGATCACCCCCCTGTCATTGATCACCCCCCTGTAAGGCTCCATTCAGACATCTGTATGTGTTTTGCGGATCCGCAAAACATATACGGACATCTGAATGGAGCCTTACAGGGGGTGATCAATGACAGGGGGGTGATCAGGGAGTCTATATGGGGTGATCACCCCCCTGTCAGTGATCACCCCTCTGTAAGGCTCCATTCAGACGTCCGTATGTGTTTTGCGGATTCGCGGATCCGCAAAACACATACGGACGTCTGAATGGAGCCTCACAGGGGGGTGATCAATGACAGGGGGGTGATCAGGGAGTCTATATGGAGTGATCAGGGGTTAATAAGGGGTTAATAAGTGACAGGGGGGGTGTAGTGTAGTGTTGTTTGGTGCTACTTTACAGAGCTGCCTGTGTCCTCTGGTGGTCGATCAAAGCAAAAGGGACCACTAGAGGACCAGGTAGCAGGTATATTAGACGCTGTTATAAAAACAGCATCTAATATACCTTTTTGGGGTTAAAAAAAAAAATCGCATCTACAGCCTGCCAGCGAATGATCGCCGCTGGCAGGCTGTAGATGTACTCGTTTACCTCCGGTTCCTGTGAACGCGCGCTCCTGTGTGCGCGCGTTCACAGGAAATCTCGCCTCTCGCGAGAGGATGCGCCGGCGCGTCCAGAAGGAATAACAGGGCCGCGGCCACAACGCATTCCTGCGTACGGCGGTCCTGAGGTGGTTAATATGACAGATTCCCAGCAAAATAGATTTATTTCAGCTACTTCTAAATGGGTACGGTCACACACAGATAGTGTCACAGCGGTGTATATGGGCTGGTTAATATGACATATTCATAGCAAAATATCTTTAATTCAGCTACTTCTAAATAGGTACAGTCACACACAGATACTGTCACAGCGGTGTATATGGGCTGGTTAATATTACAGATTCCCAGCAGAATAGCTTTAGTTCATCTACTTCAAAATTGTTTCTGTTACACACAGATTGGGTCAGAGCGGTATGGCTTGAAGACAAGCGTCAGATTATGCAATGCTGTGCTGGTGCACTGCAATTGCGTTAAAATGGCCACTTATGACCACTGAAAAAAGTTTCTGAAAAAAACGCTCAGGGCAGGCACAAAACCTGTGTGCTCTCCACCCACAAAAGATCGATGATTCTCAGCTGTAGATGTGCAGAATTTCAGGACTTCGTTGTATTTTTCCCTGCCTAATCTCTCCCTCACAGCAGCAGCACCCTATCCCTACACTAATGAAGAGCAGAGTGATGTGCAGCGCTACGTGACTCCAGCTTTTAAGGAGGCTGGGTCACATGGTGCACTTAGCCAATCACAGCCATGCCAATAGTAGGCATGGCTGTGATGGCCTCTTGGGGCAAGTTGTATGACGCTTGTTGATTGGCTGCTTTGCAGCCTTTCAAAAAGCGTCATAGAGATCGCCGAACACCGAACCCGAACTTTTACGTAAATGTTTGGGTGGAAAAAAATCTTAAATTTGGTACGAACCCGATAAAGTTCGGGTTCGCTCAACTCTTATCACGATATGTGGGGAAGCTTACCCTGATACATAGGCAGCAGCGTATATGGGATTTTTTGACAGTTAAGGATTTGTAGGAGAGGGAACAGCCACCTTTCGGGGGGATTATTCTGCTTTTAGGAACGGACAGTACAGATCAGTAAGGACAGAATCCCGTGGCCTATAAGCGGAATTGATCCAGTCATCGCCTGTGCACCCGGAATGGTCTAAGGATTTATGGAATAGCGCTGCAGCAACTGATATTCAAGTACATCCATAGAGTGACCTGGAGAATACAATCCCTCCACTACTGTGGTTAAAAGCATCGTGAGTAACCACATTTGTGGTAAAAATTGTACCTACTATAATATACCCCCATATTGTGTTGTTTGCCTCATTTACAATATCTTTCTATATATTCAATTTATGTTTTTTGATGTTGGAATATTTTTAGTCTTTATTAATAAAAGTGAGGTTTTAAGGGTAATTTACTTTTTCAGTGATATTTATCTCTAAATTACTAAGAGGTCATAAAAACTTATTTCAGCAACATTCTTATCAGTAAAATAAGGATTGAGTTATAAGGTCATAGAGTAGAGATAAGGAGCCCGTCAGCTCTCTGTCTGACTGGAGAGAGAGAAAAGTCAGATCCTGCTAGTAGAGCAGTCAGCTCTGTACAGAGAAAAGGATTCCATATTTTTAATAAATACCAATTGAAAAAAATATTTTTGCTCGTAATGAGTTCAAAGCACTAATAAAAAAAATGCCCCCAGGTGTACATAGCTGTTAAAATGTTATCCTAATGGTTTATTAAAGAGAAGAACCAGAACTGTCTACAGATGTGTGTCTTGAAGTTGGCTAATAACCCCAAGTTAGGGTACTTTCACACTTGCGTTGTTGGATTCCGGCCGGAACTGCCTGCCGGATCCAAAAATTCGTATGCAAATGGATATCATTTGTAGACTGATCCGGATGCGGATCCATCTCACAAATGCATTGCAATACTGGATCCGTCTCTCTGGTGTCATCCGGAAAAACGAATACGGTATTTATTTTTCCACATTTTTAAAGGTCTGCGCATGCGCAAATTTTTACGGAGCACTTGCCATTAATTCATTTCAATGGAAAATAAGTGAGAAAAAAGGGTTCTAAAATTTTGGACGGAGAAAATACTGCAGCATGCTGCGGTATTTTCTCCGGCCAAATACCGTAAGAGTGACTGAACTGAAGACATCCTGATGCATACTGAATGGATTGCTCTCCATTAAGAATGCATAAGGATAAAACTGATCAGTTTTTTTCCGGTATTGAGCCCCTAGGATGGAACTCAATACCGGAAAACTTTAACACTAGTGTGAAAGTACCCTTATATTCCAAGGTTCTTTCAAGGTTATGCCCTGGTACAGCATTAAGATCCCATACTTGGTCCTAATGGACAGCTGTTTCAAAGCAGTCTAAATGGCAACCTTGAAATATTGTATTTCCTCTCCAGTAACTGCAGCAGGGGAAATGCTTGGACAGTCAAGGATTCATCTAGCAAAATCAGATGTTTGCCAAGAGTGTCGGATGCAGATCAGCAATAATCAGATGATTGCTGCAGTTCTGCAATGTGAAAGTAGTTGTCTATCATGAGAAAAACCCGTCAGGACATTGACTTACTGGGTAGCTAGCTGGGAGGGAGGAGCTATAAACTAGCTAAGCGTTATTAGGGGCGGTGCTGGAGGTGTGGCAGAGAAAGGAGAAGTGCATCATGGGTTTGGTTGGATACAGTAATAGGAAGTGCTACATACAGGATGGAAGCAAACCAAAAGGGAATTAGTTTACATGGTGGAAGATAAACATGGTAACCAACTATATGAGCGTATGTGTTAAAAGCCTAGCGCTCATGGAAAATCCCTTTAAGGTTTTCATACATATGGTATATGAACTTTTTCTGTCAGTGAAAAGCCAAACTATATTTATGGATTATGATCAAAGGGAATCATTGATGGAGGCAATGCTGTACACTCCTGTGGGAAAGATTTAACAGCAGGAGGTTGCTGAGAAATTGAAAGAAAGAAAATGTCAGCCCTTGCTTTTTAGTTGTATGACAGGACAGTTGTGTCAAGAGGGGAAAATTACTAAAGGAAAAATAAAATAAAAATAAATGTTGCCATTTAAAACAAGTTGTGCAGGCTCAAATAATCATATGTAAAATTTTTATTTTCTATTTCTTAAGATGCTATAAATTATACTATACTGTAAATTCCATATTTTCCAGAGAAGAGAATTCTAGATTAGCCTCTTCCCGCAGCCCGAGATAACAGTATGGAGCTTAGTTACAGCACATTATGTCAAGGTGATCACACAATCCTACCACTGAGGAAGGCGACAATATTCTTCCGTGTTCCTACCGCAGATGCCACGATTGGTATCAGTTCAGATTCTAGTAGTTAACCTGTTCAGTACTACGATAAAACCTGATTGAGAGTCTGTACAGAATAAGGTAAGGGGGGAGACGAGGGCCCTTTTTACAAGAGGAGTTCACTATGTAAACAATCTAGGACTAGACAAAGAGCCCCAAGGCTGTTTCACACACAAGATTCTTAGGGCACACCAATGGCGCCTGTGCATATTTCTATATTTATACGCACAGGCAGAATATTCCATAATAAAATAAAGGGAAAAAAAATGGAAAATGTTATATTAAGATAAATGAAAAAGTAAAACAAAAAATAAAGTATAAATATTACAGAAAATAAATTTAGATAATGCACAATTTGTATTAGTACAATGTATCTTTATAAACACACAAAGTCATTTATTATATTCACTTATTTAGCCCTGACATATTCCAAAGCGCTTTAAAGATATTAGCATCAATGGGGCTCAGAATCTAAGGTCCCTATCAGTATGTCTTTGGAGTGAAACACGGGGAGAATATACAAACTCTATGCAGATGTTGCCCTTGGTCGAATGCGAACCAAGAACCCCTGCACTACTAGGCACCAGTGCTAACCACTGAGCTACCATGCTGCCTAGTAATATAACTAATATATGCAGTACATGTTTGAAATCTGCATAAGCACCATCAATTTAGGTTAGCGATGAGCATTATAAAAAATATACAACTGTCCTGCAAAAACAAGACCCCTATTGCATTAAAGAGGAAATCAATTTCCATACATCAATAGAAGCAAAGACAGGTAACTTTGTAATATAACTTATTAGAGAAAAAAATGCTTTAAACTACTCCTGTCCCCCTAGGCTATTCAGCTTTATTGAATGGAGAAAGGGAGGAGAAGGAGAGACAGGCAGGGAGAGATTGCTGCTGGCTGTAGGAAGTTTTCTATCTAATCTAAGTGCTTAGTTTACAGCTATTCTGTTCAATACTGCTGTATAACTTCCTTCATGCTGCTGTTTCTCAGGGTCTTCTACATAGAGATAGGGGCGGATCTTCTTTCAGTGTGCTGGAATGAGGGAGCTGCTGCAGAAAGAAGCAAAAAATGGCTGTAGTAGGTTTTCTATCTAACCCCAGTGTTGGGTTCACATCTACTTTGTTCAATACTGCTATGTAATGTCCCCCAGAGATAGAGGGACAGGATCTCCTTCTGTGTGCTGTGTATGAGAGACATTATAGCAGCTAGTCTCTTGACTAGCTTGAGGAGCTCCTGTTGCTTCCTCGCCTCCAGATTAGTGATGAGTAGTGATAGACGACCATCGGCCAGGACATTTCATGATCAAATGTTCGCGAACCGCACGTTCCCGGCGGGCCCCATTGACTTTAATGGCAGGCAAACCTGAAAAACCTCCAGGTCATATTTGCAGCCACCAAATACTTACTAGAAGTGCATAAATAGTCCCACAACATGGAGAGTGACATACCGGGGGGGGGAGATCATTGGCAAAAATTCTCACAAAAAATATGTATTTTAATTAGGGGCCATTTTTATGCGTCTTATAGGGAAACTCTCAAGAATATGCCCTGCTGGAGCCTTGAAAAGTTTATTTTAGGCACTGGCAGGCCCCAAAAATTAGACATTCACCTGACAGAAAAGAACTTGTGATGATGTGGCTGGAGGTACTTTAGGCGGTCACTGGATAGAAATTTTACTGTAGGCCACTGGAGTACAGGCCCCAAAAATTAGGCATTCACCTGACAGAAGAGAACTTGTAATGATGTGGCTGGAGGTACATTAGGAAGTCACTGGCTAAAAATTTTACTGTAAGCTAGTACAGGCCCCAAAAATTAGGCATTCACCTGACAGAAAAGAACTTGTGATGATGTGGCTGGAGGTACATTAGGTGGTCACTGGATACAAATTTTTACTGTAGGCCAGTACAGGCCCCAAAAATTAGGCATTCACCTGACTGAAAAGAACTTGTGATGATGTGGCTGGAGGTACATTAGGTGGTCACTGGATACAAATTTTTACTGTAGGCCAGTACAGGCCCCAAAAATTAGGCATTCACCTGACTGAAAAGAACTTGTGATGATGTGGCTGGAGGTACATTAGGCGGTCACTGGCTAAAAATGTGACTGTAGGCCAGTAAAGGCCCCAAAAATTAGGCATTCATCTGACAGAAAAGAACTTGTAATCATGTGGCTGGAGGTACATTAAGCGGTCACTGGATACAAATTTTACTGTAGGCCACGGGAGTACAGGCCCCAAAAATTAAGCATTCACCTGATAGAAAAGAACTTGTGATGATGTGGCTGGAGGTACATTCAGTGGTCACTGAATACAAATTTTAATGTAGGCCAGTAGAGGCCCCAAAAATTAGGCATTCACCTGACAGAAAAGGTCTTTTATGCCGCTGTATATACATAAGAGAAGGACCATTCTGTTTTATGGGTGGTGGCAGATATGTGTGGGCTGGTATGAGGAAAATTCAATTACACGTGGTCATCACAGGTGTTGCATTACTCAGAGATCCATGCCTCATTCATTTTTAGAAATGTGAGGTAGTCCACACTGTCGTAAGCTAGCCGAGTGTGCTTATCGGTCACGATCCCCCCTGCTGCACTGAACGTCCTTTCGGACAGGACACTCGACGAGGGGCAAGCCAAGAGTTCCATGGCAAATTGTGCCAGCTCTGGCCACAGGTCAAGGCTGCACACCCAGTAGTCCAGGGGTTGCTCGCTTCTCAGAGCGTCCACATCGGCCGTTAACCTGATGTAGTCGTACACCTCTCGGTCTAGGCGTTCCCTGAAGCTGGATTCAGAAGGCGGATGTCGATGGGTTGGCTGAAAGAATGTTCTCATATCTGAAGCTATATACCGAAGATATACCAACACATCTTCAAACCACCCTCTTCTTGCAGGCACGGTAGGATTGGTACCCGCACCTGTTTCGCTGTGAGTGGAAATTCCTCTGCCAGCGCCGGCAACAGAAGAATGCAGCATCTCTCGCAGCAACGCTTGGATATGCTGCATTCTCCCAGCCCTCTGTGATGCTGGTAACATGTCCGCCATTTGTGTTTGTACCAGGGGTCTAAGTATGTTGCCACCCACTACTGGTCCTTGCCCTTTATGCTTTTTATACGGGGTCTTAAATTGCACTAACCTGGAAGCGATGGAGCGCCATGGCTCCTGCTCATCGCCCAGGAGAATGTCGTCCTCGGTCTCCTCCGCACAGCCACGGGCACCAGGGATACACGAAAAGTCCACCTCAAAGCCTGCTCTTCTTGCTCCTCCTCCTCCTCCCCCAGACACCATCCTCCTCTGACTCCTCTTCAAACTCCTGCTGACTTGTCTCAGATGGAGTAGCCCCGCCCCCCAGGGAATTCATTCAGAATTGGGACTTCCTCATCTTCCAGCATCTGCTCCAGCGACGGCTTGATCAATAACACGACGCAATGCACGCTCCAGAAAGAAGGCGTAAGGTACGATGTCACTGATGGCGCCCTGGGTGCGACGGACCAGTTTGGTGATCTCATCAAATGGCCGCAGAAGTCTGCATGCGTCGCTTGAGCAGCCACTGGTGTGGTGAAAAGAAACTAAGCTCCTTAGAACCCGTCCTGCTGCAGAGTTTGTACAGGTAGTCGTTAATGGCACGTTGCTGCTGGAGCAGCCTATCAAGCATATACAAGGTGGAGTTCCAACGCGTCGGGCTTTCACAAATCAGACAACTGACGGGCAGGTGGTGTCGCCGCTGAACGTCAGCAAGGCGAGCCATGGCCTTGTAGGATCTTCTAAAATGGCCAGAGATTTTCCTGGCCTGCCGCAAGATGTCCTGGACCCCGGGGTATTTGGCAACGAATCACTGTGCAACTAATTTCAGGATATGTGCCATGCACTGCACGTGTGTAATTTTGCCCTGTTTCAGCATGCTCAGCAGATTGGCACCGGTGTCGCACACCACTTTACCAACTGTCAAATTGAGCGGGGTTAGCCACTGATCGGCCTGTGACCGCAGAGCTTAAAGCAGGACAGGACAGGTGTATCTCTTGGCTTCAGGCACAACAGCCGCAGCACAGCATGGCAACGTCTTACCTGGCACGTCGAATAGGTTCTGGGGATCTTGTGGGGCGCAGCGGAAGAGGCGGTAGCAGTGGAAAAGGAGGAGTCAGCCAAGAGGAGACGCAGGATGGAGTAGGAGGGGGAGAAGAGGCAGGCCTGCATGCAATCCGTGGCAGTAACCCCAAATCCACACGGGTGCCATGGGTTACATGCTTGACGGCCATCAGAAGGTTCACCCAGTCGGCAGTAAAACTTATTTACCTTCCCTGCCCGTGTTTGCTAGACCACGTGTCTGTGGTCAGCTGTATCTTGGCACCGACACTGTGTGCCAGAGATACATACACTTGCCGCCGAACATGGCCATATAACTCTGGGATGCACTTCCTGGAGAAATTTTTCCTTCCAGTGACCTTCCATTGCGGTGTGCCAATTGCCACAAATTTTCTAAAGGCCTCCGAGTCCACCAGTTTATATATGGCAGTATTTGGCGGCCTTGCAGTTCCGACAAGACAGCGGTCAGCCGTTGTGCAAGAGGGTTATCCGGCGTCATCAACTTTTCACACTCGAACATTTGGGCCGCGGAATCCTGCCTTCTGCCAGATGAACGTGACGATGGCACGGTGGAAGGTGGAGTGGAGCACAAATGTGAGGAGAGAGGAGAAGAGGCAGGAAGTGGAGTGGCGGGAGTGTGACTTTGTGGGTTATGACAGCATTGCTCCCGCTGAGCATGGTGATGGAAGGCCAGGTGCCATCTTAAGGCGGTTGTCCCTAGGTGAGTGTTGGGCTTAACCCGACTTATGCGTTGACAGCACAGGCTCCAGATGGCAACACTGTTGTCAGCAGCTGAAACGTTAAAAAAAGCCCACACTGCGGGGCCATGTGCCGGTGTCCTGGGAGCGCCAGAAGTGACCGTCCATTGTGACCTGATACATTTGCAGTTTGCTTTTTGCCTCCTGCGCCCTGCGAGCTCTGCCTGCTTTTCCTCCTTCTCCTCCCTCTCTGCTGCTCCGTCTCTCCCTCTGAACTCCCCTTCTTTTTTTCTCTTGTCACCCACGTAACGTCCATTGACACGTCATCATCGTCACCATCACCACCAATGACATTTGAGATCTCGGAGTAGGCAGCAACAGCGAAGACCTCCGTCCTTGGGCTGATATGGGTACTGTTGTCAGACCGCTGGTTGGCGGCCGTTGCTACCTCCTCTTCCACATCCGATGTCAAAAATGGCTGCGCATCGGTAAGGTCTGGGAATGGATGGGAAAATAATTTCTCTGACTCGAGTGGCGGTGCTATGGTGGTGTTAGTGGTTTCTTTGGGAGTGCACACAGCAGAGAATGAGGAGGGTGCAGAAGCGGAAGGCTGAATGAGCCACTCAACCAACTGTAGTGCATCCTTTGAGGTAATCGCACGCGCCTTCTCCAACTTCCCACTTAGGCTTCAGCCTGGTGCACCTGCCCGACCCCTACCACCCCTGTGGAATGACCTGCCTCTTCCTCTGCCTGTCATTTTCAAAATGACCCTGTGCCTAAGTCCCTAGAGAAGAGCAGTATTTGTGGAAGCAGGTATATCGCAGGCCTTAATCAGTATTTTGTGGTAGCAGGTAAATTAATCCCTTATTTAGTATTTTGTGGAAACAGGTATATCACAGGCCTCAATCAATATTTGGTGAAAACAGGTATATAAATCCCATTAATCAGTATTTTGTGGAAGTAGGTATATCGTAGCCCTCAATCAGTAATTTGTGGAAGCAGGTATATTGCAGGCCTCAATTAATATTTTGTGGAAGCAGTTATATCAATCCCCTTATTCAGTATTTTGTGGAAGCAGGTATATCGCAGGCCTCAATCAGTATTTTGTGGAAGCAGGTATATCGCAGGCCTCAATCAGTATTTTGTGGAAGCAGGTATATCGCACCCCTCAATCAAGATTTGGTGGAAGCAGGTATATCAAACCACTTAATCAGTATTTTGTGGAAGCAGGTATATCACTTCCCTAAATATTTTTTTTTTGCCACAACAGTTATATCATACCACCCTGTTTATTTGTGGCAACAGGTATATCACAGCCCTCAATCAGTATTTTGTGGAAGAAGGTATATCACTCCCCTGAATCTGTTTTTTGTGGGGGCAACAGGTATATTGCACCCATTGCAAATAGTTGTTCCAATAGCGCTTGTCCCTCTACATAGCTGAGGTATCACAGCAGAATCGCACAAAACTGCTGCACAATACAAATGCACTATATACTTTCTATGTTAGAAAGTATATTATAGGTATATCACACCCCTCAATCAGGTTTTTTTTGGGGGAAAAAGGTATATCACACCCATTGCAATTAGTTGTTCTAATAGCGTTTATCCCTCTGTATATTGGGGCTCTATTAGCTAGCGTTTTGTATCCCTAACAGCCTGTCCCTGCTCCACAAAGCAACCTCTCCCTACACTGGCAAAACACAGAATGTAAAATGGTTTCCAGATCGGGTTCTGTGATAGGGTGGGGGTGTGTCCATGTGCTGAAACATTTCAATTGGCTGTCCTGTCCCACCTGATGGATGTGTCATGGGTCAAAGTTCGGCACAATGCAAAAGAATATGGTGCCGGCTAACATCGCCATACGTTCCCAAGTTCGGCGAATTGCAAATTTCACCATGAAACGACTGCCGGGAAAACCGCAAGGTCATAGGCAATATTCAAATTCACAATTTTTTTGCTGAATATTCACCATAAAGTCATCATTGCAAAAATCAGTAATGTAATATGCACGCATTGCGCACATAAGTTGATTATCTATAACAAACAATTACACAAAAGCTATGTACCAAAAGCCAGGTATGTGCAAGTTGACAATCTATCCATCAGACAGGTGCAGTCAGCATACCTTACAATAGCAGCCTTGTATACAATGAGACATTTAAAACCAGCTCTCATCTGACTAAGAGCTAGGAAGCCTCAAAGTTGCTTGATTTAAGTTTGATGGCTTGGGGGACCTGCGCCCCTAGATCATTATCATTAGGGTGACAAAAATTGTAAATTAATTTTTTTTGGGATGCCAGCTCACTCTTCTCTCACTGCTTATGGGGGCTGCATAAAAATGTTCCATTTTCTAATTGTCCTAACATTTATATTCAATAACATTTCTATACTGTTTTGTCATGACATGTGTCAATAAATATTTTTGCGACTTGTCTACTACCCAGAATCAAGGGGTTACCGCTGGCCCCCATTTTACAGTTGACAAAGGAGTGCTGCCCTACTTTTCATGTAGATATATATATAGATAGTTATATATATATATATATATATATAATATAATATAAAATGATTGTAAAGGAGAAAGTTATCACAATGTAGAGATATACTATAATAGGCATAACTTTTTACCACAAGTGTGGTTACTCACGGTACTTTGGACCTCGGTGATGGAAAAATATTATTCACCATATATCTTAATGGAGGTACTCGAATGCCAGATGTTGCAGCGTCATTTAATGAATCTTGAAGGCATCCAGGCGGGACACAGACAATGGCGGAATCAAATCCGCTTTAGACATCGGGATTCTGTCCCTATTAGTCTACGCCAGGGGTAGGCAACCTCCGGCACTCCAGGTGTTGTGAAACTACAACTCCCAGCATGCATACTTGCTCTGCTCTTCTCAGAACTCTCATAGAAATGAATGGAGCATGCTGGGAGTTGTAGTTTCACAACAGCTGGAGTGCCGAAGGTTGCTGATCCCTGGTCTACGCTGTCCCTGCCTAAAAGCAGAGTAATCGCCCTGAAATGGTCGGCCCTACTTATTGGTGGCTGTTCCCTCTTCTGAAAATCCCTAGCTCTCCAGGAATTCCCATATGTGATGATGCCTATATATTAGGTCAATATCCCAACAATGTGTGATATCTCCAAATTACAAAATGTCCCGACCCGTTTCCCCTATATTCAATGTGTCAGTTCATCAGGGGACCAATACAATAAGGTACACAATGGCACTTTGATGAAGATAGGCCAGTAGATGTACTGACCTGCGGCAAGAATTGGTTTACAGCCACAGGTTTAAATATCCTTCACCTGATCAATGCTGGAGTGTATCAAGGTCAGTTACGCATGCGCCAGCGAAGCGCGTGCATATCTATTGCGCACGTGCCCGCCAGATGCATAATCATCAGGCAAAATCAATTGCGCATGAGCCCATTAATTAATGCGAACTCTAATGCGCGTGCGCCCACTCAAAGATTAAATGATACATACTCCTGGCGAGAAGCTTCAGATCACCATACCTCAGTAGTATTGTCCGTTTTATGAGTTTTAGTGCTTTAACCGATCACACATGCTTACAAATAATAGGACATATTGAGTGCTATGTAAGTAAATAAATAAATAGATACATGGGGGGGGGGGCAAAGGGCACCCAAAAAATGTTTTTGCCCAACTCAAAAAAGCTAAGAATAACTCAAACCAATACCTGTGTATAGTTTTAATTATTAAAATGTCATAATAAACTTAGTACCCTAATAAAATAAAGAAAAGAAGAATGTGAAGGATCTGTTACATATATTTAAAAGCCAGGATGGCCAAACTGTCCATCTTTCTAGCCAAATTAAAAACACTGGCTACACGTGGATCGAATATAGAAATGGGTAATAGGAGACTGCTGCTAAAAAAGTCAAGGGTCGCCAAACAGATAAAACCCATCCTAGTTGTTACAAAATGTAATGGTTAGATCCTTTAAAGGATCACATTCACATTCTTATTTCTTTATTTTATTAGGGTACTAAGTTTATTATGAGATTTAAATATTTAAAACTATACACAGGTATTGGTTTGAATTATTCTTAGCTTTTTTGAGTTGGGCAAAAACATTTTTCGGTGCCCTTCGCCCCCCCCCCCCCCGTGTATCTATTTATTTATTTACATAGCACTCAATATGTCCAATTTTTTGTAAGCCTATGTAATCGGTTTAAGCGCTAAATCTCATTAAACAGAACAATACTACCGAGGTCCAACGCATGCGCAGTATGGTGATCTGTAGCTTCTCGCCAGGAGTATGTATCCTTCAATCTTTGAGCGGGCGCACACGCAATAGGGCTCGCATTCATTTGCAAGCGCATGCACAATTGATTTTGCCCGATGATTATGCATCTGGCGGGCACGTGCGCAATAGATATGCACGCGCTTCGCTGGCGCATGCGTAACTGACTTTGATAGACGCCAGCATTGATCAGGTGAATGATATTTAAACCTGCGGCGGTAAACCAATTCTTGCCGCAGGTCAGTACATCCACTGGCCTTTCTTCATCAAAACGCCATTGTGCACCTTATTGTATTGGTCCCCTTATGAACCGACACATTGAATATAGGGGAAACGCGTCGGGAAATTTTGTAATTTGGAAATATCACACATTGTTGGGACATTGACCTAATATATAGGCATCATCGCATATGGGAATTCCTGGGGAGGTAGGGATTTTCAGAAGCGGGAACAGCCACCGATAAGTAGGGCCGACCCTTTCAGGGCGATTACTCCACTTTTAGGCAGGGATAGCATAGACTAATTGGGACAGCATCCCGATGCCTAAAGAGGATTTGATTCAGCCATTGTCTATGTCCCACCAGGATGCCTTCAAGATTCATTGAATAACGCTGCAACATCTGGCATTCGAGTACCCCCATTGAGATATATGGTGAACAATTTTTTTCCATCACCGAGGTCCAAAGTACCATGAGTATGTGGGTATATTTTTTAGTTATTATCAATAAAAGTTACATTTTAAGGGTAAATAATTTATTCAGTGACACCCAGATGGAGGAAGGAAAGAGCTCGATAGGCAGAGAATGGCATTTTTCTATAAATAAGCTCTTTTCCAGGAGGACAAACGCTGGCTCTCTGGTACCAGCTGTTGAATGGCTATCTTATACAGTAAGTCAATGTCTGGTTCTTTAACCAGGCCTTGGACATTGACTTGGGAATATAAGCCAAAGCTAGGTTGGCTGGGTGAGAGGACTTGGATGTGGGTCTGAGGGGAATTAATGTTCTCCTTGTGGAGACCGCCAAGAGTTGGTGTAGGAGGTCTTATAGCCCAGGCAATAATATTTGTTCTGTAGCCCTAAAGGCCAAAATGGTTGCGTCCTTAAGGGGCTATGGTACACAAAAAATGTAAAGGCAAAAATTACTTTATTCTGGTGACTATCATGGTATTTTGAAGCCAGACCTCCTTTAGATTCTCTGCCACAGAGAGTTAAAAAAAAACACCAGGGACAAAATAGTATGAATAATCTAAAATAATGTTCCTTCCCAAGGGCAAGTGGATTACAACTTCAGGATCATGCTTTTGAGAAATGAAAGCTGGATTGCATTAAAATTTTATTATTACTGAGCTCTTTTATTCTTTCTCAAATGTTATACATTGAAATGCAGCTTTTACATTTCACTGGAACCTTCAGTCACCGAATAGAATTTTTTTTATTTTTTTTACGAAAATGATGTTTTTTCAGTTTGGCAACATACAACAGGTCCAGACAATTACTGCACTATGTAAATGATACATTTTTCTCCATATTATTTGCATGCTGTCCCTTGACAACAAGCCATTAAGAAAATCTGCTCTGTCTGGCAGAGGAACGATATTCATAATGTATTTACAGCAGAGAAATATCAGTAGGTGATGCATAAATATGGAGATACAGGCAAAAAAAAGGACTGCTTTTTTTTAATATTTAGCTAAGGGTACTTTCACACTTGCGTTGTGAAGATCCAGAAGGCAGTTCCGTTGCCGGAACTGCCTGCCGGATCTGGAAATCCATGTGCAAACAGATAGCATTTGTAGACTGATCCGGATGCGGATCCGTCTAACAAATGCATTGAAACACCGGATCCGTCTCTCCGATGTCATCCGGAAAAACGGATCCGGTATTATATTTTTTTGCATTTTTAAAGGTCTTCGCATTCGCAGACTGGAAAACCGGATCTATTTTACACTTGGTACCAGATCCGGCATTAATGCATTTCAGTGTTCCGGAATTATGGACGGAAAAAATACTGCAGCATGCTGAGGTATTTTCTCCGGCCAAATACCGTAAGAGTGACTGAACTGAAGACATCCTGATGATACTGAACAGATTGCTCTCCATTCAGAATGCATTAGGATAAAATTAATCAGTTTTTTTCCGGTATTGAGCTCCTAGGACGAAACTCAACACCAGAAAAGAATAATGCTAGTGTCAAAGTACCCTTGAAAAAACTAAATATAGGTTGAAGGGGTTTTCCAATCCACCCAGCCAGGCCAGTTTACCCCCTTGCATGTGCCTACCCTACTGTACTTATATGCATGGTTGCTGTGGCCATTGGTTGGATGGGCCACATGCCAATACAGCATCTCACAGCTTCAGTAAGGTATATACAAACCAGGGGAAACCTGCCTTAAATATTTTTAAAGCCTGAAAAAACCCTAATAGATACAATGGCTGCCTTATTAGGCAGGTTGGGGGCTTGAAACCCTCAATTTTCCATATAGAAATAGGTCCCAGTGGTAGGTACTCGTATGTCCTGTGAACATCATTTTGCTCATGTAGTCACATACAGAATGTAATGTTGCTACTTCAACTACAAAGGCACTGTGGAATTGTAGTTGGTACTACTTCATCAGCACTTTGGGGCTTGTATTATCATAGGGGTACCGTGGCTTGGGCCATTACATCAGAAACTGGATTGTTATTATTATGGAGGTACCGTAGCTGGCAGTATGACATCAAGGATAAGACTGCTCTAATTCTAAGGGTACTATGAATAGTAATAGTTAGAGATGAGCGAATCGAAGCTGATGGAATCCGAATTTCCTCACGCTTCGTGGTAACAAATTGCATTTTTTCCTAAAATGGATGCTGCACATGTGAGGACATGGAGCAAGGAAATCTGGGAAGGTGGGATCACCCACAATGCCATGCATGCAGGCAATCAGCAGCCAGCCCTGTGATGTCACAGTCCTATAAATAACTTCAGCCATCTTGGATTCAGCCATTTTCCAGTGTACTTAGTGCAGGGAAACACGTCAGCAGGCACTAGGGACAGTGCTAGGAAAGACTTGAAAACTTATATTTTGCTCAATAGTTCAGGGATGGAGCATTAGAACTGTAGGGAAAGGATAGGGATGCATTATTCCACAGCATTTAAGCAAAACAGGGTTTAGTAGGGGAGGATACAGCCTGGGTAATAGGAACAATCGTATTACACCTTGCTACACTGAATTGGGATCCAAATTGCCATTATACAGCTCTGTAATTCTAGCAAACCGTTCTTGTTATTGGGGTCTTATTAGTCCTTGTGCAGTGCAGTTATATGTTCTAAAGCCTTTTTTTGGCATGTATTAGTGGGGAAAAGAAAAAGGGCTTATTAGCCGTTGAGGGGTGAAGTGAGAAAATGAAAGCCTTTTTTGGAGTGTATTAATTTCCTTTTTATTTGCTTATTTGATCTAACAGTATGTCAGACAGAGAAGTGCCAGGCCCTGCACAGGGGAGTGGCAGAGGCCTAAATGTTTCTGGCGCAGGCACAGGTTGCAGCAGAGTAAGGGGGCATGGCAGCAGGAGTCGCAGCGAGAAGCCTGAGCTCCCGGTGTCATCTAGCAGTCGTGTCTTGACCAGCAACCCAGCGGTTCTTGAATGGTTGACTCGATCTTCGACTTCGTCAAAAGTGACATCAGACAACCCCAGCCAAGAGTCAGTGGGTTCGTCAGACACAACCCTTAGTTGGCATGGCCCGGGAGCAGGCCCTGTGCCCTCACCTGTCCTCAACCTGCCTCTGTGCTTTTCTGTTCCCTCAGCCAGAGAAGTATATGCTGTGGGCTCAGCTCCACTATACTGCGAGCACGAGCTAATAGAGGACAGTCAGCAGCTAATGGCCAGCCAAGATCCGGAGGAGACACTCACCGCTTCCTCCGGTAGGAGGGCAAGTAGTGATGAGGAGAGTGGCATGGGAGCTGGTGTTGCGAGCGGTCAGGATCCTAGCTCAGAAACTGTTGGGGAGGACATCAGTGACGTGCAGACAGGACTTGATGATGATGTAGCCGATCGCAATTGGGAGCCGTGTGATGAAGGGGCTTCATAATAATCGGGAGAAGAGGGTGTCAACTTGTGCGTGAGGCAGCGGTGGAGCCAGCATGTTGGTAGAATGGCCAGGAGTCAGCAGGGTGGCAGCAGTGGGAGGTCGGGAGCCAAATGTGCCCGGGGTAGACTACCCGCTTCGCAGGAGCCTACCGGTCCGGAAAGTATTGATGCAGGGGTTCACGGAGGCAGTGCCGATAGCAGTAAGTCAGTGCGGAGTGTTGGGGGTAGATATCACCTACTCGGCGGTGTGGCAGGTTTTTGTTAAGCCGCCGGGGTAGGTGAACATGGCCATTTGTTGAATCTGTAGGCAGAAGTTGAAATGCGGCCAGGGTGCCAATGTTGGCACCAAAGCCGTGTGTCAACATACAGTATGCAGCGTCACCATAAAGTTGCCTGGGAGAACCGTGGCTCCAATGTGGTGGTCCAGCCTGCCGCAGCAACTGCTGCTTCACCCTGTGGCACACACCCGATTTCAGGCAGTCAAGGCTCCGCCAGCTCAGCCAAAAGAACCTGTCTGTCCTTCCCATCATCTGCTGGTCCTGATGCTCCTGCTCCTCCTAGTCAGTCATTCCATCAGCAACCGATCACCGAAGCGATTGCCAAGAGACAATAGTATGCGTGCACTCATCCAACAGCGCAGAAGCTGAACGTGTTCCTGGCCAAGTTGCTGGTACTGCAGTATCTCCCTTTCCAACTAGTGGACTCTGCACCTTTCAAAGAACTGATGGCTTGTGCCGAGCTGAGGTGGAGAGTCCCAAGCCAACATTTCTTTGCCAAAAAGGCAATACCAGCCCTGCACACATATGTAGAACAGAAGGTGGGCCAGTCCGTGAGCCTGTCGGTGTCTGCCAAAGTGTACGGCAGCGCAGATGTGTGGAGCTGTAACTACGGTCAAGGACAATATATGTCCTTTATGGCCCACTGGGTAAATGTGGTTCCTGCCCAGCCAAACCAGCAACTTGGCCAGGTGGTGCCGCTTCCGCCTCCTTGTTCTCATGCCGTTGGTCCTGCGGCAATGTCCGCCTCTGCCTCCTCATCATCCACCTAGTCCTCGGCCTCCACTGCAGGGACAATTCACAGTGCCCCACGAACAAATCACATGTGCAGGGGACAGGACAGTGTCATGCTGGTCTGCATCTAGTTTGCCTGGGCGAATGGAGTCACACAGGAGTCCTTCATCAAGAAATCAAATCCTGGCTTTCTCCGTGACAACTCAAAATAGGAACCATGGTGACCGACAACAGGAAGAACATGGTGTCTGCGCTGCATTTCCTGAAGTCTTCCACCCATCTGCAAGACATCCTAAAAATGGCCAGGAAACATTTCATGCACTTCAGCCACTCGTACACCACCAAGCACACCCTTCTTGAGCTACAGTGGCAGAACGGCGTCCCCCCAACATAGGCTGATATGCGACGTTTCCACCCATTCAAATTCCACCCTCCATATGTTGGACCAACTGTACGAACAAAGAAAGGCAATAAACGATTTCTTGATGATACGGGTGGACAGAGGTACTCCCCTGTGTAACTTCGATATTAGCCAGTGGCAGCTCATGCGTGACACCTGTCATTTGCGCGTACCCTTTGAGGAGGCAACTTTATTTGTCATTCGCCAGGACTACGGGAAGAACAACGTCATTCCACTGATTCATATCCTGGAAAAGATGCTGGTAAATCTGGCTGGTCAGGAGACTGGAGATGTGGCGCCTACATCTCACAGCCACATGAGCCCTGTGGGGGCTGAACTGGAGGAAGAGGAGAACATTGGAACACAAGCAATGTGTAGCGAAATGGGTGTTTTTTACACACAGGTGACAGGAGAGGAGGAGCAGGAGCAGCCGGAGGAGCAAGAGGGAGATGAGGAAGACGAGGCAGATGACCCAGGCACACTGTGGCAGTACGCAGTGAAAATGAAGGCAGGGAGTCCCTCTTAGTCACTTGCTCAAATGGCCCGATGCATGCTCACTTGCTTGCGTAGTGACAGCCGAATTGTCCTCATCTGGTAGAGAGATGACTACCGGCTCTCCACCATGTTAGACCTTCACTTCCGGTCCAAAATGGGGGCCTTTTTTCCACCCGCTGCGCCATCGTCCATCCTCTTGCAGGTCTGACCGGGGGAGGCTTATGTTCCACTGCCATGGCTTCTGGGGGGGTGGCAGGAGCAGTACCATCAGCAGTAGCCTGTGTCTAGAGTCACTGATGAGCAGCTTTATTTACCCGCATAGTGAAGAAAGAACTCATCAGTAGTGTTGATCACGAATATTCTAATTGCAAATTTTTATCGCGAATATAGGTACTTTGAAAATTTGCAAATATTTCGAATATAGTAATTTCGAATATTCGAGATTTTTTATTGCGATTTTTTGTAACGCAAATTTTCGTAATGCGAATTTTTATCCAAATTTTTCAATTGCCGAATGCCGAGTAAAAACATAATTCCTCCCTGCTTCTTGCTTGTGGGCCAATGACTCAGGGAGGAATCATAACTTTAAATGGGAAAAATGATGAATATTCGAAAAAAAAAAAAAAAATATAGCACTATATCGAATATATTAGTTTTTTCGAATATTCGTAATATTTTAAAACAAGAATATATAGCAATATAGCGAATATTCGAAAAAAACTAATATAGAGCAATTTAGCTAATATAGTGCTATAATCTAATTTGTCTAATAGTTGTAATTTTTTTCTCATCTGAAGTTCAAATTCGCATTACGAAAATTTGCATATTACGCGATCATTACCTTGTCGATTTTTTGAGTAAAAAAAAAATCGTAGAATATAACGAATATTCGAATTCACAAATATTCGGCGAATATTCTACTAAATATTCGCGAATTAGAATATAACCCCTTCCGCTCAACACTACTCATCAGCAGCTAGACATAAATCAGAAACTGAACCAGCAGTTGGTGGCATACTTGGACTACACCCCACTAGCCGTCATTGAAGATCCGCTGGACTACTGGACAGCCAAACTAGATTTGTGGCCGCAACTGGCCGAGTTTGCCCTGGAAAAGCTGTCCTGCCCGGCCAGTAGTGTGGCATCAGAGCAGGTGTTTAGTGCAGCGGGGGCCATAGTTACCCCAAGGAGAACTCGACTGTCCACCCAAAATGTGGAGAGACTGACCTTTGTCAAGATGAATCAGGCGTGGATCAGCCAGGATTTCCACCCACCAATGCCTGATGTATCAGAGTAGATAATCCATGGTGCCACACCAACACTTTGACAAAAGAGACCGGTTTCTTCTGGCTACCTGCCTCAGCTACTATTCTGATGCTGCCACCCGCCCGATGCCACACATCTGATGCCAAGTGCTCTTTCTTTCACCCACCATCTTTAGCTGGTACTCGTATTGCCACCCACCTCCCCACTCTGTCACCGGGTCACTCTGTGGTCTCTTGATGCTGCTGCCACCTCCACACTATGTCACGTTGCCACTCAGTGGTTTTTCTGATGCTGCTGCCACCTCCACATTATGTCACCTTGCCACTCTGTGGCCTCCTCATGCAGCTGCTGCCACCTCCACTCTATGTCACCTTGCCACTCTGCGGTTTTCTGATGCTGCTGCTGCTACCTCAACACCATGTCATCTTGCCACTCTGTGGTCTCCTGATGCTGCTACTACCTCCGCACTATGTCACCTTGCCACTCTGTGGCCTCTTCATGCTGCTGCTGCCACGTCCACACTCTGTCTTTGTGCCACTCTGTGGTCTCCTCATGCTGCTGCCACCTCCACACTATGTCACCTTGCCACTCTGTGGTCTCCTGATGCTGCTGCCACCTCCACACTATGTGATTGGGCCAATCTGTGGACTTCTCATGCTGTTCCCACGCTCCTCACTTCATGACTGGGCCACTATTGTGCATTTTAGGCCTGGTTGACATCATCATTTATTTGACCCTTCTTCTGATCTTTCAGAAGGAAGTAAAAATGAGACGCACAACGGATCCTGTCTGTGTAGCAGCTGTAAGGCCTGTATGACATGGTCCCATCAGAATTGGCTTATGATTTGGTAGCCAAAAGCAGGAGTGGGTACAAAACACAGAAGACATGCAAATATTCCATTCACGTGTCGTCTCTATTTTGGATCCACTCCTGTTTTCTTTTGACATTAACAATACTGATGGATTACTGACCAAATGCTGACCGATTGAAGGAGTATACTCAGACAGGATCCGCTTTTGTGAGTTATTGTTCTGACAGATCAGAGCAAGGGCAAAATAATCAGTGACATCAACACAAACTTACTGCTGACACCCTCTCCACTCTGTCGGGGGGGCTCTACTTGTATAAGCGTTTAATAGAACAGGTTCTGTGAACATCTATTTGGAATCAGCTGACGACAGTGTAAAAGAAGTGCGCTCTTTCACACTGTAGTAGGATCTTGGGCCTCTGCACGGTTCTTTATACCTGACACTAACATCGACCTGTAAGGCTGAGTTCACACTTAAGTTATTTAGTAAGTTTTGGCCCCGTAACTGCCCAAAGAAGTGAAGTGTGCAGTGATTCTAAGAACGACGCCGTTCATCTGCGTGTCATACTGAGGCCGAAATGCACACGGCCGTGGAACACGGCCGTGAGGGGTCCTTGGTATCCCGGCCTGGCATCCTGCTGAGAGCAGGAGCGCACGGCGTCATTGGTTGCTATGAAGCAGTGCGCTTCATGCCGCCGCTGCACTACAGTAATACACTCGTATAGATCATACGAGTGTATTACTGCAGTGCAGCGGCGGCATGAAGTGCACTGTGTCATAGCAACCAATGACGCCGTGCGCTCCTGCTCTCAGCAGGATGCCAGGCCAGGATACCAAGGACCCCTCACGGCCGCGTTCCACGGTCGTGTGCATTCGGCTTGACTCACAGTATTATTTCACTACCACAGCAGACTCCCTATGCGTTTTACTGCAAGGCACAGTGTTCTACACCACTATACAGGCAGCCAGGAAATAGCTGTTTTTTAATGCGATTCGCCACAAATTAATTCGGATTGAATCAAATCTTTTCAGAAAATTTGGCGAACCGACTGAATCAAATTTTTGAGAAATTCGCTCATCTCTAGTAGTAGTGCGTGAGAACTGGAGCCGTCATCACTGGACTGGTATTATTATAGGGAGCACTGTGTCTGGCACTATTTCAGAACTGGTACCGCTATTATTAGAGGGTCATCATGCCTGGCACTACTATAGCAGCACTAGGGCTGGCATTATTATAGGGGCACTGTGCCTGGCACTACTATATCAGCACTGGTAATGCTATTATTATAGGGGCACTGTGCCTGGCACTACTATATCAGCACTGGTACTGCTATTATTATAGGGGCACTGTGCCTGGCACTACTATATCAGGACTGGGACTGCTATGATTATAGGTTCACTGTGCCTGGGATTACTATATCAGCACTAGGGCTGGCATTATTATAGGGAGCACTGTGCCTGGCACTACTGTATCAGCACTGGAACTGCTATTCTTATAGGGGCACTGTGCCTGGCACTACTATATCAGCACTGAGACTGCTAGTATTATAGGGGCACTGTGTTTAGCACCATTTCAGCACTGGTACTGCTATTATTATAGGTTCACTGTGTCTGGCACTACTATATCAGCACTAGGGCTGGCATTATCATAGGGAGCACTGTACCAGGCACTATTACTGTATATCAACACTGGTACTGCTATTATTATAGGTTCACTGTGTCTGGCACTACTATATCAGCACTAGGGCTGGCATTATCATAGGGAGCACTGTACCAGGCACTATTACTGTATATCAACACTGGTACTGCTATTATTATAGGTTCACTGTGTCTGGCACTACTATATCAGCACTAGGGCTGGCATTATCATAGGGAGCACTGTAACAGGCACTATTACTGTATATCAGCACTGGTACTGCTATTATTATAGGTTAACTGTGCCTGGTCCTACTATATCAGCACAGGTACTGCTATTATTATAGATTCACTGTTCCGCCACTACAATATAAGCACCTGGGCTGCTATTATTCTAGGGGGCACTGTGCCTGGCACTACTATATCAGCACAAGGGCTGGCATTATTAAAAGGGGAACTGTCGGTTGCACTATTATAGCAGCACTGGCTATGTCATTTTATGGGGGCAATGTGGTTAACACTATTACATTGCATCACCACAAGGCACTGTACTGTAGATGGCTTGTTTTTACAGATGAGCGAATTTCTTAAAATTTGTTTCGAGTCTGATTTAGCCGAATAGGCTGGCCAATTTGATTTGGGTATGAATAAATTTGAACTGGAACAAAAGTGCCTTAATTACCTGAAAAATTATATCTCTCCTTGATTCTCACAATTTGAATCCTCCAAAGTCTGGTTTGGTAGAAACAAAACTTTTTTTTGAAATGTGAGGCTGATTTTCTGAATTTTATTTATAGATTTTTTTTTTGGGTGAAACTTAGTACCAAATGTACCAATTGCATACATTTGAAAACATTCTAATATTATAGAGCATGCAAAGTAAGTTTTGTTTCTTAAAAAAAAAAAAAAAAAAAAAAATATGTTAAACCCTTGAATCTATTTTAAACAATTTCCTTGTAACCATTAATCAAATCAAAATGTAACCGAAAATAACATTCGAAACCCAAATTGTGCATCGGCCCCCGCACTTACTGCCCACATGGGCTTTTCTCTCCTAGCTTGTAATTATAAGGGGGTCATTTTTGCTCCTTACATTTTATTGTGTGCGGGAGAGAATAAATTGAGAAAAAGACGTTCTATTTATAAAGTCCCAGAAACCAAGCAAAGCCCATGTCTGCCAAAACCATCAAACATCTGCCAAGACGAGTGATGGGAAATTTACTGCCTTCAAAACACTTTCTAGTACATGACAAGTTATATGGCTATTTTCTTAAGGTAAATGGATCAACAATCAGCCACTAGTTAGCTGGAAGTAAATCAAGGACTGACAAGTACTAATCTCTTTCGTATGTGGGCTTCTTCTGGTTAATACAAGTGTTTATACAGTTCCGCCCTTGTAGATGTCTACTACACAATTCCAGACTCTAAGGATTTCTTTAGGCTTTTATTGATTTTTTTTAGGGCTCTTAAACCCACACGATCGCCAGAGGTAGCAATTTTCTAAAGTACTTTGTTTTCCTCTTGTAGCCAATATACATTTGGAGAAAAGAAGTCATTTATTTCAAAATGAACATTTCCTTCCAGCTTTAAAACTCACCTTATGATACCTCATTTAGGAATTATTTTTAGAACCAAAACCAACAATTTGCACATTGTAAAAAAAAAAAAGAAAAAAGAAAAAGTCATGTTACAACTTGTCAGAAATTGCATCATTGCACTACTCTCCCTCCATTTCCCGTATAGTACATAACGCATACAAAGTAATCTGGAGCCATTCTGACCTGGTGTCCAAAGGAGCCGCTAATCCTTTCATAGGTGGATAATAGTACAGTATATGAAGTGCAGGCAGATAGTAGTACAGTACATATAAGACAAGCAGAGAGCAGTATAGTACAATTAGTACAGGTAGAGAGCAGTACAGGATATGTAGTAAAGGTAGAGAGCAGTACAGTACATTTGGTACAGGTAGAGAGCAGTACAGTACATTTGGTACAGGTAGAGAGCAGTACAGTACATGTAGTACAGGTAGACAGCAGTACAGTATATGTAGTAAAGGTAGAGAGCAGTACAGTATATGTGGTACAGGTAGAGAGCAGTACAGTACATTTGGTACAGGTAGAGAGCAGTACAGTACATGTAGTAGAGGTAGAGAACAGTACAGTACATGTAGTACAGGTAGACAGCAGTACAGTACATGTAGTACAGGTAGACAGCAGTACAGTATATGTAGTGCAGGTAGACAGCAGTACAGTATATGTAGTACAGGTAGAGAACAGTACAGTACATGTAGTACAGGTAGAGAGCAGTACAGTACATGTAGTACAGGTAGAAAGCAGTACAGTACATGTAGTACAGGTAGAGAACTGTACAGTACATGTAGTACAGGTAGAGAACAGTACAGTACATGTAGTACAGGTAGACAGCAGTACAGTACATGTAGTACAGGTAGACAGCAGTACAGTATATGTAGTACAGGTAGAGAACAGTACAGTACATGTAGTACAGGTAGAAAGCAGTACAGTACATGTAGTACAGGTAGAGAACAGTACAGTAAATGTAGTACAGGTAGAGAGCAGTACAGTACATGTAGTACAGGTAGACAGCAGTACAGTACATGTAGTACAGGTAGAGAACAGTACAGTACATGTAGTACAGGTAGAGAACAGTACAGTAAATGTAGTACAGGTAGAGAGCAGTACAGTACATGTAGTACAGGTAGACAGCAGTACAGTACATGTAGTACAGGTAGAGAACAGTACAGTACATGTAGTACAGGTAGAGAACAGTACAGTACATGTAGTACAGGTAGAGAACAGTACAGTACATCTAGTACAGGTAGAGAGCAGTACAGTACATGTAGTACAGGTAGAGAGCAGTACAGTACATGTAGTACAGGTAGAGAGCAGTACAGTACATGTAGTACAGGTAGACAGCAGTACAGTACATGTAGTACAGGTAGAGAACAGTACAGTAAATGTAGTACAGGTAGAGAGCAGTACAGTACATGTAGTACAGGTAGACAGCAGTACAGTACATGTAGTACAGGTAGAGGACAGTACAGTACATGTAGTACAGGTAGAGAACAGTACAGTAAATGTAGTACAGGTAGAGAGCAGTACAGTACATGTAGTACAGGTAGAGAACAGTACAGTATATGTAGTACAGGTAGAGAGCAGTACAGTACATGTAGTACAGGTAGACAGCAGTACAGTACATGTAGTACAGGTAGAGAACAGTACAGTACATGTAGTACAGGTAGAGAACAGTACAGTAAATGTAGTACAGGTAGACAGCAGTACAGTACATGTAGTACAGGTAGAGAACAGTACAGTATATGTAGTACAGGTAGAGAGCAGTACAGTACATGTAGTACAGGTAGAGAACAGTACAGTAAATGTAGTACAGGTAGAGAGCAGTACAGTACATGTAGTACAGATAGACAGCAGTACAGTACATGTAGTACAGGTAGAGAACAGTACAGTACATGTAGTACAGGTAGAGAACAGTACAGTAAATGTAGTACAGGTAGAGAGCAGTACAGTACATGTAGTACAGGTAGACAGCAGTACAGTACATGTAGTACAGGTAGAGAACAGTACAGTACATGTAGTACAGGTAGAGAACAGTACAGTACATGTAGTACAGGTAGAGAACAGTACAGTACATCTAGTACAGGTAGAGAGCAGTACAGTACATGTAGTACAGGTAGAGAGCAGTACAGTACATGTAGTACAGGTAGAGAGCAGTACAGTACATGTAGTACAGGTAGACAGCAGTACAGTACATGTAGTACAGGTAGAGAACAGTACAGTAAATGTAGTACAGGTAGAGAGCAGTACAGTACATGTAGTACAGGTAGACAGCAGTACAGTACATGTAGTACAGGTAGAGAACAGTACAGTACATGTAGTACAGGTAGAGAACAGTACAGTAAATGTAGTACAGGTAGAGAGCAGTACAGTACATGTAGTACAGGTAGACAGCAGTACAGTACATGTAGTACAGGTAGAGAGCAGTACAGTACATGTAGTACAGGTAGAGAGCAGTACAGTACATGTAGTACAGGTAGAGAGCAGTACAGTACATGTAGTACAGGTAGAGAGCAGTACAGTACATGTAGTACAGGTAGAGAACAGTACAGTAAATGTAGTACAGGTAGAGAGCAGTACAGTACATGTAGTACAGGTAGACAGCAGTACAGTACATGTAGTACAGGTAGAGAGCAGTACAGTACATGTAGTACAGGTAGAGATCAGTACAGTACATATAGTACAGGAAGAGAGCAGTACAGTACATGTAGTACAGGTAGAGAACAGTACAGTACATGTAGTACAGGTAGAGAACAGTACAGTAAATGTAGTACAGGTAGAGAGCAGTACAGTACATGTAGTACAGGTAGACAGCAGTACAGTACATGTAGTACAGGTAGAGAACAGTACAGTACATGTAGTACAGGTAGAGAGCAGTACAGTACATGTAGTACAGGTAGAGAGCAGTACAGTACATGTAGTACAGGTAGAGAACAGTACAGTACATGTAGTACAGGTAGAGAGCAGTACAGTACATGTAGTACAGGTAGAGAACAGTACAGTACATGTAGTACAGGTAGACAGCAGTACAGTATATGTAGTACAGGTAGACAGCAGTACAGTACATGTAGTACAGGTAGACAGCAGTACAGTATATGTAGTACAGGTAGACAGCAGTACAGTACATGTAGTACAGGTAGACAGCAGTACAGTATATGTAGTACAGGTAGAGTACAGTACAGGTAGAGAACAGTACAGTACATACAGTACAGGTAAAGAGCAGTGCGGTACATGTAGTATAGGTAGATAACAGTACAGTATGTGTAAGATAGGTAAAAACTTGTGAAATACATGTAGTACATGTAGAAAACAGTACATGAAATATAGGTAGAGATGAGTACAGTACATGCAGGACAGGTAGAGAGCGGTACAGAATATGTAGTAGAGGAAAAGAACAGAACAGTACATGTAGTACAGGCAGAGAGCAGTACATTATATGTGGGACAGGTAGAGAACTGTATGGTACTGTACAAGTAGTACAGGTTTTTCTAATCTTATAAACCCCTTTAAATGATTATTCTAGGATTTACCTATTTTTTAAATTCCCTCCCTTCCCGGTATATACCTATGAATGGAAGCATGCTTATTTGCCACCTGTCACTAAGTTGGAGATTTGCGGGTTCTCCCCCACATGTAATCTTCTGGCATGAAGGGGATCACGTGAGCTGCAGCAGCCAATGACTGACTTCAACAGTGACATGTCCCCAAGTGTATATGACCCAGCAGCAGCACGGGACCCATGCCTTAAATCTAAATTTTATTTTAACGTTTTTTTTTCCCCAGTACAGCAGAAATTGGCAGAAGAGGGCTCAGAATGGCTTAAAGGGGAGAATAGGTCATCAGTATCCAATCGGGGAGTTCGACACCCGGGACCCTCACCAATCAACTGATTAAGAAGGCACTGTGGGCCAGATTTATCATGACTCTGACAGCTCACTCCACTTTCACATATGGCTAAAGTCAGTTTTAGCCAAGTCCGATTTATGATCGGCCCTTTAAGACTGTAATAAATGTGGTTTGACGGTAGCAATTTATATGTCAGTAAGCGGCTTTACGAAAGTCGCACGTCTTTACGGAAAAGTCGCATGTTCTATTAAAAAGTCTCATAAGAAAAGCATGGTCCTCACTGGAGTGAAATTGCACATTTTTTTGCGACTTTTTTGTGACTTTTTAAGTAGTCCCACTAGTAAATCTGTCTAGAGATTCATTTACATAGGAAAACACGCCCACTTTCAGAAAACTGGCGAGCATAGTGCAGAGCAGAAAATTTGTGCGCAGTTTTAGCGTTTGCGAATTTTTTTGCAACTTTTTCACTCCATTATTGTGACTTGAGCTAATGATAAATCTGGCCCTGTGGCTCCTGTGAGCACCGTGACCTTCTCTAAGCTCACCAAGCACAGCGCCGTCCATTGTATAGTGGCTGTGCTTGGTATCACAGATCATCCCCATTCATTTCTTTGGAACTGATAAGTTAGAGTGAGGTCACGTAACCTGAACAGCGTTGTGTGTCTAAGTGATTGCTAACCTTTACTTTTTTGAATCCGTCTGTGGTTGAAGACCTTGTTTTTGAGTTCTTTGGTGACCTAAAAGAAACATATAGCTGCTCTTATGGACTGGACTTTAAACATACAGGTGTCAATGCCAGCATCTTTCATGGCAGAAAGGATCCAGCCTCTAATGGTATTTGCAGAAGCTTTGCAATAGGGTGGCCCTAATGTTTTGAATAGCTTAGACATTGCTTTTCCATATGACGTGGATCTCTGCAAGTATTTGGTATGCGGTTACTATACACAGAGAAGTTTCCTTAGAGTCTCTGACCAAATCTAGTTTGATTAGTTAATGGTCTATATGGGCAGTTTTAGTTCTGCCTTTTAAAATTTTGTGATAACCCATGTTGTGGAATATTTAGGCTTAATCGGCCTAGAAGCAATTACTGTTCTCTTTTTACATAATCGGAGATAAATTTTATTATCAGTAAGATTTGAAATAATGAGGATGAAATCTGAACCAATTCTGAAACTCCGAAATAATCAGTTTATCTCTACTCCTAGTTCCAGGTCTTAAGGAGAGATTTATAAGTCTCTTTGTATGTTTTCATTTCCATATCTCTAGTGTTTCTTTGCAGAGATTTATAAATGTTATCCCCCATCTTGTTCACATATGCTACCACCATTATGTTGTCCATTTGTAATATAACTGAACGGTGGTGGCGTGATAGATTATTTTCTGTCAACCCAATTTCGCTGCTCTGAGTTCTGACAATTTGCTGTTGGAAAGAGAAGATTGGAAGATGAACTACACTATATTCCATAGATCCTGTTTTACATCTGAGATTAAGTGTACTTGTGATGCCCAATTTTCAACAGTTCTCTTAACCAGGGCTGAGTCTGGCAACACAATAACTGCACCGGCTGCTTGGCTACTAACTTCCCTATCAAACTGGCTACTGTTTTCAGAGACAGTGTCTTGTGCTAGTGTGGGCACCACAAATGGCATTATTTTTGGACTTTTTGTCTGTCAGAACCTTAATCGTGACAGCCAGTGGCAGATTGGCCATAGACCTTACAGGTGGACCGATGCCCAGGGGGCTGCACAAGCCCTCCTCTCTACCACTGGCCAGGTACATCAGTGGTAATTGATGCTGTAAGAATCAGGTACTCATGTACCTGGCTAGCGCCCACACATCCCCTCCTGAATTCAACTGCTATGGCCCGCATATAATCTCCTAAGCCCCTGCTCCATATCTTAATTAGAGTCAACTGGAGGAGGACAGAAATGGCATCTATTGATGGCCACCACAGAGGAACAGCTCTTGGACAATATATCATGCTGCACTGTGGTATATGGTTCTGCTGGGATGTTATTTTGCTCTATGGTATTTCTGACCCAGCCTACTTGTGTTGCCCCACTTCTTGTCAATTTGGACCCTCCCTACAACATGGCGCCACTCTTAGTTTTTTTTTTTTCAGGACCACTTTAAGTTCCAGGTCTGTTCCTGGTGACAGTTTTGGTATCAACTGATAACCCTAGAAAGGTTAGGCACTTTGTAGGGATTAGTATAGATTTTTCCATGTTTCAACAAAATCCTGCATCTGCTAATAGCATCTGCATCTGTCTTTCTGGACTAGCAGAGCATTCAAATCCAGATTAAACACTAAAATGAGACATACCAGTCCGGGCATTCTTAAATCAGAGATTAGACTCTTCATCACATGTGTGAAGGAGTAAGGGGCATTAGAGAGGCAAACACCATGGCATTCTAATAAATCTCTCCCTTCCATTTGAATTATAGGAGACACCTTTGTTTTTGTGCTACCGATATAGCATGGAAGGCCCTTTATATCTATCTTGATTAGGTACAAGGCTTTCCGAAGGAGGTAATGTACAGTAAATCAATCATACAGAACTTCTTTGGCTATAAGAACTTGTTTAAAGCCTTTATATTTACAATTTATCTGATTGATCTGTCTGATTTTTGAACTATGAAAATGTGACTTATCCAGTCTTTTTCAGTTCCATCTGCTCTGGATATCCATCTGCTCTAATATTCTATCTAGAGACTGATTTTTCACGATGAAAACAGAAAAATGCCCGATTTGCTGTTTTTTGTTAGCTTTCCCTCCGACAAAAAATTAAAAAAGTGATCAAAAAGTCATACACACTCCGAAATGGTTTAAATGAAAAGTACGGATTACACATCACAAAAAATTAGCCGTCACACAGCTCCATACACATAAAAAAAAAATAAAAAAAAAGTTATGGGGATCAGAATATGGCAATGCAAAGAAAAGGTAGTGTAATCGTACTGACCAGGAGAATAAAAAAATAACAGGTCAGATTTGCCGTATAGGAAACAAAAACAAACCCAATAAAACTGTGGCAGAATCATGTTTCTTTTATAATTTCACCCCATTTTGAATTTTTTTCCCTACATTGTATGCAACTCAAAATGGAGCTATTAGAAAGTACAACCCGTCCCACAAAAAACCCTCATACGGGTATGTGAATGGAAAATCTAAAAGGATGATAAAGGGGTTAAACCAAAAACACCATAATTTGTATTTCCATAAAACTTCAAATGAGGCTATGTTTTTTGTTTGCAGGGATAATAATACTTCAGACTCTGAGGGTAAGTGCCCATATTCATTACTTTTTTCTTTTTAAATATATATTCCTCTTTTGAGAATGTTGAGGAAGGTGACTGCTGTCTTTTGGGAGTCCCCTGAATGGTTTGTGAGGATGTCCCTACCAACATTGACTCTGCTACAGAGTATACATCTATCTCTATCACTGCATAAAAAAATTCTGAGGTTTCTCAGTATCTCAAGACTTCCCTGCAAGAACTTGCTTGAGCTTCTGCAAGATCTTGCACTTCCAACGACAGTGAGAGACAGTTGGCCACCTGCATCTAATAGCTAGTGATAGGTGGCTGTGTCTCCCGAAGAACAAATATTACTTCTGCAACATACAAGAAAACAAAATTAATATGTAATACCTTACTTTCCTGTGTCTACACCAACCTCAAATATTCTGCAGAAATGTGTGCATTTTACCATCATAGCTTATTATTTCTCATCTCAAGGACTATCCTACTTAATCAAGTCGTGATCAAAATGCAAGACTCAGCATTACTTTGTTGAAATGTCAGCAAATTAGCAAATTTCTTGAAGCCAAAATTGTGGAGCATGAAATTATAATGTCGTTCATTCTCATCAGCATCCAGACTATGTAACTGATAGGTGTCACTCTAATTTCATGGTCTGTTGGACTGTAAATAAATCTTCAGCTGTCTCTTTGTGGTCTAGTTTATTGAGAAAATATATGTTTAGGAGATTCATTGCTGTTTTTTGCTTTTTGTATGTTCATTCTATCTGGACCGGGGCAGCTGGGTACACGTTTTTGAAGAAAAATATTTGCTTATTTTTGGAGCTCATACAAAACAGTAAAACTCCTTCTCACTAGGTTACGAATCCTCTTTATGAAGTTCCATCAAAAACATCAGCAGGTTTTAAAGGATTGTTCGTTTTAGAAAACCTATTTTCAAATATCATTTAAGGTAATTCTATGTTGTTAATAAATTAAATGGGGGGGAGGGTTAGAATCTTCATCTATTAGCCAAAGTGGAAAGCCAGTACAAGGATCTTCTCTGAAGGACCTAGCACATCCATGCTTTGCAGGAACAACCCTCCTTCATTTCACGTGTGGTGGTTCTGCAGATGTACTGCACATTTGTTACCAGGTTCCTACAGATTACTGCTGATCACAGGAATCCTATAGCAATACAATGAACTGGTGGATCTATCTTACACAATTAGATTGTCAATGGAAAGCCCGCTAAAGACAGTGTTCCCTGGGGTAGGAGTCATCTAGCAAAGTAACACTCTTGATAAGTGGTTTCCAATTTATAGTAAATGACATCTGTTTTTTTGTTTCCCCTATATGATGACCAAAGATAATTATTGGACAGGGGTCATTTAGGCCTACTAAAGATGATGATTCTGGGAGTCTGTCCCAAAAGACAGAACAAAGCATGCCCACTTTAAATGCTTCTGTCACAGTCGTTACCTCTGGCTGTGACCTTCTGTCTATGCTCTCGCTGCAGTTCCGTTCCTGTGTGTTTGTGATTCCTTATGGGTTAACTCCCCTGTGTTCCTATCTGGAGTTAATCCTCTCTGTCTGCTCCATGGGTGTGGCCTCTCTGCTGCACCCATGGAACCTGTATATAAGGCTGAGGTTTCCTCAGTTCTGTGTCAGCTCTCCTGGTGTGTGTTGTCTTGTCCTGCTCCCAGTTTGTACTCACTCTCCCATGCTGCTGACCCATGGGATCCGTGTCTGTCTGTGCTCTGTGGGTTTCCTACTTGTTCATTGACGTCATCTTCCCTGTCCTTTTTCCTGTTTTCCTATCTGTTCTGCCAGTTTTGTTTGTTACCTTGTGTGTATTTATATGTCTCTGTTCAGCAAGCCCTTGCTGCACCTTTCTTTGAAGCAGAGTGCCATGAGCAAGGCCATGCAGTTTACTACTGGTGGAGCAAGTCCTTCTCTGCTCATTGTTACTCCTGTTTCCTTGCTATGTATTCTGATAATACATTTTTTAACAGAAAGTAAAATAATAAAGAAAAAAAAAGTTCAAGATATGACAATATTTTATACAGTATAACTTCACATTTACTAACAAATGATGCAAAAGTAAATTTGTGTAACTTTGAAACAAGCGTAGAAAATTAATGAATGCAAAATCACGTAAAATAAAGTTAATACGTCTCCCAGACTATGAAAACATAAAAAAGAAATAAAAGAAATACCCCTGTGTCTGACATTAAAGGGAGTGCAAATTCAAAGATAGTCAAACCATATAGATACTTAAAAGAGCTGTACTAAGAGCTCTTAAAATACCTTCCTTCTTGTTCAAAGTCAGACGTTCACAAAAGAGTTAGAAGACGACTCGTTAAATATAGTAAATAAATGGAGCTGAAAGCGATTGCCCTCGCTTGTCTCTTCAAGGTTACATTGTGGATGCAATCTAAAGATATACACTTAAAGAAACTTTAATATCCACTAGCGGTGTTCTACACTTTACAAAGGGGAGCACACAATGTGCAAACAGAAGAGTCCACAATTAACATCTATTTTTTTTCCAGTTTATACTTAGTAGCAGATAGTGTTGGGCTAGAATATTAGAATAGTGAGGATTAATCGCGTATATCGGCACTTCAAGAATTCTTGAGAATATAGTGATATATATTGGTAATTTCGAAAATTCAAGATTTTTTTTTCATCAGTAACCTCCCTTCTTGCTTGTGGGCCAATGAGAAGGCTGCAATGTCTTTGTCTGAGCTTAGCAACATCCCTAGCAACCAATAGGAAAGCTGCCTACCCCTTACTATATAAGAATCTCCCCAGCAGCCATTTTCTACAGTATTTTACAGATCTGAAAGAGAGAGCAGTGTTATTGCTGTGCTCTGTGCTCTCCACACTACATTAGATAGTTAGTTAGCTAGCTTATATATATAATACAGATAGTTAGTCAGTGTAGGTTAGATAGTGATATAGTGTAGCTGATAGGCTCTGCTGTCCATACATACATAGTGCTGTGATGTCACAAGTTCAAAACAATACTTAGTGCACCAATGACTAATAAGTAGTCAGACCTGTTAAAATGTGAAGTTGCACGTATTGCGCCAATATATGCGCATCATTAGTGCAGATTTTGCAATCGCGAATATGTTGGAGCACTCTATCTGCATATAAAACCATTTGTAATGTTCTGCCGTGCCAAACATTTTCTCCAGTCTCAGGAAACTTCTAGCAGCTTGAAAAATGTAGCTATAGTGACCCACGCCTGTATTTAGCACGCATTACGCAAATATTACATTGCCGATTTTTTGCGATCAAGAAAATAATTTCGAGTTTGCAAATATATGACGAATATTCTACCAAATATTCACGAATTATCGAAAATTCAAATACTGCCCCTGCCACTCATCACTAGTAGCAGACACTAAGGGGAATATTTATTAAGACCAGTGGTCTTCATAACCCCTTGCACTGGTGGTGGATCCGCCGAAGCTATGTAGAGGCACCAGCCTAAAGCCTCATTCACACATCAGTGTTTGGTCAGTGATTTCCATCAGTGATTGTGAGCCGAAACCAGGATTGGAGCCTCCACAGACATAATGTATAAGGGAAATATCTGCACCAGTTCTGTGTTTAGAGACACAGCTGGTTTTGGCTCAAAATCACTGATGGAAATCACTGACCGAACACTGACTGTGTGAATGAGGCGTAAAACAGGTATAGAAAAGGATGAATGAGACAGGTCTGTCGGCCCATCCCCTTCCCCCACCCACACCATATCCACTTTTTTAGACCTGGCATCTGCGGGGAAGAAGTCACAGATTCTGCTCTAACATGGCATGCGACAGAATCTGCGCCAGATACACATTATTAAATTACATTACTTATCCTGTACACTGCGTGCAGAATTATTAGGCAAATGAGTATTTTGACCACATCATCCTCTTTATGCATGTTGTCTTACTCCAAGCTGTATAGGCTCGAAAGCCTACTACCAATTAAGCATATTAGGTGATGTGCATCTCTGTAATGAGAAGGGGTGTGGTCTAATGACATCAACACCCTATATTAGGTGTGCATAATTATTAGGCAACTTCCTTTCCTTTGGCAAAATGGGTCAAAAGAAGGACTTGACAGGCTCAGAAAAGTCAAAAATAGTGAGATATCTTGCAGAGGGATGCAGCACTCTTAAAATTGCAAAGCTTCTGAAGCGTGATCATCGAACAATCAAGAGTTTCATTCAAAATAGTCAACAGGGTCGCAAGAAGCGTGTGGAAAAACCAAGGCGCAAAATAACTGCCCATGAACTGAGAAAAGTCAAGCGTGCAGCTGCCAAGATGCCACTTGCCACCAGTTTGGCCATATTTCAGAGCTGCAACATCACTGGAGTGCCCAAAAGCACAAGGTGTGCAATACTCAGAGACATGGCCAAGGTAAGAAAGGCTGAAAGACGACCACCACTGAACAAGACACACAAGCTGAAACGTCAAGACTGGGCCAAGAAATATCTCAAGACTGATTTTTCTAAGGTTTTATGGACTGATGAAATGAGAGTGAGTCTTGATGGGCCAGATGGATGGGCCCGTGGCTGGATTGGTAAAGGGCAGAGAGCTCCAGTCCGACTCAGACGCCAGCAAGGTGGAGGTGGAGTACTGGTTTGGGCTGGTATCATCAAAGATGAGCTTGTGGGGCCTTTTCGGGTTGAGGATGGAGTCAAGCTCAACTCCCAGTCCTACTGCCAGTTTCTGGAAGACACCTTCTTCAAGCAGTGGTACAGGAAGAAGTCTGCATCCTTCAAGAAAAACATGATTTTCATGCAGGACAATGCTCCATCACACGCGTCCAAGTACTCCACAGCGTGGCTGGCAAGAAAAGGTATAAAAGAAGAAAATCTAATGACATGGCCTCCTTGTTCACCTGATCTGAACCCCATTGAGAACCTGTGGTCCATGATCAAATGTGAGATTTACAAGGAGGGAAAACAGTACACCTCTCTGAACAGTGTCTGGGAGGCTGTGGTTGCTGCTGCACGCAATGGTGATGGTGAACAGATCAAAATACTGACAGAATCCATGGATGGCAGGCTTTTGAGTGTCCTTGCAAAGAAAGGTGGCTATATTGGTCACTGATTTGTTTTTGTTTTGTTTTTGAATGTCAGAAATGTATATTTGTGAATGTTGAGATGTTATATTGGTTTCACTGGTAAAAATAAATAATTGAAATGGGTATATATTTGTTTTTTTGTTAAGTTGCCTAATAATTATGCACAGTAATAGTCACCTGCACACACAGATATCCCCCTAAAATAGCTAAAACTAAAAACAAACTAAAAACTACTTCCAAAAATATTCAGCTTTGATATTAAAGAGTTTTTTGGGTTCATTGAGAGCATGGTTGTTGTTCAATAATAAAATTAATCCTCAAAAATACAACTTGCCTAATAATTCTGCACTCCCTGTATTGATTCTGAGTTACCTCCTGTATTAAACTCCAGAGCTGCACTCACTATTCTGCTGGTGGAGTCACTGTGTACATACATTATATTACTTATCCTGTACTGATCCTGAGTTACATCCTGTACTATACTCCAGAGCTGCACTCACTATTCTGCTGGTGGAGTCACTGTGTACATACAATACATTACTTATCCTGTACTGATCCTGAGTTACATCCTGTATTATACTCCAGAGCTGCACTCACTATTCTGCTGGTGGAGTCACTGTGTACATACATTACATTACTTATCCTGTACTGATCCTGAGTTACATCCTGTATTATACTCCAGAGCTGTATTTACAATTCTGCAGGTTGTCGTTAGAAGAAGATAATACGCTTGTCAGACACCTTATACACTCACCTAAAGAATTATTAGGAACACCATACTAATACTGTGTTGGACCCCCTTTTGCCTTCAGAACTGCCTTAATTCTACGTGGCATTGATTCAACAAGGTGCTGATATTCTTTAGAAATGTTAGCCCATATTGATAGGATAGCATCTTGCAGTTGATGGAGATTTGAGGGATGCACATCCAGGGCACGAAGCTGCCGTTCCACCACATCCCAAAGATGCTCTATTGGGTTGAGATCTGGTGACTGTGGGGGCCATTTTAGTACAGTGAACTCATTGTCATGTTCAAGAAACCAATTTGAAATGATTCGAGCTTTGTGACATGGTGCATTATCCTGCTGAAGTAGCCATCAGAGGATGGATACATGTTCTCATTCTGTTTACGCCAAATTCGGACTCTACCATTTGAATGTCTCAACAGAAATCGAGACTCATCAGACCAGGCAACATTATTCCAGTCTTCAACAGTCCAATTTTGGTGAGCTTGTGCAAATTGTAGCCTCTTTTTCCTATTTGTAGTGGAGATGAGTGGTACCCGGTGGGGTCTTCTGCTGTTGTAGCCCATCTTTGCTGCATACCTCGGTTGTAACGAGTGGTTATTTCAGTCAACGTTGCTCTTCTATCAGCTTGAATCAGTCGGCCCATTCTCCTCGGACCTCTAGCATCCACAAGGCATTTTGGCCCGCAGGACTGCCGCATACTTGATGTTTTTCACTTTTCACACCATTCTTTGTAAACCCTAGAAATGGTTGTGCGTGAAAATCCCAGTAACTGAGCAGATTGTGAAATACTCAGACCGGCCCGTCTTTCTTTCCCATTCTGACATTCAGTTTGGAGTTCAGGAGATTGTCTTGACCAGGACCACACCACTAAATGCATTGAAGCAACTGCCATGTGATTGGTTGACTAGATAATTGCATTAATGAGAAATAGAACAGGTGTTCCTAATAATTCTTTAGGTGAGTGTAATATCTTAGCTGAGTTCCTCCAATGTTAGATAAGATCAGAATACTTTACAGTGCCCGGTTTAGAGAATGTAAATCACCGGGCAAGTTTTGTGAAGACGTTGGCTTAGATTTATTAATGTGTCTGCACCAAAAATCTGTCTAACAATGTGCCACAATTTGTGCATCTAGGGTTTCTATACTTTTTTTGTAATATGCTCAACAATGGGGTAGTGCTTAGAAGATAGGGGCAGAACCTTTTGCACCACAAGTGACCTGCCTCATCCAGTGATTGGCTGAGGAGGCATCTCCATCTACAACTCCCAGCATAGCTGTAATGGGGGTAGGAGTTATAGGGGAACACACATGTTTTGAAACTTTTCCTCTGATGAGGTAATTGGCCATTGTAACATCTTCCACATTGTCTTTTATGTCTACAATGAATAACATGCGGATGAATCAGAAAATAGATGATTTGTTTCCTGTTGTACCTTCCAAAATGCAGCCTTTTAAGATTTTACATCTAAATCTACTGAAATTAAAGAGAATTCTCTGGCAGAATGTATATATATATATATATATATATATATATATATATATATATATATATAAAACAGATTATACACTATACAATGTTCTACATGCAACAAAGGGATTAAATTTTTTTGATAAAATGTCCCCAAAGACTCGATGATATACGGCTAAGAACCAGGACTTTAAGAACAAGCAATGAGCAGTGGAAACCTGAAGAACTCTCATCATTGGGACATGTACGTTCCCTTAGGCATACTCTGTAATGAAAGGACAGAGCAACTGTCACATATATATGAGACAAGTCTGTAAAATATTCCTTGATGTATAATACCCATCATTTCTAAGACTTTCAGTAGTTTCACTGCACATAGAATTTATTATTAGGCGCTGAAATGTGAAGTTTAGGACTAGTGTTGAGCGAACAGTTCGAGCATAGTTCGGGTCCGTACCGAATTTTGGGGTGTTCGTGACACGGACCCGAACCCGAACTTTTTCGTAAAAGTTCGGGTTCGGGTTCGTCGTTCGGCATGTATTTTGGCGCATTTTGAAAGGCTGCAAAGCAGCCAATCAACATGCATCATACTACTTGCCCTAAGATGCCATCGCAGCCATGCCTACTATTGGCAAGGCTGTGATTGGCCAAGTGCAGCATGTGACTCAGCCTCTTTATAAGCTTGTGCGCACGTCGGGACGTGCTCACTCCCGATGTGAATAGAACAGGGATAGACGCAGCTGATGCTAGGGCGAGAATAGGCAGGGATAATTGAATAACTGGAAGCAAATTTCTCTCCTCCACCTGTGATTCATCTGAACAACTGCAGCTGAGCTGCTTTTTTGATAGGGATTGGCTATTTTTAGAGTGGCCAGAGTGATTTTTCCATCCACATGTACCTGGGCTGACCGCCGGCCGCCATTTTGCGACTTGTAGTGCTGCAGCAGAAGCTGCCACAGTGTGCATTCCAAAGCTCCAAACAAGTCAGACATCTACACCTGGGATTCAGACCAATAGCGATTTAGCAGCACAGTCCAAGGCTATTTTTTTTAAAGGTTGTGCAGACCATTTTGTGGCACATGTTACTGGGCTGATAGGCGGCGGCCATCTTGGGACTAGTGCTGCAGCACAATCTCTCCCAACGTCCATTAATCACTTGTAATAGTGGTCTGTGCCATAGAAATCCTACATCAGGGACTTGGGTGTGCTTGTGTCACCCCTACTAATACCAGTCCACCTGTAATCCATACAGTGAAAAGCCATAAAGTATTCCAGTGAGGGAATTTTTTTTTTATTTAAAAAAGGCCAAGTTAGTTTATCTGGCGTTCAATATACTAGATACAGTTAGGCCTGCGTTTCATACATCTGGAATTAGCAAACTAATGTGCTGGGGTTGGGAAAACATATATGTACCCATACTAGAATCTGTCAAAGAAAGCGGTACTCACATATAACAGTCATTCCATCTGTAATCCATACAGTCAAAAGACTGAAAGTATTCCAGTGAGGGAATTTTTTTTATTTAAAAAAGGCCAAGTTAGTTTATCTGGCGTTCAATATACTAGATACAGTTAGGCCTGCGTTTCATACATCTGGAATTAGCAAACTAATGTGCTGGGGTTGGGAAAACATATATGTACCCATACTAGAATCTGTCAAAGAAAGCGGTACTCACATATAACAGTCATTCCATCTGTAATCCATACAGTCAAAAGACTGAAAGTATTCCAGTGAGGGAATTTTTATTTTATTTAAAAAAGGCCAAGTTAGTTTATCTGGCGTTCAATATACTAGATACAGTTAGGCCTGCGTTTCATACATCTGGAATTAGCAAACTAATGTGCTGGGGTTGGGAAAACATATATGTACCCATACTAGAATCTGTCAAAGAAAGCGGTACTCACATATAACAGTCATTCCATCTGTAATCCATACAGTCAAAAGACTGAAAGTATTCCAGTGAGGGAATTTTTTTTATTTAAAAAAGGCCAAGTTAGTTTATCTGGCGTTCAATATACTAGATACAGTTAGGCCTGCGTTTCATACATCTGGAATTAGCAAACTAATGTGCTGGGGTTGGGAAAACATATATGTACCCATACTAGAATCTGTCAAAGAAAGCGGTACTCACATATAACAGTCATTCCATCTGTAATCCATACAGTCAAAAGACTGAAAGTATTCCAGTGAGGGAATTTTTTTTATTTAAAAAAGGCCAAGTTAGTTTATCTGGCGTTCAATATACTAGATACAGTTAGGCCTGCGTTTCATACATCTGGAATTAGCAAACTAATGTGCTGGGGTTGGGAAAACATATATGTACCCATACTAGAATCTGTCAAAGAAAGCGGTACTCACATATAACAGTCATTCCATCTGTAATCCATACAGTCAAAAGACTGAAAGTATTCCAGTGAGGGAATTTTTTTTATTTAAAAAAGGCCAAGTTAGTTTATCTGGCGTTCAATATACTAGATACAGTTAGGCCTGCGTTTCATACATCTGGAATTAGCAAACTAATGTGCTGGGGTTGGGAAAACATATATGTACCCATACTAGAATCTGTCAAAGAAAGCGGTACTCACATATAACAGTCATTCCATCTGTAATCCATACAGTCAAAAGACTGAAAGTATTCCAGTGAGGGGATTTTGCTTATAAAAAATAATATATTTCATTGTGGTGCGAGTTGAATCGCAACAATGAAGAAAAATACTATTAAGGGACGAGGACGCGGTCGTGGTGGTGTCCGTGGAGCCTCTGTTGCTGGTAGAGGACGTGGCCGTTCGGCCCCAGGCGCACACAGTAGGGAACGAACTCCCTCAACTAGCCGGCAGAATGTACCGCAATATCTCGTGGGGCCCAATGACGCTCTTAGGATGGTAAGGCCTGAGCAGGTACAGGCATTAATCGATTGGGTGGCCGACAGTGCTTCCAGCACGTTCACCACATGGTCTTCCACCCAGTCTTCTGCGGAAAGCGCACAGGTGGCACCTGAAAACCAAGCCCATCAGTCTGTCACATCACCCCCAAGCATATCAGGGAAACGGTCTGAGCCACAAGTTATGCAGCAGTCTCTTCTTCTGTTTGAAGACTCTGCTTCCAGGGTTTCCCAGGGGCGTCCACCTAGCCCTTCCCCAGTGGAGGAAGACATACCATGCACTGACGCACAACCACTTATGTCTCCAGATGAAGAGGACATGGGAATACCACCACAGCAGAGTCACCGACTCTCTGATGATGACGAAACACAGGTGCCCACTGCCGCGTCTTTTTGCAGTGTGCAGACTGAACAGGAGGAGGTCAGGGAGGGAGACTGGGTGGAAGACGATGCAGAGGACGATGAGGTCTTAGACCCCACATGGACTGAAGGTCGTGGCGATGACTTTCACAGTTCAGAGGAAGAGGTAGTGGTGAGACCGAGACAACAGCGAAGCCAAAGAGGGAGCAGGGGGCCAAAGCAGACGAGCCGCCGCCCCCAAAGTTCGCCTGCTACTGGACATCGCCAACAGGGACCCAGCCCCACAAAGGCAGCTTCAAAGAGTTCCCTGGCATGGCACTTCTTTAAACAATGTCCTACCGACAAGACCCGAGTGACTTGCACGCTCTGCCATCAGAGCCTGAGGCGAGGCATTAACGTTCTGAACCTCAGCACAACCTGCATGACCAGGCATCTACATGCAAAGCATGAACTGCAGTGGGGTACACACCTTAAAAACCAGGCACTCGCTGAGGCTCCCCCTGCTCCCTCTACCGCTGCTGCCTCGGCTTCCGCCTCGAGAGGAATGTTGCCACCTGCCGAGCAGCAAACAGAGGATGTGCCACCGACACCACCACCACCGCCACCGTCAACTAGCGTCTCCACTATATCACACAGCAGCGTTCAGCTCTCAATATCTCAAACCTTAGAGAGGAAGCGCAAATTCCCCCCGAGTCACCCTCGAGCCCTTGGCCTGAACGCCAGCATTTCTAAACTGCTGGCCTTTGAAATGCTGTCATTCCGGCTGGTGGACACAGACAGCTTCAAACAGCTGATGGCCATGGCTGTCCCGCAGTATGTGGTTCCCAGCCGCCACTACTTCTCCAAGACAGCCGTGCCTTCCCTGCACATGCAAGTGTCCGATAAAATCAAGTGTGCACTGCGCAACGCCATTTGTGGCAAGGTCCACCTAACCACAGATACGTGGACCAGTAAGCACGGCCAGGGACGCTATATCTCACTAACTGCACACTGGATGAATGTAGTGGCGGCTGGGCCCCCGGCGGACAGTTCCTTGGCGCACGTCCTTCCGCCCCCTAGGATCGCAGGGCATCATTCTCTGCCTCCTGTAGCCTCCTCCTCCTACTCGGCTTCCTCCTCCACTGCTTCCACCAGCTCATCCGGTCAGCCACACACCTTCACCACCAACTTCAGCACAGCCCGAGGTAAACGTCAGCAGGCCATTCTGAAACTCATATGTTTGGGGGACAGGCCCCACACCGCACAGGAGTTGTGGCGGGGTATTGAACAACAGACCGACGAGTGGTTTCTGCCGGTGGGCCTCAAGCCAGGCCTGGTGGTATGCGATAATGGGCGAAATCTCGTGGCAGCTCTGGGACTAGCCGGTTTGACGCACATCCCTTGCCTGGCGCATGTGCTGAACTTGGTGGTGCAGAGGTTCATTCACCACTACCCCAACATGTCAGAGCTGCTGCATAAAGTGCGGGCTGTCTGTGCGCGCTTCCGCCGTTCACATCCTGCCGCTGCTCGCCTGTCTGCGCTACAGCGGAACTTCGGCCTTCCCGCTCACCGCCTCATATGCGACGTGCCCACCCGGTGGAACTCCACCTTGCACATGCTGGAGAGACTGTGCGAGCAGCAGCAGGCCATAGTAGAGTTTCAGCTGCAGCACGCTCGCGTCAGTCGTACTGCCGAACAGCACCACTTCACCACCAATGATTGGGCCTCCATGCGAGACCTGTGTGCCCTGCTGCGCTGTTTCGAGTACTCCACCAACATGGCCAGTGGCGATGACACTGTTATCAGCGTTACAATACCACTTCTATGTCTCCTTGAGAAAACACTTAGGGCAATGATGTTAGAGGAGGTGGCCCAGGTGGAGGAGGAGGAGGAGGATGAGGGCTCGTTTCTAACACTTTCGGGCCAGTCTGTTCGAAGTGGCTCAGAGGGAGGTTTGTTTAAGCAGCAGAGGACAGGTTCACAAGTCGCCAGCCAAGGCACTGTACTGGAGGACGAGGAGGAGGAGGAGGTGGAGGGGGACGAGGATGACGCAAGTTCACAGCGGGGTGGCAGCCCAGGCCCATCACTGGTGCGTGGCTGGGGGGATACGGTGGACGATGACAATATGCCTCCCACAGAGGACAGCTTGTCCTTACCCATGGGTAGCCTGGCCCACATGAGCGAATATATGCTCCAATGCCTGCGCAACGACAGCAGAGTTGCCCACGTTTTAACGTGTGCAGACTACTGGGTGGCCACCCTGCTGGATCCCCGGTATAAAGACAATGTGCCCACTTTAATTCCTGAACTGGAGCGCGACCGTAAGATGCGCGAGTACAAGCGCACGCTGATAGAGGCGCTCTTGAGAGCATTCCCACATGTCACAGGGGAACAGGTGGAAGGTGAAGGCAGAGGAGTGGCAAGAGGTCGCCAACGCAGCTGTGTCACGGCCAGCTCATCTGAGGGCAGGGTTAGCATGGCAGAAATGTGGAAAAGTTTTGTCTCCACGCCACAGCTATCTGCACCGACACCTGATACGGAACGTGTTAGCAGGAGGCAGCATTTCACTAACATGGTTGAACAGTATGTCTGCACACCCCTCCACATCCTGACGGATGGTTCGGCCCCATTCAACTACTGGGTTTCGAAATTGTCCACGTGGCCAGAGTTAGCATGTTATGCCTTGGAGGTGCTTTCCTGCCCGGCGGCCAGCGTTTTATCTGAACGCGTATTCAGCACGGCAGGGGGCGTCATTACTGACAAGCGCAGCCGCCTGTCCACAGCCAACGTGGACAAGCTGACCTTCATAAAGATGAACCAGGCATGGATCCCACAGGACCTGTCCCTCCCTTGTGCAGAGTAGTCCTTATTAACTGCCTAAAACATGTCTTGTTGTGCTACGGGCCACTTCTTTATTTGATACAAATTTTATGAAACCCACAGTTGAATGAAACTCTTCTCTGTCTGGGCGCCGGGGCCTAACCAGATGAAAGTGGCCGGTTAAACTAACGGGTGACATGAAGCCATAACCTCTGCCATGCTACCTCTGTCTTCTGTCTGGGTGCTGAGGCCTAAGTCAAATAAAGCGGTCTTCTGCTGTGCTGGGGGATATGAAGCTAATCTCTGACCTCTCTCCTCTGTCTGGGTCCAAAGGCCTAAATCACTGAAAGAGGCCTTCTCCTGTGGTGTGTGATATGATGCCAGAATATGTGCTGTGGGGCCTCTCTCTTCTTCCTGGGTGCAGGGGTCAAATAAACTAAATTGTGGCCTACTCCTGTGGTGGTTGATATGATGCCTGATTCTCTGATGTGGAACCTCTCTCCTCTGTTTGGGTGAAGGGGTCAAAGTAACTAAATGGTGGCTTCTCCTGTGGTGGCTGATATGATGCCAGAATATGTGCTGTGGTGCCTCTCTCCTCTTCCTGGGTGCAGGGGTCAAAGTAACTAAATGGTGGCTTCTCCTGTGGTGGCTGATATGATGCCAGAATATGTGCTGTGGGGCCTCTCTCCTCTTCCTGGGTGCAGGGGTCAAAGTAACTCAATGGTGGCTTCTCCTGTGGTGGCTGATATGATGCCAGAATATGTGCTGTGGTGCCTCTCTCCTCTGTCTGGGTCCAAAGGCCTAAATCACTGAAAGAGGCCTTCTCCTGTGGTGTGTGATATGATGCCTGAATATGTGCTGTGGTGCCTCTCTCCTCTTCCTGGGTGCGGGGGTCAAAGTAACTCAATGGTGGCTTCTCCTGTGGTGGCTGATATGATGCCAGAATATGTGCTGTGGTGCCTCTCTCCTCTTCCTGGGTGCGGGGGTCAAAGTAACTCAATGGTGGCTTCTCCTGTGGTGGCTGATATGATGCCAGAATATGTGCTGTGGGGCCTCTCTCCTCTTCCTGGCTGCAGGGGTCAAAGTAACTCAATGGTGGCTTCTCCTGTGGTGGCTGATATGATGCCAGAATATGTGCTGTGGTGCCTCTTTCCTCTTCCTGGGTGCGGGGGTCAAAGTAACTCAATGGTGGCTTCTCCTGTGGTGGCTGATATGATGCCAGAATATGTGCTGTGGTGCCTCTCTCCTCTTCCTGGTTGCGGGGGTCAAAGTAACTCAATGATGGCTTCTCCTGTGGTGGCTGATATGATGCCAGAATATGTGCTGTGGTGCCTCTCTCCTCTTCCTGGGTGCAGGGGTCAAAGTAACTAAATGGTGGCTTCTCCTGTGGTGGTTGATATGATGCCTGATTCTCTGCTGTGAAACCTCTCTCCTCCATCTGGGTGTAGGGGTCAAAGTCTTTCAAAGTCGCCTTCTCCTGTGCTGATTGATATAAAGCTGATGGTTTTGCCATCTGACATGGTTGCCAGGGTCTGATTCAATGGGGGCCTACTCCTGTGGTGGGTGATCTAAATGCCTGATTCTCTGCTGTGAAACCTCTCTCCTCCGTCTGGGTGTAGGGGTCAAAGTCTTTCAAAGTCGCCTTCTCCTGTGCTGATTGATATGAAGCTGATGGTTGTGCCATCTGACATGGTTGCCGGGGTCCCATTAAATTGTGGCCTACTCCTGTGGTGGTTGATATGATGCCTGATTCTCTGATGTGGAACCTCTCTCCTCTGTTTGGGTGAAGGGGTCAAAGTAACTAAATGGTGGCTTCTCCTGTGGTGGCTGATATGATGCCAGACTATGTGCTGTGGGGCCTCTCTCCTCTTCCTGGGTGCAGGGGTCAAAGTAACTCAATGGTGGCTTCTCCTGTGGTGGCTGATATGATGCCAGAATATGTGCTGTGGTGCCTCTCTCCTCTTCCTGGGTGCGGGGGTCAAAGTAACTCAATGGTGGCTTCTCCTGTGGTGGCTGATATGATGCCAGAATATGTGCTGTGGTGCCTCTCTCCTCTTCCTGGGTGCGGGGGTCAAAGTAACTCAATGGTGGCTTCTCCTGTGGTGGCTGATATGATGCCAGAATATGTGCTGTGGTGCCTCTCTCCTCTTCCTGGGTGCAGGGGTCAAAGTAACTAAATGGTGGCTTCTCCTGTGGTGGTTGATATGATGCCTGATTCTCTGCTGTGAAACCTCTCTCCTCCATCTGGGTGTAGGGGTCAAAGTCTTTCAAAGTCGCCTTCTCCTGTGCTGATTGATATAAAGCTGATGGTTGTGCCATCTGACATGGTTGCCAGGGTCTGATTCAATGGGGGCCTACTCCTGTGGTGGGTGATCTAAATGCCTGATTCTCTGCTGTGAAACCTCTCTCCTCCGTCTGGGTGTAGGGGTCAAAGTCTTTCAAAGTCGCCTTCTCCTGTGCTGATTGATATGAAGCTGATGGTTGTGCCATCTGACATGGTTGCCGGGGTCCCATTAAATTGGGGCCTACTCCTGTGGTGGGTGATCTAAATGCCTGATTCTCTGCTTTGAAACCTCTCTCCTCCGTCCGGGTGTAGGGGTCAAAGTCTGTCAAGGTCGCCTTCTCCTGTGCTGATTGATATAAAGCTTATGCTTGTGCCATCTGACATGGTTGCCGGGGTCTGATTCAATGGTGGCCTACTCCTGTGGTGGGTGATCTAAATGCCTGATTCTCTGCTGTGTAACCTCTCTCCTCCGTCTGGGTGTAGGGGTCAAAGTAACTAAATGGTGGCCTACTCCTGTGGTGGGTGATATGATGCCTGGTTCTCTGCTGTGGGACCTCTCTCCTTTGTCTGGGTGCTGTGGTTAAAATAATAGTAAGTGACCTTCTCCATTGGTGGGTGACTTGAAGCCTGATTCTGTGCTATGGGACCTCACTCCAATTAATATTGTTTAATTTTTATTTATTTTATGTTAACTCATCATTTCCCTATCTACATTTGTTTGCAGGGGATTTAACTACATTTTGCTGCCTTTTGCAGCCCTCTAGCCCTTTCCGGGTGTGTTTTACAGCCTTTTTAGTGCCCAAAAGTTCGGGTCCCCATTGACTTCTATGGGGTTCGGGTTCGGGATGAAGTTCGGGTCGAGTTCGGATCCCGAACCCGAACATTTTTCGAAAGTTCGGCCGAACTCGTCGAACCCGAACATCTAGGTGTTCGCTCAACTCTAATCATGAGCAGTTCCTTTCCTTCTCCACCCTCTTCTCTTCCCATCTCTCTGGTACAAGTTGATCTTGGTCTCATCTGTCCATAGGATGTTGTTCCAGAACTGTGAAGGCTTTTTTAGATGTCGTTTGGCAAACTCTAATCTGGCCTTCCTGTTTTTGAGGCTCACCAATGGTTTACATCTTGTGGTGAACCCTCTGTATTCACTCTGGTGAAGTCTTCTCTTAATTGTTAACTTTGACACACATACACCTACCTCCTGGAGAGTGTTCTTGATCTGGCCAACTGTTGTGAAGGGTGTTTTTTTCACCAGGGAAAGAATTCTTCGGTCTTCCACCACAGTTGTTTTCCGTTGTCTTCTGGGTCTTTTGGTGTTGCTGAGCTCACCGGTGCGTTTCTTCTTTTTAAGAACGTTCCAAACAGTTGTTTTGGCTACGCCTAATGTTTTTGCTATCTCTCTGATGGGTTTATTTTGTTTTTTCAGCCTAATGATGGCTTGCTTCACTGATAGTGACAGCTCTTTGGATCTCATCCTGAGAGTTGACAGCAACAGATTCCAAATGCAAATAACACACTTGAAATTAACTCTGGACCTTTTATCTGCTCATTGTAATTGGGATAATGAGGGAAAAACACACACCTGGCCATGGAACAGCTGAGAAGCCAATTCCCCATTACTTTTGGTCTCTTAACAAGTGGGAGGCACATATGCAAACTGTTGTAATTCCTACACCGTTCACCTGATTTGGATGTAAATACCCTCAAATTAAAGCTGACAGTCTGCAGTTAAAGCACATCTTGTTCAGTTCATTTCAAATCCATGTGGTGGTGTATAGAGACAAAAATGTTAGAATTGTGTCGATGTCTCAATATTTATGGACCTGACTGTATGTGTCCCCCTCACAGTAGTTATGGCCAGATATATGCCCCCCTCACAGTAGTTATGGCCAGATATGTGTCCCCCTTACAGTAGTTATGTCCAGATATGTGCCCCCTCACTGTAGTTATGGCCAGATATGTGTCCCCCTCACAGTTACATGGGGTAAAATGGAATATATATACAGCGGAGGCAAAAAATTGAATATATACACAGGGGACAAATGGAATATATACAAAGGGGCCCTGTATATATATATATATTTATCCATTTTGCCCCCTCTGTATATATTCCATTTGTCCCCTGTGTATGTATTAAATTTTTTACCCCCTCTGTATATATTTAATTTTTGTCATTTTTTGCATTTTGCCAAATATTTTATTAAATTTGCCCCCGGGGTCTGGCCCCTATGAAGGATTTGCTGCGATGCCAGTGCAGTGCTGCCACTCTGCCGCACTGTCAGATGCTCCCTGTGTTATGAGCCGGCACATACAAAAAAATAAAAAATACTTACCTACTCTGAACCTGCTCTGCTCCCGCCGTCTTGTTCATAATCCCGTCTTCTGGCGTGCGTCGGCCGCGTCATCCCGTGATCCTGCGAGACCTGGCGTGAGGGTCACGGGTCTGCAGCAAAGCACTAGCAGCAGCCCTGGATGGGTGGAGGAGAGGCCGCCGCGTAAGTTACTAACTGCGAGTGTGCAGTGCTGCACCGCCGGCCAGGCACAGAGGCCGGGACCCGACCGGCCATATACTATTAAAACTTTTGAAATCATTTGCGGTGGGGCTGCGGGCCCCAGCTGCCTTGGGTACAGCACTACTGCAGGGGCCAGGGGTCCACAGGCGGCCAGGCCCCCTGGAGTGCCAGGCCCGGTCACAACTGTGACCGCTGCGACCCCTGTATATACGCGCCTGGGACTAGTGGTAAACGAACATCGGCTGGGACGTTTTGCGAACGCGATCAAATGTTCGCAAACCGCAAGTTTGCGGCGGGCCCAATTCACTTTAATGGCAGGCGAACCTGAAAAACCTGTGGGGGGTTCAGCCGGCACAACCCTGTATGCAGGTGCACATTGCTATGGCGAAATACAGATACAAACGCAAAAACACAAATGCAATCGCACTCTGCAACCTGAAAAACCTTTAGGTCATATTTGCCGCCACCAAATACTTACTAGAAGTGCACGATTAGTCCCACAACATGAACAGTGACTTCAAAAATTCCCACCAAAAAATATGAATTTTAATCATGGGCCATTTTTATGTGTCTTAAAGGGAAATTCTCAAAAATGTGCCCTGCTGGAGCCTAGAAAAAATTTATTTTAGGCCTAGAGAGGAAAATTAGGCATGAACCTGACATAAAAGAAATTGTGACTCAAGGTACATTATTTGGTCACTGAATAGCAATTTTTCTGTAGCCCACTGGAGTACAGGCCCCGAACATTAGGCATTCACCAAACAAAAAACATCAAGTGATTATGTGGCTGGAGGTATATTAGATAGTCATTGGATATCAATTATACTGCAGGTCAGTGGAGTACAGGCCCCGAACATTAGGCATTCACCGTACAGAAAAGATCAAGTGATTATGTGGCTGGAGGTACATTAGATGGTCATTGGATAACAATTTTACTGCCGGCCAGTGGAGTATAGGGCCAAAACATTAGGCATTCACTGGGCAGAAAAGAACAAGTGATTATGTGGCTGCAGGTACATTAGGCGGTCACCGTATAACAATTTTACTGTTGGTCAGTTCGATTATATACCCCAAAAATTATGCATTCATCGTATAGAAAAGATCAAGTGATTATGTGGCTGGAGGTATATTAGATAAATAAAGCCCACACTGCGGAGCCATGTGCCGGCGTCCTGGGAGCGCCAGATGCGACCGTGCATGGTGGATGGCTTGCTCCAGATACATTTGCAGTCTGCTCTTTTCCTCCTGTGCACTGCAAGTTCTGCCTGCTTATCCTCCTTCTTCCCCCTATTTGCTGCTCTGTCTCTCCCTCTGAACTCCCCTTCTCTTCCTCACTTCCCACGTGGCATCCATCGACACATCATCATCGTCACCTTCACCACCAATGACATTAGAGATCTCGAAGTAGGCAGCAACAGCGGGGACCTCCATCCTTGGGCTGATCTGGTTACTGTCTTGAGAACGCTGGGTGGCGGCCGTTGCTACCTCCTCTTCCTGATCCGATGCCAAGAATGGCTGCGCATCGGTAAGGTCTGGGAATGGATGGGAAAATAATTCCTCTGATTTGAGTGGAGGGGCTATGGTGGTGGTGTCTTTGGGGGTGCACACAGCAGAGAGTGAGGAGGGTGCAGATACAGAGGATGAGGAGGGTGCAGAAGCGGAAGGGTGAGTGAGCCACTCAACCAACTCTGGTGCGTCCTTTGATGTAATCGTACGCACCTTCTCCAACTTCACACTTAGGCTGCGGCCTGGTGCACCTGCCCAATCCCTACCACCCCTGTGGAATGGCCTGCCTCTTCCGCTGCCTGTCATTTTCAAAATGACCCTGTGACAAAGTCCCTATAGAAGAGCAGGATTTGTGAAAGCAGGTATATCGCAGGCCTCAATAAATATTTGGTGGAAGCCGGTATATCAATCCCCTCTATCAGAATTTTGTGGAAACAGGTATATAGAACCCCTTAAAGGGCTTCTGTCACCCCACTAAACCTTTTTTTTTGCTTACTTATAATCCCTACACTGCGATTTATGGCTACATGATCAAATTAATCATTTTGGTCCTGTAGATTTAGTTTAAAACAAGCTTTTAAAATATGCAAATTACCTTGCTACCAGCAAGTAGGGCGGCTACTTGCTGGTAGCAGCCGCATCCTCCGATCCTAAAGACGCCCCCTCCACATTGTGATTGACAGGGCCAGGGAATCGTTCTCTGCTGTCCCTGCCTGTTTGCATTTAAAATCTTGCGCCTGCGCCGCGGCCGTACCTGTCTTCAATTGGCGCAGGCGCACTGAGAGGCGGCCGCTCCATCCTCAATGCGCCTGCGCCGGGTGTAGATGTGACGTCATCGGCGCAGGCGCATTTAGGATAGAGCGGCCGCAGCGCAGGCGCAAGATTTTAAATGCAAACAGGCAGGGCCAGCAGAGAAAGATCCCGTCCGCTGGCCCTGTCAATCACAATGCGAAGGGGGGCGTCTTTACGATCGGAGGATGCGGCTGCTACCAGCAAGTAGCCGCCCTACTTGCTGGTAGCAAGGTAATTAGCATATTTTAAAAGCTTGTTTTAAACTAAATCTACAGGACCAAAATGATTAATTTGATCATGTAGCCATAAATCGCAGTGTAGGGATTATAAGTAAGCAAAAAAAAAAAAAAAAAGGTTTAGTGGGGTGACAGAAGCCCTTTAATGAGCATTTGCTGTAAGCCGGTATACCAAACCCCTAATCAATATTTGGTGGAAGCCGGTATATCTATCACCTCTATCATTATTTTGTGGACACAGGTATATAGAACCCTCAATGAGTATTTGCTGGAAGCTGGTAAATCAAACCTCTTGGAGACAGCAATTCCACATATTGTTTACAAAGTCTTCAATCAAAATTTTTTAATAAATTTGATTCGAAGCAAAGCCAAATTCCCTTGTGCTTCATGGTACTGAATCGATTTATCCAAAAATTGCGCAAAAAAACAACAACAAAAGAAATCATACTTACCTGATCTATTTGCTTTCGATGGGCTGGCCGAATCTTTCGCACTAGATCTTCAAGCAAGATGGCAGGGGCTGGCCCTTCATGAGCAAATGGATCGTTTTTTTAATTTTTAATTTTTTTGTTTACACAGTGTTATTTATATTAGGCCCCTTTCACACGGGTGAGAATTCCGCTGTGAACATGAGCGGTGATTTTCACGCATCACCATAGAAGTGGATGGGGCTGCGTGAAAATCGCAAGCATCCGCAAGCAAGTGCTAGGTGAGGATAGGGATGGGGACCCGATCTTTATTATTTTCCCTTATAATATGGTTATACAGAATGCTAAGTAAAGTAGGGATGGAGGGGTTAAAAAAAATTAAATAAAAATTATACTCCCCTCATCCACTTGATCGCGTAGCCCACCTTGTCTTCTTTCTTCTTCTTCGAGGACCTGGGAGAAAATAATCTTTGGTGTCGTCACTGCACTCATCACATGGTCCATCACATGGTCCATCACCATGGTGATGGACCATGTCATGAGCTCAGTGACATCACCAAAGGTCCTTTCCTCCCAGGTCCTCAAAGAAGAAAGAAAGAAAACAAGCCAGGCTGCGCGAACAAGTGGATGAGGCGAGTTTAATTTAATTTTTTTTTTTTAACCCCTCCATCCCTAATTTACTTAGCATTCTGTATTAAGAATGCTATTATTTTCCCTTATAACCATGTTATAAGGTAAAATAATAAAATTTACACAACACCGATCCCAAACCCGAACTTCTGTGAAGAAGTCCGGGTTCGGGTCTGGGTACCAAACATGCCGATTTTTCTCACGCACATGCAAAACGCATTAAAATGCTTTGCACTCACGCAGAAAAATCGCACATTTTCCCGCAACGTACCCGCATCTTTTCCCACAACACCCGTGTGAAAGAGGCCTTAGATGCCGCGATCAGTTATGAATGTGGCATCTGAGGGGCACAATGACAGGTAGATGTACAATCGCCGCTTCCTGTCATTGCACCCACTACTTACAATGGAATGCACTTCATGACGAACTAATTTGTCACAAAGTAAATTTTTTTTTTAATTTGGCAAAGCAGCCGAATTGAATTTTTCAGTTATTCGCTCATCTCTCTCTATACAATAATTATTGTAAACTATAACATTTTATTCTACAGGTCGTTAAATTTATGTTGATATTAGAATTCCCTCCATTTTATTTAAAGGGGGTTTCCAGGAATACAATATCTGATTGGTGAGAGTCTGACTCAGAGCACCCCTGCCAATCAGCTGTTGCGGTGGTTGCTGTTTCCGCCTCACAGCATACCAAGCATAGCGCTGTGCCTTGTATAGTGGCTGTAGTTGGTAGTGCAGCCCAGGCCCATTCTCTTGAATGGGACTAGAGATGAGCGAAATTGTTCTAAAGCAGTGTTTCCCAACCAGTGTGCCTCCAGCTGTTGCAAAACTATAACTCCCAGCATGCCCGCACAGCCAAAGGCTGTCCGGGCATGCTGAGAGTTGTAGTTTTGCAACAGCTGGAGGCACACTGGTTGGGAAAGGGGAGCTCACAAGCGGAGCCCCGAACGCTAGTGTGAAAGTAGCCAAACACTGTTCTAAAGAATCAATTTGTCCAATGACCAGGGCTGTTAGAATCGATTTGTACAATCAGCCTGGCTTATGCAAATGAAGAAGCCCTACTGATTGCATAAATCTATTTTGTAGAATCATTTCGCTCTAATCTCTAAATGGGACTGAGCTGCACATAGGCCATGTGAGTGATGAAAGGTACAATAAGTCACTGTCCTAGAAAGAGGCCACAGAGCTCACTGGAGTGCTGGAGCTTATTCAAACAGTCTGAGCCAAGAAACTGTTTAAAAAAAGTGGCACAATTTAAAACAACCTGGTGCAGTTCGGTTTTCTCTTTTTTTTTCTCAGATTCACTTGAAATGGGGGTGGGGCTTAGTGCAAATGGGTGTGTCCCCTTTTTTGTTGTTGCTGATTCTGCCCCAGTCTACACAGCAAAGCTAACAGTTGAGCTGAAGAAATTAAGAAACTTCAGCCTTAGGGTACTTTCACACTTGCGGCAGAGGATTCCGGCAGGCAGTTCTGTCACCGGCAATCCGGACGCAAACGGATGGCATTTGTCAGACAGATCCGGATGCGGATCCGTCTGACAGATGCATTGAAATACCGCATCCGCCTCTCTGGTGTCATCCGGAAAAAACTCAGAGCAATGCCTTAGATCAGGCATGCTCAACCTGTGGCCCTCCAGCTGTTCTAAAACTACAACTACCACAATGCCCTGCTGTAGGCTGTTCGGACATGCTGGGAGTTGTAGTTTTGCAACAGCTGTAGGGCCGCAGGTTGAGCATGCCTGCCTTAGATGAAGCTTAGGCTGGTGCCTGGTCTCCTCAGAAAACAGCTCTGTATGGAGACTTATAGGCAATGCCCCAAGGGAAAGTAATATGGATCTAACACCTTGCCTATGGTGCATCCAAGGCATCACACTCAGCCGGTCAGAATCCTACTCTGTACTGACGAGGGGCAAGCACCCCGAAACAGCTGTCTACAGACGGATATCTGTCTTGGTTATTTTCCCTTATCATGTCCCAAGGCTTGTTAATAAGTCATATTTTGACTGATAGGGGGCCACTTCCACTCGGTGGCGCTAGCAAGATAGTTCTCTTTCCTTAGGAGTTACCTCTTTGCACTTGATCATCTCAAATAAGTGAGAAATATAATGGGAAAGAGAACTGATGTGCACTCTGACATTCTGTGATGTATTACCCATGGCAGATTAGGTGATGTCCTTTTGACTTTTGATATTGCTTTTCTTATGCAGCTAGTGATGGGACGTACCAGTATGTGGCACTTTATTATTACTTTTTCTAGCTTTCAGTTCTTAAAGGAAATGTGTCATCAGAAAATGACCTATTGTTTAAATCACGTTTTTATTTTTAACATTTTTAAAGACTTTTTGATGTTATTTTTAATTTTACAGGTCACTATCTATATTTAAAGAGAAACCATAAAATCCTGCAGTTTTCGCACTGGCCACTAAGCCTAATTATAGGCGCCACTTCTTGGTCTGTACAGATCACTTTACTGCAGTTATCTGCTTGATTGTCAAATCTTTTCTATTCTTTGCACAGGTAACTCTCCCATAGAAGTCAATGGGGTCTCCTCCTGACCATTGTGCCTATGGCCCATGGGACTGCCGTAAAGCAATTTTCTTAATGCTTTTTAAATGTTGTTAACAACAGCTCAGGCAAGATGGCCGCCCCCATAATCATGTTCAGGAAATGGAATAAATAAATCTGCAATTAGAAAATTAAAACAGTATAGCATAAAAGGAGATGTGTTGCTATCTGGTTTTAACTAGTAGATAACATTTTTGGTGGAGGCTGCATTGCGCATGCACAGCCGCCCTCCATTTATTTTTATGGGGCTTCCAAAAATAACTGAGCACTGGATTGGCTATTTCCGTCTAGCCCATAGAAGTGAATGGGAGCGGTGGCCGGTCATGTGCGATGCGCTCCCATTCACTTCTGTTGGGGGCCGGATTGGTGGTGGCCGGACTGGAATCCTCCACCACTTTGCTGGACTCCATTTTCGAGATATTGCCCCCTTCACAGTAGATATGCCAAGATGTGTGCTCCCTCACAGTACATATGCCAAGATATGTGCCCTCTTACGCTGGATATGCCAAGATATGTGCCCCCTTCACCGTGGTTATGCCCAGATGTGCCCCATTCACAGGAAGTGAAAAAAACAAACAATAAATACTCCTCTCCTCAGTCACCTGGCTCCTCCCATGATCTGCGCTCCCCATCAGCAGCAGCAGGATACTGTGACACATGGCGCTGCTGTGTAGGAGGAGCAGAGACTGATTCACAGCCTGCCCCTATCCTCCTCCTGTGTAAGGACATCGTGCTGCTGCTGCTGTAGAGCGCTGGCGGCTCAATGGTGGAGCGGGGAGCGAATAGTTCCCTGCTTCAGTGGCGTGCCCACAGTGTTTGGCACCCGGGGAAGGTCCTTTCTCTTGCACTCCCCCCCCCCCCAATACTTAAAAAATATTGTACCCTCTCAGTAGTATTGCCCTCATTGTACAACCTTCACAGTAGTTTTGTACAGATGTGTGCCCCCTCACAGTAGTTATGACCACATTGAGCCCTCTCACTGTAGTTATGCCCTCTCTGTGCCTCTTTCACAGTTGTAATGCCCTTTCTGTGCCCCCTTCACAGTAATAATCCCCATTGTGCCCCCTTTATAGTAATAATCCCCATTGTGCCCCCTTCATTGAAGTAATGCCCTCTGGCTCTGTGCCCCCTCCATAGTAGAAATTCCCATTGTGCTCCCTTTACATTAGTAATGCCCTCTGTGCCCCCTCCATAGTAGAAATGCTCTCTGTGCCCCCTCCATAGTAATAAAGTCCTCTGTGCCCCCTCCATAGTAATAGTCCTCTGTGCCCCCTCCATAGTAATAAAGTCCTCTGTGCCCCCTCCATAGTAATAAAGTCCTCTGTGCCCCCTCCATATTAATAAAGTCCTCTGTGCCCCCTTCATAGTAATAAAGACCTCTGTGCCCCCTCCATAGTAATATAGTATGTGATCCCTCTGTATTAAAAAAAAAAAAACACAGTAACTACTCGCCTTGTCCTGTTCCTGAAGCTCACAGTCCTCTCTTCCCTGCAGGCACAGATCGCTCTGCAGCACTTTGTGGGCAGAGCTTATGCAGATTACCGGGCTGCAGGCTCCACCCACACAGGCCGGCAGCGCAATCCGTGCCTGCAGGCTGAATGGTGGAGCTGGGATAAGTCTTCCTGCTTCACCATTCTGTGCGCTGCCGGCCTGAAGGAGGGGAGGAGCGCGGGGAGCTGAGCGGCGAGTGACAGGACCCAGCTCGCAGCGCTCCAGCAATGAGCGCTTCCATCTGTATTGATGGAAGTGCTCATTGCTTCTGGCCTCTGGAAGCTGTGCTGTAGGCCCCTGCAGAAGCTATGGGCCCCGGCACTTGCCCGGGTATGCCGGGTGCTGACACCGACCTTGCCTCCAATGTCAGATACGACCTGCACTTATCTCTAGAATGGGGCCCCCAAAGTGTTGGAGGGCACAACATGCATGTACGGGGTACTCTCCATTCACTTCTATGGGCGTTCCAAGCTGAGTGAGCGCACTCAGCTATTGATGGAACTCCCATAAAAGTGAACGGGGAGTACACAGAGCAAGCAAGGAGTTGTCACAAATAGTTGAGCTGGCGACCTGCTGTTTTCGGCACTCCCATAGAGGTGAATAGAAGGTGGCCGCGCTTGGGCAGTGTCCTCTCATTCACTTTGGGGGTGCCATTCTAGAAATTGATGCGGGTCCCAGAGGTGGGATCTGTACCTATCTGACATTGGTGGCATATCCCAGAGATATGCCACCAATGTGTGAGGTGGAGCAGCCCATGGACGGTGTATTTTTTGCTTATTTTTAGATAATTTCCTATGGTTATATTATATTATATTTTGCTCTCACCTATTCATTTTCTAATATATTCAGAGTTCAATGCCTGCTGAAACGTAGAACATTTTGCTTTTCGAAATCTGTGCTTCATCTATTCAGTAATAATGTAAAATGAATAGTATGATGCGGCCCTAATAGTTATAACTTCATGAAGCAATTACCCAAACCTGGCCATCTATCAGCATTATGTGGTATTATTGGTTGAGTTTCTCCAGTGTATGCTATCACAAAGATATTATCCTTCAGAAGAAGATAGTGATTCAGGGAAAAATTATAAAACTTTTTTTTTCACTTTTACCAATTTGAAGAAATTACTTTTATGATATGAATGTGCATGATCTATCTATTTCAATGAGAATATTATTCCCCTGAACAAAAAAGGACATTAGTAAAAATGTCAGCGATCCTCTCCGGCACAGGATACAGCATTTTATTTGATTTCTATTTAAATAATTGTTTCAGGGTATATATTATATTTTTAAAGCAAAAACACTTTATTAAAGGGGTATTCCCATCTCACACATTGATAGCATATCTCTAGGACTGCGATGGCTATCCTCCTGCACTCCAGCTGTGGTAAAACTACGACTTCCAAGATGCACACTTGCTTGGCTGTTCTCAGAAGTCCATGGAAATTAATGGAGCATGCTGGGAGTTGTAGTTTCTCTACAGCTGGAGTGCCAGAGTTTAGCCATCACTGCTCTAGGATATGCTATCAATGCCAGATAGGTGCAGGTCCCACCTCTGGGACCTGCATCTATCTCCAGAATGGGCCCCTAAAGTGAACTACTGTAGAGCGCACTGCACAATGCGCAATCGCAGCCACCCTCCATAAAATGCTAAGGGAGTTCCTAATATAGCCGGCAATTTCCAGCAGTCCCATAGAAGGCAATGGAGAGGTGGCCATGCATATGCGGTGCGCTCTCTATTCACCTCTACGGGACTTCCGAAAACTGCTGAGAGATTGACTATTTTTGGAACTCCCATAGCAGTGAATAGAGAGCACGCACAAATGCTCATTTTGAGGGCCCATTCTGGAGATAGGTGCAGGAGGGACCCACACCTATCTGACACAGATGGTATATACTAGCGATATGCTGTCAATGCCTGAGATGGATATAACCCTTTAAAGGGGTTATCCCATGACTAATGTAAAAAATGTAAACCAGACATCATACAGTACATAATAATCTCTTTCTAACAAAGCTAGAACCAGCCCTGTACCTCACATGGATCCAGAGAGCTCCCCATTCATTGCTCTGCTAGATTCATATAAAGCTGAAAGCTCAAGGGGAGTGTCTTTTCTGCTGCAGCTAAGGGGGCGTGTCCATGCTCTCCCTATCACAGCTCAGGAGGCGTGCCCATGCTCTCCCTATCACAGCTCAGGAGGCGTGTCCATGCTCTCTCTATCACAGCTCAGGAGGCAGTTAAAGAATGAAACTGAGCATGTGCAGCCTTTTCAGTGAGCAGGTCAAAGAAATAAGAAAAATAAAAAACAGCAGGTGGCGCTATACAGATACATTTTATTGAATAACTCAGTGGCTATACAAAATTTTTAATTACATGCAATTACAAAAGTATTCAGATCCAGGTGCTGGTTTGAAAACTGTAGAATATTTTTCGTAGGACAACCCCTTTAAGTTCAGCAAAACTTTAGGGCTGCCCCGCGAGAGTACATAGAAATCATAGGATCCCATAACAAAAGTCAGAATAAGCTTCACTCCAGAGCCCCATCACAAGGACTTCACTTTTAGTCCACCCTTTAGTAAGAATAGGGTGATGATGAAAAAAGTTCTCAAGGTTCTATATGCCAGACTTAGCAAAATGTTGCACTTTCTTTAAAAAATGTAATACATTTTGCACTTTATGCACAATTGGACATAGATGTTAACTCAAGGTTGTGAAATATCCATTCTAATTTTATGACAGCTCAGACCTGTCTCTCAGTTCTGCTTTTTTACACACACTTATTCATACATGTGCTAATCTTCAAGCCTAAATGCAAACTTTGCCCCTTTTCTTCTCAATTTGTGAAATATTTTTGACATCGGGGCATATAAGAGGAGTCAAAAGTGGCAGCCATGAGTAATAATTTTGGTGCATGACCTCATAGTACCATGTCAGAATAACAATTTCGGGCACAATAACATTTCGGGAATAACATTTCTGGCACAAACACAATCATAAATGTGACCCAATATCTACCTTTCTAAATTAAGGTTCTAGCCATATCCCAGCACCAAAAGAAACGGTTATGTCCGAGGCTAGTTCTTATGGCTATCCCACTTTCCTGAGCTGACACGGGCACCAGTCCACTCACCGTCCTCTGTCTCCTCCGTTGACTTGGACCCCTCATACTCCTGCAGCTTCCATGTAGTGGGTTTGTGCAGAAATTTCCTGAGGAGCCAGTGCAGAGGATGGAAGTGGTAGTGGCCCTGATGATGATGTATAACAGTATACTCCCTCAGGCCTTTGCTCCATGAGGATCGGTGCAGTGAGATGGTATAAGGAATCAGGTTACAAGTAAAAGAAGAAAAGTGTCTCTTTACTATTGTAAGTGAAAAATAGGAGTTGTAGTACATCCAGCAGTAGTTTGTACACTGTGCAATTTCTCCTCCCAGATGATGAGGTATGATGGCTGGCAAAGTTTCAGATAATGGCACCTTTGGTATGCTATTTTGCTGATGTCTCTCTCTCCTGAACTTCTGGCTAACAACTGAAAGCTGTCACTTGTGGCTGTAGGCATCTACTGTGCATTGCAGGCTTTTTTGAGGACTTGGATGTGATCTATGTGATGGATGTCTGAGCCATAGTCCCTCACATGCAGCAGGGTCTGTATAGCTGTGGTTGCTAGTCACTCTGCTGGTTGTAAACATTGTAACTTTGACAATATCTGCAGTTCTATATTCTTGCAGTCTTTCTGTGGTAGTGGTGTCACAAATAAGTTGGTTCTCTGGTCTAAGATGTGCTTCCTCACTATCTAGACTGATACTCCCCTCCCCTTGTAGGTAGTAGGATGAGCCCACTTCTGGTTAGCCACATTCCTGATGCTAGACATATCTCATCTATTGATGTACAGCAAGCAAACATGACATAACATTAAAAAAAAAACATTACATAACAAATCAAATCTTGCAGGTACCCCCAGCTCTGGATACTGCATCCAGAAACAATTATCTTCTGCTTGATCCTCTCCTGCAAGTTGTGGCCTGCACTGCATGGCTAGGTCTTTCCAGTCTGCCAGTTGGGTGAGTGCATGCTCCCCGGCTATTGAAGGGCCAGTGTGTGTGCACCCTACTTTTTTCCAGCTGAAGGCTGATCACCTGAGGGTGCTTATGGATCCTTCCCCTTGAGAATGCGCCTGAGCAATAGGTTTTTTAGCTTGCTAGTTAATGCTTTTTTTTTTTCTAGCTTGCTAGTTATGGATGTGTGTCTGAATACCCATGTACTGACTTCTGCCCAATTCCTCGATTCTAACCCTCCACTGCCTGCCCTAACCTGTGCTTGACCTCTGTATTGACCTTTTGCTACTTGTCCTACTCTTGGACCGTTTAACATATTGCAGGTACCCTGCCTGCCCTGACCTCAGTCTGTCCCTAACTACAATTCTGCCTGATCCCTTGATGCTCCACTCCGATGTCTCTCATCCTCATAAGACAGCTGTAAACCACACAGAGACTACTCCAGGAGGTAGTGACCTGGTGGTTCCCCTTCAGCAAAGTCCAGATCCCTATATAGGGGGCTAACGGGGGAATACCAGGAAACTGCCAGGATAACACCCTTAGGATTAGCACTAAGTCAAATCTGTTGGCTGTGGTTCTTCACCAACTGCTGTAACAGAACCTAACTGTATATTGAAGTACAGTGAAACTTCTTCAAAAGACCACCTCTTTATAGAGTATCTGTCATCACTGATAACTTTATTAAACCAAGCTCAATGTCTAATAGGGGTGATCCTGATTAGTAAAATGATACCTTATTTATGTGATTCGGTTGTGCTGTTCCTGACATATATCACTTTTTAGTGATATGTAATAGGTCTTCGGGACGGGCCAGAGCTCTTTGGAGCACCCAAACTCTTCCACCCTGCATCTCTTGCCACTCTCCTCATCCCCTTAGATTGGAGGCCCCAGAGGATGTTGGCATGTTGCAGTATAACAGCCGTTGTCGAAAATGCTTTGCCAATGGCAGTACATTACTTTTTGATCATGAGCTTCCAAATTTCCACTAAAATCAATAAAGAAACTGTGCAAAGACCTTTGAAATGTGATAATGTATTACTCTATATTCAATAAGAATAAAAATCATAACCACCTATGTTCAAGCATATACAGCATGTGGCACACCAACCCTGGGTTTTGCCTTCACGTCTTCTAGGGCATCTGGAACAGACCTTGATTTTAGGCCCTGGTAGTTTAGTTGCTTATGTATCATAATGATACTGGCTTTGTGATAATGAAATTAGCTCTTTGTGCACCTGGTGAACGTTTACTGCGCGTGTGCTTCTACACAGCTTCAGTGTAAGGCAAGAGAGAGGTTCAAAAGAGCCATTTTAGCTTGTGATTTTTAGGCCTGGGCCTTCTGCCATACCTCCAGCTGTCCCTCCTGTCATATCCCCAACATCTAGTGTTTCAATATCGCCAAAATCTCCTGCCTCGCTTCCCGCAGCTGTCTCCACCAGATGTTGCAGGTGTGTGCCTGCCAGACGCGTCCTCCGGCCATGCTGCCTCCATGCTTCATCCCATAATGGTGTCCCATAGAGATGTGACTTATACACAATTGACCCATTAACACGTGTTGAGACATGGAAATCTGTTTATTTAGAAATGGTCAATGGACCAATAGTTGCCTCTGGATTTACACGTGTTATTTTCCTTATGTCTAAAATATAACATTTGTAACATCCTGAAGTATGTCACTAAACTTCTGTTCCCCTGCTTCATAATGTTAGGTATATGCATAATGTCATCTGGTAAAGGTTTGCATCATTTCTTCTACAATGTGTATTTTCCAGGTCTGTTGCATTATATTTATGCTGTAATATTCATGTACACCAGCAGGTGGCAGCAATATGTAGACAGAATAAAGCCAGTTAGTATATCTAGACTGGAATAGACCATTCCAGGCTAGCCCCCTCCCCCCTATCTGAGGAGGAGTGCAATGTTCCCACATCCTACTTCAGAGGGAGGAAAGAAAGTTCTAGGCAGTGTTCCAGCCACCCCCTGTTGGGGTAGGCTGCGTGAATAGGAGCTCCCAGAAACAGGGACCCCAATCAAGGATTTAGGCCTTTGCTGAGGCCCAAAAAGCAATCTTCCCAGTCTGAGTTCCTTACCTCAGCTGGATGACAAAGAAAGCAGCCATCTTCAGAACTATCAGATCTCCAGAAAGAAACCACCATTCCCTGCGAGCAGTCCTGTAAGTACAGATTCCAAATACAAGGAGAAGATAAGTACCTCCATAGCTAGTCAGGCCCAAACAAAGCAGAAGATAGACAGAGCAGAAGACAGATACCTGCCAGATTCTTAAAGGCGTATTTACTAGATGCAGAATATATAAATATAATTCCTGCCACATATTGCCAATACCTGCTGGGATCCTAGACTATTGCTGTAAATCGTATGGATCTAAAGCTGCATAAGATAACCTCAAGTAAAGACAAGTTGGACCCTTTCTTCTGTGTGGAATTCCATCATTCCTCCATTATTCCTATTTGTGCTCGGATCGGCTCATGCTGAGAGGATACCCTACCTAAGCCTATACTCCCCCGCCTATTAGAAGCAGCAGAGTTATGCCGGAACTGCTTATTGAAGGGTAGCCTAAAGGGGTCTACCCCAATGATGAGACCTGAAAGAAGGGAGGGCTCCTGGGTGGGTCAAAAGCGTTCGAACCGACAAGTGGGGGCAGGAGGGCCAGCCAGGTTTAAATAGTGAACGCCCCGCCTCCCCTCACACAAATGCGGCACTCTTAATTGCCTACCACTTGTGCTCGGATCGGCTCATGCTGAGAGGATACCCTACCTAAGCCTATACTCCCCCGCCTACTAGAAGCAGCAGAGTTATGCCGGAACTGCTTATTGAAGGGTAGCCTAAAGGGGCCAAAAGAACCATGCGTAGGAGTGTTAAAAGTTTATAATAACAGAAATTACAACACAAAAACTTGGAAAGCCAGTGACATGTCGTTTTGCGGATCCGGGATATAACGCATGTAACATGCGGAACTCCAGCGACCCAACCGTTCAATAATATGTGCCGGCACCTTATGCATGGACGCCGCGGCTGCAGCGCCAATGCGTAAGGAATGTCCTGTGATCGAGAGGGGATCGACCCTTGACCCTGCCAACCGCACCCGAACGTACCTAAGAAAGACTGCGGTGGTTAGCCGGGCATTGCCTAGTGCGAGTAGGGGAGAGGATGTCGGCTCGGATTCAATGCTACGTAGCCAAGCATCAAAGGCTCGCACCGGACACCACCTATTGGTCGTGGGGAAGTATCTGACCTCCACCGATTCCCCCGGCCATGACGTCTTGGATGAGGCCAAGGTAAGCACATAGATGGACTCGCGCCGGACGAGCTGACCCCTCCGCAAGCACCCGGCCGGCGTGCTGGCGCCCATGAGCTCGCCTGGCCTGAGGAACCCATAGAAGGCCAGATACAAGGCTGTTACTACCAGCGTGCTTACCTGTGGGCCGAATGGTTCGCCCTGTAGTTTGCCTAACACCAACCCCAACAAGCGGCCGGTAAAGGCTGACGCACCTGTCGTTTCGCAACAGACACCTTGCGCAAACCCTTCAACGCCGCTTTGATCGGGTGGGCGGAGAAGAGTGACGGTAGGTCCGGATGTAGCATGTACCAACGGTGCTGAATACCTGCCGGTATAGGTAACAGTGCTATAGGACAGGTTTAATTGAGAGTGGCAAAAACCCTGACGAAGCCCAATAGGTGAGTGATAGGCCCCCGGCCAGTGGCCGGGTAGGTGTTCTCATATCTCTGAAACAGGCGCCAAGCTGTCTTGTGAGCCCTCAGAGTATTACTGGCCAAGGAATTGGCCATCAGTTTCTTAGCTATGGTGAGATGAGAGACTAGTCCCAGCGCAGCTGGGCCTGGTGAGGAATTTCTTTATTTTTATTTTTTATTTTTTTTCCATGCGTGAGAGACTCTAATGGCGGAGTCATCTGTGTAAACCTAAAGCGGAGAAGCCATGCGCGAGAGACTAATGGCGGAGCCATGCGTGAGAGACTAATGGCGGAGTCATATGTGTAAAACTAAAACGGAGAAGCCATGCGTGAGAGACTCAGATGGCGGAGTCATATGTGTAACTAAAACGGAGAAGCCATGCGTGAGAGCCTCTAACGGCGGAGTCATATGTGTAAAACTAATGCGGAGAAGCCATGCGTGAGAGACTCTAATGGCGGAGTCATATGTGTAAACCTAAAACGGAGAAGCCATGCGTGAGAGCCTCTAATGGCGGAGTCATATGTGTAAAACTAATGCGGAGAAGCCATGCGTGAGAGACTCTAATGGCGGAGTCATATGTGTAACCTAAAACGGAGAAGCCATGCGTGAGAGCCTCTAATGGCGGAGTCATATGTGTAAACCTAAAACGGAGAAGCCATGCGTGAGAGCCTCTAATGGCGGAGTCGTATGTGTAAAAATGACGCGGAGAAGCCATGCGTGAGAGACTCTAATGGCGGAGTCGTATGTGTAAAACTGACGCGGAGAAGCCATGCGTGAGAGACTCTAATGGCGGCGTCATATATGTAACCTAAAACGGAAAAGCCATGCGTGAGAGACTCTAATGGCGGAGTCATATGTGTAACCTAAAATGGAGAAGCCATGCGTGAGAGATTCTAATGGCGGAGTCATATGTGTAACCTAAAACGGAAAAGCCATGCGTGAGAGACTCTACTGGCGGAGTCATATGTGTAACCTAAAACGGGGAAGCCATGCGTGAGAGACTCTAATGGCGGAGTCATATGTGTAAAACTAACACGGAGAAGCCATGCGTGAGAGACTCCAATGGCGGAGTCATATGTGTAACCTAAACGGAGAAGCCATGCGTGAGAGACTCTAATGGCGGAGTCATATGTGTAACCTAAAACGGGGAAGCCATGCGTGAGAGACTCTAATGGCGGAGTCATATGTGTAACCTAAAACGGAGAAGCCATGCGTGAGAGACTCTAATGGCGGAGTCATATGTGTAACCTAAAACGGAGAAGCCATGCGTGAGAGACTCTAATGGCGGAGTCGTATGTGTAAAACTAACACGGAGAAGCCATGCGTGAGAGACTCAGATGGCGGAGTCATATGTGTAAACTAAAACGGGAAAGCCATGCGTGAGAGACTCTAATGGCGGAGTCATATGTGTAAAACTAACACGGAGAAGCCATGCGTGAGAGACTCAGATGGCGGAGTCATATGTGTAAACCTGAAACGGAGTAGCCATGCGTGAGAGACTCTAATGGCGGAGTCATATGTGTAAACTAAAACGGGAAAGCCATGCGTGAGAGACTCTAATGGCGGAGTCGTATGTGTAAAACTAACACGGAGAAGCCATGTGTGAGAGACTCTAATGGCAGAGTCATATGTGTAACCTGAAACGGGAAAGCCATGCGTGAGAGACTCAAATATATATATATATCTTTTTTTTTATTTTTTTTATACTATAAACCACTTAAGCAGCTCCCGTATGGGCACAGCTCTGAGTACGAGCATGAAGAGCATGGTATAATGCAGATCACCTGCACGGACTAACTAACATCCTGTGCCTAAATAACCCCCTTGGAACCTAATGTACGGCCGGCAGCCGGAAGCCAGCCACCGCCTATGATCTGCTCCCCCTGACCGAGCCTAGTACTCCTTCCCCTGATCCCTGCCTACCTACCTAACGGCACTGCGGCCCGTGCCAGACTTTATTGAAGATGAGGAGCCTTACCCCCCAGCCGCGTGGGGAGCTCGCGCTGCTCCCTGGCAGAATGCACCACTGCGGGGGAGCCCCCCCCCAGCTAGGGCCGACCGACCGCCGGCTGGACACTCGTACCGCGTGGGGAGCAGCGCCGCCCCCTGGCAATGTGCACCGGATCAGAGGGAGCCCTTCCTTTATTGTGGGCCCCGGCCCCCGCTGGTTTGAATCGTGTGCCGCGTGAGGAGCCGCACAGCTCCCTGGCATTGTGCGCCGTTGCGGGAGTGCCCCCCCTCACCTAGGGGCTGGTTGTTGTGACTGGAACCCGCTGGGAGACTGAAGCCTGACCGGACCTACCTGTGACCGTGAAGGCTGACCTCCCAGGCCGTGGCTGACCCGCGTGCGTAGACATGACGCAACTACCCGTAGATGCCCACCCAGTGCCTGTAGTCAACAGGAGTGCGACCTAGTCTGTGGATGTGACCGCCTTGCCCCTGTAGTCCCGAGGGGACCCTGCATCGTGAGTAGCGGTAACGGATCCCCTCCTGCAGCCGTGGTAGTATTAGCTCACGAGTCTGTCGTCGTGACAGACTGATGCCTGCAGTCGTGGCAGGACTTTATAATGAGTCTGTAGTAGTGACAGACTGATGCCTGCAGTCGTGGCAGGGCTTTATAAGGAGTCTGTAGTCGTGACAGACCTGGCAAAGCAACATTCCTATCTATGCCCAAATTTATATTTCATATTTTTTTTTTCTCTCTTTCCCCCCCACCAAAGGCCACGACTGTAGGTGCCACCCTGTAGTAGATGCGCCAGAGGCCTGGACATAGCAGTCCACCATCCCCCGACCCCCAAGCCTATGCAGGAGAAAAGAGGGGGTTGGCCCACGCATGCACCACCCCTGACTCACCTGGCGGCCATGACAGCCACCACCCCACAGTATCGTAAGTTAGCCAACCGCCTGTGGACCTGGATAAACCAGGACAGACATGTGAGTGAGCGCACGCCGGCTGGGTGACCTTTCACTCATGCCACCGCTCCCTAAGTAACCACCGGATTATTGCGACTGCGCCCGAACCAACCCCTTGCCTCACTGTATGGGCTTACGGGCGGCCCGGCTGCGTGCGCAAAGTGAAGTGGCCAGCCCCCCTCCTTGAAGCCCTCTTTATACTTGCTCCTTAAACATATTCCAAATATATTAAACCCTTTTTTTTTTCTCCTTTTTTTTTTTTTTCTTTTTCCCCTGCCTTAGTATCTAGCCACTGTTCCTAAGCAAGGGAGCCCTGCGCCTGGACTGCAGTACCAGTATGGGCCTATAGATGTGCCACTGTGGAGCCGACGGCCGGCGTGACGGATGCCCTGGGTATGCGTGCGGACGTGTGACCCGTCGCTGCTGAGCCACAGGTGAGGGGTGCCCGCCTGGGGGACGCTGCATGTGGGAGCGGGGGTGCTTGGTGCAGGCCTGGAGTGGATCGGAGGGCTTCGAGCCGGAGTATGTAATTATCTACAAGTGTGTAAATAGATACCACAGAATCCACCATGCAAAGTAGGTGATATCACTGGGGTGCCGGAAGCGAACGGGAGTGCGGGCAGTCGCCAGCGCGGCTGGGGACCGGCGGCACGCTCAGCAGCCCCGCATGATACACATAACGAGACGGGTGTGCAGCCACCCTGCCTACCTAATCACCGTAGCGACGAGCCCGACGCAACTGATCACCCGATCCTCCAGTGAAGCACGCCCTTCTCTGGCACCAACCCACAAGCCGATTCAAAAGCGTTCGAACCGACAAGTGGGGGCAGGAGGGCCAGGTTTAAATAGTGAACGCCCCTCCTCCCCTCACACAAATGCGGCACTCTTAATTGCCTACCACTTACAACGCTCAATTTGTTGCATGCGAGCCAGGATACAAGAGTCCGGCCGTACTAAGCTAGCAGACACCGTTGACACAATACAGAGACAATATCCCCCTCTGGCATTCCTAACCTAGTACGTGTGCTCATACCATCTTAAAGGGCCCTGCTACAGTACCTGCGCAAGCTGCAACTGGCGTCACGAACTTAGTTACACCTAAATCTGACCCAGTGTCCTGCTCATTGCACATTTATTGCGTGTCACTAAAATTTACTACCTAGAACAAACTGAAACTAACTTCACTAAAATTATCAGCCGTGTCTGCATTACCGCTTGATAGTATTCTTAGTTTGGTAGCGGGGCTAGTTGGAGGGCTACTCTGTATACTGACTGGCTTGATCCTCTATTATCACACGGATCCACCATGCTGTATTAAGCGCTCACTGTTATTCACACAGTGCGCTTACCTTGAGTTCGTGCCTGCCCTCCTAGCACTCACTATTATCTCACTGTTGCTGCATAACGTTCTCTCTCTTGCAGTGCACTAGCTGGCTAAAATACATGTATAGATCACACTCTACCCCCCGACATGTTTCGCCAAGCACTTGGCGTCCTCAGGGGTTTGGGCAGTTAACTGTGAAAAGGGGCGGGACCAGCCTTATAAAACCTCCCTGTCCGCGTGGCGCTGGCTACTATGTAACTCTCTTGTTGCTGAGTACAATTCTTGACCTATCGCTATCCATTTCTTTAGATGTTAATGCCTAAGGTTCCTCCCCCAGTACTATTGTCCAATTCGCTTGTGGTTGGCTACTGCGCTTGCGTTCAGACTTAATGCGCTCGTCAGCGGTGGTTGGTAGTGCGCATGTCTTGGCACTTATATATTTGATGCGATCTTGGAACTTCACTGCGCTTGCGTGCAGTGATAGACTGCCAGACCGTGACCACTTGCTGCGCATGCGCTCACTTCTCTAAGCCGGTTCCAAGTTGGTCCGGTGCCATGCCTGTAATGCGCATGTCTAAAACATTTATGTCTCTGATAAGGGCTTCCTACTTCTGCGCATGCGTGCACTGATAGAATGATTCCTATCATCTCCTCTTGCGCATGCGTCAGAACTTACCATCCGGTAAGCGCTATGCCCCCCGGAGTGCCGATAATTAATGGTGCGCATGTCTCGGCACTTAGACATTCAGTGCAGTCTTTAGGCCCCACTGGGCTTGCGTACAATGATAGAGTACCAGGCCGCCCCCACCTACCGCGCATGCGCTCACTTTTCTAGGCCATTTACAATGCGTCCGATGCCATACCTATAGTGCGCATGTCTAAATACTTGTGTCTCTGGAAGGGACTTCCTACTTCTGCGCCTGCGTGCCGTGATGTCATTAGATCGTGTGGTCTCCTTCTGCGCATGCATCGGGACTTAGCATCCAGTGGGTGCTATGCCCTCCAGGGCGCATGTCTGGACTCTTATGTATCTTTTGGAAGTTCACTACTATTCTACGCTTGCGTGTAGTAGTAGTAGAATTGGATCATGTCATCTCCTCCTGCGCATGCCTCGGGACTTAGCCTCCGGTAAACCTTATGCCCTCCAGTGCGCATGTCTGGACACTTGTGTTTCTTTTGGAAAACCGCTGTTATTCTGCACCTGCGTGTGGTGATTGAACTAGGCTGGACCTACTCTTTCTGCACTTGCCCGAGGACTTTGCCCACTGTCAGAACTCGCTACTGCTGGTAGGCTTGTCCCTACACTTATTGTGCAATCCCGTCTTACTATTCTGCTACGTTTACGTGTATGTTTGTATTGGGCCTATGATCGTCCTCTGTCATCGGGTGTGTGCTTTAAAGTTCTTGCGCCTGCGTCAGGACATGGGATCGAGCCAGAAATCCTAAACTGTAGCGCGCACGTCTAAAGACTTATACATCCAGTGAAGACTGGCTTTTGTTCTACAGTCGGCTGGAGTGTTCGAATATTCACCTATCATTTGGTATACTTGCGCTTGTTCTACAGATATTTATAAATACCTAGTTGCTGCTAATGTATTGGAACCTCACTACCTCACACATCTGTGGGATGGGTCACAGGTGTGCGTTTGTCACTTATTGCACTTACGTCAGATATTAATGCTTATCTTGCCATAGCTCTTGACGGTTTGTCCGGTCATTCTTGACATTGTAGTTCTATTATGTCTCATGGATAGGTTAGTGGATGTGTATATAGGTTTTGAGGCTGGTTTGCCGCCTTGATTTGTCCTGTTTGTATAGTTCAATGGGTAGATTATCTCTATTATGATTTGTTATTTTCATTTTATCTTATCATTTCAGGAATCTATCTCAGAGGAACGTCGCATATGTGAATCCCTCATTCAGCCCTTGGGGTGCCAAGCTGCCCAGACGGTATATCCAACGAGTTTCCTCCTGTTGAAGTCTTCTGTCTAGATTGCCCATTCTTGGGCCTAACTTTAGTTTTTGAATACCCCATATTTTTGGGTTCTGGGTGTTTCCATTGTGTTTAGTTTGTATATGAGAGAGAGAGGTGTATCGCCAATGGTGTTAATGGAACTCAGATGTTTCGAGATGCGCCTCCTAAGTTCTTGTGTTGTTTTGCCCACATATATTTTGGGGCAGCCACATTGGATGGCATACACTACTCCTGTAGATTTACAGTTTATATATTCTTTTATCTGATATTTTTTATTGTCAATTGGATTAGTAAATTCCTTTTTTGGTATCATCTTTTCGCAGAATATGCAGTCACCACATGGATGCGATCCCTTGGTGCTCAACCAGGTAGGTTTGTCATGTTTTTCCCCATGTGTGAAGTGACTGTACACCAGCTTTTCTTTTATATTCTGTCCCCTCCTGTATCTAATAGCTGGATTGGGGGGAATGATCTCTTTTAATTCCTCGTCCGCAAGCAAATTATGCCAATGTCTTCTTAGTATATTCTGTATTTTCTCGTGTTGCCCATCATAGTTTCCTATGCATCGTATAACTTTCTCATTGTTATTTCCTAGTTTTTGTTTCCTATCTACAAGTAGAGTAGTTCTATTGCTTTTTTTGGCCCGATTATACGCTAGGTGCAGTGTTTTTTTAGGGTATCCCCTGGACAGGAACCTATCATATAGAAGCTTACACTCCTCCTCAAAACCTTCAGTTGTGGAGAAATTCCTTTTTGCTCGGAGGTATTGCCCAATTGGGATTCCTTTTTTCAAGGTAGTGGGGTGATGACTTTCCCAATGGAGTAGGCTGTTTGTAGAGGTGGGTTTTCTGTATACGGTTGTATTACCATTACCATCATCGTCCAGGGCAATTGTTAGGTCTAAAAAGTTGAGTGTTCTCTTATCTATTTCAGCAGTACATTTGAGGCCTAGAGAATTATTGTTAAGTTTCTTGACAAAATCAAGAAAATATGTGGCAGTGCTGTCCCATAGTATTAGGACGTCGTCTATAAAACTACCCCAATATACTATGTGCTTAGTGAATTTGTGATACTCCTCACATAGAGATGTGCGCCCACCGCTTCCTGTCATTTCTGCTTCCAGAGACACGTGCTTCCTGCCTCCCGGCACGGCCCTGGTTACTACGTTAAATAGCAGCTTCCTCTCCTAGGAAGTTGCCTGACTGTTGAGCTCTGTTCACACTAACGTCAGTTCTTACTGCAACTTGAGTTATTGGAGCATAACGTGTCAACCATATTAGCTAATCCTGTAGGTAGTGGTTCAGTTTCTGTCACCGCCAGTTCTGTGAGAAGGTCTGGCAGACGTTTTTCTCTACCTCTTGTATGACGTTCTTTGTTTTGGTTTCACTTTGTCATCTCCTTTCCTTCTGCCAGGTGTCACTTATTTAGACTAATCGTCTTCCTTTATATTCCCTCCCATACTGCCTCACTTTACGGTTTATACTACTTCCTGGATGAAGTGTTCACTGCTGGAGGTTGCTGCTGCTGTTTGCTCAAGATAAATCTTTAACTTTATTGTGTCTCCTTGCTGGCTTGATTCTAGGTGACCCTGACTCCGTCCGTATTAAGTGCAGGGAGCCGGTGGTCGTGTCCCCTCACTATTATAGGGTTTTCAGGTGTCACAAAGTCTTAGGTATGTGGGCATGCAATCGGCTACCATTGAGAACCTTGCATGTGCATAGCAGTCAGGGAGAGCTCTTAGGGTTTTATGGGGCTCACCTATATGCTCCTTAGTTTGGGATCAAGCCAGTCGGTTGTTTATTTATAAGTTCCAGCCATCTGCAACTTCATCCGTGACAGTTTCTCTCTTGCTGCATTCTGTCCTTTCTCCTGTGAGAGTGTTGAATAGCACCCTAGTAGAGTTGAGCGAACACCTGGATGTTCGGGTTCGAGAAGTTCGGCCGAACTTCCTGGAAATGTTCGGGTTCAGGATCCGAACCCGATCCGAACTTCGTCCCGAACCCGAACCCCATTGAAGTCAATGGGGACCCGAACTTTTGGGCACTAAAAAGGCTGTAAAACAGCCCAGGAAAGAGCTAGATGGCTGCAAAAGGCAGCAACATGTAGGTAAATCCCCTGCAAACAAATGTGGATAGGGAAATGAATTAAAATTAAAATAAAAAAAATAAAAATTTAACCAATATCAATTGGACAGAGGTCCCATAGCAGAGAATCTGGCTTCACGTCAGCAGAGAATCAGTCTCTTCATGCCATAGCAAAGAATCTGGCTTCATGTCAGCAGAGAATCAGTCTCTTCATGCCATAGCAGAGAATCTGGCTTCATGTCAGCGCAGAATCAGTCTTCATGTCATAGCAGAGAATCGGGCTTCACGTCACCCACCACTGGAACAGGCCACTGTCACACATTTAGGCCCCGGCACCCAGACAGAGGAGAGCGGTCCCGTAATAGAGAATCTGGCCTTATGTCAGCGCAGAATCTGTCTTCATGTCATAGCAGAGAATCAGGCTTCACGTCACCCACCACTGGAACAGGCCACTGTCACACATTTAGGTCCCGGCACCCAGACAGAGGAGAGCGGTCCCGTAACAGAGAATCTGGCCTTATGTCAGCGCAGAATCTGTCTTCATGTCATAGCAGAGAATCAGGCTTCACGTCACCCACCACTGGAACAGGCCACTGTCACACATTTAGGCCCAGGCACCCAGGCAGAGGAGAGAGGTCCCGTAACAGAGAATCTGGCCTTATGTCAGCGCAGAATCTGTATTCATGTCATAGAAGAGAATCAGGCTTCACGTCACCCACCACTGGAACAGGCCACTGTCACACATTTAGGCCCAGGCACCCAGGCAGAGGAGAGAGGTCCCGTAACAGAGAATCTGGCCTTATGTCAGCGCAGAATCTGTCTTCATGTCATAGCAGAGAATCAGGCTTCACGTCACCCACCACTGGAACAGGCCACTGTCACACATTTAGGCCCAGGCACCCAGGCAGAGGAGAGAGGTCCCGTAACAGAGAATCTGGCCTTATGTCAGCGCAGAATCTGTCTTCATGTCATAGCAGAGAATCAGGCAACACGTCACCCACCACTGGAACAGGCCACTGTCACACATTTAGGCCCAGGCAGAGGAGAGAGGTCCCGTAACAGAGAATCTGGCCTTATGTCAGCGCAGAATCTGTCTTCATGTCATAGCAGAGAATCAGGCTTCACGTCACCCACCACTGGAACAGGCCACTGTCACACATTTAGGCCCCGGCACCCAGACAGAGGAGAGCGGTCCCGTAACAGAGAATCTGGCCTTATGTCAGCGCAGAATCTGTCTTCATGTCATAGCAGAGAATCAGGCTTCACGTCACCCACCACTGGAACAGGCCACTGTCACACATTTAGGCCCAGGCACCCAGGTAGAGGAGAGAGGTCCCGTAACAGAGAATCTGGCCTTATGTCAGCGCAGAATCTGTCTTCATGTCATAGCAGAGAATCAGGCATCACGTCACCCACCACTGGAACAGGCCACTGTCACACATTTAGGCCCAGGCAGAGGAGAGAGGTCCCGTAACAGAGAATCTGGCCTTATGTCAGCGCAGAATCTGTCTTCATGTCATAGCAGAGAATCAGGCTTCACGTCACCCACCACTGGAACAGGCCACTATCACACATTTAGGCCCCGGCACCAAGACAGAGGAGAGCGGTCCCGTAACAGAGAATCTGGCCTTATGTCAGCGCAGAATCTGTATTCATGTCATAGCAGAGAATCAGGCTTCACGTCACCCACCACTGGAACAGGCCACTGTCACACATTTAGGCCCAGGCACCCAGGCAGAGGAGAGAGGTCCCGTAACAGAGAATCTGGCCTTATGTCAGCGCAGAATCTGTCTTCATGTCATAGCAGAGAATCAGGCTTCATGTCACCCACCACTGGAACAGGCCACTGTCACACATTTAGGCCCAGGCAGAGGAGAGAGGTCCGTAACAGAGAATCTGGCCTTATGTCAGCGCAGAATCTGTCTTCATGTCATAGCAGAGAATCAGGCTTCACGTCACCCACCACTGGAACAGGCCACTGTCACACATTTAGGCCCAGGCAGAGGAGAGAGGTCCCGTAACAGAGAATCTGGCCTTATGTCAGCGCAGAATCTGTCTTCATGTCATAGCAGAGAATCAGGCTTCACGTCACCCACCACTGGAACAGGCCACTGTCACACATTTAGGCCCAGGCACCAAGTCAGTGGTGTAGTACAGTCGATATGAACCACATGAAGTTTCACCAAATATCCAGTCTGCAGGTTTGCAATAGGGTCATACCAATATACAGGAGCTGCAGCAATGATCACTTGTTAAATATAGTTCCATATATTCATAAGCTGTTAGCAGAGAGTCAGGACATGCTAAATAAACCTCTTCAAATGTGCTATTAGATAACTGAGGAAAGTTTTAACAGACAGAGTCTTTACAGTGGACTCTTCCAGAAAGCCCCCTGTGTATTCTGCTACTTGGTTTGGTCTCCTCAGTGCAGACATTTACTGTGAAGGAGGTAGGATCTCTGTCTAAGTTCTCTAAAGCTAAAGTTAATTTATCTATTGTAAAAAGTTATAATATATACCCATAATAGTTCTGTAGAATGTAAAGAGGTGACTGTATGTTTTTTAGCAGCCTTTAAACCCTGCAGCACATGCTAGGCTCAGTAGATGATGTACAGTTAAAGAGACATGTGTTCTTCCTAAAATGGCTGCAAGACATGCTGTATTCCAGGTCAGCCTGCTGCAATATCTTTGTAAATGATTTTCTCTTGTTCATTTTTCTGTATGCTTTGTTATATCCTGTAACATGTATGTGGGAATGTAATATAATGACTGCCTGTTATGATATAGGTGGGCTGGTGACCTGGCTGTATACCACATAGTGGCAGTGTTTCCCTGTTGTATTACAGGCTCCAGCCAAGTGCACTACACCTCAATAAAGCTTCAAACCACAGAAGACCTGAGTGTCGTCCCTTAGAGTCCACTTAGAGTTTATGCCTGGAGGAGCTGGTGACCGAGTGAGTGTGAAAGCTGGAGGTGTCGCAGATGGTGCAAGGAAAAGAGGGTTACATTTGGTGCCGTGACTCGGATGTCATCATTCTGCTCAAGTGACCAGTGAAGATACCTAAAGTCACCAGTGTGCGAGTTCTGAGGTGATTGTGCCACGGCGGAGCTGCTAGGCGGCAGATTGACCTTATTAGCGGTTTATATCCTCTCAGGAATAGAAGATGAGTGGACGAGCCAGAGCCCGCGGAAGAGCACGTGCCAGGGGGCAGCCCAGCCAAGGACAGCCTGGACAGGCGCAAGAGGCTCAAGAACCTAGACGCATTGAAAGACCCCAGCAGCCACCAGCCGAGCCTTTGCTTGTGGGAAGAGGGCGCCAGAGAGGCCCGCCAGTAGTGGAGAGACCTCCGACTGATGTTCTGCAGCTTTCAGCTGGATTTCAGGACATATCCCTCGGAGAACGGGGTGGCCGCAGGCGTGACTTACATGACCTTGGAGTGAACACCCGGCAGACCATTGAATAGAAATGTGAGACCTGTTTTTTTTTTGCACTGTGTGACAGGTTAAGGTTTAATCACAGAATCAGACTTCTATCTGCACGGTAGCGTGTGTCTTAGGTTTTTCTGAATGACACTATCAGTACCTTCAATGTAAGATATCCTTTTTGGGATAGATTTCAAGTAGGCCTCAAATACCAGAAACTAGTTATTTTAAGAATGGCAAATTTGGGAATGCTTTTTCAACCCAGAACAAAAATGTGCTTTGACGGTCACTACAAATAACTTGACCAGCTAAAACTGTGCAGATTTGGTTGAATAGAGATGTGAGACCTGTTTTTTTTAGCGCTGTGTGACAGTTATAGGTTTAATCACAGAATGACACTTCTATCAGCACGCTAGCGTGTGTCTTAGGTTTTTCTGAATGACACTATCAATAACTTCAATGTAAGATTTTCTTTTTGGGATAGATTTCAAGTAGGCCTCAAATACCACAAACTAGTTATTTTCAGAATGGCAAATTTTGGAATGCTTTTTCAACCCAGAACAAAAAGTCTGCTTTGACGGTCACTACAAATAACTTGACCAGCTAAAACTGTGCAGATTTGGTTGAATAGAGATGTGAGACCTGTTTTTTTTTGCACTGTGTGACAGTTATAGGTTTAATCACAGAATGACACTTCTATCAGCACGCTAGCGTGTGTCTTAGGTTTTTCTGAATGACACTATCAATAACTTCAATGTAAGATTTTCTTTTTGGGATAGATTTCAAGTAGGCCTGAAATACCACAAACTAGTTATTTTCAGAATGGCAAATTTGGGAATGCTTTTTCAACCCAGAACAAAAAGTCTGCTTTGACGGTCACTACAAATAACTTGACCAGCTAAAACAGTGCAGATTTGGTTGAATAGAGATGTGAGACCTGTTTTTTTTTGCGCTGTGTGACAGTTATAGGTTTAATCACAGAATGACACTTCTATCAGCACGCTAGCGTGTGTCTTAGGTTTTTCTGAATGACACTATCAATAACTTCAATGTAAGATTTTCTTTTTGGGATAGATTTCAAGTAGGCCTCAAATACCACAAACTAGTTATTTTCAGAATGGCAAATTTTGGAATGCTTTTTCAACCCAGAACAAAAAGTCTGCTTTGACGGTCACTACAAATAACTTGACCAGCTAAAACTGTGCAGATTTGGTTGAATAGAGATGTGAGACCTGTTTTTTTTTGCGCTGTGTGACAGTTATAGGTTTAATCACAGAATGACACTTCTATCAGCACGCTAGCGTGTGTCTTAGGTTTTTCTGAATGACACTATCAATAACTTCAATGTAAGATTTTCTTTTTGGGATAGATTTCAAGTAGGCCTGAAATACCACAAACTAGTTATTTTCAGAATGGCAAATTTGGGAATGCTTTTTCAACCCAGAACAAAAAGTCTGCTTTGACGGTCACTACAAATAACTTGACCAGCTAAAACTGTGCAGATTTGGTTGAATAGAGATGTGAGACCTGTTTTTTTTTGCGCTGTGTGACAGTTATAGGTTTAATCACAGAATGACACTTCTATCAGCACGCTAGCATGTGTCTTAGGTTTTTCTGAATGACACTATCAATAACTTCAATGTAAGATTTTCTTTTTGGGATAGATTTCAAGTAGGCCTCAAATACCACAAACTAGTTATTTTCAGAATGGCAAATTTGGGAATGCTTTTTCAACCCAGAACAAAAAGTCTGCTTTTACGGTCACTACAAATAACTTGACCAGCTAAAACTGTGCAGATTTGGTTGAATAGAAATGTCAGGTCTATTTTTTAGGCGCTGGGTGACAGGCTCAACTTGCCCCTGATGTAATATATGGCCAAAAAATAACCACACTGTTGATGGTTAAATGCACTTGGGTGACACAGGCTCAGCCTGCAGCTGATGTAGTATATGGCCAAAAAATAATCAGACTGTTGATGGTTAAATGCACTTGGGTGAAACAGGCTCAGCCTGCAGCTGATGTAGTATATGGCCAAAAAATAACCAGACTGTTGATGGTTAAATGCACTTCGGTGACACAGGCTCAGCCTGCAGCTGATGTAGGATATAGCACAAAATAACCACACTATCGATGGTTAAATACACTTGGTGATAGCTCGTGCTGGCGCACCACAAATCACAAAATGGCCGCCGATCACCCCAGAAAAAAAGTGATCTAAAAACGCTCTGGGCAGCCTCAAAAAAGTGAGCAAGTCAATAATAGCACTTCAATGATCCACAGCTGCAGATCGATCACAGAATGAAGTCTTTTGGAGGAGTTAATCTGCCTAATCTCGCCCTAACGTCGCAGCTGCAACCTCTCCCTATGCTTGAATCAGCAGAGTGACGTGCAGCGCTACGTGACCCAAGCTTATATAGAGGCTGGGTCACATGCTGCATTGGCCAATCACAGCCATGCCAATAGTAGGCAAGAGCCCAAGATGGCGTCGGCTCCTAGCAGGGAGACAGAAGAAATCGACCCAGAAGACGACACAAGCGATACTGAAGGAGCCAAGAGTCGCAAATACCTCCCGAACTCAAGGAAGTACCTGGACTTGGCCTTCCAGAAAGCTATGGATCCACTAGTGGGCAAGATCTCCTCTCTGAGAAAAGACATCAGACACGTGGGAGGCAGGGAAGAAGCCTTGGAGGACGCACAGGCCGCCATGCTGGACTTTCAGGCCGTGACCTCCACTAGTATACAGAAATGCCAGACTCACTTAAACGCAGTTTATGCCGCCTTGGAGGACCAAGAAAATCGCGGCAGAAGCAATAACTTACGATTCAGAGGCGTCCCGGAAGCAGACCCCATGCTTGAGTCCTCAGATATCGTCAAAGCCATATGCTCCGATCTTCTAGGCCCGGATCAATCCGATCCCATAATCATCGAAAGGGCCCATCGCGCTCTCCGCCCAAAACCGAGCGCTAATGATCCTCCCAGGGATATCATATGTCGCTTCCTCCACTATCAGGACAAGGAAGCTGTCCTGAACAAGGCTCGTAGACCTGAGGGAGTGAAGTACAAAGGAAAAGACATAAGCATTTTCCAGGACCTCGCCCCTATCACCCTCCAAAAAAGAAAAGCCCTGAAGCCCCTCACAGACTGGCTTAGAAACAATAAAATCCTATATAGATGGAACTTTCCGTTCGGTTTATCCTGCTCTTTCAACGGCAGAAGAATCACCATCAAAGCCCACTCTGATCTAGGCCCAGTGTATGATTTACTGGACATTTCACCTCTAGCTATAGAATATTGGGACACTGTCCAGGATCTGACGTCCTTACCGGAGATACAGAGGATCGCTCCCTTTGAATCCAGAGACACTCCTAGATCCAGACGCCAGAAAAAAACGAACCAGCCTCTGACTCCAAGACGCATTGCCTCAGAGGATCGCTGATTTTTCCATTTAGTTCCTCCTAGTACAATATCTATCAGTCTTCCTATGGGGACCCCAGATCTTATAGGAGAATTCATTGATCGCCCATCCACTTAATCTATGAGATAATGAGTAGGGCTGCTTTAGCCCTCTTTAGTTATATGGCATGGGCTCCCGTTCAGTCCCCATATCTCACATGTACCAATTAGGTTCAGACACATCTTAAACCCCCTGGAGACATCCATGACTCCCCTGGTCTTATATCCCTAGTCTAATAGGCTTTCTTTATCCCTTTCCTCCTGGCCGTTTCAAGTTGAGAGCACCCTAGAGTTCTGTCCCTTCCACCCCTCCTCCAACCTCCTTTTCCTTTTCACTCCCTGATACTACCTTCCCATCCTCCGTCCTAACCCCTCTTCCCTCCCTCCCTCCCTCCACCCCCCTCCCCTCCCCCCCTTTTTTCCTCATACCTTCGTGTTTTCTTTTATTGTCTCTCTTATTGATTTCTTATAGGCCCATATTAGTCCGACCCAGGCCAATAGTTAACTTCTATCTTTCACATCATTCCATAAAGGCCTATTTAGCTACTCTTTTTGTAGAGTTGCTGCCACCTACTGGTGACACACCATCTCTCCCCCTCTTTTCCTCCATGGGCATTACCGTGCCGAATTTTCACCCTTATTTTCATGTTACCTTTGTTCATTGTGTTTTTCTTATGTTCTTTATTTTTTGGTCTTTTTATCAGGTCATTTGGTCTCCGACTGAGGCGGTTGGGTCATCTCTGGTACCGGCGACTTGATCTTGGTCTATTTCCTCTGAGGGATAAGTATCACTTAGTTTTCTTCCTACATGCCTGTTACATTAGGGTTATAATTCAGCCTATCATCATCACTAAGAATTTACATGATGGCTCTTAGAGTGGCATCATTTAATGTACGGGGTTGTAATTCACCATCAAAGAGGAGTCACATTCTTGGAGTTCTGAAGAGGGACAAAACGAATGTTGTCTTTCTTCAGGAGACCCATTTCAAAATTAACCACTTCCCCAACCTTTCATTTTCCGTATTCCCTAAATGGTTCCATTGTGGCTCCCCCACCTCTAATTCAAGAGGAGTGAGCATTGGCTTCCATAAAAAAATCCCCTTCCTTTTAGCAGACCAACTGTGTGACACGGATGGTAGGTATATAATGATAAAAGGTACAATAGGCCAACATCTGTACACCTTTATAAACGTATACGCGCCTAACAATAATCAAACACGGTGGCTAAACAACATTTTGAAGATAGCTAACTCCTTCAAGGAAGGAATTGTCATCCTCGGAGGGGATCTCAATCTAATTCTAAATCCGTTTTTAGACTCTTCTTCACATAGATCTGCCCAATCTCAGAAAGCCCTCCGCTCTCTACTACATAAATTGGCCAAAAATCATCTTATAGATGTATGGCGTACCCTACACCCCAATGCTAGGGTTTACACCTTTTTCTCCCAAGTACACGGCTCATATCAACGCTTAGACCACCTGTTTGTGTCTAAAGAGCACCTCCAGCACTGCTCCGGAGCTGAGATAGGGTCCATTACCATATATGCCCCGATCTTCATAAGCATCCCAACTCCTCCGAATCGCCGCCCTACCAGAAATTGGCGCTTAAATGAGCAGTTATTGGGTCTTTTGGACACTAAACTCAGTTTAAAGTGCCTGTTGGAAGACTACTTTGTCACTAATTGCACTCCAGATGTTACTCCGCAAACAGTATGGGATGCCCATAAGGCATTTATCAGAGGTCATTGCATAAGTTTGGGTGCACATATTAAAAAAGAGAGAATGAAGCAGATAGATGACTTACACGAGAAAATACGCTCCCTGGAAAGCGCACACAAAAGCTCTCTACTCCAATCTCATTTAAAAGAGCTATCTGCTTGCAGGGCCTCTCTTAAAAATCTTCTAAACGCATCATCAGCGAAGTATTTTCTGCACTCCCAGCAGAAGATTTTTGCGCATGGTAATAAGGCTTCCAGATTCATGATGCAAAGGCTTAAGAGCAGGAAACTTAATAACTATGTTCATAAAATGAAGACCCCAGAAGGTCCCTTGACATTTGACTCTAGCCGAATAGCCTCCCTTTTTAGAGATTTTTATGAATTTCTCTATAACCTATATCCCTCACATAAGTTCACTGAAGGCCCAGAAGCTGCCCCTTTACATAAGTCCTTCCTAGAAGGCCTAGGTCTTCCAAAGCTAACAGAACAAGACAGACAGCAGCTCTCTACCCCCTTCACCTCTGAGGAACTCCTGGGAGTCATTAGAAACTCCCCCAAGGGTAAATGTCCGGGCCCTGAACTATCTATCCCTTATTACAATACCTTCCATGAGGTACTAATTCCCCACCTGCTACCGATTTTCAACGCAACTCTGCAGGGCACTCCTCTAACTAGGGACATGACCAAAGCCCATATTACTCTGATCCCAAAAGAAGGAAAAGATCACACTAATTGCTCCAATTTTAGACCTATCTCCCTCCTCAACACAGATCTAAAGCTCTTAGCTAAATTGCTAGCTAACAGATTGGCAAAAATCCTTCCGACCCTGATCCATAGAGACCAGGTAGGTTTTGTTAAGAACAGAGAAGGCAAAGATAACACCGCCAGTTATCTTTGAGAGTATATTGAGAGTTCTCAATATCCTACATCATGACAAAAAGCGTGCCATGCCCTTGGTTCTTCTCAGCACAGATGCTGAGAAGGCATTTGATAGGGTTAGTTGGTCTTTTATGTACTCAGTCTTAAGATCTAGCAACTTTCCTAATACCTTTGTCCAAGCAGTTAAGGCCATGTACTTTAATGCCTCAGCCTCCATAACGGTCAATGACACCCTATCGGCTCCTTTTCAGATAAGTAATGGCACCTGTCAAGTTTGTCCCCTGTCGCCCCTTCTTTTTGTTCTGACACTAGAGCCTTTCTTGCAGACCATTAGGTTGGATGGGGATATCCAAGGGATAACTTTGGGAAACTAACAGCCCAAAATAGCTGCGTTTGCTGATGACATGTTGATAATGGTAAGCAACCCAGTTACAGCACTCCCCAAGATTTATAAACACCTAGAAATTTTCGGCTCTCATTCCAACCTCAAAATCAACCATAATAAGTCACTCATTATCTCCACTGGTATCTCAAACACTCTAAAAAGGCACCTAGAACAAAATTCACCTTTTAATTGGTCCTCCCCTCATTTAACGTACCTGGGAGTAAAAATTTGCACTGATCCAAACCAGCTCTTTAATCTAAACTGCCTCCCCCTCTTAAAGAAAATTACGACTGATCTCAACTCCTGGATATCCCAGTTCTTTCATGGTTTGGGAGAAAAAATATCCTGATGTCTTTAATAATACCTAAATTGACCTACCTTCAACAGGCACTTCCAATTGTGATACTCTCCACCTATTATGCTACCCTGCGATCCCTTTTTAGATCCTTCATTTGGTCCGGGAAGAAAGCGAGGATGTCATATAAGACCTTATCCTACCCGAAAGAGAAAGGAGGAATATCACTGCCTGATCCCGAACTATATGGCAGAGCGGTCCTTCTGGTGAGAGTAATAGATTGGTTGAGATGTCCCCCTCATAAATCATGGGTTGCAATAGAGCAGACTCTGCTTGGGTCCTCTTTTAAAGCCTTCTTATTAGGCCGAATGGTATCCTCTCCTCCCCGCTGCAATATTTCCCTAGTCATGAAAGCTACTTTTCGAGCTTGGAGTGCCCTGCAGAGTTCCTGTTTGGGAATCCCCCTTCCGTCCCCGATACTTTATATCAGAGATGTATTTAATCTGGCCCCTCAGGCCTTAAGAGACAGTGTCCCACCCAACGTTAGACTTGCTGAAATGAAGATCATGGATCTCTACCAAGATGGAGCTCTAATTTCCATAGACAAAATGTATGAACTCTTAGAAGTTGCCCCTGCACGCTTTAATCTGATATATTTTCTTAGAGCTTATATGTCTCAACATTGATGACTAGACACTCTAATTAGGCCCCTCACATGGTTTGAGAGTCTTGCCCTCCAAACTCGCTAGTTCCTGCCTTTATCCGCCTTTGGGAAAAAGATTTAAATAAAACCTTTCACAGAGACTAGGTGGTATAAAACACCAGACAAAACAGTCTTTACACTGCTTCGGCGTCGGATGTGTGCTGTAGGTGTTCGATGGATAGGGGTACGTACCTTCATATTTGGTGGAGCTGCCCGAAGATATTGCAGTGTTGGGAGGAAATTTTCAAAATTGGAAACCAAGTATGTAGTGCCACATTCCCCCCTCCCCCGAAATTTCCCTCCTGAGTTTATTCCCCCTAGGCATGAAATCTCCTAATCTAAGACTGTTTAAGTACTTACTAAGTGCAGCCAAACTCCTGATTCCAACCTTATGGTTGTCCTCAGAAGTCCCTTCCTTTGAACAATGGTACCTTAAAATTAACCAAATTTATAGACTGGAGGAGATATCTTCATGGGAGATGAGATCGCATCATACTTTTGTCAAGACATGGAAGGGTTGGAAATCTTTCAGAGGATACGAGACCTAATACTTTCAACAATTATCTTACACCTCAATGCACGGGCTACTTGCTCGTGAGGCTGTTGTTTCCCTTTCCCGTTTGTCACCTGTCGCAGCTTTCGGAGATACTACACCCAATCCGCCTCAGACCCTTGACCAAGGCAACCTAGATCTACTACCTTGATTGCATATGTTTTGCCTTAGAGACTGAACTTAATATGTGACCTGATGACCTTTCATCTAATGATAATTTATCCACTGTAAGCTCAATGTTTTCCGTTGGAGACCTGTTGACTCCACCTCTGAAATGTATCTACGTTTCTATGTATTTTAATTCTGCTCAATAAAAGAGTTAAAAAAAAATAAAAAATGAAAGTTAGTTAGCTCATATATATAATACAGATAGTTAGTGGGAGATAGTCAGTGTAGGTTAGATAGTGATATAGTGTAGCTGATAAGCTCTGCTGTCCATACATACATGCTACAGACATAGTGCTGTGATGTCACAAGTTCACAACAATACTTAGTGCACCAATCAGTAATATGTAGTCAGACCTGCTAAAATGTGAAGTTGCACGTATTGCGCAAAAATATGCCCATCATTAATTGCCAATTTGCGCAATCGCGGATATATTGGAGCACTCTATCTGCATATAAAGCTATTGTAATGTTCTGCTGTGCCAACCATCTTCTCCAGTCTCAGGAAACTTCTAGCAGCTTGAAAAATGTAGCAAAAGTGACCCACGCCTGTATTGCATTACGCGAATATTACATTGCCGGTTTTCGCAATCAAAAAAATAATTGTAAATTCTCGAATTTGCGAATTTATGACGAATATTCGCCCAAATATTCGTGAAATATCGCAAATTCGAATTTTCCCCCTGCCGCTCATCACTAGTAAAGAGGTGGACAACCCCTTTAAGTATTAATTACTTAGAGCTCTACCCTGTATAAAGCAGAGCTAACCAGCAGTCACATAGTCAAGAGTGAAGAAAATGAATAGCAGGTAAATATCACAATACTGTAGAAAAGAAGTCCAATCCAGCACCACGTCCTAAAATCTTCAAACCTTATTTCTTCATATTGAAATCAGGAGCATAAAATAGAAGGAATGCAGCCAATGCGATTGAGACAGTTACATTATGTCCTTAGTCTGGCCATGACTAAGGACACCCAATTGTAACTGCAGCCAAGACGGTATACACCTCTCACCGTCCCACATGGGGTCTGGTCTCTAAGATATTGAGCTATTTCTATTAAATATCATAATAATCATACTTGATACTGCCCCAAATTAAAGAAGTTGTCCATGGATGGGGGTTTTGTATAGCAACTCAATGAAGTGAATGAGGCTAATATTATTTACCGCGGTGCGGCACTGTTTCTGCAGGAAAGCAGCCATGTTTTTGTAATGAGAAGATTCAATCTATTACACCTTTTGTATTACTTGTGCACATGGACTGTGACTTTGTTTTGGTTGCCAAGGTCATACATATTAAGATTTAAAAATGCACAAATTTTGTATGTCTTGAAGGCAAATTCTCCCGTTAATATGTGTTCACTGGTGTTGATCGAACTGAAGCATCTGAAACGGAATTCGATCCGAAGTTTTATGAAAAATTCTATTTACTGCAAAGCCAAATTTCCTCACGCTTTGTGTTAACAAAGCAATTTTTCCTGTAATGGTGGCTGAAAATTAAAAAAAAATCATATTCACCTCATCCACTTGATCGCGGAGAGACCTTTCACTCCTGACCTGATGGAAGAAAACCCGCCAAAGGACCTGCGACGAGCGTGAAGACTTGGTTACGTCATCATACACGCTGAAAGTCCTTTTGCGGGTATTCTTCAATCAAGATGGGATTGGACGGCCTTTTCGTGATCAAGTGGTTGAGTTGATTATACTATTTTTTTTTTAACCCCGATTAACCCTCTGAGCACCAGAATGTGAGTCTCAGATGTCGCGATCAGCGTTGAACACGACATCTGAGGGGTTAAATGACGGGGTGGCGTGATCACCATTCCCCGTCATTGCGGCAGCTCCATACAATAAAAGCGATTCGTGACTAAGTAATTCATAACAAATCGAATTTCTTGACGAAGTTCGACGAAGTTGCCAAATTACATTTTTGTAAACTTTGCTCGTCTCTAGTGTTCACATTTCTTGTCAGGGTTTTTAAAGCTTAGCCGAAGTCAAGGTGATTTTAATGGTTCTTCTCCTCTCCTGCTTTTTAAAGAGCTTTACATAATCTGAATGTTAATTATGCAAATTGTGCTATTTGTGTGGGATTTAATGACCTATGCACCATTAAGCAAGCATTCAGAGCGCATTCATTTTTTAACTCGTGTTTGTGTATTACTCAAACTGCAACATGTGTAATATAATTTACTTATCTCGCTCCCACCAGAGACCTTCGAGTTCCAGAGCCTTCAGAGGGTAGAGCCAGCCATACATAGAACATTATGATCAGCCAGAATGGGGACCATCGATCGTCTGTCAGATCGTTCATACGAATGATCAGATCATCAATATAGAGGACTAACCTAAAATGGCGGCTACACGTGTGAGGACTGAGGACATGGGGCAAGGAACTCTGGGAAGGCGGGATCACCCAGATTGACATGTATGCATGCAGCCAATCAGCAGCCAGCCAGCACTGTGATGTCACAGCCCTATAAATACCGCGGCCATCTTGAATTCAGACATTTTCCAGCATTCAGAGTGCAGGGACAGACGTGAGAAGGCACTAGGGACAGCGATTGGAAAACCTTATAGTGGAAAAAAAAGACAGAAACATGATTTATAAGCGCAGGTAAAGGGTAGGGAGGAATCATTTCACAGCATCTTAGTGTAGGCAGAGACGTCAGAAGGCGCTAGGGACAGTGATAGGAAAACGATTTGCAAGTGCAGGGAAAGATTATTTGGGGATCCAAATAGCCATTAGACAGCTCTCTCAATTCAGCTATTTGTTGTTGGGGTGCAAGTGCTATGTTGAAAAGCCTTTTAGTGGCTTATATCTGTGGAAAAAGAAAAATATTTACGCACGTCACTTCTGCATTTTTTTCTGGTGAAAGCGTATAGGGGCGTATTTAAGTAAAAAAAAAAATCTATAAGCACTGCACTGTTACAGTTTTTTCTGGTGAAAGCGCACAGGGACGTATTTCAGTCCTACAAGAAAAATATATACACACTTCACTGTTTACGTTATTTCTGGTGAAAGCGTATAGGGGCGTATTTCCGGAAAAAAAAGAAAAATATCTACGCACTGCACTGTTGCAGTGATTTCTCTTGAAAGCATATAGGGGCGCATTTCAGTAAAAAAATTATATATATATACGCACTGTTTACGTTTTTTCTGGTGAAAGCATTGTAGGAAGGCGCAAGGGGCCGTCATTGGTGGAAGGTATGTGTCACCGAGATTCCTGGCCTCGGTGAGGTAAGAGCCGGTTGTTTTAAGAGTCAGCGGCAGCTAGTGCTGACTGACACTGTTTTGTTGTTAGTATGGCTGTAAAGCCGATCCGGGCCAGCTCTTACTGGGAGTAGCCAAAGTGCTGGGTGGGTGGCTCCTCCCCATGCTCCAGGCCAGGTCTTTTTTGGCCTATATAAAACCCAGTTAGCAGTCTCAGCTGGGTGTGGTTTATCCTCCATCTGACAGAGAAGCTGGGAGTCTCTGTGTTTCGGGACCTGTGAATTTGTGCGGTGCTAAAGGGCTGAGAGCCGCATGCCGGGAAACAGGCCCCTAAAGCCTGCTGTGGACTGCGGATGGAAAACTGCTAACCAGGTGAAGATTTTGTTCTATGGACATTGCATGGTGTGAACAAACCTTAAGACTGTGAACGGTCATTTTGTTTTTCCTTATGTGTGAATAAACACCGAACTGTTTAAGTGAAATACTTTGTGGTTGCCTCTGTATTGCATCCGCTAGCCTGTCTACCAGAGTAAAATCCCACAGCGTATAGGGGCATATTTCAGTTAAAAAAGAAAAATATTTACGCACTGCACTGTTGCAGGTCTTTCTGGTGAAAGCGCATAGGGGCATATTTCAGTCCTACAAAAAAAATATATACGCACTTCACTGTTTACGTTTTTTCTTGGTGAAAGAGTATAGGGGCGTATTTCAGTAAAAAAACGAAAATATATGCACACTGCACTGTTGCAGCGATTTCTGTTGAAAGCGCATAGGAGCGATTTGCATACCTACAAGAAAAATATATACGCACTTCACTGTTTACGTTTTTTCCAGTTACTACGTATAGGGGCGTATTTCATTAAAAAAATAAAAATATATACACACTGCACTGTTGCAGTGATTTCTGTTGAATGTGTATAGGGGCGTATTTCAGTCCTACAAAAAGTTAGATACACACTTCACTGTTTAAGTTTTTTTCGGTGGAAGCTTATAGTGGCGTATTTCATTAAAAAAAGAATAATATATACGCACTGCACTGTTGCAGTGATTTCTGGTGAAATCGTATAGGAGCGTATTTCATTAACAAAAATAAAAATCTATACACACTTCAGTGCTCAATTTTTTCCTGGTGAAATCAGATAGGGGCATTTTTCTTTAACCAAAAGAAAAATATATGCACCTCACTGCTTAATTTTTACCTGTTGAAAGTGTTTGCTGGCCTATTTCAGTAACAGAAAGAAAAATCTATACAAACTTCACTGCTTAATTTTTTCCTGGTGAAAGCATATAGGGGTGTATTTCATTAACAACAAGAAAAATCTATACACATTTCACTGCTTAATTTGTTCCTGATGAAAGCGTTTGTTGGCCTATTTCAGTAACAAAAAAAAAATCGATACACACTTCACTGCTTAATTTTTTCCTGGTTAAAGCGTATAGGGGCGTATTTCTGTAACAAAAATAAAAATCTATACGCACTTCACTGCTTCATTTTTTTCCTGGTGAAAGCTTATAGGGGCGTATTTCAGTACAACAAGAAAAATATATTCTCAGTTTGCTTCTGCAATTATTTTTTGGTGAAAGCGTATAGGGGCGTATTTCTGTACAACAAGAAAAAAATATTTGTCGCTTTTAGGGGTGTTTTAATTTGCGTTTAATTTAAATAGCTCTGCTAAAAGTATGTCAGGCAGAGAAGTGCCAGGCCATGCACAGAGGAGTGGCAGAGGCCTAAATGTACCTGGCGCAGTCAGAGGTCACAGCAGACTAAGGGGTCGTAGCAGCAGGTCGCAGCTAGAGGCCTGAGCTCCCGGTGTCATCTAGCGGTCGTGTCTTAACCAGCAACCCAGTGGTTCTTGATTGGTTAACTCAGTCATCCACATCATCCCAAGTGACCTCAGACACCCCTAGCCAACAGTCGATGGGTTTGTCATACACAACCCTTAGTTGGCATGGCCCGGGAGCAGGCCCTGTGCCCTTACCAGTCCTCAACCTGCCTCTCTCCTTTGCTGTTCCATCACGAACAGAAGTCTTGTATGCTGTGGGCTCAGGTCCACTATACAGAGAGGATGAGCTACTAGAGGACAGTCAGCAGTTACTGGCTAGCCAAGATCTGGAGGAGACATCTGCCGCTTCCTCCACTAGGCAGGCAAGTAGTGATGAGGAGAGTGGCGTGGGAGTTGGTGTTGCGAGTGGTCAGGCTCCAGACCCAGAGACCATTGAGGAGGACATCAGTGATGTGTAGACACTACTCAATGATGATGAAGCCGATCGCACTTGGGAGCTGGGTGCAGAAGGGGCTTCATCATCATCAGGAGAAGAGGGTGGCAGCTTGCCTGTGTGGAGCCAGCAAGTCGATAGGGTGGTCGGGGGTCAGCAGGGTGGCAGCAGTGGGAGGTCGGGAGCCAAACAGACACGGGGTAGACCACCTGCTTCTCAGCAGCCTACCTGCCTGGGAAGTAGTGGTGCAGGTGTTCACGGAGGCAGCTGCGGTAGCAGTCAGTCAGTGCGGACTGTTGGGGGGAAAATCACCTACTGGGCGGTGTGGCAGTTTTTTGTGAAGCCGCCGGAGAAGGTGAACATGGCCATATGTACAATCTGTTGGCAGAAAGTGAAGCGTGGCCAGGGTGCCAATGTTGGCACTACGACCCTGCGTCAACATATGCAGTGTCGACACCCAGTGGTCTGGGAGAACCGTGGCTCTGATGTGGTGGTCCCAGCCTGTCTGTCTTCGCGACAACTTAAAATCGGAACCACTGTGACTGACAACTGGGAAGAACATGGTGTCGGCGCTGTGTCATGGCGGAGGTATACGCCCTGCATGGCACACATGTTTAATCTGGTTGTCAAGAGGTTCCAGAAATCTTCCACCCATCTGCAAGATATCCTAAAAATGGCCAGGAAACTTTGCATGCACTTCAGTCACTTGTACACCGCAAATCCCACCCTCCTTGAGCTGCAGCGGCAGAATAGCATCCCCCAACATAGGCTGATATGCGACGTTTCCACCTGTTGGAATTCCACCCTCCATATGTTGGACCGACTATACGAACAGAGAAAGGCCATCAATGATTTCTTGATGATCCAAGCGGACAGGAGTACTTCCCTGTGTAACTTCGATGTCAGCCAGTGGCAGCTTATGCGTGACTAGAGATGGCCTTGCAGTTCGCCCTGCGGTCGTTTCGCGGCAAACTTTGCGTGTTCGCGATTCGCCGAACATGCGAACATATGGAGAAATTCGCGCTCGCCATATTCTTTTACATTATGAAGAACTTTGACCCATGACATATCCATCAGGTGGTACAGGACAGTCAATTGAGACATTTCGGCACATGGACATACCCCCTACCTTATAAATAAACCTGATCTGGCTGCCATTTTACATACAGTGTTTTGCCAGTGTAGGGAGCAGTTGCTGTGTGGAGCAAGGAAAGGCTGTTAGGGACACCAAACGCTAGCTAATAGGGCCACAAAAGTCATTTTAAGGACTAGTATAGGTGCTATCTATATGTGTGATACACAGAGGGGTGCGATATACTTGTACTTTTATGAGTCAAAAACACATAGATCTATATAGTGATCACCTGGAAGTCAGGGGCCTAGGGGCTAGGGGCTTACTAGGGCCATTTTTATATAGTGTAAAGTTCCGGACAGGGTCACACTTATCAGGGCGGGTGGTCTGTGGTTAGGCTATCAGGGCCAGAATAGCACCCCCCTGTCGGGCAATATCAGGTACAGTTCTTTGCCCACCCTGTCCTTCAATACCACATCATCATCTAGCCCAGGGATAGATGGTTTTTGCTTTCCCTCCGGGATTCATGGATGTGCACTGCCGCCGAGCACCTGATTTAGTTTAATATGCTCCACAGACAAGATCCGTTTTTTGGGGGTTATTGTTCTGACGGATCAGAGAATGGGGAAAATTAATCAGTGATGTCAACACAAACTTACTGCTGACACCCTCTCCACTCTTTCGGGGAGCTCTACTCGTATAAGCGTTTAATAGAAGAGGTTCTGTAGACATCTATGTGGAATCAGCTGACGAGGGTGTAAAAGGAGTGCGCTTCTTCTTGACGCTAACAACTTCCTGTAAGTTTATACTTCAGTTATTTGGTCAGTTTTGGCCCCGTGACTGCCCAAATAAGTGAAGTGTGCAGTGATTCTAAATGCGACCCCTGTCAACTGCATGTCATACTGACTCACAGTATTATTTCACTACCACAGCAGGTTACTGCAAGTCACAGTGTTCTACACCCCTATAAAGGCTCTCTGTAGCACGGAAATAGCAGTTTTTAACGTAATTTGCCGCAAATAAATTCGGATCAAACCAAATTTTCCCCAAAAATTTGGCAAACTGGCCGAATCTAATTTTTGAAAAATTCGCTCATCTGTAGCAATCATCTTTCCCTACCCTACTATTACATACAGTAAGTGAGCATGTGTTCTCAATAGATTCCTCTGGCATTGGCTTATCCCTGAGAGCAAAAAGATTGGACATGTTGAAATCAAACATCCTTACCTTCTCTCCGCTGACATCACCTGTAGAGACCCCGCATACAAATCAGATACTTGGTCAGTTCTTCTAATGTGCGTAGCTAACATTTGTCACACCCTGCCCTCTCCTTGCAGACATGTGAAAAGGTCACTGCCTTGATCAAAATTACCACACCCATCTTTTGCCGCTGTCATTCTTTTTATTATCTGACAGGGTACGGACTATCCACACTTCATCTCATCTCATGTATATATACTAGCAGGGGCAGACTGGGAACGTAAAGTGTCCCTGGAAAAAAATTAAATTGGCCCCATGTTGTAGGTGGGTCCAAATTGACCAAAGGCGAGGCAACAGAAGTAGGCAGGGCCAACATATGTAGGCAATGACAACAGAAATAGGGAGAGCCAGCAATACCATAGCGCACAACAATATACCACCCCAGCAGAACTAAATACTACAGTGCAGCACAAAATACTGCTACCTGCGCCACAGTAGTCAACTGAGGGTGGTGAAACAGTTGAATTCAGGAGGGCACCTCCAGCCGCTGGCCAGGTACATAGTAAAGAATCAGATTGTTATGTACTCGGTTGGTGGCAGTTTGGAGGGCTTGGGTGGCCCCCCAAGGCATCAGCCCACCGGGAAATTTCCCTGTAGGGTCTGTGGCCAATCTACTCCTGGATACTAGAAAAAAGTGGTGAAACCTAGTGTAAAATATATAAAGACAAAAAAGCAGCTCAATACACTGTACCACATAAAAGGTTAGTATATAAAATGAGAATGCTCGGTTTGGGAGAAAACGTCTGTAAGTGGGTAAGTAACTGGCTGAGGGATAGAAAACAGAGGGTGGTTATTAACGGTACACACTCAGATTGGGTCACTGTTACTATGTCTCTCTGCTTGACCTTATTTCTACAGAATCATAGTGACAGCTTTATGTCACTATGATTTTGTGGAAAAAAGGCCATGCAGAGACACATAGCATTATAAATCATGATAATGCCGTGCGCTCCTGCAAGTCCAGAGCGGAGGATCACACTCACACACGGAGCGTGATTACCGCAATGGACTCCCTCATGTGAAACAGCCCTGAGAGTGACGAGGGGACATCCTCTGCATCTGGAGGAAAGAAGGTTTGTACACAAACATAGAAGAGGATTCTAAAGTGGGGAAAATTGGCTTCTACCTCATAAGTTTTTTTTTGCCTTCCTCTGGATCAACTTGCAGGATGACAGGCCGAACTGGATGGACAAATGTCTTTTTTCGGCCTTATGTACTATGTTACTATGTTACAAGGCAGGACCAGGGCCGTTTTTACCATGGGGCAAAAGGAGCAGGGGGGCGGGGGCACTTGTTACTGGCACATGATTGAGGGGCATCTATGGGGGCACTTCTTACTGGCACATTATTAGTGGCACTTTATACTGGCACATTATTGGGTGGCACTATGGGGGCATCTAGTGAGGCCACAAAGAAGGGGTATTTTATATGGGGGGCACTATGGGGGAAGGGGGAGAGGAACACTATGGGGTATCTATGGGGGCACTAAGAAGGGGTATTTTATACTTTCAAATTATGGGGGACACTGAGGGCATCTACTGGGGCACTATATATGGGGCATTTTATCCGCCTCCGGACCGCCTAACGCAGGATCGCGTTCCGGAGGCGGCAGCCCTGCGCACAGTCACGCATCTACGCGTCATCTCGCGAGACGCGAGATTTCCTGTGAACGCGCGCACTCAGGCGCGCGCGTTCACAGGATCGGAAGGTAAGCGGGTGGATCTCCAGCCTGCCAGCGGTGATCGTTCGCTGGCAGGCTGGAGATGTGATTTTTTTTAACCCCTAACAGGTATATTAGATGCTGTTTTGATAACAGCGTCTAATATACCTGCTACCTGGTCCTCTGGTGGTCCCTTTTGTTTGGATCGACCACCAGAGGACACAGGCAGCTCAGTAAAGTAGCACCAAACACCACTACACTACACTACACCCCCCCTGTCACTTATTAACCCCTTATGAACCACTGATCACCCCATATAGACTCCCTGATCACCCCCCTATCATTGATCACCCCCCTGTAAGGCTCCATTCAGAGGTCCGTATGAATTTTACGGATCCACTGATACATGGATCGGATCCGCAAAACACATACGGACGTCTGAATGGAGCCTTACAGTGGGGTGATCACCCCATATAGACTTCCTGATCACCCCCCTGTCATTGATCACCCAACTGTAAGGCTCCATTCAGAGGTCCGTATGAATTTTACGGATCCACTGATACATGGATCGGATCCGCAAAACACATACGGACGTCTGAATGGAGCCTTACAGGGGGGTGATCAATGATGGGGGTGATCACCCCATATAGACTCCCTGATCACCCCCCTGTCATTGATCACCCCCCTGTAAGGCTGCATTCAGATGTCCGTATGTTTTTTTACGGATCCACGGATACATGGATCGGATCCGCAAAACACATACAGACATCTGAATGGAGCCTTATAGGGGGTGATCAATGACAGGGGGGTGATCACCCCATATAGACTCCCTGATCACCCCCCTGTCATTTTTCACCCCCCTGTCATTGATCACCCCCCTGTCATTGATCACCCCCCTGTAAGGCTGAATTCAGATGTCCGTATGTTTTTTACGGATACATGGATCGGATCCGCAAAACACATACGGACATCTGAATGGAGCCTTATAGAGGGGTGATCAATGACAGGGGGGTGATCACCCCATATAGACTCCATGATCACCCCCCTGTCATTGATCACCCCCCTGTAAGGCTGCATTCAGATGTCCGTATGTTTTTTACGGATCCACGGATACATGGATCGGATCCGCAAAACACATATGGATATCTGAATGGAGCCTTATAGGGGGGTGATCAATGACAGGGGGGTGATCACCCCATATAGACTCCCTGATCACCCCCCTATCATTTCCGCCCCCCCTGTCATTGATCAACCCCCTGTAAGGCTGCATTCAGATGTCCGTATGTTTTTTACGGATCCACGGATACATGGATCGGATCCGCAAAACACATACGGATATCTGAATGGAGCCTTATAGGGGGGTGATCAATGACAGGGGGGTGATCACCCCATATAGACTCCCTGATCACCCCCCTGTCATTTTTCACCCCCCTGTCATTGATCACCCCCCTGTAAGGCTGCATTCAGATGTCTGTATGTTTTTTACGGATCCACGGATACATGGATCGGATCCGCAAAAAAAATACGGATCTCTGAATGGAGCCTTATAGGGGGTGATCACCCCCCTGTCATTGATCACCCCCCTGTCATTGATCACCCCCCTGTAAGGCTCCATTCAGACATTTTTTTGGCCCAAGTTAGTGGAAATTATTATTTTTTTCTTACAAAGTCTCATATTCCACTAACTTGTGTCATAAAAAAAAATCTCACATGAACTCACCATACCCCTTACGGAATCCAAATGCGTAAAAATTTTTAGACATTTAAATTCCAGACTTCTTCTCACGCTTTAGGGCCCCTAAAATGCCAGGGCAGTATAAATACCCCACATGTGACTCCATTTCGGAAAGAAGACACCCCAAGGTATTTCGTGAGGGGCATATTGAGTCCATGAAAGATTGAAATTTTTGTCTCAAGTTAGCGGAAAGGGAGACTTTGTGAGAAAAAAAAATAAAAAATCAATTTCCGCTAACTTGTGCCAAAAAAAAATAATTCGATGAACTCGCCATGCCCCTCATTGAATACCTTGGGGTGTCTTCTTTCCAAAATGGGGTCACATGTGGGGTATTTATACTGCCCTGGCATTTTAGGGGCCCTAAAGCGTGAGAAGAAGTCTGGGATCCAAATGTCTAAAAATGCCCTCATAAAAGGAATGTGGGCCCCTTTGCGCATCTAGGCTGCAAAAAAGTGTCACACATCCGGTATCGGCGTACTCAGGATAAGTTGGGCAATGTGTTTTGGGGTGTCATTTTACATATACCCATGCTGGGTGAGATAAATATCTTGGTCAAATGCCAACTTTGTATAAAAAATGGGAAAAGTTGTCTTTTGCCGAGATATTTCTCTCGCCTAGCATGAGAATATGTAAAAATACACCCTAAAACACATTGCCCAACTTCTCCTGAATACGGCGATACCACATGTGTGACACTTTTTTGCAGCCTAGGTGGGCAAAGGGGCCCACATTCCAAAGAGCACCTTTCGGATTTCACCGGCCATTTTTTACAGATTTTGATTTCAAACTACTTCGCACGCATTTGGGCCCCTAAAATGCCAGGGCAGTATAACTACCCCACAAGTGACCCCATTTTGGAAAGAAGGCACCCCAAGGTATTTCGTGATGGGCATAGTGAGTTCATGGAAGTTTTTATTTTTTGTCACAAGTTAGTGGAATATGAGACTTTGTAAGAAAAAATAAATAAAATCATCATTTTCCGCTAACTTGTGACAAAAAATAAAAAGTTTTATGAACTCACTATGCCCATCAGCGAATACCTTAGGATGTCTACTTTCCGAAATGGGGTCATTTGTGGGGTGTTTGTACTGTCTGGCCATTCTAGAACCTCAGGAAACATGACAGGTGCTCAGAAAGTCAGAGCTGCTTCAAAAAGCAGAAATTCACATTTTTGTACCATAGTTTGTAAACGCTATAACTTTTACCCAAACCATTTTTTTTTTTTTACCCAAACATTTTTTTTTATCAAAGACATGTAGAACAATAAATTTAGAGAAAAATTTATATATGGATGTCGTTTTTTTTGCAAAATTTTACAACTGAAAGTGAAAAATGTCATTTTTTTGCAAAAAAATCGTTAAATTTCGATTAATAAGAAAAAAAGTAAAAATGTCAGCAGCAATGAAATACCACCAAATGAAAGCTCTGTTAGTGAGAAGAAAAGGAGGTAAAATTCATTTGGGTGGTAAGTTGCATGACCGAACAATAAACGGTCAAAATAGTGTAGGTCAGAAGTGTAAAAAGTGGCCTGGTCATTAAGGGTGTTTAAGCTAGTGGGGCTGAGGTGGTTAAAATGGTACATTATGGGGGGCACTAGGAGAGGGGGAGAGGAGCACTATGGGGGAATTTATTGGGGGCACTATTTATGGGTATTTTATACTGGCACATTATGGGGACATTAGCTCAACTGGGGGCATTAAAAGGGGATATTTTTTGCACTGGCACATTATAAGTAGAACTATTACTACTGGGGGGGCATTATGATGGGCTTTATTACTACTGAAGGTCTATGGGGAACATGATTACTAGTATGGGCACTATGGGAGCATTATTACTTCTGCGGCACATTGGGAACATTTTAGGTGCACTGTAAGAGCAATATTACTACCATGTGTGCTCTAGCAGAGAATTATTACTTGTAGCTGGCCAGCTAAAACCTGTCCTAGGTTACTAGTATAGCTTATATGTTTATACAGCTAGACCTGCTAATAACCTTAATACAGTTCCTATGTTTATGTGTTAAAGACAAAAGCAGAGTTATTTACTGTGACATCATGTTTTGGATGTCATATAACTGTTATATATTGTGTTCACAGAAGCAGAAAAATGCCTTTAAGAATCATTTGGTAAGGTAAGCTCAATGACACAGCAGAAACAACAGAAAGTATAGTGTTAATCTGTTGTCACTGGGCAGAAGTCTAGACCAATCACAGCCAGCTTCTCACACAGCAAGAGTTTTCACCAATCACAGACAACCTCACCCACAGCCTGTCTTGGAATTCTCCCAGCTCCTGCTGCTAGAACAATTATTCACCAGAGACAGGAGCTGAAGAAACATTCACTTTACTGAGAGCTGAGTTTTATGGGAACAAGAGGCCAATATAGGTATTTAAAACAGTTATATAATGTTCATATTGTGTTTAGTACTGTATACTGAACTAGATATATATGTGTTTACTTACAGTTCCACCAATTGCTAATACAATTGCAACCATACAATTGTAAACTACAAATACCATACAAACAAATTGCAATCAAAATTGCACACAACCATACCAGATCATACTCAACCAATCTGCAAATAGTCACTGCTAACTGCATACTGCAAGTGAACTATTAGTTATATCTCAGATATACCTCTCAGACAGATCATAAAATGCTTAAATAACTTAAAGTGAAAGTACATATACTGAAGAGAGAAATATATCCACCATTTTATGTTGAACCACCATGCATACCGCCATTTTGTGATATCTTTTCAACACGTGTTATGTACATGGACTATCTGCTGCGGAGGCAGCAGTGTTATATATAAAGAAAAGTTGAAGTTAATAAAGAAGTTATTTGAAGCATTTGGTGTGCTCTTTAAACCTACTGTTTCCATAGAACGGCACTAGAGGAATTACAGAGTAGTAGACAGTCTGGTTAGACTAAAAGTCAGAGATACCAAAATTCTTCTAATGCCACAGCGCAATAGGCACTTCATAGTGCTGCACCTGCCACATTACTATTGGTGGGACTTTTGGGAGCACTATTACTGTGGGGGGCACCTTGGCACAGTATCAGCTTACCACAAATATTTTTGGGGGACATTGTTTACACTATTTGTGTCAGGGGCACTATTTGCTGGGTGCAGTTATTTTAGGACACTGTGTGCCAATAATTATTGAAGGGCACTATCTGCATGGTACTACTATTATCAGGGGTTTTATCTGTTTCTGCAGTATAATATTGGGGATCACAGCGGCACAGTATTGGGGATGGTAGGATAATTTGTCCAGAAGATGGGAGGATGATGGAAAAGTAGTAAACTAAGATTTTTTTTTAATCAAACTGCAGAGATGAGAAATGGCTGAAAAATGGTGGTCTGGTCTGAAGGTCTGAAAGGAGAAGACGAGGAAAGAGAACATCTACATCAAAGGAGACATCCCTGGATGTAAGAGGTATGGGGAGCTGTATTACCCTGTATGTTCTGTAGTGATGGGAGGGTGGATATAGAATTTGGCCCACACTGTAGCAGCCTGGCCCCAGACTTCAGGTCACACTGTGTGTGTTCTGAATTCTGGGGGCTCACACCCATCTACTACATTATCTGTACACAGAGAGTTATCACTGTGTTATCTGTGGTGTTACGTATGACTGGATGGAGGGGTTAGTAGTACAGAACTATATGCACATTGTAAAAAAAAACAAGTCATCTGCAAAATACTATATATTTGTGTCAGAAGTTGTGCTTTTTTAATTTTTAGAATAATGATACAGCCATTTTATTTGATACTTTTGTGCTAATTATATATATTTTTTCTCTATATTAAGGGACACTATAGTCACCAGAAGCACAACAGCTAAACGTAGTAGTTCTGGTGTCTATAGCATGTCTCTGCAAGCTTTTTATTGTAAACACTGCCTTTTCAGAAAAAAAGGCAGTATTTACATTACTGCCAAGGAACACCTCTACTGGCCACTCATCAGATGGCCACTCATCAGACGGCCACTCATCAGAGGGCCACTAGAGGTGCATCCTAGTCCAGTGTTGCACAACGTGCAACACTCGCATTCATGCTAAACACTCCTCATAGAAATGCATTGATTCAAAGCATCTCTATGAAGCCACGCATGCGCAATAGCCTCCCAATGCTTCCCTATGGGAAAGCAGTGGGTTGGCTGTGATATACTCATACACTTCACATTCCTGTGCATTGTATTGATAAGGTTGTATGTGTGTTGTGGTGATTGCATGCTAGGCTGTTGGAAGGCGGAAAACAGGGGGCCCAAATAAATTCTTGCCTAGGGTCCAATCAATATTAAAAACGGCTCTGGGTAGGACAGTTGAACTTTTTAGTACTTCTCTGCATTTCGCCCTGTAACCGGTGTCTGAATTATTAATCCAATGCATTTTTCTCCTTTCCTATGTAATGGTGATTTCTGTTCTTTTAGAAGCTCCTTGTTCTTCTCTCTCTTGGCAGTCACATCTTCAGATTTGAAGACTTTTTACATCGGCCCTATTATTTTATTTTCTCCATCCTTCTCGGCATTATCAATTTTTAACGTAATTTATGTATTTTTAAAAACTTTCCTCCACGCTCATCTGCATCGCCTAATGAAAGCGTGAGTTACTGGTTTCGAAAGTCTTTCATGTATAATTTCTGTATTGTCTTCTGAAAACGCAGCCGTGACACAAAGTTAATGGTCCTCATTCTACCCAATAATTCTTCATGTTTTCATATTTAACTTCCCTCGCTTGGAACATCACGTGAGGCTTTCCAGATTAATGTATTGATTTTTTCCTCCGGCATTTTACTGCATGATAATTGGAAGATATTGTAGTTACCTAAATTCTACATCTATCGGACAAATGAAATTTATATTGGATTATCATTTCTGTTCCTTAACGAAAAAAGCTTTGTATTGCTCTGTAATTAGTTATTTAACAAAAAGGAATATGCTCAAAAGAGCGTAAAATACTTTATGTGTGCTGCGGTAGAAATAATCTTATATTTTAGGATCGTTTATTAATGGCAGGAAAAATTATTATTTATTACAAGTTATAGTTATTAAAAAGAATGTGGCAACACAGGCATTTAAAGCAGCTCTCCAAGCTTTAGACAGGGTTTGGCTGGGAGGAGACTCTCTATGGACGAGAATGGGGTTTTCTAAGGGAGGGTGAAAATGTGTGGCTGGGCTGCCACTGTAATCCATAGAGGTATGTTGTAAGAGAAAGTAGGAGAAAGGCCTGGTGGCGTGGTCTGTACGTCCCCAAAATGCATTACTGAAATACAAACATCATCTTCCGCTATCCAAGCTGAAACCCAGCAGTGCCCTTCCAATGGCCCTTTTAGCTTTTCTTCTCATAGCCTGAGGGTTGTCCAAGACTGGGAATTATTGTCCATGGGTTGGGCATGATGTAAAAAAAAAATGAAAAAAAATAAATCATCTGGTCAAAGCGCTTCCAGTCCAATGCTGCGCTCCAATCTCTAAAGCTTCCCGCTTCCCCCCGTATAGGAAGTGTAATGTGGCATCTACATGCACGTCACCACTGCTGGCCAATCAATGGCTTCAATGGTCACAAGATGGCTAAGCCTCAATGAGTATGTCCTTTATGTACAGATCATTGCACCATACTGTATTTGTAATGCCTATAGGTTGGATCAGACACAGACAATGAGCCCTAAACTAGAACCCAGCCTTCTTTCCTTACCTACTTGCAGTGCAAGCCCTAGGTAGCAAGACGACAACTGGTTGACAGTCCCTATGCTGCTTACATGCAGAGACAGAAAAACACCAAGAGACAAAACAACTCAAAAACAGGGTCATACGTAAATGGGTCAGAACCAGACAAGCTATGCAATTCCAAAAGAGAGACAGAAAGTGGTCAGAAGACAAGCCTGGCACAGGTACTGGTATATGGCCAGGAAGTGGTTTAATTAGAGCACAGAGTCCCTGGATCAGAACCTTATAGGTCCATGACTCAGGACTCCATTAGTCAGAACACTAGCACACAGGAATAGAGCAGTTGAGCAATCAACCCATAGCTAGTCTCCTGCAGCACACACCCTCTGTGGGGAGAAATAGCATTGCATCCTGTTTCTAAGGACGCTGTTGTGTCACCAGGGGGCATGGCTTAGCAGCATGTCTCACCTGCCGCAGTCACGCCGAATCTGAGACTGTGACAGTGTCGGTGTTAGACCATGCTCCTATTAATTTAGTAATTAGCTTAAAGGACCTCTCATATCATTCTTGGATTTGGAGACCAAACGTTATTTTCATTGAAGTCCACTTACTTTAAGAACGCTGGCTGTTCACAAGACTACAGAACTGGTAACCATTGATAGCAGCTGTGTTTCCCAAGTACTAAAGGTGGATTTCGGTACTCTGATACCACTAGGACTTACAGTACGGCTGAACTGTACAACAATCAGAAGGTTGCAAAAAGTCTACATGAAGCACAAATCTACTCTAGTAGGCACTAATGTTCTGAAATACCAAAAGACAATCAAAATTGTTAATGCACCACTAAACTGTATTTCATAATTTCATATATACTTTCATATATACTCAAAAATAAAAAAACATGTATGGTATATTTCTACAGCAATATACTCCACATACTGTACCATGAAGGGATAGGACTACAAATGATCCAGTGCTCAAAACTAGTACAAATTTGCACACATTCAAGGAAACACTGTCTGCAGTGTAGTTCTTGCTATAATTAGCTCAGATCCCACATGGTCCTCAGTCTGCCCAGGGTAGATATCCTCCAGATAGTAGTCGTTAAATAAGTCCTGGTGGCGTAATTAGGAAGAAGAAATGAAGATAAAATTTGCAGCATACAATTGAAGCGGTGCCCACAGAGACTCTTCGACCAGTAGAGTGCTCATGCTGCTTTCGCCAATACTCACCAATTAAGTCCACAGTGATGTGAGTAACTTCCGTAAAAGTGTTGGTGGACAAAAACTTCTAATGGGTTTTGGAAACCTGAGAAAGAAAACTGAAGTTTCTGAAATGCTTTGGAAGATTTGTCCATCACCAGCTCTCTTATGGAAGTAGATATTACTGTGGACTTCAGACTAGCAGAAGCAGCACAAGCACCTTACCAGATAGAGCGGTCCTATGCAAGCTGCAGGCTTTGTCTTAATTTCTTCTTCCTAATCAAAGCACAGGAGTGAAAACTATGACTCTAACTGGAGTACTTTTCTTTCCTCTTTTACAGGGAGTGCAGAATTATTAGGCAAATGAGTATTTTGACCACATCATCCTCTTTATGCATGTTGTCTTACTCCAAGCTGTATAGGCTCGAAAGCCTACTACCAATTAAGCATATTAGGTGATGTGCATCTCTGTAATGAGAAGGGGTGTGGTCTAATGACATCAACACCCTATATCAGGTGTGCATAATTATTAGGCAACTTCCTTTCCTTTGGCAAAATGGGTCAAAAGAAGGACTTGACAGGCTCAGAAAAGTCAAAAATAGTGAGATATCTTGCAGAGGGATGCAGCACTCTTAAAATTGCACAGCTTCTGAAGCGTGATCATCGAACAATCAAGCGTTTCATTCAAAATAGTCAACAGGGTCGCAAGAAGCGTGTGGAAAAACCAAGGCGCAAAATAACTGCCCATGAACTGAGAAAAGTCAAGCGTGCAGCTGCCAAGATGCCACTTGCCACCAGTTTGGCCATATTTCAGAGCTGCAACATCACTGGAGTGCCCAAAAGCACAAGGTGTGCAATACTCAGAGACATGGCCAAGGTAAGAAAGGCTGAAAGACGACCACCACTGAACAAGACACACAAGCTGAAACGTCAAGACTGGGCCAAGAAATATCTCAAGACTGATTTTTCTAAGGTTTTATGGACTGATGAAATGAGAGTGAGTCTTGATGGGCCAGATGGATGGGCCCGTGGCTGGATTAGTAAAGGGCAGAGAGCTCCAGTCCGACTCAGACGCCAGCAAGGTGGAGGTGGAGTACTGGTTTGGGCTGGTATCATCAAAGATGAGCTTGTGGGGCCTTTTCGGGTTGAGGATGGAGTCAAGCTCAACTCCCAGTCCTACTGCCAGTTTCTGGAAGACACCTTCTTCAAGCAGTGGTACAGGAAGAAGTCTGCATCCTTCAAGAAAAACATGATTTTCATGCAGGACAATGCTCCATCACACGCTTCCAAGTACTCCACAGCGTGGCTGGCAAGAAAGGGTATAAAAGAAGAAAATCTAATGACATGGCCTCCTTGTTCACCTGATCTGAACCCCATTGAGAACCTGTGGTCCATCATCAAATGTGAGATTTACAAGGAGGGAAAACAGTACACCTCTCTGAACAGTGTCTGGGAGGCTGTGGTTGCTGCTGCACGCAATGTTGATGGTGAACAGATCAAAACACTGACAGAATCCATGGATGGCAGGCTTTTGAGTGTCCTTGCAAAGAAAGGTGGCTATATTGGTCACTGATTTGTTTTTGTTTTGTTTTTGAATGTCAGAAATGTATATTTGTGAATGTTGAGATGTTATATTGGTTTCACTGGTAAAAATAAATAATTGAAATGGGTATATATTTGTTTTTTGTTAAGTTGCCTAATAATTATGCACAGTAATAGTCACCTGCACACACAGATATCCCCCTAAAATAGCTAAAACTAAAAACAAACTAAAAACTACTTCCAAAAATATTCAGCTTTGATATTAATGAGTTTTTTGGGTTCATTGAGAACATGGTTGTTGTTCAATAATAAAATTAATCCTCAAAAATACAACTTGCCTAATAATTCTGCACTCCCTGTATACCTTTTTCCAGGTGTAAATGTTTGGAAATTTGCTAGGGCCAATGTCCCCCGGGAATGGCCCCTGCCACACCCCTGCCACTTCCAAGTGGTGAGGACAGACAAAATTGTGTAGTGTGGGTGTTAAAAAGTCAAGTAACGGTGTCCTTGCAACTTTTCTTTACGTCAAAACAGGCATACTGCTGTTAGTAAATGACCCCCAATGTGTTTATCTTGTGCCTATTGGAGCTGCTGCTGGCCTGGAACATAGTTAGGCCTGCGGCTCGTTCTGCCAGTTTGCTGGGAACTGATGAAGGCTTGGACATCAGGTGGTGGACTAGTTTGAAGGCAGCTTGCCTATTGAAGTAATAGCTTGGAGGCCGGAAGCTCTGCCATGGAGCCCGATGAGCCTCTGGAGCGAGGCAGTTTGGTTGCTTTACTGAACAAAGTCTGGTTCTCACAAGAGAAGTCAAGGAACCACTCGAGAGATACACCACATTACATACTACATTGTCATGCAGACCCATTGAAAACATTTTGGACACCAGAGAGGTTGAGATATCACAAATGTTGAGAGACTCTACTTGTGCCCCACAAGATCTACTGTTATAGCCAAATGTGATTTCCTAACCCCCGATGAATGGATTCTGATCTAAATATGTGTTTTCAATTTACCAAAACTCAAGTGCACATGTGCCGGCAACAACTAATCCCCGTGTTTATCACACATAGATTGTGAATTCTCCTCTGAACTTCCAGCACAGCTTTTCAGGCTGATATGTCGTATAGAGACATGTCCATCTGTTTCCAGCAATTTAAAGTACCATGAAATACAAGTGATTGCCGTATATTCACTGCCAGCTGTTTAGCTCCCACAAATTGACTGAGTGGTTTGTTGTCGTGTTTTATCTTTGTGTGGCATGTACTTGTTTCTTTTCAATCTGATATTAAGCACTACCTTTAATTCCCGTCTTTTCTGCCCTATTTTTTAGCTTTGAGCGCACATGTTCTGCTACATCAACCTAGGGATGAAGGAACATAAAGGCTTTGTAAATGATAAAATGGAAAAGATGTGTTGAATGGGGAAGGGCGAGATCCAGACGTGGGATGTTTAATTAGTGTTTAGGATAATGGCATCGTTTTAAGCTCAGTCAGAGCGTAAAAAACACAATAACATGAAATTCTCTCTGAAATGAAGGCAGAGTTGTGGAAACATAGCTTCATTGGTTTCTATTACGTCAAAAGTTGCATACAGCAAGCACTGAATAGAAATTGTTGTCCTTGACCTTGACTTAAGGAGGTTGTCCAGTGTCTGTCAACCATTGCTCATATATTATAAGGTCCTGCAAGTGATCATTTACAAATATACACTATATGGAGAAGAGTATTAGAGCAGTCCTCTTGATCATTGATTTCAGGTGATTCATTCACTCCCAGTACCACAGGTGTATAAAATCCAGTCCCTGGCCATGCAGTCTGCCTTGACAAACATTTGAAAGAATAGCTCATTGTAAAGATCTAATCTAATTCCAGCCTGGTTTTGTAATAGGATGCCACTGCTGCCATTGTTACCTGTGAGTGATTTTATTGTAAAGTGGAAGCGTTCAGCAACCACAGCACCTCAACCATGAAGTGGAGACAACGTAAAGTTACAGATCAGGTCCCTAAGTGTTGAGTCTTATGGTGTATAATAGTCAACAACTCTCTGCTAATTCCATAACTGCAGAGTTAATAAACATTAGCACAAAAACTGTGCACCGGGAGCTTCATGGCATGGGTTTCTATGGCCAAGCAGATACATGCAAGCCCTACATTGTCAAGCACAATGTAAAGTGTCAGATGGAGTGGTGAAAGCACACTGCCACTGGACTCTGGGGCAGTGGAAATCTTTTCTGTGGGCTGAAGAACCACACTTCTCTATCGGACAGTCTGATGGACGAGTTTGGATTTGGCAAATATTAGGAGAATATTTCCTGCCTGACTGCATTGTGCCAACTGTAAAGTTTGGTGGAAGAGGGAGAATGCTATGGGTTGATCTAGGATCCTTAGTTTCAGTAAAGGGATATCTTAATGCTGTAGCATAACAAGACATTTTGGACAGTTTGCTTCTAACTTTGTGGGAATAGTTTGAGGAAGACCCTTTTCTGTTCCAGTATGACTGTGTCCCAGTTCACAAAGTAAGCTCCATAAAGGTATAGCTTAGGGAGTTTTGTGTGGAAGAACCTGACTCGCTGCACAGATGAAATAGAAGAGAGATGGAAAGCTAGGCCTCTTATCCAACATCAATGTCTGACCTCACAAATGCTCTTCTGGATGAATGGGCAAAGATTCCCACAGACACACTCCATAATCTTGAAGAAAACCTTCTGAGAAGAGTGGAAGCTGTTTTTGCTGCAAAAGGGAACCAACTCCATATTAATGTTTATGGATGTAAAATGGGATGTCATAAAAGCTCCTGTAAGTGTAATGTGTAGCTGTCCCAAAACTTTTCTCCATGCAGTGTACTTTCATTTCCTCCTGGTCTTGGCTTATTTCCGCCCATCAAATTTACATGGTGGAGGTGTAGACATTATGATCAGATTTCCTGCATTCTCTCATGCTATTGATATAGTGTCCATCAGTCTTTTCTACGCAGAGAAAAAGATGCAAATTTTCAGGAGTAAATCTACACCTAACCAGGGCAGATTAGAGTTGATTTTTTGACTGGGCTTAGTGCTGCCTACCACCCTCCAGATGAACAGTACTACATCTGGATAGATGGAGGCAAAAAATTGTATGTGGTAGTAAAGTTCGGGTTCGTACCGAACTTTAGGTTTTTCGGCACCCGGACCCGAACCCGAACATTTATGTAAAAGTTCGGGTTCGGTGTTCAGCGATTTTTATGGCGCTTTTTGAAAGGCTGCAAAGCAGCCAATCAACAAGCATCATACTACTTGCCCCAAAAGGCCATCACAGCCATGCCTACTATTGGCATGGCTGTGATTGGCCAACTGCAGCATGTGACCCAGCCTCTATTTAAGCGCTGCCCGTCATTCTGCTCGGATTAGTGTAGGGAGAGGCTGCAGCTGCTGTGAGGGAGAGATCAGGGAGCGATCTTATCAAAAACGGGTTTATGTACTCAGCGATCTACAGAAAAAGTGTTTTGTGGGTGCACTGCACAATTTTTTTAAGCCTGCCCTGAGCCAACTACTGCTGAAAACGAACTTTTTATTCTTCATTTCATCAATATCAATATCTGATCGGCAGCCATTTTATGCAACGATAGTGCACCAGCATAGGCTATCTGCATAGGCTATCTGAAATGCTGTCATTCAGGCTGGTGGAGACGGACAGCTTCAAAAAGCTCATGTCGCTTGCTGTCCCACAGTACGTCGTTCCCAGCCGCCACTACTTCTCCAGGAGAGCCGTGCCTTCCCTGCACAACCACGTATTGGAAAAAAATCAAGTGTGCACTGCGCAACGCCATCTGTGGCAAGGTCCACCTAACCACAGATACGTGGACCATTAAGCACGGCCATGGACGCTATATCTCCCTAACTGCACACTGGGTAAATGTAGTGGCTGGGCCCCAGGCGGAGAGCTGTTTGGCGCAGGTCCTTCCGCCGCCAAGGATCGCAGGGCATCATTCTTTGCCTCCTGTTGCTTCCTCTTCCTACTCGGCTTCCTCCTCCTCTTCTTCCACCTCCTCATCTGGTCAGCGACAGACCTTCACCACCAACTTCAGCACAGCCAGGGGTAAACGTCAGCAGGCCGTTCTGAAAATGATGTGTTTGGGGGACAGGCCCCACACCGCGCAGGAATTATGGCGGGGTATAGAACAACAGACCGACGAGTGGTTGCTGCCAGTGGGCCTCAAGCCCGGCCTGGTGGTGTGCGATAATGGGCTAAATCTCGTTGCAGCTCTGGGACTAGTCGGTTTGACGCACATCCCTTGCCTGGTGGATGTGCTGAATTTGGTGGTGCAGAAATTCATTCACAACTACCCCGACATGTCAGAGCTGCTGCATAAAGTGCGGGCCATCTGTGCGCGCTTCCGGCATTCACATCCTGCCGCTGCTCGCCTGTCAGCGCTGCAGCATAACTTCGGCCTTCCCGCCCACCGCCTCATATGCGACGTGCCCACCAGGTGGAACTCCACCTTGCACATGCTGGAGAGACTGTGCGAGCAGCAGCAGGCCATAGTGGAGTTTCAGCTGCAGCACGCACGGGTGAGTCGCACTGCGGAACAGCACCACTTCACCACCAATGACTGGGCCTCCATGCGAGACCTGTGTGCCCTGTTGCGCTGTTTCGAGTACTCCACCAACATGGCCAGTGGCGATGACGCCGTTATCAGCGTTACAATACCACTTCTATGTCTCCTTGAGAAAACACTTAGGGCGATGATGGAAGAGGAGGTGGCCCAGGACGAGGAGGAGGAAGAGGGGACATCTCTAACACTTTCAGGCCAGTCTTTTAGAAGTGTCTCAGAAAGAGAATTTTTGCAACAGCAGAGGCCAGGTACAAATTTGGCCAGCCAGGGCCCACTACTGGAGGATGAGGAGGATGAGGATGAGGAGGAGGTGGAGGAGGATGAGGATGAAGCATGTTCACAGCAGGGTGGCATCCAACGCAGCTCGGGCCCATCACGTGCGTGGCTGGGGGGATACGGAGGACGCAGACGATACGCCTCCCACAGAGGACAGCTTGTCCTTACCTCTGGGCAGCCTGGCACACATGAGCGACTACATGCTGCAGTGCCTGCGCAATGACTGCAGAGTTGCCCACATTTTAACGTGTGCTGACTACTGGGTGGCCACCCTGCTGGATCCCCATTACAAAGACAATGTGCCGTCCTTAATTCCCTCACTGGAGCGTGATTGGAAGATGCGCGACTACAGGCGCACGCTGGTAGACCCGCTCCTGAGAGCATTCCCGACTGACGCCGGGGGACAAGTGGAAGCACAAGGCGAAGGCAGGGGAGGAGGAAGAGGTCGCCAACGCAGCTGTGTCAGCGCCAGCACCTCATAAGGCAGCAACAACCGGGCCCAACTGCTGATATGGAGCGTGTTAGCAGGAGGCAGCATTTGAACAACATGGTGGAACAGTACCTGTGCACACGACTACACGTACTGACTGATGGTTCTGCCCCATTCAACTTCTGGGTCTCCAAATTGTCCACATGGTCAGAGCTTGCTCTGTATGCCTTGGAGGTGCTGGCCTGCCCTGCAGCCAGTGTACTCTCTGAACGTGTATTAGTACGGCAGGAGGCGTCATTACAGACAGACGCAGCCGCCTGTCCACAGCCAACGTGGACAAGCTCACGTTCATTAAAATAAACCAGGCTTGGATCCCACGAGACTTGTCTGTACCTTGTGCAGAATAGACATTTATACCACCATCAAACATACATTCTTGTACTCAAGTCAAGTGCAATGATTCTTTGTTTTCTTTTTTTTTTTATTTGTCCCAATATTTTGGGGGCTACCCACCCAATAAAAATTAAAAAAAACATTGGTGGCTACCTGTTCCTCCTCCATTGCTGCCTCCACCTACAACTCCACATTCACCGCCTCCTTAACCTCCGACTCCATATCCACCTCCATCTCTGAATTGCAGGTTAATAATTATTAGTAATTTTTAGTTATTTTATTTCATTTTAAGTTATTTCCCTATCCACATTTGTTTGCAGAGCAGTTGCCATGCTCTTAAGCACATTTTACTGCCTTTTACATCCCTCTAGCCTTTTCAAGGACTATTTTAGAGCCATTTTAATTTTAAAAAAGTGGCAATTTTAGTGCCCTAAATTGAAAAAATTATTATTTTCAATTGTCGGGTGCCATTTTACCATTTTTGGCGTATACAAACCCCTGCTGTGCCTGGGTGACAAGGGCCTAAATCTCTCCAAATCCTCTGTTGTATTGCTGGGTGACATGAACCCCCTTTTGCCGTGAATGAACCCCTGCTCTGCATTGCTGACAGGGAACTAAATTTAGTGAAAACATCTGTTACTGATCGGAAGATGATCGACTACAAGCGCACGCTGCTGGTGGCATTCCCACCTGACAGCGGGGGGACAGTGGAAGCACAAGGCAAAGGCAGAGGAGGAGGAAGAGGTCGCCAACGCAGCTGGGGCACAACCAGCACCTGAGAAGGCAGGGTTAGCATGGCCCAAATGTGGAAAAGCTTTGTCAGCCTTGGAGGTGCTGACCTGCCCTGCAGCCAGTGTATAGTGTGAACGTGTGTTTAGCACGGCAGAGAGCATTATCACAGGCCGCAGCCAATGTGGACAAGCTTACGTTTATTAAAATGAACCAGGCATGGATCCCACAGGACTTGTCCGTACCTTGTGCAGAATAGACATTTATACCAGCCTCAACCATCCATTCTTGTACTCAAGTACACTTATTCTTAGTTTTATTTTTACATGTCCCAATATTTTGGGGGATACCCCAATTAAAAAATAAAAAATAACACAAATCAGTGTTGGCTACCTATCCCTCCTTCACCGCCGCTTCCACCTACACCGCCACGTCAACCTACACCGCCACATCCACCCATCCACCGCTTCCTCAACCTCCTACTCCTAGATCCAGATTGTTATTTAAAATTTTTCTGTATTTTATGTTATTTTAAGTCATTTCCCTATCCACATTTGTTTGCAGAACAGTTGTCATGCTCTTAAGCACATTTTGATGCCTTTTGCAGCCCTCTAGCCCTTTCCAGGACTATTTTAGAGCCATTTTAGTGCCTAAAAGTTCGGGTCCCCTGCGTTTTTTTTTTTTCTGCCGAACTTGCCGAACCCGAACATCCAAGTGTCCGCTCAACTCTAGTAGTAGGCCATGTCTTTGGAAAAATAAATATAAGGGATGCTATATGGTAGTGGGTCATATCTCTGGAGAAATAGATACATGGGATATTACTTGGTAGTGGGCCATGTCTCTGGAGAAAATGATGCATAATTTGTGTGGTAGTAGGCCATATCTTTGGAGAAATTGATGGATGTTACATGGTAGTAAACCATATTTCTGGTGATAGAGATGAACTAACCAGGCAAGATTCGTTTTGTTAGAATTTTTTTTTAAAGTTGAGAGAGAGAGAGCATAGTATGTTGTAATTCTCTTGTCTCACTTTCAGTTAAACGTTACCTTGGAGGTCTCTCTGGTTCATGTGATGTTGTTCCAAAACATTGACATAAAATTGCTAAAGGAAGGAGTTATAATTATACTTACTTGCTGCTGCACAGCAAGTAGGTAAACAGCAATATGAGCGCTGCATTATTTTCACTCAGCAGATTGGCAGAGATGCTTTCCTGACTTTAAACTTGCTTATATAGCATGACATCTGCAAGTAGTTGCAAAGAATTTAATTTATTTAGTCTTGAGAAGAGACGTCTGAGGGGGGACATGATTAACCTATACAAATATATAAATGGGCCATACAAAAAATACGGTGAAAAATTGTTCCATGTAAAATGCCCCCAAAAGACAAGGGGGCACTGCCTCCGACTGGAGAAGAAAAAGTTTAGTCTTCAGAAGCATCAAAGCTTCTTTACAGTAATAACTTTGAATCTGTGGAATAGACGTCCTCAGGACGTGGTCACAGCAGGAACAGTGGACGGTTTTAAAAAGGGTTTAGATGAATTCTTAAAAGTAAACAACATTAATGCTTATGAAAATGTGTAGAAATCTGAGTCTCACTTGCTTCTGAGATTCGCGTCCCCACCTATACCTTGGTTGAACTTGATGGACATGTCTTTTTTCAACTGTATCAACTATCGAACTATGTAAGTAGTTATTTGAGGACAAAGACCCTTAATTAGAGAAAAGCAGATTAACATTTCTAGTTGCAAGGCCTGAGGGGCAACCTCTGGGGGGCTACTATTTCTTTTATGGAGACCAGTTAATATACATGATGATTATTGTAGGCTAGACATCACTCCTTTGGATTTCTAGGTAAAATATATGCAAATTATCATGTCTAACATCTGCCAGCATCAGATTTAGGAAAGCTAATTTGAATATCTTTCCCAGAAACCCAGAGGGGCATCTCCTGGCCTACAATACTGCACACACATACTAGGCATACTAGAGGGTCTGCCTTGCCTGCAATATTGTGAACGCGCACTCAGTGTACCATTGGATCTCCACAGAAACATGTTTGTGTACTAGTGTTTCTCTAACATGTGAATTCTGAAAAGGGATTGTTTTGTTGTTCAATCCAAGATTCTGTAGAGACCTAATTACTACTTTGCTTCCATTTGTTTTCAGCACTGTCATAGGACACTGAGCCTCAAGAAAATGATCAGAATATGATTGGCCTATCCCAACAATGAAAATCAATTTAAAAAAAAAGACACCGTTTTCTACGACTCTAATGTGATACAATACTCACTGTGTACAACAACCTCATCGATGTCCACATCCGAACCACCATTCCGGTAAATCAGTATGAGAAGTGAGACCACTTATGAGGACAATGACCTGGATCTGCACGCAGTGTTGGACTGGGCTGCCTAAGCGGCAAATAGCAGCAGGCAGCAATAAGATACTCAAGATGATTGATTATAGGGGTCCAACAACTTTGAGATGTTTGGTCCCAGAGGAAAGATAAAACTGATTGGCGGACCTCAGCACCTAGAAGTCATCTTAGTCTACCCAGTTTTTATATGGATATAGGTTGGTTGAGATGCTGTGCTGAGGGCTCACCTATATCAGGGCCCCACCCAGGTAATTCATATGTTCCCCTGTGGGCCAGTCCAAGCCTGTCTGCACGTCACCCACATTGCAATCATCAGGAATTCTGTGATTGATGAACACCAAGTACTGACTGACTTAATGAACCGTCATTGTCATTCTGAGTGAGCATAAAGTATTTTCTTTAAACATTTGTGCAAATTAACCTCTTTAGGACACAGGGCGTACAGGTACGCACTGATGTCCTGGTACCTGTAAGCCCTGTGTATTTCCGATCACCGCCGCACGGCGGGCGGTGATCGGAACCCGGTGCCTGCTCAAATCATTGAGCAGGCACCCGGGGCCAATGCGCCGGGGGTTCCTGTGACCCCCCCCCCCCCCGTGTAGGCGATCGCAGCAAACCGCAGGTCAATTCAGACCTGCGGTTTGCTGCGTTTCTGGGTTATTCAGGTCTCTGGGGACCCGATAACCCGGAACAGGATGGTGATCGGTGGTGTGATAATACACCACCAATCACCATCCTGCGATCCTGAGAGGTGATGTGACATCACCTCTCAGGATCGGCTCTGATTGGTAGGTGGGCGGGCGGCGGTAGGTTCATATCATAGCAGCGCTCCTCTCCTCCTCCTTTTGTGTCCGGGGAGCAGAGGAGAGAGGAGCACTGCCGCTTCACGTCGTCGCATCTCAGCACCCCCATCTGTCCAGGCATCACCCGATCTGTGCCCAGCACCCGATCTGTGCCCAAGCACCCCCCATCTGTTCAATCAGGTATTTAGGGAAAGGCTAGGGAAAGGTTGGGTTAGGCAGGGATATAAAGGGAAAGTTAGTGGAAGTAAAAAAAAAAAAAAAGTTTGTGATTGCATCACCCTAAATCGGGTGTCTAGGGTCCACAGCTTGCCCCCCTGCCCCCCTCCCCCAACAACTTTTTTGGGGCGCAGACAGTTTTCTTTTGGTGTGCGTAAGCTGACTGTGGCCGGCACTCCTAGTGTCCGGCCACTGTTAGCGCATCGCACACCCCACCGCTGATCAACTTCGGATGGTTGATCAGCGGTTTTGAATTTATTTAATTTTTTGCCCTTTTTTTAGTTAGGCTTTTTTTTTTGTCTGTTAGGTTTAGGGTGAGTTCGCGAACACACGCACACTGAATAAAGATTTACATGCACGCACACACACACGCAGAAACACACTCCCCTATGGCCCCCCCAGCTTGCCTCCAAGTCCGAGAGTCCTAGTGAGGACGAGGATGACCCCACTTTCCTGTTGTCATCTGCGTACTCCTCCTCATCTAGCGATGATGATGAGCCCCCAAGGCGGCGGAGACGCCGCCAGGCAGAGCAAGGGGACCGCCATGATAGGGACCCTGTGGCCCACCCTAGTACAAGAAGCTCTGGGGATCGTACTAGATTTCCGGCCCACCAGTTAAATCCACCGGAGCCCCCTGCCGGTGAACTTATCTGGTGTACCCCAGGGCGTTATGAACCCGTGATTCCTGATTTTGTAGGCCAACCAGGAATTCAGATTTCCACAGTGGGCTTCACTGAATACGACTATTTTAGTCTTTTTTTCAGTGACCACTTTGTAAATCTAATGGTGGAGCAAACAAACCTGTACGCTCAACAGTTTGTTGCTCAACACCCGGGCTCCTTTTTGGCTAGGCCCGGTGGCTGGACCCTGGTCAGTGCAGCCGAGATGAGGACATTTTGGGGCCTGTACAAAATCAGGCCGGTCATCGATCACTTTGGGGCCAAATTTGTACAGGCCTATGTACCTGGAAGGGAGGTCGCGGTTGATGAGTCTCTCATTGCGTTCAAGGGGAGACTCATTTTCCACCAGTATGTTCCCTCAAAGAGGGAAAGGTATGGCGTGAAGCTGTACAAACTTTGTGAGAGTACCTCAGGGTACACTTACAAGTTTCGTGTGTACGAGGGGCGAGAGTCCCGTATTCAACCCTCAGAATGTTCCCCCACTCTGGGTGTTAGCGGGAAACTTGTGTGGGATCTTATGCACCTACTGCTAGATAAGGGTTACCACCTGTACGTGGATAACTTTTATACTAGTATCCCCTTGTTCCAGTCCCTCGCCGCCAGATCCACGTCCACTTGTGAAACCGTGCGGAAAAATCAACGCGGCCTCACTGCCCACCCCCTCCAGGTACCTATTCCCAGGGGTGAGATCCGTGCCCTTACCAGTGAAAACCTGTTGCTGGTCAGATATAAGGACAAGAGGGATGTCCTTGTACTGTCCACAATTCATGGTAACGGCATCACCCCTGTCCCTGTGCAAGGTACCGCGGCAACGGTCCTCAAGCCCGATTGTATTGTCGACTGCAATCTGTATATGGGAGGAGTTGATCACTCTGATCAAGTCTTCAAGCCATATAACACCATGCGCAAAACCCGGGCATGGTACAAAAAAGTTGCGGTCTACTTGGTGCAGGTTGCCTTGTACAACTCTTTTGTGCTGTCCCGGAGAGCTGGCAACACAGGGACATTCCTTCAGTTCTATGAGGCAGTCCTCAAGGCCCTGATCTTTTCTGACCAGAAAAGAGCAGGCCGGAGTACCTTGGGAACTGAAGGCGTACAGATCGTCCCTGGCCAACACTTTCCAGGTGTGGTCCCCCATACTGGAAAGAAGGGACGGACCCCAAAAAAAAGTGCAGAGTGTGTCGCAGGAGGGAGATACGGAAGGACACCACTACTCAGTGTGACACGTGCCCCGATCATCCGGGCCTCTGCATTGACGGTTGCTTCAGGGAGTTCCACACTTCCATGGAGTACTAAATTTATATCTTAATTTAGCCACTGACAATCGGATAAAAAACTGGTTCTCAGACTTGAGACACTAAAACAAAAAAAAAATGCAAAAATATTATTTTGTAAAACTAAAATAAATTTAAAAAAGTAGACATATTAGGTATTTCCGCATCCGTAATAATCTGCTCTATAAAAATACCCCCTCCCCCTAACCCCTCAGATGAACACGGTCAAAAAAATAAAGGTGCAAGATGTCACCTTACATCACAAAAATTGTAATAGCAAGCGATCAAAAAGTCATATGCCCCCCAAAATAGTGCCAATAAAACCGTCCACTCATCCCTCAAAAAATGAGCCCCTACCTAAGATAATCGGCTAAAAACTAAAAAAAAATGACTCTTAGACTATGGAGTTGCTAAAATGTTTTTTTTTTGTTTATAAAAAGATAATATAGTGTAAAACATAAATAAATAAAAAAGTAGATATATTAGGTATTGCCGCGTCTGTAAGAATCTGCTCTATAAAAATACCCCCCAACCCCTCAGATGAACACGGTAAAAAATAAAAACGGTGCCAAAAAAGCATTTTTTTGGCAAATTTTCCATTTTAATCCGTTGTTTTCCAATAACAAAGTAAGGGTTAACAGCCAAACAAAACTTAATATGTATTAACCTCATACCACAGTCTACAGAAACACCCCATATGTGGTCGTAAACTGCTGTATGACCAAACGGCAGGGCGCAGAAGGAAAGGAACGCCACATGGTTTCTGGAAGGCAGATTTTGATGGCCTTTTTTTTTGGGCACCATGTCCTATTTCAAGGCCCCTGATGCACCCCTAGAGTAAAAACTCCATAAAAGCAACCCCATCTAGGAAACTACACCCCTCAAGGTATCCAAAACTGATTTTACAAACGTCGTTAACCCTTTAGGTGTTCCACAAGAGTTATTGGCAAATGGAGATAAAATTTCAGAATTTCTATTTCTGGTAACTTTGCCTCACAAAAATGTTATATAGATAAACCAAAAATCATATATACCCTAAAAATAGTCCCAACAAAACTGCCACCTTATCCCGTAGTTTCCAAAATTGGGCCACTTTTATGGAGTTTCTACTTTAGGGGTGCATCAGGGGGGCTTCAAATGGCACATGGTGTAAATAAACCATTCCAGAAAAATCTGCCTTCCAAAAACCACACGGCGCACCTTTCCCTCTACGCCCTACCGTGTGCCCGTACAGTAGTTTACAGCCACATATGCGGTGTTCCCGCAAACTACAGAATCGGGGCAATAAATATAGAATTTTGTTTGGCTGTTAACCCTTGATTTGTTACTGGCAAAAATGGATTAAAATGGAAAATTTGGCAAAAAATTTAAATTCTCAAATTTCATCCCCATTTGCCAATAACTCTTGTGCAACACCTAAAGGGTTAACAAAGTTTGTAAAATCAGTTTTAAATACCTTGAGGGGTGTAGTTTCTTAGATAGGGACATGGTGTAAAAAAACCAGTCCAGCAAAATCTGCCTTCCAAAAACCAACCGCACACCTTTCCCTCCACGCCCCACATATGGGGTGTTTCTGCAAACTACAGAGTCGGGGCAATAAATATAGCATTTTGCTTGGCTGTTAACCCTTGATTTGTTACTGGAAAAAGTGGATTCAAATGGAAAATTTTCCCAAAAATTTCAATTCTCAAATTTTCGTTCTCCATTTGCCAATAACTCTTGTGCAACACCTAAAGGGTTAACAAAGTTTGTAAAATCAGTTTTGAATACCTTGAGGGGTGTAGTTTCTTAGATAGGGTCACTTTTTTGGAGTTTTTACTCTAGGGGTGCATGAGGGGGGCTTCAAATGGGACATAGTGTAAATAAACCAGTCCAGCAAAATCTGCCTTCCAAAAACCATACGGCACACCTTTCCCTCTACGCCCTACTGTGGGCCCGTACAGTAGTTTACGGCCACATATGGGGTGTTTCTGCAAACTACAGAATCGGGGCAATAAATATAGCATTTTGTTTGGCTGTTAACCCTTGCTTTGTTACTGGAAAAAATTGATTAAAATGGAAAATTTGCCAAAAAATTGAAATTCTCAAATTTCATTCCTATTTGCCAATAACTCTTGTGCAACACCTAAAGGGTTAACAAGGTTTGTAAAAATCAGTTTAGAATACCTTGAGGGGTGTAGTTTCTAGAATGGGGTCATTTTTGGGTGGTTTCTATTATTTAAGCCTCCCAAAGTGACTTCAGACCTGAACTGGTCCCTAAAAATTGGGTTTTTGAAACTTTCTGAAAAATTTCAAGATTTGCTTCTAAACTTCTAAGCCTTGTAACATCCCCAAAAAATAAAATATCATTCCCAAAATGATCCAAACATGAAGTAGACATATGGGGAATGTAAAGTAATAACTATTTTTGGAGGTATTACTATGTATTATAGAATTAGAGAAATTGAAACTTGGAAATTTGCAATTTTTTACAAATTTTGGGTAAATTTGGTATTTTTTTATAAATATAAATGTTTTTTTTTTACTTCGTTTTACCAGTGTCATGAAGTACAATATGTGACGAAAAAACAATCTCAGAATGGCCTGGATAAGTCAAAGCGTTTTAAAGTTATCACCACTTAAAGTGACACCGGTCAGATTTGCAAAAAATGGCCTGGTCCTTAAGGTGAAATAGGGCTGTGTCCTTAAGGAGTTAAAGGAAATTAGCAGTTTTGATTACAGAACTAGATAGGAGCTGGAAAAAACAGTACAAACATACCTTTTGTCGCGCTTTTATTATCATGAGTAGTGAACTTATATATTTTATTTTTTTCAAGAAAATTTTATTTTCCAAAGAAAGGACATACATAAAGTACAATTCCAAAGCATTGTATGTTTGTTACAAATCATTTTCAGGAAACAGACATTGATGTCTATGTATACAGTAAAGACTCAAAACAATTTGTCCTCTACTTTAATTATTCTCAAAACCCTTCAATTAAAAGCCCCCCCCTCCCCAGATTTGAGAAAACCCAATCGCCCTCCCCCCTCCTCCCAACCCCAATCCAAAACTAACTGTCGTCCTGCCAGAACATTCGCCATACCTTTCGACAGACATGGGCTAGAAGTATGATATCAACATACTAGTAACATTACGGGCGGTTATAAGAAACCTGTTATTGTGCCAAGCGGCCTAGCGTCCCTTTCAACTGCTCCTCCAGGTACCACTTTGTTAATGTGAAGGGTCTCATGACATGCTCAATTTCGGAATCAGAGAAAAACTATGTCAGAAAGCCTCTCCATTTCTTTAGAAATTTGCCTCCCTTCCCTTCCTTATGCTTTATAACATCCCCTCGCTCCAAAGTCAGTAACTCTCTAAGACAAGCTAAAATGTCATCCCTGGAGGGAACCGAGGGTCGGAGCCAGTGTTGTAAAATGCTCCTTTTAGTTACCATACAGAGTGCATGGAAGAGGGTCGGTAGCCTACGTTCCAGAAGGACCCCATCCTTCAGCTCCTCCCAATAATGAAAAAGAAAGGTCACAGGGCTCAACGGGGCTGTCAGATTCCAACTATCCTTTGATATCTGGGCCACCTGGTTCCATAGATCTTGTATGTGAGGGCAGGACCAAAGACCATGGAATAGGTCAGTGTGCATTTCCTTACATTTTGGGCAACTAGTGATCCTGTCCGACCTATTGGGACCTGCCGGGAGATTAAAAGCATAAATGGCATTATGCATTATCCTGAAATGTGTGTCCCTCCAAGTTTCATTTATGACTGAGTTCCTCATATCCCACCATCCCTTTAGAATCTTCTCTCCTGCCTCGTTGTCCTCTAATATACGAGCCCATGGGCGAAAAGCCAGGTGTGGCAGGCCGTTCCCCCAAAATCTCCCGTAATTGGGAGTATAATAAAGAAATTGATTGTGGGCCTGTACCCTTCATTACTATCTTGTCAAAATCATTTGTCATTGTTTCCTTAGAGACATCCCTCAACCTATCAGTTAAGAATTTATTAACCTGGGAGTATTGAATAGTTTGAAAAGGACTCAGGTGATAAACGTCCCTAACCTCCTGACATGATAGCCATCTATTCTCAGTCTTATGCAACAATTGCTGGGCCGTCAGTATTCCTTTCTGCTTCCATTCCTTAAACAGAGCATTCCTCCTTCCCTGCTCAAATTCCGGATGCCCCCACAAAGGTAAAAATTTCGAGACTTTCTGATAGAGTCGCAGATTCTTCCTAATAATTCTCCACGCTGCCCATGTGTGGCGGAAGATAATCAAATTCCGCAGATGCATGGGTAGGGCTCTCAAGGCCGTGTGTAAGAGGGTGCAAGGATCCCAAGGTGCGCAAAGTTCCCTCTCTAAAGTATAATCAGAGTGGAAACTTGTGTGACGCAGCCAGTCAATAATGTGTCTGAGAAGACATGCCTGGTTATACATCCTGACGTCAGGCATATTCATTCCCCCTTTCAGTTTAAGGGCCATCAGCTTCCTCAGACCTATTCGTGGTCTCTTTCCCTTCCAGATAAAGCATGTCACCTCACCATGAAGTCTGCTGACGTCCACATGCTTAATCAGCAAGGGTAACGTCTGGAGAGGATAAAGAAGTCTGGAGAAGCTGATCATTTTGACTAAATGAATTCTGCCTAGTAGGGGTAGGGATAGGTTCTGCCATCTACACAGCTCATTAGTCACCTTGCTTAATAAGGGGGTATAATTCAGACCATATAATGATTCTGCCCTAGGACCTATCTTGATTCCTAAATATGTAATGCGATCTTTAGCCACCGGTATCCCCTCTATATTACTCCCAGGCTTCATCCTTGTTTCCTCCCTCCCTAGTTGTAGAAGAGCACACTTGGCTGTATTTATCGTAAATCCTGAGAACTGACCAAATTTTGCAATGCTGCTCAGTACTGCCTGTAGCTCTGACATGGGGTTACCCATAAATAAGAGTATGTCATCTGCGAAAAAAATGGCTTTCAGTTCAGAGTTCCCTATTCTAATACCCTCAAAAACCCCACCCGAGTTTAGAAGACGAACCAGTGGCTCCACAGCCAGGTCGAACAATAAAGGGGATAAGGGACAACCCTGCCTTGTTCCCCTATGCAAGCTAAAAGGGTCAGAAAGAAAACCCTGCATGCCTATCCTGGCCATAGGAGTTGTGTAAAGCTGAGAAAGGTACTCCCTAAAAGAGCCTCTCACCCCAAATTTGTCCAACACCCTCCATAGCCACTCCCAGTGTACTTTATCAAAAGCTTTCTCAGCGTCCAGAGTGACTATGGAGGGTGTCGAAACCTCTCCCTTCCTCCGACCCACCTCATCCAAGACCGCCAAGACTCGACGAATGTTGGTGACCGCTGACCGGTTCCTAATGAAACCAACCTGAAATGGGCTGATCAGGCTCGGGAGGATGCATGCTAATCTATTGGCCATAAGTTTCGAGAGGATTTTAACATCCTGATTGATAAGGGATATAGGTCTGTACGACGCAGGGTCCTCTGCTGGCTTACCCTCCTTAGGGAGCATGCGTATGTGTGCCATGTTCATTTGAGCAGATAGCCTCCCCCCCTGCAAAAGGACATTTTCCAATTTAGATAGTACCGGTGATACTTGTGCTTTAAGGGCTTTGTAGAAGTCACCAGAATATCCATCCGTTCCCGACGCCTTATTCCCAGGTAACTGTGCTATCGTTTTCAAAATTTCCTCTTCCGTGATGGGCATGTTAAGCTGATCCAGGTCCTCCTGTGCTACCACTGGAAGATTTAAGCCTTCCAAGAAACTGGGGTCTAACACTACATTGTCAGGAGGTTTACTGTACAGGTCAGAGTAATAACTTCTAAAGATTTTCAGGATGTCGGGGGGTTGGGACCTCAATTTTCCTGCGGAGTCGCGCAAATGGGTGATTGGGATTGTTTGTCTACGCCCCTTAGCCAGATTTGCCAGGAGTTTACCGGCCTTGTTACCGAACCTGTGCAGCTCCAATTCCCACTTAGCTGTGTGAAAGCTCTCCTTTCTCCTTGCCCAGAGCTCGAACTCCCCCCTAGCTGCAATCCATTTGTCTTTGTTGTCTGACGAAGGAGATTGCACAAAAGTCCTGTAACAACTCTGGACTGCCTGACTACACTTAACAAATTGTGCCTTCGTAGCTTTCTTGAGACCTGTTATGTATGATATCAGTCTGCCTCGTACAACTGACTTGCCTGCTTCCCAGAAAAGAAGAGGGTCAGATTCATGCTCCTGGTTAGTAGTGCTGTATTCCAGCCACCAACCCCGTAGTAATTCTACAAAGGTCTCATCTTCAGCTAGGAAAGACGGGAATTTCCAGATATATTCTGCCCCTCTCGGTTCCATATCCGCCAAAGTCAAAACCACTGGCGAGTGGTCTGAGATCACCAGATTTTCGATAACTACCTCGCTAACTCTGGATAGAAGTTCTGGCTTAGCAAACCAGTAGTCTATACGAGACCACGAGTTTTGCGCATGGGAGAAGTGGGTAAAGTCTCTTTCATCCGGATGTGACATCCGCCAGGTATCCACCATAGCAATGTCCTCTGTAAGAGAAGACAAAACCCTACTTCTCCCATGGACTCTAGTCTTCACCGACCCTGACTGCTTACGATCCTCGCTTTCCACCATTGTGGCATTAAAATCCCCTCCCACCAAGATGCTGCCCACCTGATCTGCCAGTATCTTATCTCTCAGGGAGGCAAAAAAACGACCTTGCAGTGCATTGGGTGCATATACATTATATATGTTGAGATTTCTGCTCCCATCTTTCAATGTCAGAATCAACACCCTGCCCTCATCATCAGCAGCATAACCTTGGACCCTATGCAGTAAATTCCTGTGCACCAGAGTGATCACACCCGCCTTGCCCTGTATAGCCGGAGATCCATAGACCTTGCCCACCCAAAGCCTTGACATTCTTATAAAATCCGCCTCTAGGAGATGCGTTTCCTGCAGAACCGCAATATCTGCCCTCAAGCGCTTAAGATGGCGCAGCACCATTATGCGTTTCTGCGGGGAGCGCAGGCCCTTGACGTTCCACGTTACAATCTTAATCATCACCCCACATTTTTAGAAGGTTCTTTCCCCCGCTGTCGCTTGTTCTTTCCCCCGCTGTCGCTTGTATTTTACCATATTCTGCCCTGCAAGTTCCCAAAAGAAGGAGCTTCAATGAAGCTCCTTCTTTTGGGAACTTGCAGGGCAGAATATGGTAAAATAAAAGTTCACAGGCTTCCGGTTCCGGCGCTGGTATGAGGAGACGCGCTTAGCGGAGCTCCGCCACCTTCCCGAACAGCTTCGCCCTCCGACAAAGTGTGGTAAGTGTCGGCAGACAGCGCATTGTGTATGGAGAGGTACCTGCTACGTAGCGGGAAGAAGCCGGAGGACGGAGACGAGTCGCGGCCGGAGCGGCTGCATAAGGAGGCCAAGATGGCGGCCGAGATTGAGACCACGCCGCGGGTGGTTGAATTGAATCAACCCCTGCTATCCTCACAGGAGGACTTGTTCCAGCCTACCCCGCTACCAACTGCGGATCTCAAGAGGCTGGCAATAGAGGTCGCGGCCCACCTGGCACCTGATCTTAAATCCACGCTGGCAGCGACGATACAGGAATCCCTTACAGAGCTGCAGGAAGCTTACAATCAGCAGGGGTATCGCATAGACGAACTTGAGCAGAGAACGTCATGCGTGGAAGTGCTCTCTGCATTGAGTTGCTTCATAGTCCTTCCCCTCTGCTCTCAGTGACAGATGTAATGGTCTCCAGGTTGGATGCTACAGCTGTCACTCATAACAGAGGGGAGGGGCTGTGAAGCAGCTAAATGTAGAGAGCACTTTACAGTGAAACTTCTCCTTCTGGGCACTTGCACGAGCAGAACCTGGCAGAATAAAACTTCATATTCTTACTACTCCTGATAATAAAAGCTCGACAAATGGTATATTTCTCCTGCTCTTCCGAGACGTTACCTATTGCAGTCATGCCGTCATTAAAACTGCTGACAGACTCCCATTAAGGAAAGATTTATAAGCTCTAAACAACAGGGTACCAAAGTTTAAAGATGTATATAGAAGGTTTACTGCTGTGAGATCTACATGAGTGAAAATTATACTTCAAACAGAAAGCACAATTGTAAAAATCTCAAATCAGCGCTTTCGGTGTTACAAACGTATGTTTATGATGATGGAGTGTCTGTTCGGGAAAAGCATATTTCTCTTTCGAGAGATTTGGTTGAAAGAACCTGTGATTAATTATAATAACCAGTTGCCTAATGGGACAAGGTTGTTGGGTCAGTCTTCACTGAAGTTTGTGTTTTCTTTTTATTCATTACACGTGCAATAGAAGTTCTAAAAGAATATACACGATGTGCAGGATAATCGTGGGTGCACGGTTAAAGGAAATTCCCAAGATTTCAACAAACTCATCGGGTATATGTAAAATCAATTACAGCAACAGGGAAGAGATGCTTCTGGGAACTGAAGTTTTCCAGTTAAAACTGGAAGTCAACTGGTTAAGGCAGTAGGGCCACCATGTTTGCTTTGGGAAAAACACTGCACCAACAGAATGAAAGGAGTCCAAAAACACAAAAAAAGAAATCACCAAGTAAGTTTATTTTGGCATGTGGCAAACTTATTTTATCATATGGGAAGGTTCTGAGCTTTGGGAGAAAAGGTCTTACTATGGTAGAACACATTGAGGACCAGTTCAAGAGGTTTGGACTTAAAGCAGACTACTAGTCCATGCTAGTACTCACGCAATTTGGGGGATGATTGCACTTCAGGAAGCATTGACAATTATTTTTATGTGCTAAGTGTCCTACAGGGAATTAGGAAGGTGTCAGGAAAGTCTTGCAGATGAGCAAAATCTGCTTCACCCGATTTGGGGTATGCAGTGGATTTGGTGCCTATGGCTCCATAGTACAGCCTTTTCTATACGGCTATGCCATGTGCATGAGCTCTAATAGGTAAAGGCACCATTGGTATTGTTTTAAAGCAAAACATCTCAAAATGATACCAATTTCTAGCTGCAATATGCATTTGAAGCCGGTGCATGAAATGTTAGCTTCCTGTTTCTGTGTCTCCATAGGGGAGGGGTTGGTGGGAGTTCCTGTCATAACTATGACTTGTTTGTACAAAGTTATATCATATACCAGATAATTTTAAGGGATCTTGGCAGCAGAGTAGTGGACAGGTTTTGCTTCAAGATTCACTTCACTGCCCTAACGCTGGATCTAAATTCTGTATCTTGGCCAAGGCCGAGTGGTTCGGTGCTCCACCGGCACAATGCACCTGGGACATTTGTCCGCTAAGCCCCCCAAGCTTTGCACCTGGTTGAGCGACCAGCAAGGATAAACAAGTCCAGATACTCTTCAAGACACATAAGTCAGATTATATATGGCAATTAATTATGAACACACCTTATATTGCCACAAGAGCTTGAATATCTGGGGAATAAATTAGGTCATTCTGCTTCACAGTTTTGCATTTTATATTGTGTATGTTTTCATTTTTATATGTGTAGGTTTCCTTTCTTTTGAAACTTTATTCGACAAAGCATCACTGTGCGTCTATGGAAATTCTGCAGATGTGACTGTTTGCACTTGTTTATTGGACCGCTGTTGTCAACTGAAACAGGTGATAGCCTCCAGGGCTGTACAACCATGAGCTATGGAACAAATGACCATTTCCATCAATGACTGGTGGAGAGGTACAGCATTTGGTGACATATTCTTCAATTATTAGCACTTAGTCTTTAAAGGTAATTTCCTGTCTTGGGTGTGATTTTTAATTATACTATATTGAAGGGGTATTCCAGGATTGCTATGTTTTTAAAATACCTCCCCACTGGACCTGTGAAGGGAAGCATACTTACCTTCTCCGTGACGCTTGGTTCTGGCTTCCTGGATTCATTGCTGACTTCACGGTGCTTTGGTTCCTTTATGGATGGGATCATGTGCCCTACTGCAGCCAATGACTGGGCATAGTGGAGAAATGTCGCCAACAGGCACACTACTGTGGTCACTTGCCGCTTGGGGAATATGTCTTCACAATGGGTAGAGTATACTCACTGCTAAATAAAACTGCTGATCAGTGCAAACACATTTCCTTGGTTCATGACTACAGTATCTGCCCCTGTTTCACATAGCTCTGCAACCTGTACATTAAAATTCTGGCACCACCACATCCTTACAGTCCTGACTCCTTTTTGGAGCGCCAGACCAACTATGAAAGTAACCGTGCACTTTCCCCATAGTCTGCTGAAGATAAATTCTTATGCTTCTTTCCAATGACTTCTCTCAAGCAACACAGGGTCATTGGACCCCTGATCTAATGATAATCTGGAAGCCCAGCATTCTGATTCTTTTCTCTCAGATATTCATGACATATCCTATTATCATTGAAGTGCCTGCTCCTTGAAGTGTGGCTCTCCCTAACTGCAGTAGCAGACATCTAGGGGACAGTTGAAGGGTTTCTACCACCACATTTTGACCTAATTAGCTGTCAGACATTAGCGATCTGCTAGTGTCTGCTCTACCTAACCATGCTATTGTAATTCCTTTCTCTGCAGCGGTTACCCTAAAAAAACGTAGTTTTATTGGTATGCAAATGAGCCTCTAGGTGCTATGGGGGCGTCTTTTCAGCACCTAGAGGCTCCGTCCACTCACCATTCACTGTTTTATTTGTGGTAGTTTCCCGGACCACTTGGGAGCCTACTGCCCCTTTAAAGGACTCTTGCATCGACTCCAACTGCGAGAATCCCTGTTGCACAGGTTAGCAGATTTTTACCCCTTTTCCACCATCTTTGGTTGTCTTGGGTCATAAATAGAGTTGAGCGAACACCTGGATGTTCGGGTTCGAGAAGTTCGGCCGAACTTCCCGGAAATGTTCGGGTTCGGGATCCGAACCCGACCCGAACTTCGTCCCGAACCCGAACCCCATTGAAGTCACTAAAAAGGCTGTAAAACAGCCCAGGAAAGAGCTAGAGGGCTGCAAAAGGCAGCAACATGTAGGTAAATCCCCTGCAAACAAATGTGGATAGGGAAATGAATTAAAATAAAAATTAAAAAAATAAAAATTAACCAATATCAATTGGACAGAGGTCCCATAGCAGAGAATCTGGCTTCACGTCAGCAGAGAATCAGTCTCTTCATGCCATAGCAGAGAATCTGGCTTCATGTCAGCGCAGAATCAGTCTTCATGTCATAGCAGAGAATCAGGCTTCACGTCACCCACCACTGGAACAGGCCACTGTCACATATTTAGGCCCCGGCACCCAGACAGAGGAGAGAGGTCCCGTAACAGAGAATCTGGCCTTATGTCAGCACAGAATCTGTCTTCATGTCATAGCAGAGAATCAGGCTTCACGTCACCCACCACTGGAACAGGCCACTGTCACATATTTAGGCCCCGGCACCCAGACAGAGGAGAGAGGTCCCGTAACAGAGAATCTGGCCTTATGTCAGCACAGAATCAGTCTTCATGTCATAGCAGAGAATCAGGCTTCACGTCACCCACCCACTGGAACAGGCCACTGTCACATATTTAGGCCCAGGCACCCAGACAGAGGAGAGAGGTCCCGTAACAGAGAATCTGGCCTTATGTCAGCACAGAATCAGTCTTCATGTCATAGCAGAGAATCAGGCTTCACGTCACCCACCACTGGAACAGGCCACTGTCACATATTTAGGCCCCGGCACCCAGACAGAGGAGAGAGGTCCCGTAACAGAGAATCTGGCCTTATGTCAGCACAGAATCTGTCTTCATGTCATAGCAGAGAATCAGGCTTCACGTCACCCACCACTGGAACATGCCACTGTCACATATTTAGGCCCCGGCACCAAGACAGAGGAGAGAGGTCCCATAACAGAGAATCTGGCCTTATGTCAGCGCAGAATAAGTCTTCATGTCATAGCAGAGAATCAGGCTTCACGTCACCCACCCACTGGAACAGGCCACTGTCACACATTTAGGCCCCAACACCCAGGCAGAGGAGAGAGGTCCCGTAACAGAGAATATGGCCTTATGTCAGCACAGAATCTGTCTTCATGTCATAGCAGAGAATCAGGCTTCACGTCACCCACCACTGGAACAGGCCACTGTCACATATTTAGGCCCAGGCACCCAGGCAGAGGAGAGAGGTCCCGTAACAGAGAATCTGGCGTTATGTCAGCACAGAATCTGTCTTCATGTCATAGCAGAGAATCAGGCTTCATGTCACCCACCACTGGAACAGGCCACTGTCACACATTTAGGCCCCGGCACCCAGGCAGAGGAGAGGTTCATTAAACTTTGGGTTGCCCCGCAATATAATGGTAAAATGAAAATAAAAATAGTATTGAATGAGGAAGTGCCCTGGAGTAGAATAATATATTGTTAAGGGGAGGTAGTTAATATCTAATCTGCACAAGGGATGGACAGGTCCTGTGGGATCCATGCCTGGTTCATTTTTATGAACGTCAGCTTGTCCACATTGGCTGTAGACAGGCGGCTGCGTTTGTCTGTAATGACGCCCCCTGCCGTGCTGAATACACGTTCAGACAAAACGCTGGCCGCCGGGCAGGCCAGCACCTCCAAGGCATAAAAGGCTAGCTCTGGCCACGTGGACAATTTGGAGACCCAGAAGTTGAATGGGGCCGAACCATCAGTCAGTACGTGGAGGGGTGTGCACAAGTACTGTTCCACCATGTTAGTGAAATGTTGCCTCCTGCTAACACGTTCCGTATCAGGTGGTGGTGCAGTTAGCTGTGGCGTGGTGACAAAACTTTTCCACATCTCTGCCATGCTAACCCTGCCCTCAGAGGAGCTGGCCGTGACACAGCTGCGTTGGCGACCTCTTGCTCCTCCTCTGCCTTCGCCTTGGGCTTCCACTGGTTCCCCTGTGACATTTGGGAATGCTCTCAGTAGCGCGTCTACCAACGTGCGCTTGTACTTGCGCATCTTCTTATCACGCTCCAGTGTAGGAAGTAAGGTGGGCACATTGTCTTTGTACCGGGGATCCAGCAGGTTGGCAACCCAGTAGTCCGCACACGTTAAAATGTGGGCAACTCTGCTGTCGTTGCGCAGGCACTGCAGCATGTAGTCGCTCATGTGTGCCAGGCTGCCCAGAGGTAAGGACAAGCTGTCCTCTGTGGGAGGCGTATCGTCATCGTCCTGTGTTTCCCCCCAGCCACGCACCAGTGATGGGCCCGAGCTGCTTTGGGTGCCACCCCGCTGTGAACATGCTTCATCCTCATCCTCCTCCACCTCCTCCTCATCCTCGTCCTCCAGTAGTGGGCCCTGTCTGGCCACATTTGTACCTGGCCTCTGGTGTTGCAAAAAACCTCCCTCTGAGTCACTTCGAAGAGACTGGCCTGAAAGTGCTAAAAATGACCCCTTTTCCTCCTCTTCCTCCTGGGCCACCTCCTCTTCCATCATCGCCCTAAGTGTTTTCTCAAAGAGACATAGAAGTGGTATTGGAGGAGGAGACAGGAGGCAAAGAATGTTGCCCTGCGATCCTTGGCGGCGGAAGGAAGTGAGCCAAACAGCTCTCCCCCTGGGGCCCAGCCGCCACTACATTTACCCAGTGTGCAGTTAGGGAGATATAGCGTCCCTGTCCGTGCTTACTGGTCCACGTATCTGTGGTTAGGTGGACCTTGCCACAGATGGCAATGCGCAGTGCACACTTGATTTTATCCGACACTTGGTTGTGCAGGGAAGGCACGGCTCTCTTAGAGAAGTAGTGCCGGCTGGGAACAACATACTGTGGGACAGCAAGCGACATAAACTGTTTAAAGCTGTGTGTGTCCACCAGCCTAAATGACAGCATTTCATAGGCCAGTAGTTTAGAAATGCTGGCATTCAGGGCCAGGGATCGAGGGTGGCTAGGTGAGAATTTACGCTTTCTCTCAAATGTTTGTGAGATGGAGAGCTGAACGCTGCCGTGTGACATGGTTGAGATGCTTGGTGACGCAGGTGGTGGTGTTGGTGGTACATCCCATGTTTGCTGGGCGGCAGGTTCCAACGTTCCTCCAGAGGCGGAGGAAGAGGCCGAGGCGGCGGCAGCAGCAGCAGAAGAGGCCGAGGCGGCGGCAGCAGCAGAAGAGGCCGAGGCGGCAGAAGAGGTAGCAGGGGGAGCCTGAGTGACTTCCTTGTTTTTAAGGTGTTTACTCCACTGCAGTTCATGCTTTGCATGCAGGTGCCTGGTCATGCAGGTTGTGCTAAGGTTCAGAACGTTAATGCCTCGCTTCAGGCTCTGATGGCACAGTGTGCAAACCACTCGGGTCTTGTCGTCAGCACATTGTTTGAAGAACTGCCACGCCAGGGAACTCCTTGAAGCTGCCTTTGGGGTGTTTGGTCCCAGATGGCGGTGGCCAGTAGCAGGCGGACTCTCTTGGCGGCGGGTGTTCTGCTTTTGCCCACTGCTCCCTCTTTTGCTACGCTGTTGGCTCGGTCTCACCACTGCCTCTTCCTCCGAACTGTGAAAGTCAGTGGCACGACCTTCATTCCATGTGGGGTCTAGGACCTCATCATCCCCTGCATCGTCTTCCACCCAGTCTTGACCCCTGACCTCCTGTTCAGTCTGCACACTGCAGAAAGACACAGCAGTTGGCACCTGTGTTTCGTCATCATCAGAGACGTGCTGAGGTGGTATTCCCATGTCGAAGTGCATTGGGGGTGATGTGACAGACCGATAGGCTTGGTTTTCATGCGCCATCTGTGCGCTTTCTGCAGAAGACTGGGTAGGAGATAATGTGAACGTGCTGGATCCACTGTCGGCCACCCAATTGACTAATGCCTGTACCTGCTCAGGCCTTACCATTCTTAGAACGGCATTGGGCCCCACCAAATATCGCTGTAAATTCTGGCGTCTACTGGGACCTGAGGTAGTTGGTTCACTAGGACGTGTGGCTGTGGCAGAACGGCCACGTCCTCTCCCAGCACCAGAGGGTCCACTAACACCACCACGACCATGTCCACGTCCGCGTCCGCGTCCCTTATTAGATGTTTTCCTCATTGTTCCCGTTCACCACAATTTTGAGAATGGCAAATTTGGGAATAGTTTTTCAACCCAGAACAAAAAGTGTGCTTTTACGGTCACTACAAATAACTTGACCAGCTAAAACAGTACAGATTTGGTTGAATAGAAATGTGAGGCCTGTTTTTTTTTGCGCTGTGTGACAGGTATAGGTTTAATCTCAGAATCAGACTTCTATCTGCACGGTAGCGTGTGTCTTAGGTTTTTCTGAATGACACTATCAGCACCTTCAATGTAAGATATCCTTTTTGGGATAGATTTCAAGTAGGCCTCATATAGCAGAAACTAGTTATTTTGAGAATGGCAAATTTGGGAATAGTTTTTCAACCCAGAACAAAAAGTGTGCTTTTACGGTCACTACAAATAACTTGAACAGCTAAAACAGTACAAATTTGGTTGAATAGAAATGTCAGGTCTATTTTTTAGGCGCTGTGTGACAGGCTCAACTTGCCCCTGATGTAGTATATGGCCAAAAAATAACCACACTATTGATGGTTAAATGCACTTGGAAGACATATAAAACAAAATCACTGTAGAATTGCAGTGGCCAATATGGCGGAACTGCTCAGACCCCAAACACTGTAGCGTGTTTCTCATTGGGCGAGCAGTCCCATCGCATGTGAACCACAGAAATATCGTGGCAGATATGGAGGAGCTGCTCAAACCCCAAACACTGTAGCGTGTTTCTCATTGGGGGAGCAGTCCCACCGCATGTGGACCGCAGCAAACGACCATCCCGAGCAATTAATGCGTACAAAGGAGGACGCCAGCGCGGTCCACATGCACCACAAAAGCATCCTGCACAGGCAGAGCATTGTGCGGATGAAAATACAATTATATAAATCACTGAAGAAAATGCACCAAAAGGATATGTCACTGACTAAACTAGCTGGTCATACAAGCAGATATTAAAAGCTGAGACTTCCGCCAATATGTTCCTGTCAGGAAGATATCGGAGCCCATCATTGCACCACGTCACGGTCACTCAGCATGGCAAAGGGTCCTACCACTACGCTAACTGTGGTGTGAACACGGTCTGAAGGTGATGTGATCCAGCTCACAGCCCAGCCTGCACACAAATGCCTAGCAGGACAGCCAGTGCAATGTGAACAAAGCAGGACTGTGAGCCCCACCCATATCAGACCATGTGATGAAGGATTCCAGGTGCAAAGGAATGTTCAATTGCCAGATGAAGGCACATTCAAGACATATAAAACAAAATCACTGTAGAATTGCAGTGGCCAATATGGCGGAACTGCTCAGACCCCAAACACTGTAGCGTGTTTCTCATTGGGCGAGCAGTCCCATCGCATGTGAACCACAGAAATATCGTGGCAGATATGGAGGAGCTGCTCAAACCCCAAACACTGTAGCGTGTTTCTCATTGGGGGAGCAGTCCCACCGCATGTGGACCGCAGTAAACGACCATCCCGAGCGGTGGGACTGCTCCCCCAATGAGAAACACGCTACAGTGTTTGGGGTTTGAGCAGCTCCTCCATATCTGCCACGATATTTCTGTGGTTCACATGCGATGGGACTGCTCGCCCAATGAGAAACACGCTACAGTGTTTGGGGTCTGAGCAGTTCCGCCATATTGGCCACTGCAATTCTACAGTGATTTTGTTTTATATGTCTTGAATGTGCCTTCATCTGGCAATTGAACATTCCTTTGCACCTGGAATCCTTCATCACATGGTCTGATATGGGTGGGGCTCACAGTCCTGCTTTGTTCACATTGCACTAGTTGTCCTGCTAGGCATTTGTGTGCAGGCTGGGCTGTGAGCTGGATCACATCACCTTCAGACCGTGTTCACACCACAGTTAGCGTAGTGGTAGGACCCTTTGCCATGCTGAGTGACCGTGACGTGGTGCAATGATGGGCTCCGATATCTTCCTGACAGGAACATATTGGCGGAAGTCTCAGCTTTTAATATCTGCTTGTATGACCAGCTAGTTTAGTCAGTGACATATCCTTTTGGTGCATTTTCTTCAGTGATTTATATAATTGTATTTTCATCCGCACAATGCTCTGCCTGTGCAGGATGCTTTTGTGGTGCATGTGGACCGCGCTGGCGTCCTCCTTTGTACGCATTAATTGCTCGGGATGGTTGTTTACTGCGGTCCACATGCGGTGGGACTGCTCCCCCAATGAGAAACACGCTACAGTGTTTGGGGTTTGAGCAGCTCCTCCATATCTGCCACGATATTTCTGTGGTTCACATGCGATGGGACTGCTCGCCCAATGAGAAACACGCTACAGTGTTTGGGGTCTGATGTAGGATATAGCAAAAAATAACCACACTATTGATGTTTAAATACACTTGGTGATAGCTTGTGCTGGCGCACCACAAGCCACAAAATGGCCGCCGATCACCCCAGAAAAAAGTGATCTAAAAACGCTCTGGGCAGCCTCAAAAAAGTGAGCAAGTCGATATTAGCACTTCAATGATCCACAGCTGCAGATCGATCACAGAATGAAGTCTTTTGGAGGAGTTAATCTGCCTAATCTCGCCCTAACGTCGCAGCAGCAACCTCTCCCTATGCTTGAATCAGCAGAGTGACGTGCAGCGCTACGTGACCCAAGCTTATATAGAGGCTGGGTCACATGCTGCACTGGCCAATCACAGCCATGCCAATAGTAGGCAAGGCTGTGATGGCCTCTTGGGGCAAGTAGTATGACCCTTGTTGATTGGCTGCTTTGCAGCCTTTCAAAAAGCGCCAAGAAAGCGCCGAACACCAAACCCGAACACAGACTTTTACGAAAATGTTCGGGTCCGTGTCACGGACACCCCAAAATTCGGTACGAACCCGAACTATACAGTTCGGGTTCGCTCATCCCTAGTCATAAATCCAGAAGCCTTAAGAAGTTTTAAGTAAATGTACCCAGAAAGGAACTTTCTGCTTTTTATCCTGTGCAACATTTAACGGTTTTACCAAGGATTAATTGCCCAGTAAGAGACTTTGATACTATTAAACCTAAAATGTTTGGATTCTAATACCCCAAATCAGGGATGGACTTTGACTTTGAGGACATTGTCATGGACTGCATGCCCTAATATAAGATGAACGCCCAATTTTGTCAATGTCATGTACAGAAGTTGCTACCCCCAATGTCACCCAGCGTCATGAAAGCTGAAAGAAATATATACATACTTAATGATGAGGAGTATTGTTACGCATAACTCTTTGCCTATATGTGTTTGTCTAATTGACATAATAGTACAATGTAACATTGATTTCTATGCATATGTGTTTGTCGTATTTTTCAGGTGACTTCAGAGAGAGATGCAGAGCTTCAAGCAAGTCAAACGCAGAGGACGGCTTATCTTTAAGAAGCGGCGGATGCAGTGTCCCACTCCGAATCAGTATCGGGGTCCTGTATGTTTAAGGGTCTTTGCTAAATGTCACTTTATGCTGTGTATGTATATAGCTGTAAATTCCTATTACCAGTCTGGTAACCTCCACTTCACATCAGTCACCACTACAGTCACCACTGGTGCTGGTACATTTCCATATAAAAGGGACAGGCTAGACTCAGGAAATAGGAGAGAGAGTTGAGGTGGTGAGATGAGGAAGTGTGCAGTGAGGAGAGTCAGACAAGTCCACCATGTAGCTACCATTTTAGCCCCTTGAGCAGTGGCCAGGCTGTAGGAGGTTAGAGGAGGAATCATCAGAAGCGACCCAGCACAGACAAGAGTAGAAGTGGATGTAGAACAAGTCTAGTGGAGATAGCAGCCTTCTCAAGCTTATGGACTCCACAGCACCCAGTGACCAGGAGAAGCCTCAAGCACCTGGACACACCACTACAACTAAGCGCACAGTTGTGTTTTACCACATTCCTTTATGGACCGTGTGGAACTGTTTCTGTTGGCAACAAGTACAAAGAATGGAGCAGAAGTTGTATGCCTGCCATTAGGGAGAACCACCCTGAAGGTTGCAGAAAGGGTTTCTACCTGGTGGTAGAAACCCCTTAAGGGGAGAAATGAAGGCCAATATATAATATCTAGGTAGAGTCCTCTCCAAGGTTACTATATTACCTGGTGGCATTCATATACTGCCTAAAGGGATGTTGGATTACTCGGGACTGCTGGGACCCCCAGGGATCCCTGAGTCTACTCTCTAAATGGAATAGTAGTGCGCATGTTGGGCCACTACTCCATCTGCTTATATGTAGCTTACAGAGGATGTCCACATTAGTCCCATATCAGTGACTGGGACAGTGGGTAAACAATCACACCACTGTTCCATCCAGAGTGGACTTAGGGAACCTCCACCCTCAAGATCACTAGATCACTAGAATTCAGACACCAATCCACCAATGGATGACCAACCATAGTGACCCTCACCCATGGATGAAGATGACTATGGCTGTGTTTTTCTTGCTGGAGGACAAGGTCTGGTTTCAGAGGTTGTATGTTCTCCAAGTTCTGCCACAAATGTAATTCATTGAGGAATCTTCTAGAAATTCAAACAGCCGGTGCTCCATAGTAGTGGTCCAAGGGGAAATCATTATTTTGGTGCTTTATGAAGGCTTTGCATTTGTTACTTGACTTGTATGCCCCAACTGAAAAAGATGGACTAAAACAGAATTACGTTGCAGCTTTCAATCTTCGTAATCATTGAATAATAATGCTCCAAGACTTTAATCTTCAATCTGCTCTTGGCCTCTGATCTGTAATGCTGGAGGCAAACCACCCTCAGCTGCCTAGACATCATGTAGTATTGATGGAGGATACACCTGGAGATCAGGCATCTGCTGACAGAGTTTTTCATTTGATGTGCTCGAGGAATGAGACTTTGAAATGCATATTGATCAAACTACAGTCAATGTAATCAGCAACCATCATCATATCGAGAACAAATTCAGAGCACTGGTAACCTTACAGGTAATGAATGTATTATTTTATCTTATATTTATTGCATATTACACAGAGGAGAAAAATCATAATGATCCGATAGTGTTTTATGTACATTTTTCATATGTTATTGCTGATGTCAAAAATCTGAAGATTAAAGGGTTTGGGTAGCCTAGGAGCCAACATCCCCGATGCAACTAACCTGTGCCCTGTTAAACAAAATGCTCAAAATACTCAACTGTCCACTTTCTTGTTGTGCCTCTGCCCTGACCCACTTCCTGTCCCCACATTGTGATGCTGTGGCCAATTACAGACCTCATTGCCGTTCAAGAAGATGTGACCACTAATGGCAGTGATTGGCCACAGCATCACAAGACCAAGCCATTTCCTGGAACTCCAGCCAGGGACCAGAAGCACTCAAGAAACGGGCAGTGGCGTTATGGAGAACAGGTGAGTGTTTTTTGTTTGTTTTTTAATGGGGCATGTGCTATTTTCATTGGAGTATAATACCATTTTAATTTAGAATGATCCCCATTTCTCAGTTCTATTGTTTGCATGTGAAATGTTGTGCAGCCATGCTTTTATTAGTTATCTGTATGCTTGCTTTATGGATATGGACTTGTGACCATGAATGTGCTAGTCTAAATTTTCTTGTACATTAAATACACAGATGAAATTTTTTGTTAGCCATTATGCAGCGACCGGGCCTCAGAGGTGTAATGTGTAAGTGTGGTGGCCTGATGGGTGTAGTAGTTGGAACTCACTTTTCTGCAGCAATGAGAAGGAAGGCAACGGATTCCTTTGGAGCACACTGGTGTTGAGGGATCTCCTGCCGGATGATATTCAAGGTGCCCTTGGTGACAGGGTCCCTGAAGTTCGTGAAGCCAGCACCCTTGGGTGCAAAGGAGGTGGTAAAAATAAAGAGAAATCAGTTTAAATAAATAACTAGAATGTTTACTGTGAATCACTTGCCTTGAGGTAGATGTACAGGTTCAGTAATTGCAGCGTACTCAAGTTAGGGTTAATAGTGTTCCTGGGTGTTGTAGTGCAATCATGACACTAACCTGAGACGGCTGACTCTCTGCAAGGGCAGGGGATGATAGGAAATGTTCGTGACGCCAGTGCCAATTAAACGGTGGCACGCCGTTTGCTGATAGCAGGAATAACTGAGGAACCACGTGATGTTAAAGCAGAACTCAAACTTTAGTAGTCATCATATAGGGACAATAACGGAAACGCAGTTCCTTTGCAGACAGTTGATTTTCAATACAGTTGATGCAGGCAATATATGTATAGCAAGGTGACTTCAGAGTGTTAAACACAGGACTTGTAGTACAGGCAGCTTGCACTCTATTCCTGACTGACATGCCTCTGTCTCTCTCTCAGCTTCCTCAGGCTCTAGAAACTTCTGAACTCAGGTGTTCCTGCTTCTGCATAGGTGAACTCAGGAGGGGAACCTTCTCTTTGAATCTGGAACCCGGTTACAGGGACAGCAATACCCTCTCCTGGTCTGCAGGCTTCCGGCCTGGACTTGACTCTGACATAATCTAATCTCTGGTTAGACTAGACCACTGACTTCAGACTCCAACTCTAGACTAGACTGACTTTTCCTTCCCTGACTGGGCCTTATATAAACTAGGGCTCCCTAGCTCCCTCTAGTGACTAAGAGCTGGAATGACACCCCTAGCAGGCCTGTACATGCAAGTTTCACAGTAACAGGGAAATACATAGCATTACATTACATTACATTTTATAAAGATGACTTATACCAACTTCCCCATAAATAAGGGGGGACGACAGCACACAAGTGACCCTTCTGTAGTGACGGGCATTACAGTCCCCGTACACTACATAATCATGGAGGTATTCAGATACACTTCTGTTCTCGATTGTGCTGTAAATCCAGGTAACAGGCTCAGTTGTGGTACTACAGGCTTCAATGTGCTGATAACACTGTTAGGCTTCATTTTGCTGGTATCAGAGTCCTTTATCTGTGGCAATCACTGGGCAACTGGTCCACCTCCTAACAGCTAGGTACTGGATATAATATATTCTTCTCTTCTTTGTCTTAGTTACTTTCTGCAAACTTCAGGGTGGTTCTCCCTAACGGCAGGTATACAACTTCTGCTCCAATCTTTGTACTTGTTGCCAACAGAAACAGTTCCACACGGTCCATAAAGGAATGTGGTAAAACACAACTGTGCGCTTAGTTGTAGTGGTGTGTCCAGGTGCTTGAGGCTTCTCCTGGTCACTGGGTGCTGTGGAGTCCATAAGCTTGAGAAGGCTGCTATCTCTACTAGACTTGTTCTACATCCACGTCTACTCTTGTCTGTGCTGGGTCGCTTCTGATGATTCCTCCTCTAACCTCCTACAGCCTGGCCACTGCTCAGGGGGCTAAAATGGTAGCTACATGGTGGACTTGTCTGACTCTCCTCACTGCACACTTCCTCATCTCACCACCTCAACTCTCTCTCCTATTTCCTGAGTCTAGCCTGTCCCTTTTATATGGTAATGTACCAGCACCAGTGGTGACTGTAGTGGTGACTGATGTGAAGTGGAGGTTACCAGACTGGTAATAGGAATTTACAGCTATATACATACACAGCATAAAGTGACATTTGGCAAAGACCCTTAAACATACAGGACCCCGATACTGATTCGGAGTGGGACACTGCATCCGCCGCTTCTTAAAGATAAGCCGTCCTCTGCGTTTGACTTGCTTGAAGCTCTGCATCTCTCTCGGAAGTCACCTGAAAAATACGACAAACACATATGCATAGAAATCAATGTTACATTGTACTATTATGTCAATTAGACAAACACATATAGGCAAAGAGTTATGCCTATCAATACTCCTCATCATTAAGTATGTATATATTTCTTTCAGCTTTCATGACGCTGGGTGACATTGGGGGTAGCAACTTCCGTACATGACATTGACAAAATTGGGCGTTCATATTATATTAGGGCATGCAGTCCATGACAATGTCCTCAAAGTCAAAGTCCATCCCTGATTTGGGGTATTAGAATCCAAACATTTTAGGTTTAATAGTATCAAAGTCTCTTACTGGGCAATTAATCCTTGGTAAAACCGTTAAATGTTGCACAGGATAAAACGCAGAAAGTTCCTTTCTGGGTACATTTACTTAAAACTGCTTAAAACTTCTTAAGGCTTATGGATTTATGACCCAAGACAACCAAAGATGGTGGAAAAGGGGTAAAAATCTGCTTACCTGCGCAACAGGGATTCTCGCAGTTGGAGTCGATGCAAGAGTCCTTTAAAGGGGCAGTAGGCTCCCAAGTGGTCCGGGAAACTACCACAAATAAAATAGTAGAGAGTCCATACTGGTCTATAGGCTCCAGCTCCATAAAGTCAGTCATTTTCTGCCTTTAATAAAGAGGGATCAGATTTATGTTGTCCCACCTTTGGTGGTGATAAATTAAAAATATGGTCTGACCACTTTGCAACCACATTAAACTATATATATATATATATACACTCTGCAAAGTAATGTTATCCTATGGAGACAAATTTTGCAACTAGTCACCAATACAAATTCATTGAATTTATGTCTTTATTTAGCATTTTAAGACTCTGGTCATGCGTGGGTTAAGACACCCTTTGTACCACATGCAGTAAATATCCCATTGACACGTTTTCTTTCTGCCGTTCTAAATTAAAGGTGTTCACAAGGTTAGTGCTGAAGCGGTTTATTACCGAGGCAGCTGGTGTTTGTCAGA